>NC_090939.1:253205294-253830294 GCF_040938575.1 Ambystoma mexicanum
ATGAAGTTGTGCCGTAGTGGTTTGCTCCGACACCTTAATGAGTGTGTCTTATTTCCCCATAGGGGCCGGGGTACGGAAAAGCCAGAAAAGCCGCTCCGACCCGAAAAGGGAACTGAGGTCCCAACAAAATTCAGGTAAGACTTAAGGTGAGTAATCTGTCCTTTTGCAATTAGTTCGTTGCTCACCTTGTTTTGTCCTTTTTCTCGGTAGGTCTTGAATGGGACCGATGTCGCCTATGGGCGCTGAAAAGGTTGCCGGCGCCACGTGAAGGTAAGTGGAAGCAGTGCGGCAGCGTGAGAAGCGGAGCGCTTCTAACTATTGTCTTTCTTTTCCGTAGGTGCTGGGATGCGGCCGATGTCGCCTATGACCACTGAAGAGCTAGACAGCGCCACGTGAAGGTAAGTGGAAGCGGCGCTGCAGCGAGCGATGAGATGCGTTTCTAACCCTTGACTTTCTTTTGCAGGATCGACGGAGTGAAGAATCCGGATGCTGGATGAAGGTAGGTAATGTCCTAATGCTTGCCTTTCTCTCCTTGCAGGTGTTCCAGGTGCTGGCAGGCGTGGCAGGAGCCAGGGTGCGGGAGCCGACTCGGTGAGCGTCCTGCTGCAGATGCAGAATAACGCGAAGCACGTGTGGCCATCCGGGCGTGGTTTAAATAGCCTAGGAAGAGCTTCAGGTGAGTGTTCTTCCACTGGCCCCACCCGAGTAATAAAAGAGTTCCTGAAAGAAAATAGTTCCTCCCCAGCCTTAGTTGGCTTGGAGCTTCAGACAGCATGGTCTGCCTCGGGTGAGTATGCAGCATGGTCTGCCTCAGGTGAGTTCACCCAAGCATTACCATATGTTCTGCCATGATGAGCCTGGCGCCTATGGCGCCAGGACAGATGCCTTTTATGAGCCTGGCGCCAAAGGCGCCAGGACAAGGTCCAAAGAGCCCCTATAGGGGTTTGCTGGGTCCTGCTTGGTGAGTATGAAGTCTGCTTCCGGGGACGCTGGGCCTGACCTGACTCCTGGGGAGCAGGCATCATGACACATGGTCAGCAAGTAGCTGCTAATGGTGGTGACCTTCGGTCCCTGAACACAGCAGGGGGGACAAAATAGAACTAAGAGAAACACATGAGCACACAGTGTGAGGAGTTTTGCCAGACTTACAGGAGGAGCAAAAAAAACAAGACATTACGGATGCAGAAATACTAGAATTAACTGCAACTATGATGCATACGGCCACACATTGTGTTGAAACACAGTCCGACCCAAATAAGGTGAGCAAAGGGAACAATAAGGACTGAGTGAGTAACGAAAATACACCCCAAAAGAAGGAGTATTTATAAACGAAATTGCCGCAAACAGCGCAACTAATGGCGGGAATAAGGCCATTAAAAAGAGGGTGCACAACTCCACGCTTCTGATGTTGAGTGATGAGCAGAACAGGGGGGTGCATAACACAGATGCGTGTACCACTGTACAAGACCTACAACTATCATCAGAATTAAGAAACAGGATGAGGAAGACTAAATCATCAGTCGACTAACGACACACCCAGCAAGGAAGCAATTTAATATTGCATCTATCCAGACTGGATGAAGCAGGATCCCGCAAAGGAACACCACGCCTTTCAATGACAGTACAAAAAAGAAAAAAGAGGCGCAGGTCGCTTTAATATTCCTGAATTACAAACACAATCTTCGAGATGAGAAGATCAACTTCCCCCCCAGTGTCGTCACAAGCATGAAGATGACGATAGAACAAACACTACATTAGAGGAAATGAAAGTGGCACGAGAGGCCAGACTAGAGAAAGACATTGCTGACATGAGAGAACGAATATGTGAGCAGTCTTTGAGATTCTCTTTTCATGGTAAACATAAGCAAAATTTCGCTAATCGGTTTGTATTAACTCCATCTTTAATGACGCCACACTTGAACCATCAGGCTCATCAAGAGGAGGAATCCGATCCTTTTTCACCAGATGGTGAAGGTGTAATGGTCGATGCAAAGTGGAATGAGGAATCCATAGGTGGACATAACACCAACAAACCAATTGTGCAGCTGTTAGAGCCTGAGCTATCGTCCCCTGAGGTAACTGAGGATCACTCATGCACACACCTGAATAAGGACACAGGCCCCTGTGGATTCCAACTGTCAGCAGAGCTGGGGGCACAAATTCATAACATAATGGCTGCACTAGCAATATCCCTGGCTCCATACTTAAAAATGTATGAACAAATTCATTCCTCTTTGAAGGACCAGGAAATATTACTAGCCATGATTCAAGCAACGTTAAATCCGATGGAAGCCTTGGTAGATACATTACGCGTAAGATTAAATAAAGAAGCAGAGACATCAGTAATATGGCCAGCGAGACTAAGCGATTTGGCTCAAAGTGAACATGCTGACAGGAAAAATATGATGTATGCTCTATTGGAAAGCCTCAAATGGATGAGGACATACTGCAATAAAGAAGAAACAGCAACCAAATTATCTGCTGATACACTACACAGAGGCGTATAGATGAAAGACGACCATAGTCACTATAAAGGGAAATGGAGACAGCACCGTCAAAGGCAAGACACTTCAAAGGCCTAATAAAGAAGGAGGGTTTTTACCTGAGGCTAGATAGGAAAACAGAAAGTGAGATCGGCAAAAGCTGTCAAAAACCACAATCAGACAAACTAAGGGTCCTTACTAGAAGACAGGAGATCATCAACACTTCCTACGAAGGCATTAGCATCTCATCTGAACATCCTCTAGACCAAACTAACGAGGAACAGATAGATGAGAGTTTGGAAACAAATCACCCCGAACGTAGCCGTAGAGGACCTGAGATGACTGCAGTTAAGGTCATATGGCTGTCCAAGAGGCCTGTATATGACCTATTTGACAATAACAAAAAAACAAAAAATGCCCCCAGGCTGGTGGTAACAAAAAGAAAAAACAAAAAGGAACAAGAAGCAGGGAGTATGAAAAATCAAGAGAAACTACCCAAGTTGAACACGCAGTCAATAATGGCTCCAGAGCATTCCTAAGGAACCTGAGCATGGCATTATTAGATGAAGACATTCAAGGAAACGAGAAGCACAAAAGGCACCAGACCAATAGAAACAAACTTGAACAAGCAACTCATACAGGATCAAATCTACACATTGACCCACAAGAGGGGAAACAAACAATTCACGAGAAAGTTTCTCCCACAATGTGGGTAGAGTGGTGGAGGATTTCTCAAAACTCAGTACTCCTAGGGAAAAATGAATGCATAGATGAAAGTAGATCTGAAAGCATAAAAGAGATGACATTTGAAGAGGTGTCAGCACAGAGGAGAAACCGCTCCAGTGACAAAACACGTCAAGTAAAAATAAAAAACACAGATGTTCCACAATTGAGGGAGAGAAGTTCATCATTCTCGGCTCTTTCTGAAAAAAGACAACAAATACAAAACTATTTTAGAGTGATCAAACTGTGAAACATCAGGGAGTTGCATTCAAACAAATGCCGAAGCATGGAATCCCACCAAGCCAAATAGTCATGAAAAAGAGCCTGGTCAGCGGATCAGACAAAACAATGCATCTGTAAAGAAAGTAACAGAAAAGGTAACTATTGAAAAAATCCTCTCCGAGAAAAAACGAGGTAAATCTAAATTATAGGAATGTGATGCAGCTGCTTCAATGCGTCCCTGGATTGAGATCAATTACATCTGATGACATAGCAATCATTGAATACCTGCGTGAATCGCGGCTAGATTGGGTCTATTTACATGTAAAATCCAAAATAGTGAAACTAGCATTATTGAGTGCAAACGCAGCCTTGCTGCCGCTTTGGTTTGATGGAATGGAGCATAATACTCTTGTACGGGACCATCCAGAAGAGAGACAAGCGGGCCCAAACAAGAGTGGCAAAACAGAGGCCGAAGCTGACCGACACTGAGCGACCTCTTACAGTTACATTTAAGAACTTGGGTAATTTAGGAAATGACAAACAAGAAACACAATCGCCCAAGAGGAGTGAAGACAAGGATGAAAATTGGAGTTCACTATCTCGAGCATTGATACCAGAAAAACAACACTAGTAAAAGATCAGGGGGAATGTGGGCAATGGAAGGCTGCTTTCATGGAATACCAGAGGTTTCAGACATTTAAGTAGGATGAATTTGGTGGATACAGACAATGTTGTCATAATATGCATGCAAGAGGCTTGGCTCTGTGTAGCACCAGAGAAGAATGGATATGTGACATTGTTAAATCCAGCCCGTAAGGGTCAAAGAGGTAGACCCTTTGCAAGTCTCTTAACATGCATAAAAATAGGTGCTGCATTAAAAATTAAGGAAACCAGTAATACAAACCCGTTTATCCAAATCTCCATTTTACAGCAAGAACAAGCCTCCACAGAATTTCCGGAAATAACTATGATAATAAATGTCTACTGGAACCCCAAAATGATAACCACAACTGAATTCATATCACAAATAAATAACGCAATTGTCAAATGCAATATGGAAAACAAAAATCCACACATAATCTGTGGTGATATGAATATACATTGTTTAGACCGGAAAGGTATACCAAAAAACTTTGATAAAAGTCAGATATCAAGCAAAGACCAACGGAAATACATAAATAATGCCCTTTCATTATCAGCTGATGACTGGTGGAGACTGTTTCTAGAGGGCTAAATGGTTGGCCGAACATGTGCAGGAATAGACTTATTAGATAACATTCTTGAAATAATTAAATGTGTAGAGTGAACTGCACAATTGAGCTAAACTATGTTGTCACCAGAAGAGAATGATTTATGCAGCACTGAGAGGGCGAAAAGGAATGAAATTAAATGCAATATTAGATGAACAAGTTACTTTCTTACCTGGTAACGTTCTTTCGATGGGGCCCATGCCAGAGCAATGAGGATCATCTGGGAACCGTACCTCCGTAACCTCCGGAGCACTTGCGGAATGACGGGGACTGGAGGAAACACGTACAACAGTGGGAAGGACCACTCCACTACGAACGCGTCCCCTAAGGCTCCTCTTGAAGGAAATTCCCGCGAGCAGACCCTTACGCACTTCCGGTTGGCACTGGTGGCGAAGAGATCCACTTGTGGGGTCCCCCAAAGGGCGAAGATCTCCAGGAGAATCTCCTGAGCCAGCTCTCACTCGTGAGAGACCGTGCTCTGCCTGCTCAGACCGTCCGCCACCACGTTTTTGTCTCCGGCCAGATGAACTGCCGAGATCAAAATTTCCTGCTGGATGGCCAAGAACCAGAGCTGCATTGCCTCTCTGCACAGAGGGAGAGGGAGAGACCCTGCCCCCCTTTTTGTTGTGCATGGCCACTGTGTTGTCTGTCAGAATCAGGACATTCTTCCCCCTTACAGACGGCAGAAAAGCCTTCAGGGCTAGCCTGATGGCCCTCAGCTCCAATAGATTGATATGGAGTCTGGAATGAGCTCCCCATCCCGTGAGGGACGTGTCCGTCACGATCATTACTTCCAGCCAAGGTAGCCAAAATGGAGCCCCCTTCATCATATTGCCTTCGATGGCCCACCACAGAAGATCCTGGGTGACCGATGGCGGCACCTGTACGGGGTCCGACATCCTGCCAGGGGACTGCGACCACTGGAGCTTGAGAGCCCATTGCAGAGATCTCATCCGCAACCTGGCCTCTGGCACCAGAAGAATGCAGGATGCCATGAGGCCGATCAACCTCAAGAACTCGAACGCCGGAAGACTCTGGGCATGTTGAAACTTGTGCACCATCTGCAGAATGTGATGAGCCCTCACCTGGGGAGGGAAACACTGCCCCAGGGATGTGTTGAGCACTGCTCTGATGTACTGGAGCCGCTTGGTAGGTGTCAAGTGGGAATTCTTTAAGTTGAGGGAGAAGCCCAGCCTGTGAAGGGAGTGGCAGGTGACTGACAGATGATCCAGGACTTGCTCGGGAAAGCGCGCCCTAATCAACCAATCGTCCAGGTAGGGGTTGACGTGAATCCCCCTTTCCTGAGATACGCTGCCACCACCACCATGAGCTTGGTGAAGACCCTCGGGGCGGAGGTCAATCCGAACGGCAGGACCCAAAACTGAAAATGCGAATCGCCAACTGCGAACCTCAGGTACTTCTTGTGTTTGGGATGAATCGGCACATGAAAGTAAGCATCCTTGACGTCGAGAGACACCAACCAGTCCTGAAGTTGAAGGGCCTGGAGGACTTGGGAGAGTGTAACCATCTTGAACTTATCCTTCCTGAGGAGCTTGTTCAAACCATGCAAGTCCATGATGAGTCTCAATCCCCCATCTTTCTTTGGGATCAAAAAATATGGGGAATACCATCCCTTGTTCCTCTACGCTACAGGCACCAGTTCTATGGCGCCTTTCACCAGCAGGGATTCGATTTCCTGCGCAAGGAGCGGATCCAGTCTCTTCAAAGAGAGATTCCCTGGTGGATTGTCGTGCGGTCTCTGCCGGAAGGGAAGACAGTAGCCGTGGGCTATGATCTCCAGAACCCACACAGCTGAAGTAATGGCACGCCATTCTACAAGATGCTGCACCAGCCTTCCTCCAACCAGCGAACCATGGGACATGGCGTCATTACTGAGCTGAAGCAGCTGCACTGCCCGAGCGGCCTTGGCACCTCGAGTACCCTGTTTTCCACCTCTGGTACTCCTACGGTGGCCCCTTTGACTTGCAGCTCCCCTCGATCTACCAAAGGAAGAGTAGTATCGAAAGGAACCTCCCCTCCATTGCTGTCCTCTAGGATGAAAAGGCGGAGGTTGTCGAACTGCAGCGCTCAGCGACTTTGCTGCAGCTTTGGAGGTCTGCAACCTCTCAAGGCTCTCGTCAGCCTTGCTGCCAAAAAGATTTTCACCATCAAAGGGCATGTTGAGAAGTCGGGCTTGTACGTCAGGAGCAAACCCCGACTTCCGCAACCACGCAAATCTGCGCATTACGGTGCTCGCCGCCATTGACCAGCTGACACAATCTGCCATGTCCAGACCCGACTGAACGGATTCACACTTGGCATCCTTCCCATCCTGAACGAGAGCAAGAAAACCATCCAGTTCCTCCCCTTCGGGAATATGTTCAGCCGCCAAAGGCACACATGGAGTTGGCTGCCTGTAAAGCCATACCCCCTGAAGAAAACACTTTCTTTGCCCAGCCATCAAAACGCTTGTTGTCCCTATCAGGAGGGATGGTAGGGTACGACGCCTGCTTTGCTGGGGCCGTAGCCGCCTGCACCACCAAACTCTCCGGAGTGGGGTGCGTAGTCAAGTAGCAGGGGTCACTACTGGCTGGACGGTATTTTTTCGTCAAAGACTTGCTCACTGCCGGGAGACTCTCCGGAGCGGTCCAAGCCGCCGCCACCCTTCTATGTAAAGCCACATGAAATGGCAGCACCGGGTCAGAGGGTGGACCATGGTCAAGGATATCCATCAGGTCATCCTGCAGAAAATCCACTGGTGGCGCAGACCACCCCAAGTACTCCGTCACCCTCGACATGAGTCGCCTATACGAAGATTCAGCATGCGTACCAGGCTCAGGCCTGCCAAACTCAACCTCTGGGGAGGTATCAAGACCACTGGCGTCGTGCAAAGACTGACGCAGGTCTTCCAACTGCATTTGACCAGATAACAGGTCATCAGGAACCTCATCAGGAATCAAACCTTCCTCCAACCCTTCTTCCACCTCAGAAATATAATCCAGAGGCTGGACCAAATCCCTGGAAGAGGGCACAGAAAAAGGCTCAAATACAGGCCTTACCGACTTCTTCAGGGCCTTCCTCGGAGTTTCCACCGACACACTGGGTACCTCCGGTACAGCCTCCAGAAAAGGCGTCAAGGGCGTCGACGGCTTCGGCGTTGAGCGTTGTGCGATGGCTTCCACACAGGCCTCGAGGGCGGAGCACCGAGCGTGTCCTTCGACGGCCTCGGCGTCGATGACTTCCTCGGAGGCGGAGCCTCGAGAGAGTCCCTCAACGGATATGGCGTCAACGTCTTCTTAGAAGACCGCACAGGATCCACCGGTCTCGAGGGCGTCGAGGACTGGCACCTGGAGCGGGCATGGTTAGAGCGATCCACCTTGTCCGATCGGGACCTCGAAGGCTCATGATTATCGCGCCGACCACCCGAGTCCGAAGGCGTGTGAGCGGTGGCCCTAGCACGTTCCCTGCTGGCTTCTTTCAAAGGCGCAGACGGAACAGAGCCCAGGCATTGTGTGGGTCAGTCAGCGACATCTTGGATCTGCAGCCCGACACTTCTTGAAACCCGCCGCGGGGTAGAAGAAGACGAAGACATGATATCTTCACAAACAAACAAGTTCGAAGAACCAACAGAAGTACTCAGAAGAACCGAGGTGCGAGATCTCCGAAGCGAACACGTTCGTGGAAAAAACAGAACTGAGGCTACGGGCGTCGTCCATCCTACTTATAACATCCGGTGACGTCGGCTCAACGGAGGCCCTCGAGGACAGCGTATTGACCTTATCGATGCAGGATGCAGACAATTTTCCGAAACAGCACAGCTCTGCTGATTACCTGTCATAGATGTGGAATAGGTCGGAGGAACCAATCCCTTCGAATAATTGTTCACTCTTGGTTCAGAGGGTGGACATTAGGAATGTAATCATTGTGAAAGGAAAGTGTAAAAAAGTTTTGTTTTAAACTATGACACAATAAAAAAATGTTTTACTTTGTATGCAGTAAAGTCAAATAGGATTCACTGAGCATGGTTGGCAGCAGCGTGCCAAACAAAGTGGGGGTTTGGTGACTTGCACCATTTCACACAAAGCGCATTTACATTTTTGGTCATCTGTTGCCAAGTGTCAAGTTCATTTCTCTTAGACCGAGTAGGTAAACTAAATTACTAGACCTTCTGGTCTAGCGGAATTTTAAAGAATTTGCAACGGCTGACTCTTTCACGAATGTCTTACTTCAGAGGTACATAAAAATGCTGTATTGTTGCTTGTTTTGTGTCTTGGGTACAAACAACTTCTGTGACATTAAAAATATTAGTATACCATTGATAATCAAATGGGTTTGTTTACTAATCAATATAGGTTTAATTAGCAAACTCTGCTAATTAATTTTTTTAAACTAATTTATGCCTTGTAAGGGACAGTAAATGTTTTGAACATATCTTTGAAAAAATTGGCTCAAAATACCCACCCATTATGAAGGGTGACCATGGAAAACCAGGGCCGTAGATGAACTGATTTTGAACTGATTTTGCCCAAAATGTCCAAAATTAAAGGAATGGTTCGCCCAAAATGTTTTATTGCAAAAAAAGATGGGCAATAATAAAAACAAAATCGATTGCCACTTTTTTTTTTTTTAAGTCCCCATGTAAAATTTTGAGAAAATGAAGCTCAAAGGGAAGCACATGGGGGCATCCATTTTGTGAAATGGATGCCCGCCGCTGTGCTTGCTTTGGCTTTTGTGGCACTAATGAAGGAAAAGCCAGCCAGCTGTAGTAAACAAAAGCTACCACTGGGTAGCTTTTCCTTCATTGGTGCCGGGACTCGGAGGACAGAGACCAGAGACTACAGGCAGAAAAGCTGCAGCTGCATCTCGGTAAGTGCTATTTTTTTAATAAAAATGAACACTAGCTGCGGTTATTTTTCTAGGTTTTCCGGGCTGGAGGAGCCCAGAAAAATTTGAAATAAAACCGCAGCTTTAAAAACGTATTTATGTTTGCGGTAGCTTTTGAAGCTAACGCACACATAAATACAACGTTATTGTGTTTGAAAACGCTGCGGTTTTTATTTCCAACTTTCAAGTTGGAAAGAAAAACTGCAACGGTTTTGAAACACAACCGCGTTGTGTTTCTGATGCTGTGGCTATCACTTTGGGTCTCCAGTGCTCCCGGAGACCCAAAGTGAAAGCCAAGGCAGCAGAAACACAACGCGGTTGTGTTTCCATGACGCAGTGTTTCTGCCTAAAGCTGTTTTCCCATTTGGGGCTCTCGGGCTCCCCGCGGGGAGCCCGAAAGCCCCAAATGGGAAAGCAGCTTTAGGCAGAAACACTGCAGCGTTTAGCATTTCAGAAAACAACTGTGTTGTGTTTCTGCCTAAAGCTGTTTTCCCATTTGGGGCTTAAGCAGCTTTAGGCAGAAACACAACGCGGTTGTGTTTGAAAACATTGCGGTTTTTCTTTCCAAGTTTCTCAGGCTCCTCAGCCTTAGAAACTTGGAAAGAAAAACGGCAGCGTTTTCAAACACAATAACGTTGTATTTATGTGTGCGGTAGCTTCAAAAGCTACCGCAAACATAAATACAACGTTTCTAAAGCTGTGGTTTTATTTCTAAGTTTTTCAGGCTCCTCCAGCCCGGAAAACTTAGGAAAAAAAACGAAGCTAGTACTTATTTTTTAAAAAATAAATAGCACTTACCAAGATGCAGCTGCAGCTTTTCTGCCTGTAGTCTCCGGTCTGCGTCCTCCGAGTCCCGGTACCAATGAAAGAAAAGCCACCCAGTGGTAGCTTTTGTTTGCTACAGCTGGCTGGCTTTTCCTTCATTAGTGCCACAAAAGCAAGCACAGGCGGGCATCCATTTCAGAAAATGGATGCCCCCATGTGCTTCCTTTTTAAAATTTTGAGCTTCATTTTCTAAAATTTTTACATAGGGACTTAAAAAAAAAAGTGCCAATCGATTTTTTTTATTATTGCCTATCTTTTTTTGCAATTACATTTTTTGGGCGAACCATTCCTTTAATTCTTCATCAACCGGTACTTGCAAATCCACTACAATCGATTCAAATTCGAAATTGATGTTTAGGTTATCCAAAGAATAGATATTTTAAAAATAGGCTACCGTTTCGGCCACCGCATTTTACTGCTTACAAGATTGTAGATTAAGGACGCCATTCATGATGTGCCAAAAAAATATGCATTTCTGCTGTCCAGAACCTGTAGCATATTTTCACTATCTTGCTGGATTAAGTGTCCCTCTTCCCCCTAGCCCAATTTCTATGTTTTAACTGAACTTTCTTAGTCAATTGGGCTGACCCAAATAGATCCTTTCGTACAAAACTTAAATGGACTTAATTTCTGCTCTAAGTCTTTTTTTTTAACATACTGCCACTTCATGATCGAACTTATGTTGATGTGAGCCTTGGGGCTTCTTAAGGATGGAACAGTTAGGCCTAAAGACTTTAGACAGAATGCTCTTAGCAGAAGGATTAAAGGTTTCTACAGTTAGATTGTTAACCATCCATTCCCCTACCGTTGTGAAACACCATTTCTCGAAAGCCTGATTTGCCTGGGACACTTTAGTATAATTCCAGTAGATATGATTACAAGGACCCCTGACCTTAATATCTTGCAGACCCCACCTCATAGAGGCGGAGAACAACAGATTAGTAGTTGCACACTCAAACTCATCCTAAATAATGTCTTTAATGATTACTAGAGAGAAACATTACACCGGTGGCAGAGCACAATCAGGCATGAACTCAAACTCCCAAGAATCCTACCAAGTCCAACATGTGAACGCAACACGTTCCCACGGAGACTAGAAAAGGAAGCTGTTGCCAGGCAACAGCGCACTAGAAAGGGGGCCGAGGCGAGCAGGCTTCGGTTACAGAGAAAACGCGATTGCTGTATATTAGCTGCATTACTGATGTTTGAAGGTAAGAATAGAGGTGTTTATATAGCCCTTTGCATCACAACCATAATCGCCAGATTGTAGATCAATAAAACACTGACTAAAGAGCTAAACTTTACTTGTTTGTTTGTCCTTAGGGACACGCAACACTGTACAAATGAAAGGGCAATCTTGAATGCAGCAAGGTAAGAAAGTCTGTCCATCCTCACCACATAGAGTGGGTGAGTATATCTAAAATGTACAACCCACCCATTTCATTTCTGCATAAATGAGAGTTAAGGGAATGAACCCAAAGTAACTTTACTTGTTTGTCTCCTCACAGGGACCCGCGTATTTTACCATTTGAGAGGGACTCCTAATCCATTTACACAATAACTAGGAACATGGTCGCCACAGTATGGTGGTGAGTATAAACTAGGGAAACGAAAGGTAGAGGCTTTAATTAGCATTTGAACACAATGCGATTCTAATGTTTAGTATCCTTAATAGGAGACCACATGTGAGCAACAGGACATAAGGAAGAGGTTGAGATTTGACCATAAGTGCTACATATCGTTATCACCGAGCTCCAAGCGGAATAATTCTAGAAATGTGTTGACATTGTGAAAACTGAAGTTTTAATGAAATGTTGCTCCTGATGATGAGAATTTTTCCAAAACGCGTCAAGCTCTATTTTCTGTTGTTAAATTTTTGTTGGGTTAAAGCAAACATTTTTTGTGTCTAATCAACAAATGTCGAAGAAAAAGATGTAAATATAGATAGTTGAATATAGATTGTACACTATTGTTGATACTGACCTAGAGTGTCAGTTAAAAATGTGTGAATAAACTACTTATTGAATATTTAAAATATTCTGGGTACTTTTTCAGTTCAGAAGAAGCACTGACAAAAATTCATCAAAGAATTTATCAACATGATGACAATGTACTAAAACGCTGACTGATATTTTTCAATATTTATAGCTGTGCACAGGGCGGGAGTGTCCATGAAGTATGGACTCTTCGTTGGTTTAGAATTTGTGCATTGCCTTTTGATACCAGAGTAATAGATTTCTCCCCTGGACCTTAAATTTCTCCTAGCCAAGATTTAGTTTTAAAATTTTACATAACAATTAGGAATCCTTGAATTTGGTGTGCTTAGGTACTCAACAATTTCATGGAGTATTAGACCCCACCCCACCTCTTCTCCCCACTTTAGGTTAATTTCAGTACTCAACATTGAGTGATCACTCAGTGGGGTTTGGGTAATTAATAGGGGCGTGTAATGGTAAGACAGGCCTTCGACCAAGAAGATATAATCAAGTGTGGATGCAGCGTTACCATTATGCCAAGTGTGGTAAGGGGTGCCTAGGTCAGTTGAGGGGACCCAGTTTAACATTCCTAAGCTGAGGCCCTCCAGAGCAACACACCATCTCCAACCAGCCATGCTCCTTTCCTTTTTAGTCGGGGGCAGCTCTTGGCAGACTTGACCAAGGAGTAATCCAAACAGGGAAAATTTGGATCTCCTGCAAGAACAACCATAACCCCCTGTGTTCAAGTCACGCCAACCGATCACACAGGAAGAAATAGCATCTAACATTTCAAGGGCACAAATCCCCCAGTGCCAATAAATATTTAGCAGTGATAAATCTACCACTCCACATCCCACTGACAACGCCACATGAACACTCAGAAAGCCTTTAGTCATAGCATCAGAAGAAATACTCTTTATACCTGTACTGATTTTTAGAAAAGTAAGTAAACCACCTACAGGGCAACCTATTAAGGTGTGATTTGCTAATTGTGAAACTGAGACCAAACCATCAGTGTAAACTTCCTTGGTTAACCAAGATTCCGGCAAACAAATGACAGTGTATTGTCTAAGATCATTCCCAAGGGCCGGATACCCTAGTGATTTATTGTGACTTCTGGTATTCCAGGAAAGCAAACACAGGCAACCATTATTACTAAAGAGGGCACTGATCAAGCAACTCCCTTCTTGGGCCGTTTAGGGCAACTCCCACCCATGACCAGTCACACTCTACCATTACTTTGGTGATTAAAATAAGTTACTAATCGGTCTCCTTTGTTATAAACATTTGTGGAGTCCAGTAATTCATTTAGTCGAAGGCTCAGGAGTACATCCCGACTCTCAAGGCCCTTCTTTTCCTGCGTCTGAGGCAGTGGGATTATGTAAAAACCTGCTTGATGTAAGGAAACAGTTTCCCTCACCATTAAATTGAAAACCACTCTCAAATGAATGAACAATTGAAGCTGATTGAAGTGGCTCCTTCGATGCATTCCCATTAACGATTGTGGGGTCAGCAAATGCAGCCTGTTGATGTTCCAGGCCTCTGAAAAGAACATGCTTATATAGACCATTTCCCACTACCTCTGGTCTTGCATCCTTTGCCAAGGTTACATACAAAGGAGTCTGCAACGGGTCTAAGAATAGGGGCCTTTTCCTCTGTGTAATAAATTGCCTGAGTAATTTCCCCCTTCTTGCGGCTCCAGGCGTGTATGTTGCAAAAGAGGAAGCATAGTCATACTCATACATTCTGATTGGTCCCCCACTTGGCACATCAGTATATATGCCAACTCCATAATCTCCATTGCCACAGGTTGCTTGTGTGCCCCTATCAACCTTATTTAAAATGTCAGATGTATAATTTTTTGGGCACGCGGCTTGGGCAATATCTTTTCCAAATGTAATAAATTGTCTTGGTTGCTGATTTCTCAGAGCTGCTATGACTGAGCGCTGATTTGTCAGAGTTCATAAGAAGTTCCTAGAAGATTGTTTATAAGTGTTTTTACTTCCTTCTACTTGACCCTGTGCTGTTGTACCTTTCTTTAACCTAGCCGGTGACTTCTTTTGGAACTGTTTCTTTCTTACTTGACTAGGCAGAGAATTTTGGGGATGATCTTCCTCACCCAAAGTATTTAGGCTAGGTACGTTTACGCAGACAGGTGTCAGCCTCATGCCCTCATCATTTATAACAGTCTCCTGTCGTGTCGCAGAGACCACCTCTCCCAGATAGTTTTACAAAGGTAGCGGGCGCCCCTCTCTCGCAAGAACAGACATGATAACCTGTTCAGTGGTTATTAACCACTTGAGAGTTCGCAGCCACTGCTTTTACTCACTGTACCTTTCACAGATGGGAAATATCCATTTGCATATCAGTCTTTGTCCTGCCCAGGGGCAGTCCAGCACCGAAATACAATGGCAACTCCAATCTGAACGAGAGTACCACCAGCAACCCCATACACGTGTTTCACCCTTGTTGGGGATCATCAGTGAGGTGAAGCTGATGCCTCTCTAAGCACAGTGAGAGGGAGACCACGTCTGGTTGCCCCCAGGAGACCTAGGGTTACCAATCCCAGGTTCCTTAAAAAATAGTTTTACAAAGGTAGCGGGCGCCCCTCTCTCGCAAGAACAGACATGATAACCTGTTCAGTGGTTATTAACCACTTGAGAGTTCGCAGCCACTGCTTTTACTCACTGTACCTTTCACAGATGGGAAATATCCATTTGCATATCAGTCTTTGTCCTGCCCAGGGGCAGTCCAGCACCGAAATACAATGGCAACTCCAATCTGAACGAGAGTACCACCAGCAACCCCATACACGTGTTTCACCCTTGTTGGGGATCATCAGTGAGGTGAAGCTGATGCCTCTCTAAGCACAGTGAGAGGGAGACCACGTCTGGTTGCCCCCAGGAGACCTAGGGTTACCAATCCCAGGTTCCTTAAAAAATAGTTTTACAAAGGTAGCGGGCGCCCCTCTCTCGCAAGAACAGACATGATAACCTGTTCAGTGGTTAATAACCACTTGAGAGTTCGCAGCCACTGCTTTTACTCACTGTACCTTTCACAGATGGGAAATATCCATTTGCATATCAGTCTTTGTCCTGCCCAGGGGCAGTCCAGCACCGAAATACAATGGCAACTCCAATCTGAACGAGAGTACCACCAGCAACCCCATACACGTGTTTCACCCTTGTTGGGGATCATCAGTGAGGTGAAGCTGATGCCTCTCTAAGCACAGTGAGAGGGAGACCACGTCTGGTTGCCCCCAGGAGACCTAGGGTTACCAATCCCAGGTTCCTTAAAAAATAGTTTTACAAAGGTAGCGGGCGCCCCTCTCTCGCAAGAACAGACATGATAACCTGTTCAGTGGTTATTAACCACTTGAGAGTTCGCAGCCACTGCTTTTACTCACTGTACCTTTCACAGATGGGAAATATCCATTTGCATATCAGTCTTTGTCCTGCCCAGGGGCAGTCCAGCACCGAAATACAATGGCAACTCCAATCTGAACGAGAGTACCACCAGCAACCCCATACACGTGTTTCACCCTTGTTGGGGATCATCAGTGAGGTGAAGCTGATGCCTCTCTAAGCACAGTGAGAGGGAGACCACGTCTGGTTGCCCCCAGGAGACCTAGGGTTACCAATCCCAGGTTCCTTAAAAAATAGTTTTACAAAGGTAGCGGGCGCCCCTCTCTCGCAAGAACAGACATGATAACCTGTTCAGTGGTTATTAACCACTTGAGAGTTCGCAGCCACTGCTTTTACTCACTGTACCTTTCACAGATGGGAAATATCCATTTGCATATCAGTCTTTGTCCTGCCCAGGGGCAGTCCAGCACCGAAATACAATGGCAACTCCAATCTGAACGAGAGTACCACCAGCAACCCCATACACGTGTTTCACCCTTGTTGGGGATCATCAGTGAGGTGAAGCTGATGCCTCTCTAAGCACAGTGAGAGGGAGACCACGTCTGGTTGCCCCCAGGAGACCTAGGGTTACCAATCCCAGGTTCCTTAAAAAATAGTTTTACAAAGGTAGCGGGCGCCCCTCTCTCGCAAGAACAGACATGATAACCTGTTCAGTGGTTATTAACCACTTGAGAGTTCGCAGCCACTGCTTTTACTCACTGTACCTTTCACAGATGGGAAATATCCATTTGCATATCAGTCTTTGTCCTGCCCAGGGGCAGTCCAGCACCGAAATACAATGGCAACTCCAATCTGAACGAGAGTACCACCAGCAACCCCATACACGTGTTTCACCCTTGTTGGGGATCATCAGTGAGGTGAAGCTGATGCCTCTCTAAGCACAGTGAGAGGGAGACCACGTCTGGTTGCCCCCAGGAGACCTAGGGTTACCAATCCCAGGTTCCTTAAAAAATAGTTTTACAAAGGTAGCGGGCGCCCCTCTCTCGCAAGAACAGACATGATAACCTGTTCAGTGGTTATTAACCACTTGAGAGTTCGCAGCCACTGCTTTTACTCACTGTACCTTTCACAGATGGGAAATATCCATTTGCATATCAGTCTTTGTCCTGCCCAGGGGCAGTCCAGCACCGAAATACAATGGCAACTCCAATCTGAACGAGAGTACCACCAGCAACCCCATACACGTGTTTCACCCTTGTTGGGGATCATCAGTGAGGTGAAGCTGATGCCTCTCTAAGCACAGTGAGAGGGAGACCACGTCTGGTTGCCCCCAGGAGACCTAGGGTTACCAATCCCAGGTTCCTTAAAAAATAGTTTTACAAAGGTAGCGGGCGCCCCTCTCTCGCAAGAACAGACATGATAACCTGTTCAGTGGTTATTAACCACTTGAGAGTTCGCAGCCACTGCTTTTACTCACTGTACCTTTCACAGATGGGAAATATCCATTTGCATATCAGTCTTTGTCCTGCCCAGGGGCAGTCCAGCACCGAAATACAATGGCAACTCCAATCTGAACGAGAGTACCACCAGCAACCCCATACACGTGTTTCACCCTTGTTGGGGATCATCAGTGAGGTGAAGCTGATGCCTCTCTAAGCACAGTGAGAGGGAGACCATGTCTGGTTGCCCCCAGGAGACCTAGGGTTACCAATCCCAGGTTCCTTAAAAAATAGTTTTACAAAGGTAGCGGGCGCCCCTCTCTCGCAAGAACAGACATGATAACCTGTTCAGTGGTTATTAACCACTTGAGAGTTCGCAGCCACTGCTTTTACTCACTGTACCTTTCACAGATGGGAAATATCCATTTGCATATCAGTCTTTGTCCTGCCCAGGGGCAGTCCAGCACCGAAATACAATGGCAACTCCAATCTGAACGAGAGTACCACCAGCAACCCCATACACGTGTTTCACCCTTGTTGGGGATCATCAGTGAGGTGAAGCTGATGCCTCTCTAAGCACAGTGAGAGGGAGACCACGTCTGGTTGCCCCCAGGAGACCTAGGGTTACCAATCCCAGGTTCCTTAAAAAATAGTTTTACAAAGGTAGCGGGCGCCCCTCTCTCGCAAGAACAGACATGATAACCTGTTCAGTGGTTATTAACCACTTGAGAGTTCGCAGCCACTGCTTTTACTCACTGTACCTTTCACAGATGGGAAATATCCATTTGCATATCAGTCTTTGTAATCGTGTAATTGATTTCAGGAGGCGAGAATTTGCGGGACCAAAATGCCACGGGATGCAACTGATTGGTTACAGGGTCCTTTTGTGATAGAACTGCCCCCATGAACCACGTGTATGGGGTTGCTGGTGGTACTCTCGTTCAGATTGGAATTGCCATTGTATTTCGGTGCTGGACTGCCCCTGGGCAGGACAAAGACTGATATGCAAATGGATATTTCCCATCTGTGAAAGGCACAGTGAGTAAAAGCAGTGGCTGCGAACTCTCAAGTGGTTAATAACCACCGAACAGGTTATCATGTCTGTTCTTGCGAGAGAGGGGCGCCCGCTACCTTTGTTAAACTATTTGTTAAGGAACCTGGGATTGGTAACCCTAGGTCTCCTGGGGGCAACCAGACGTGGTCTCCCTCTCACTGTGCTTAGAGAGGCATCAGCTTCACCTCACTGATGATCCCCAACAAGGGTGAAACACGTGTATGGGGTTGCTGGTGGTACTCTCGTTCAGATTGGAATTGCCATTGTATTTCGGTGCTGGACTGCCCCTGGGCAGGACAAAGACTGATATGCAAATGGATATTTCCCATCTGTGAAAGGCACAGTGAGTAAAAGCAGTGGCTGCGAACTCTCAAGTGGTTAATAACCACCGAACAGGTTATCATGTCTGTTCTTGCGAGAGAGGGGCGCCCGCTACCTTTGTTAAACTATTTGTTAAGGAACCTGGGATTGGTAACCCTAGGTCTCCTGGGGGCAACCAGACGTGGTCTCCCTCTCACTGTGCTTAGAGAGGCATCAGCTTCACCTCACTGATGATCCCCAACAAGGGTGAAACACGTGTATGGGGTTGCTGGTGGTACTCTCGTTCAGATTGGAATTGCCATTGTATTTCGGTGCTGGACTGCCCCTGGGCAGGACAAAGACTGATATGCAAATGGATATTTCCCATCTGTGAAAGGCACAGTGAGTAAAAGCAGTGGCTGCGAACTCTCAAGTGGTTAATAACCACCGAACAGGTTATCATGTCTGTTCTTGCGAGAGAGGGGCGCCCGCTACCTTTGTTAAACTATTTGTTAAGGAACCTGGGATTGGTAACCCTAGGTCTCCTGGGGGCAACCAGACGTGGTCTCCCTCTCACTGTGCTTAGAGAGGCATCAGCTTCACCTCACTGATGATCCCCAACAAGGGTGAAACACGTGTATGGGGTTGCTGGTGGTACTCTCGTTCAGATTGGAATTGCCATTGTATTTCGGTGCTGGACTGCCCCTGGGCAGGACAAAGACTGATATGCAAATGGATATTTCCCATCTGTGAAAGGCACAGTGAGTAAAAGCAGTGGCTGCGAACTCTCAAGTGGTTAATAACCACCGAACAGGTTATCATGTCTGTTCTTGCGAGAGAGGGGCGCCCGCTACCTTTGTTAAACTATTTGTTAAGGAACCTGGGATTGGTAACCCTAGGTCTCCTGGGGGCAACCAGACATGGTCTCCCTCTCACTGTGCTTAGAGAGGCATCAGCTTCACCTCACTGATGATCCCCAACAAGGGTGAAACACGTGTATGGGGTTGCTGGTGGTACTCTCGTTCAGATTGGAATTGCCATTGTATTTCGGTGCTGGACTGCCCCTGGGCAGGACAAAGACTGATATGCAAATGGATATTTCCCATCTGTGAAAGGCACAGTGAGTAAAAGCAGTGGCTGCGAACTCTCAAGTGGTTAATAACCACTGAACAGGTTATCATGTCTGTTCTTGCGAGAGAGGGGCGCCCGCTACCTTTGTAATACTATTTGTTAAGGAACCTGGGATTGGTAACCCTAGGTCTCCTGGGGGCAACCAGACGTGGTCTCCCTCTCACTGTGCTTAGAGAGGCATCAGCTTCACCTCACTGATGATCCCCAACAAGGGTGAAACACGTGTATGGGGTTGCTGGTGGTACTCTCGTTCAGATTGGAATTGCCATTGTATTTCGGTGCTGGACTGCCCCTGGGCAGGACAAAGACTGATATGCAAATGGATATTTCCCATCTGTGAAAGGCACAGTGAGTAAAAGCAGTGGCTGCGAACTCTCAAGTGGTTAATAACCACTGAACAGGTTATCATGTCTGTTCTTGCGAGAGAGGGGCGCCCGCTACCTTTGTAATACCACCTCTCCCAGATGTTGATCTTCATTATGTACTTGTTCTTGCACGGCTCTCTGGTCTGGGGATGCTCCAGTTGTCAGACAGCAGCCGGGAGTGGGTGCCATATGTCTCACTGAGTCACCCATCACAATCCTTATTGGATAAGCGCCTCCGACTTTATGAGATAGTCTATGACTATTTAGGTTCCGATCCAGGAAGTCTTAAGTTTGTTTTGTAGGCCCACGTTGTTGAATTTAAATAATAAGGACTCCAATAGGGTGGACTGAGTTTTCAACTTTAAGGCCTTTGTATAGAGTAACCAAAATGCTTAGCACCTGGTTGATTTCTTCCAATACTTGCTCTGGGCTCTTATCCCCCTCAATAACGCAAGGCTCCAAATTTCATAGTTGAGCCAATTTGCGTCGAAAGAGGAAAAAAGCTGGAGTTGAGGCATTAGAAGCATATGACTGAATGATATGTAGACATTTCCGTTAGATCAGGATAAATATGTGCCTCTTCATGAAAGTAAGCAGTTATTTTTCCTTCTCGCTGAGCCACTATTACATTATCAGGCATGGCTCCCAAGGTGTCGGTTTCCTCACACAAACAAGAGCCTGGCCCTTGCCCAGCCCTCGCATTTAAGTCCCTTCCCCGGGGACAACGGAATTGGTCTATCGATGGCTAATTGCATCAGTTCAATGTCCATTAGCATACAGTCTATCGGCTCCTGTTTCATGGCCGGTTGACACCAGCGTGCCTTGCGTCAAAACCAGTGGAGTACTATTCCTCCTAGTAATCACAAAATTCTCCAAAAAGATCTTAATGCACCTGCACATTAGCGGGGGTGCTTTTATGGTGGGTGGTGGGAGCAGACCTCTTTTGGCGTAGAACAATCAGTTACAACTTTTAACAGGTCTTGAAGATATTGGGGGTCATTACGACTTGGGCGGTAAGGGATACCGGGCACCGGTAAGGAGACCAGTGCCAGTAATCCCATACCGCCCTAATTCCAAGGTCCCTTGGCGGGGACCGTAAGGAACGTGTGGTCTGACCACACGTTCCTCACGGGTCCCGCTAAGGACCAGGGCGCTAATAACGGGCTTGCAAGTAGCAAGCCTGTTATTATCGCCCTCCCCATTCCCATTGAGCCCTATTGGGGCTCAAATGGGAATGGTTTGTTCAATGGGGACTTACCAGTCACGCCAGGGTCGGACTGCACCGGTAAGTCCCCATTGAACACCACCGGTGCCGGACCAGTTATTGGAGGCAGCCATGGCGCAAATAGCGACATGACTACCTCCAATCTCGGAATGAGGCCCATTTACTGGCTGCCCCACCCCATTGATCCAACTACTTAATCGACGACATGTTAGGGGGTGGAGGGCAGACAGTCTACGAGTTCAATCCTTAACCCCACCCACAAGTCCCGACAGAATTTTGTCCCATGTATATTCTGTTACACATGAAAACAAACATCTAGGTCACTCTGGTGGAACTGAGCCCAACAGTAACCATTACACATTAGGCCCCGCTCGCCAGTGCTATTTGTAAACAATGTGTCGTTTGGTACCTTATCTCAGGCAAAGGTTAGTGACAAGGTGCACCCGAGCCAAGAGCAACAAGTAGGGGGTGTCCCCACTGATTAATGTAGGGGAGCTGTATCTGTATGGAAGTGTTTAAATACCCAACATGAAAAAATAACACTAAGGAAGAGGGAGTTATTAGTCCTTTATTGGAACATTGTGGGCCTCTGAAAATTAAGACCCTGCTTGGGTTGAGTTTGTCAGATCATATGATATTTTACTATTCCAGTAAACTTGGGCCATAAACAATCCCTCTCTTTATGGCTTCACACTATTTGAAAGCACAGCTGTTCCCACTAGAAGTGGCCGTACCACGAGTGTAAGAAATTTACATTTCAAAAGTAAATAATCTGGGTCTCAAGAAAGCTTTTTTCCAAACGAAGGACAAATTGACTTTAGAGTTAATTCCCGTGCACTGGATCTTGGTTAATTTCTATAATCCCCCTAAAGGGACAGAAAGAGTGGACCAACTGACTATCCAGGAATCACAATAGAACACCTTATAAATCGCTGTGAAGTAGTCATACGAATAGCCTGAGATTTTAACATTAAAATTGGTAGTGGCATGGGGCAGGAGCTCCTAGATCTTGAAGAAGATAGGGCATGGCGGATTACCCCAATGGCGTCTTCAAGGCCTAAAAGTTATGCCAAAGGTCTCTTTAATTTGTTTTTGATAGAACATGGGCTACGGTTGATAAATGGGAGAACTGTTTTTGACTCACCAGCATAATACAGTTAGAGGCCATCAAGGCAGTTCTATAATTAGTTCACAATTAATATACAAAATTGGAACATTCGAAAAGATATTCATGTGTGTAATAGAGATTACAATCCTTTATCACTGGCTCTTTCATTTAGACCCAAAGTACTCCCTGGCCCAAATCATGTAGAGGACGAATTAAGGACTAACAGACGTAGGGTTAGATGGGACTGCATTGACCTCCCAACATTTTACTATCAGGACACAAAGGGAGTCTCTACTGTCCTATTGAAGTGCTTAAAAGAGAAACATAATCCTTATTAAGTGATATCCACATTTGAAAAAATGGCTAAAATGATTACTGTCAAAAAAGTGATCACCAGTGACCAAAGGTTAGTACAGAGTCTGGAAAAAAAATCTGCCCATGCTTCGGAAAAGGATGCCCATCTCCGAATAGTCAAACAGTATAGCAGGTCTTTTGATTTAGCTAAGAAAGATTATGATTCTCGCATCTGTCTTCTAGTTCTAAAGAACTCTTCACAGTTTCGAGAGAGCTTAAAAAGCCCAATGTTAAACATTTGGAATCTGTTGCTAAAAACCAGGACTGGTGTGTGAACATTCAGCATGCCCTTCTTGATAAGACTTCGACACTATAAATAGTAATTGCTAACAAACAGCAATGCGTGCCAGCTTCCGTGGCTTATTGTTCAACACCTAGAGGTGTCTCTGAGCTGGACATTTTGAATGTTATTCAGGCCTTGAAGCCCAATACCTGTCGGGGCGATCTGTGTCCTTCAAAAGGTATAAAGGCATGTGCATCCATTATTGTTCCTTCTATTATGACCTTTGTGAATGCTTCTTTTCAGGCTCCCTGAGTCCCGGAATCTATTAAACAAGCATGATCACGCCCCTTTTGAGAAAAGCATTGCTCAATCTCGCAAAAAAAGATTAGTAGTGTTGCCTTCCACTGAAAAATAATGGTTTGTATTGCCTATTTGCAGATCCAGGCATATTTGGAAGAATATTAACTTTTAGGACAGACAGTCTAGATTTCGAGCAGGCCATGGTACAGAAGATGCACTTCTGGAACTCAAAGCTAATATGTATCTTATCATGGAGAGTGGAAAGGTATTGTTGCTGCTTCCATTAGATTTATCAGCTGCATTTGATTTGGTTGATTTTTATATCCTCTATAACAGAGTGCTGTCCTGAGCGTGTTTTTCTAAACTGGCAGCGGATTGGATTTTATCATTTTTAACCAAAAGAAACGGCTGAGTTTTATTTTAGTACGTCTTTCATGGCCTCACCTGTTGAGCTTATGTGTGGTGTCCAGCAGGGCTCTTGCCTGTCACCCAAATAGTTTAACATCTTTACTAAGCCCCTTTTTGAGTTGTTGGATGATAGGGACATCCTGTACACCTATTATGGCGACGACATTCAAATACTACTACAACTCACAGATGAAAATGATATTGACAATGCCAGAATTCACAATATCTTTGATATTGTCCAAAGTTGGATGGTTCATAAATTATAAGTTACTCACCGTAGTGACTAGCATACTCTTTGTCCTTAGTCCCCTTTCCGCCATACTGCATGGGCATCCCTTCCTAGAGACAGTAGATGGAACCTTCTTCCCCTTTAAATTTAGAGGCGCGCCAGGGTGCAGCCCTAGAAGCATGCGCTGCCCAGATTCCGCCCTCCGGTGCCACACCTCAGTCCCCATAGACGCGTCGACAATATTTTAACATTTCCTAATGACACCTGTTTTATTAGGGGGGAGGATGGTGGGACGTATGGAGGAAAGGGGACTAAGGACAAGAGAATGTTAGTTACTACGGTGAGTAACATAATTACTCTTACGTCCCGTCCACTTTTATCCATACTGCATGGGCGATTACAACTGATTGTAGCCCAAGGGTGGAGAGGAGACCCTCCTTAAGGAAATATGTTTCTGAGAATCGCCTGTCCGAAAGCCGCATCTGCTCTAGAGCCGGCGCTCGCAGAAAGCCGAAGGGGTGGCCCAGGTGGCCGCCCTGCTTATGACTTGCCACGGAACCTGCTGTTGGAATGCGATGGCCGTGGCCTTGGCCCTGACTGCATGGGCATGCTTGTTAACTGGAAGTGTCTTATGTTGCCCCTCATATGCTTCCTTGATGGCCGAGACCATCCATCGTGCTATAGAGGCATTGGATGCCTGATACCCAGGCCGTGACCTACTGAAGGTGACAAACAGTGTGTCTGACTTGCGGAAGCCCTTGGTCCTGTCCAAGTAGAATTTTAGAGCACGCCTGACATCGAGGCAGTGCAGAACACTCTGAGCCCTGTCCTTAGGGTCGCCAAAAAATGTAGGCAGCACTATTTCCTTGTTTAGATAGAAAGCGGAAGGAACCTTAGGTAGGAATGCTGGGTGTGTCCGCACAACCACCTTATCATTGTGAAAAGTAGCATAGGGCTGTGAGGTGACTAGCGCCTGGATTTCGCTGACTCTGCAAGCCAAAGTGAGGCCGACTAGCAAGGCCGTCTTAATGGTGACCAGCCTGATGTCCGCAGATGCCAATGGCTCAAAGGGTTTGTGAGCTACGTTGAGATCCCACACGGGGTGTGGCCTCTTAATGGGCAGGTAGAGTCTGGCGAGGCCCGTCAAAAGCTTCTTGACTATCGGGTTGGCAGAGGAAAATACCTCTTCCTCTGAGTTTCTGTAGGCTCCTATTGCCGCCAAATAAGAGCTATCAGAATGACGGTGAGGTGACAAGACTTCTTTATCTTGCAGATCACCCTGTGTATCAGCAGTGTGGGCGGGAAGGCGTGTGCTGTCATGCTGTTCCACTGAATCTGAAGTGCGTCGCCCAGGGAGCCGGGGCCCTGTCTCTGCCAGGACGTGAACTGTTGCCACTTCTTGTTGTCCCAAGAGGCAAAGATGTCCACCTGGGGGTGCGCCCACCTGCTGAAGATCTCATGCAGCACCTGGTCGTTCAATTGTTACTCGTAATTGTCCGCTCCCAGTCTGCTGAGCCTATCCGCCTCCAAGCTGGACTCCTCCGGAAGGTGGACGGCCATGAGGTAGATGTTGTTCTCCAAGGCCCATTCCCACATGCTGACTGCTAGTCTGCACAGTGGAGGGGATCTGGGACCTCCCTGCTTGTTGACATTGAACTTGCTGGTCGACTTGTCTGTCTGAATGAGGATGACCTTGCCCCCAATAACCGGAAGGCAGGCTCTGAGCGCTAGCCAGATGGCCTTTAGTTCCAGCCAATTGATATGGTACTTCTGCTCCTACCGGGTCCAGGTTCCATGGATGCTGTGGTTGTCCAGAGTGGCGCCCCAGCCCTCGAGGGAGGAGTCCGTAGTGATGGTGACCTGCATGGGTAGGCTGCCAGAAGGGCTTGCCCGTCAGCAAGTTGCAGTCTCTGGACCACCATGTGAGGTTTGGGTGAAGAGAAGGAGGAACTTTGATCATCTCCACCTGAGAGCCCTGCTTCTGATTCTAAGATGCTGCGAAGTGCAGCTGTATCCTCCTCATCCTGAGTCTTGTGTGGGGGACGGCCAATAGGACCGCTGCCATGAGATCCAGTAGGTGTTGGTACCACCAGGCCGATGTCTCTTCTCGGCTGAGGAAGTGAGCAGTGGCCCTCCTGATGGCTGTGATCTTGTCCACCGAGGGAAAAACTCTCTCGGAGCACGTGTCCCAGATGAGCCCTAGGAAGGTCAGTCTCTGCTTAGGTTGCAGCTGGGACTTGAGACGGAGCGAAAAGCCCAGATCTTGGAGTGTGTTCATAAGAGCATGTTAAGTGTGGTGCACCGCTTCCAGAGATGTAGCCCTGACGAGCCAGTTGTCGAGATACGGTTAGCTGTGGTGGTCCTGGGCCCTGAGGTGGGCAGCCACTGTATTCATTAGCCTGGTAAAGACCCTGGGGGCCGAGTTGAGGCCGAAGGGAAGTACCTCATATTGGAAATGGTGGCCCATGAGTCTGAATCGTAGAAAAGAACGATGAGGCTGCCAAATCGGGACTTGTAGGTACGCGTCCTTCAGGTCCAGGGAGCACATCCAGTCTCCCTTGCACAATGTCTCTGCTATGAGCGCTGGTGTAACCATTTTGAATTTTTGTAGAGGTAGGGAGAGATTGAGGGTGGATAGGTCCAGCACAACCCTCAGGCCAGCCTGGTTCTTTTTCTGAATGGCAAAAATCCTGGAGTAGAAAGAAGCCCAAGCCTCGCTGGGAGGCTGAGACTTCCTCCACTGCCTGGCTCTTGATGAGCGACTGGATCTCTGCCAAAAGAGTTGCTATCCCAATCTGTGGGAGCGGAGGGGAGGAGGGAGGAGAGGAAGGGATAGGTAGGCAAACCCCATGGATACTACAGAGAGGATCCAGGGGTCAGCGAAATTCTGATGCCAGAAATGTGCATGGAGGGCAAGCCTGCCCCCCACGGAGTCACGTGGACCTGCAGGGACGTGTCATGCCTTCTTTCCCTCTGAGGCTTTTGCGGAGGAGGGGGACTAGAAAAAGCACTTACAACCTCCCACCCCCTGGTTTTTGTTGTTTGCGCCGATGTTGAGTCGGCGAACAGCCCGGCTGCCTGGACCTGCACTCTTGGAAGCCGCTGAACCCTCTGTATGTACGCCCCTTGGCTGAGCGCTGCTGTGACTGGGTGTGGCCTTTGTGAGGATAAAGACTTCGCTGTTTGCAAGCTGTTTTTCTTTTTATCTAGCTCCATGTCTGTGGTGGAGTGAAAGAGGTCAACCCCCTCGAAAGGCAGGTCCAAAATGCGTTCCTGGACATCCGGGTTAAATTTAGTAGCACAGAGCCAGGCCATATTTCTCATGTCCGTGGCTATGCAAATGGCCCGGCCAGAGGTGTCAATGTGGGCCACAGTGGACTCTATGATGTCTTGTGCCACCATTTTAGCCTCTGCCAGTCCTGCCTTAAAACATGACTGGCTCTGCGCCAGAAGTTCTGGGAGGAAGTTTGCTATTTCCCTGCCAAAGCCTCTGGTTAACGGCTGCTAGCATGGCATCTGCGTTGGCTTTACGAAGATGCAGCAAAGCGTTGGAATAAAGCTTTTATCCGTATGCCTCCAAGATCTTCTCCTCCTTGCCTAGCAGTGCCGCTAACGAAGAGGCCGAGGACGACTGAGGCTTGGAGTAGAGTGATGCTGCAGCAATTACCGAAGAGTGTGGCTGAGGATGGGCTGACAGCAAGAGTGTACCCCCCTCCATTTTCCTGTACTCGGCGTCCAGGCGTCGATTGACCGGCTGGACCGAAAGGGCCTGAGCCACCCCTTTTTGGCCAAGGCGACAACATCCTTCTGCATCGGGATCCCCGTTCTAGCCGTGAGGCGTAGCGTGAGGACCTTGGCGAGCACCCCCTCTTATGGCCGCTCGACCTTGGGCTGAGGAAAGCCCAAGTACTCTTCCAGCCCTGCAAGACTTTCGTGGAAGGCCTTGGCTGGCGATGGTGTGTCAGGGGCTTCCTCCTCGTCTGTGTCCACGCTGGTGTCCGGTTGGTCTGGCGCCGGTCGAGGAGAGCTCAGGGCAGAGGGCTGCAGTGTGGAGACCGAAGCCGCAGGCTGGTACGGAACCGCCTGCAGTATCGGCTGAAGGGCCAGAGCGGGCAGCGTGGGATGCACTGGGGCCTGTAGCATTGGAGCCCTGGGAGGAATGACTATGGATGCGGCCGGAGGGAGCATGTGCCTGATGGCATCCCTGAGGATGACCCCGAGGAACCTTTCAAAGAACCTGTGGTTGCAGGCCGGAGGCATGGTAGGTGATATTGATGGGGTAGTGGACGGCTGCTGGGGCGGTTGCATGCCCTGACCGCATGGACGCAGCAGGAACCTGCCCTGCGCCAACGATGGATAGGCTGTAGGCCACGTACCTGGTTGACACCAGTCCCATCTTGACACTCGGTCCTCCACCTGCTCCCTTCCTTGGTACAGTATTGGACGGGTTCCCATGTCTGGCACGGCACCCATCTTGTCGAGCTGTCTTCCATGTGCCAGCGTTGTGTTGCTTGGCTCACTGGGCCCAGCCTCGTTCAGGACTCTTGAGTGTGGATCATGAGGCCTAACCAGCTCTTCAGGCCGAGACCTGGAAGGCGTTTTGCCCTCTGCGGATTTGCGAGTTTGCGGATTTGCGAGTAGCACTGTGTATAGGTGCCCCCTCTGACATGATGCCGGTACAAGGGCATAGCCCCTCGAGTGAGCACCCGGTAAAAGGACCTTCCGGTCGCTCAGCACTGACACTGGGAGGATCTGCTGACCCCTTGGTCTAGCCTTGGTACTCTTGCTGGTATGAGAACCTGAGAGGTTCCTCCTGCTCAGGCGAGTGCTTGGGAAAGAGTCTCCCTTGCGGGGTGTGCTGTAAAAAAGCAGCCCTACCTTGGGCCTCGAATGATGTTTGACCAAATCCTTCAGGTCCTCTGGGGCAACCTCTTGAAGAGCTCCCTCCACCTAGCCAGTCTGTTCTTCAGAGCCCACGAAGAAAGCACATTGCATGCGGTACAAGCTTGGCAGCCGTGGTCGGGGCCAAGGCAGCAGAGGCAAAGGGCGTGTGGGTCTGACGTAGGAAAGTGCCCTTTGCAGGCTGTACACCTGCTGAACCCTGTTGAAGTCGACATGCACCGGGGAGGAGCGTGATGCCTGAGGACCGAGTACCTGATTGAAAAAAGACAAAAAGACAGAAGAAGTATCCGCGGGTGGAATTACATGGCCAAAGCCAAACCCAGGAGCGCTGGTGAATTTGTCCCATACCCATCGACGCGGAAAAGGGGACCGGGGTGTGGCGCTGGACGGCGGAGCAGGGAGGCATTCTCCCAAGGCCGCACCCCTGCGCACATCTAAATTTAAAGGGGAAGAATGTTTTTTCTGGTGAAAAAGGTTCTGTCTCACGTCCCTAGGAAGGGACACTCATGCAGTATGGAGCAAAGGGGACGGGATGTAAGAGTATGGACGAGTTACGACAGCTTGCAGGGCACTACACTGGCTGCCAGTGATCAAACAACTACGATTTAGGATTCCTACTTTTGCTCACAAGTGCCTGTTTGGGAAAAGACCAGTTTATCTCAAACAGAGGTTGCAAATTAAGAAATGCGGTTGTGCTCTCAGTCTAATCAGAGCGACCTTTTAACAGTGCCTCAGACAAAATTGGAGAGGGCTGGCAAACGTTCGATTTTATCACCCCCCAAATTTGGAATGGACTGCCTCTATTTTTAAGACTGGATACTTCTATTATCTCTTAAAAAGCATTGAAGACCGTCTATTTTACTTTATCTGGCGCATTTAAAAAAGAAAACATTTTATTGTTTTCATCACATACACAGAACAAAACAGCATCCAACTGACCCCCCGCCCCAACCTACTGCCATAGCTCCAGCAAACACTCTCGACTCATTCTCTCCCTCCCATGAGATCAACCATAGATGTCCAACAGCTTTAGTCTCTGGGGGCACCACTGTACCCTGAACTCCCCTTTTAAATAGGCCAACGTCTCTCCCCAGACCGCTGAAAAGTTCCCCAGGTTGTTGTTGATCGCATACATTGTCCATTCCATCGATACTATTTCCCACATTTTCCTTAACCAGTCTTGCTCTGTCGGGACCACGGGGCTCTTCCACTTTTGTGCAATAAGAGACATCGCGGCCAGGGTAGAGATAAATTTCGCCTTAGTGCTCCCTCTCTTCTCCTCTTCGCCCCCCAGTATCCGCCTCCCCAACAAAATCTCCAGGGGATCTTGGCTGGTCCCTTTCCTGAGGGCCTGAGTTTGGGCCTGTGTGATGTCGCACCAAGAGGGTCGAATAATGCGACAATCCCACCAGACATGAGCTGCTGTCCCCTCTTCCCCACAGCCTCTCCAGCATTTCACAGACGTTGCCGGGTACATCGTATGCAGCCGGGCCAGGGTGAAGTGCCAACCGTAAATATACTTATACCGGGCCTCCTGCAGCTGGACCACTTTTGTCACCCTCAGATTCATCTTCCACAATCTCTCCCAGTCCTCCCTCTCTGCTCCCACTCCCTCATGTATGCCCAGTTTGCTTTCGGGCCATCGCTTTCCAGCAGCCTATAAAGGTCTGAGACTAAGCCTCTGGATTCCTCGTGTGTCAGAAGGAACTGTTCAAACTGCGTCAGGCCACGTGTGGCAGCCTTCCGTACCTCCTCCGACATTACCCAATGTCTAATCTGGAAGTATCTTGCCTTTCTCTTTCACCCACCCCAAACTCCCGCTTGCATTCCTCGAACGTTTTCACGTTATGGTCGCGGAATATGTCCTTCACCGCCCTACACCCCCCTCTCGCATTGCAGGAACGCCCCCCTCTCCACACCTGGCGTGAAATCCCCGTTGTTGAAGATGGGGGTGAACGGCAACAGAAAGGTCGTAATCCCCCTCCTCTCCACTGCTCCATCCCAAATATCAACCAATGTCTTTCTTATAGCACTTAAATAGAGGTGGGGTGGCCTCAGTCTGCGTGGGAGCCACAGTACCTCCCCGAGGTGAGGCCGGGCTACTGCTCTATCAATTTTTACCAAGTGCTTATTGTATTCCTCCGAGAACCATTCCCTGATTACCCTAAGCTGTGCAGCCTCGTAATATCGGCGGAAGTCCGGCAGGGCCAGACCCTCTTCCCCCTTTGATGTCGTCAATAGCCGTTTGGCCAACTGCGGCCTCTTGCCCTCCCAGATAAACTCCTTGGCCACCCTATCCAACTCCTTAAAGAAGCTCGCCCGGGACTGATAACAGGATAGCTTGAAATAGATAAAGCAAACGGGGTAAAACCACCATTTTGAGGGCCACCCCCCTCCCCAGCCAGGAAATCCTTAGGACGCTCCACTTCCCGAGGTCTTCTTTCATCGCAGTTAACATGGGGGTATAGTTCGCTCCATACCACCCCGCCAGAGAGGGGGTTATCCTGATCCCCAATTATCGTGCCCCACTAGGACTCCACTTGAATGGGGAGAGTGCCTTCAGCGCTCCCACCTCATTCTCCCCCAGTGATAGATTCATTAATTCCCACTTCTGTAAATTGACCCGCAGAGCCGATATCTCTCCAAATGTGGACAGCAGTTCCATGCATGCCCTGATTGACTCCACCGGGTTCGTCAGCATAAGCAGCATGTCATCAGTGAACGCTGCCACTTTGTGCTGATACCGCCCGAATGGTATACCCTGGATGGTGTCTGCCTCCCTTATGGCCAACAGAAGGGGTTCCAAAAATATTGCGTAAAGCAACGGTGAGGGAGGACACCCCTGCTTCGTGCCCCATCTCAGATTAATTGGAGGTGACATGCCTCCATTCACCATAATGCGTGATGTGGGATTCTGATAGTTCGCGGTGACCGCAGAACCTTGCCCCTAGGCCCATCCTTTCCATAACTTTGAACAGGAACGACCACTCCACCAGTTCAAACGCTTTTTTGGCATCTAGCGCCAGAAGGATCGCCGGAGTGGTCGTCTTCTGTGCTTTCTCCACCAGGTGGGCCACCCGCCTGACATTGTCAGCAGTCTGCCTCCCTACCACAAACCCTGCCTGATCCTAATGGATCAGCGAGGGGAGGTGTATCTCCAGGCGTTTCGCCAATATTTTAGTGAATATTTTTGCCTCTGTCTTTATAAGGGCAATAGGTCTATAGGAAGTACATTCTTCCGGGTCTTTTCCCGCTTTGTGAATTAGTGTTATTTTGGCCTCCTCCATTGAGGGGGTGATACTTCCCCTGGACCCAAACGTATTGAACAACTGTGTAAGATGCGGGACCAATAGGTGGGAGTAGGTTTTGTAGAAGGAAGCTTGGTATCCGTCTGTTCCCGGGGCCTTGTTTCGGGGGAGTTCCGCTATGGTAGCTCTCACCTCATCCTCTGTGATATCCCCGCCCAACTCTTCCCCATCCTCCTGGCACAACCAGGGGAGGGGCAGGGCCCCCAAGAAATCTCTCTGAGGCTGCAACTGTGGATTCTGTGAGGTATACAGGGATTCATAGAATCTGGCTAGCCTCCCCTTTATCTCCTCATATCGGGTGAGTCTCTCCCCCCTCTCGTCCCTCATAGCCGTGATAACATTCTGTTCCCAGACGAAGGGCCAGTGAAAGTACCTTCCCTTCCTGTGAATGGGTCTGCAGATTTTTGCTGATGGTGAGTTTTGCTGCCATTCTATATATTAGGGTAGTGGTGCGCAAGTGGTGTTATCAGTGGAGGACCCTTGCAACTGCTGCTGGATTGCTGAAACGCTACGTTTTTGGTGTTTCTTTGAAGAAATTGACTGACTTTTGGCACGCTGTTTAGCCCGTGTGTTAACAGCACTTGTGCCTTTAAGGGAAAAAGGAGGAGCCACCAGCAGCCCAGCACAACACCCAAAATCACCCACTACCGCAGAAATGGTGCGCAAGGGTTGTTATCGGTGTTGCCGGTGAGGTCGGAGACAAGGAGCGTGGTGTCAGCTGCTGCAAGACGCTGTAGAGAGGAGCTGCACTACGTGACCAGCTATGCGCACAACCAGCGTCTCAATTGACCGGAGGAGGACTCCCGAAGGAAAACACGCCAACAGGTAAGACAACGTCTAACCTCCAGTCCAGCTGTGCAATCTCTGATGCCATCACCAGCCCAACAAAGACACAAGGCACCCCCGACCCTTACACAAACCCGCCTCCCGTTTACAAGTCGGATCTCTGGGAGTGAGGGATCCAATTATTCAGAAGCAGGAATTGGGGAATGTATGACCCCGTGCGGGTGCCGGAAAATGAAGTCTCGGCAAAGCCTGCCCCTAATGAGGATATGCAGAGGACTGAACTCATAGAGGTATATCAGTCCTTTAATAATATAGAGGAAGACTAACTGGATGGCAACTGTAGCGACTAGTCTACAAAGAACGAGTGCGCTTGTTATCTCTCAGGAAATGAGAACTAACATGAAAGACAAGAGCCCATTAAAAAAGGACACTGCTGATCTACTAGGGGAGACACCAGAGAAGAAACAACATCCGTCTCCAAGTACATTGGGACAGTTGCCCGATGAGACCGAGATGATAAAAGAAATGACTATACCAACAACAGAAGAGCTCCAGGCTGGAAGGAACAATTGTAATCTGGGAATAAATGGAACCCCCTTTTAGGGAGAATTCTCTGTTTAGGCTGAATTTCCTAACCTAGTGAGTCCCCCAGCAGCTTTGCTGGATTTTTGGGGTTTATTTTTTTCTCCTGGCAAGAGTGAGACTCTTTTACCCTCACTCTTGGGCATGATTTGAGTGTGTTTCTTTGAATCTAGATGTGTTTAATGGGCTATGGAGTCTTTTACTCCATAGGGCTTAATGTGTTTTTGTGATGTGTGTTACACAGCACCCTCAGTGCAGTGACACAGGGGTGTCATAGTGACCCCCCAGTAGAGACTCCATACCCTGGGACTGACTACTGTCTCCCAGGGCATGTAAAGTCACCATTGACTTTACTAGTCTTAGATTCTGAACAGAACCAGTACAAACCATCATATTGTGGACGTACTGGCTGGGTCAATTCAATTGCCCCGGGGTCTGTTAGTCGAGGGGGCACGTCTCCGTCCCCCCTGATAGAGTTTTGGCTGGTGGCAGTGGATACTACTTTTTATATTCAACCGCGCATATTTTCCTATGGGATTTCCCATTGTTTTAGGCTACTTCCTTTAATTATTTACGGTAGCCTCGAACATACCGCCGGTTTATTTAATTAATATTAATTCTCCAGTTGGTATTTTTTGCCAAAACTTGATTCTAAAATGGCGTTTGTGTTCTCTTCTGTGACTCCAACCCAGGTCGAGCCCTTTGTTCCACTTTTTGGCGGGCTTCTCCACAGAAGCCCTCCAAAGTGGTGCCACTCTGTCTGGGGTACTTAGGAGGGGTGGAGGGGAATTTAGGCACCCTGGACTGAGTTGTCTAGGCAACTCAAGTCGCACTCCATCCTGATTGGCCCAAGTGGTGAGCCGGCCGGCTCATCACTTAGCATGTTTGAGTGACAGCTAGGCTGAATGAATGGGGGTTTGCTGCATAAAAGCAGGGCTTTGGGGACTGGAACTTCAGAAGTCGCCACAGGACCTAAGAATCCGACGAGGGAGAAGCTGAGCTGACCTGCCACGACCCCACCACCTGTGGAGCCCTGCTGGACCGTCTCACCACTTTTCCCAACGACAGAGGAGATCTCCCGCCGGAGAGTCTTCTTCCTTTGACTGGTGGGGATAACCAGTTTCACCGTCTTTTCGCCTTCCCGACGTACCTCGTGGCCGCCTTGCCTGTGCCAAGCACCCCGGCAACCGGGATACCACGTTTTACCACGACCGCGAAACAAAGGTACCACCTTTAACCAGAAAAATCCACAGCAGGTTTCTGTCCTGGTAGTGCAACGACCTTCATCTTTCCTCCAAGTCGAGATCTTCTCTTCCCCTGGACGACGACGCAACTTGCACCCACTACCAGGAACAACTGCCACCGCTGGAGGATCCTTCCCACTTGAGGTACCGTGTCCCGCCTGGCTTCCCTTGCTACCGACTGTACGGGCAGATTTAGCCCCCGGCTTTCGAACCTGGGTTAGCCTGGGACACCCTGGCTAAACTTTCCTAAGCCTCTCTAAACTCTTTTTGAACCCTCTGCAAGACTTTCTAAGCCTAGTATAACTGTGTGATCTTGGGCGCATTTGTGCTCTGCTCTCTTTAAGAGTGGGCCCAGCCTTTGGACTTTGGCTCACCAGTGACTTTTTCTCTTCTGCCTTGCTAACAGTGTTCCTGAATCTTAGAGTGGTGTATCTTTCCATATTCTGCCTTTTTCCCTCCCTTTCTCACAAACTTATTGGAGTGCCATCTAGTTAAGCGCTCACCTCTGTATGAAAATAAGTGGTGTTTTACAGTGACTTATTTGATAAGGAAAAAGGGGTGTATATATTATAATAGTAACTGTGTTTAGAATAGTTTACAACAAGAGTGCTGGAGTGTTTCAAACAGTGTGTTTTTAAATACATAATTATATACTTTGATACCAAAGCTCTGGTCAGTGTTTGCTTGTATTGTTGTATCTGAGTGCCTATTGTGTATACTTTGCATACTGCCTAACTCTTCTTGAGGGAAGTCTGACTGCTCAGCCACAGCTACCAGGTAAATCTGGGTGGTACAGACTGCTACCAAGTGGGTTTACTGCCAACACCTGTAGTCTTAAATCTTTTGCAGTGGTCCCTAAGGGAACTGCACAGGTTTCTGCCTAACACCCCCAGCAAGGACCAATTTACTAGCACACAACGAGCAATAGAAAAAAAACAGATCGAATTTCAGAATGGAAAAAACGAACAGGAAGTGGAACCGCGAGAAGATGCGGCCGATCCTGAGGCAGGATTACTCCAGACTGAAGACGACCAACCAATAATGAACAGTGAGCACAATGGAAAGACACAGCTTCAACTAGAGGAGCACTTGGCTAAACGGTCTTCACTTAATACGATCATCTATGTGGAAGATAGGGAGATAATCCCTTGCCCCTTGAATGATCCTGACTGGCAGGAAGATTTATGGGAGGACTCAACACAGGAACTTATAACTCCGTTATCTACAGATCCGACAAAAGTGGGTACTGAGAGCTCTCGGAATCTATGCACCAAGATGGAGAAAAGGGGGAGAGTTGAGCACTCGGTCCTGGAAGATGAACACACCCGAAACCGGGCAAATAGAGCCTACACGACCCCAAACCATGGACGCAATAGCACGGAATCGCTGATCCAGAGAAATTCAACCCTGGCAAGCAAGTTGATCCAAGATATCTCAAACCTAACAGGCAAAATTGTGAGTGAAAAAAGAAGAGTTTCTCTTTCTCCTTCATTATGGAGAAAATTGCTGCACTGGACGGAAAAGAGTAATTGAGCCTGGCCACCCAGAGGGGTTCATTCCAGAAGGAAACAAGCAACCAAACCAAATGGCCCATGACTAATAGCTCACTGGATGGGACAACTCCAAGAATGGAACATAACACGCCACCTTTGATGGTTGATGAGTTGAGTTTAAAGAAACTAAGTGAACTATGCAACAAAGGGAGGTTGGAAGACCTTGCGCACATTCAAAATGTAATAACGGCAGCGCTTAATACAACGTTGTCCCCCTATTTGAAACTCTACGAAACACTAAATGACTCTGTAAATTCGACCTATGCAATGAATCTGGAAATGAAGGAGCAAATCAATGAACTGGCAAGTTTCACGAAAAGATTAGATGCAAGGCTCGAGAAGGAGTCAGACACCTCGTGTCAGTGGCAGAGTCGCCTATGTGACCTGGCTCGCCAAGACTCGAATGATAAACATCTGTTAATGGAAGCAATTTCAGAAGATCATAAATGGATCTGCAAGTCCTGCGAGCTAAGGGCAACAGTAAGCGAAATCCCTAAAGGTGCACGTAAGAACAGCCAAACAACTAACGACACAATAGGGAAACTAGAGCAGGGACCAGAATTAAAGGAAACAAGGAAACGAAAAGGGGGGGCGGGGCGCAATGCTCTTGGGGAAGGAGCAATCTGGCCCAAAGCAAAAGAAAACAGGTCCCGTCAATACACCAAGTGACAAGAACTCACTATCAACCTATTCTATATTTCAATAACAATAGGATAATAGGATAACAACCAACCTGCACCCCCCCCCACATTGCCAACAAGAAAACGAAAAAACAAGCAATGAAAAGAAAAGCAAATGGATCTCGAGCATTCTTAAGAAATATAAGAACTCCACCACAAGAAGATCCAAGACCCCCCTCTAAGAAACCAAGGCGAGAAATGACATTAAGTAAAGCTCAACACCAAGACCTTCTGCAAGTTCAAGCCTCTGAAAGAGAAGACGAGATGGATTCAAGGTCAATAGTCAATTTGGATGACTTTGCTGCCTGAGTGGCCTTATCGAAGTAATCAAAGATAATGATGAGGATGAAACATGGGAGAATATCAGCATGACTGATTGGCAAGTCATTGATAAATATTCAAATCTAGAGGAAACAAAAGAAAGCAATCAAAAAGATAAGTTTATAGTCGAAAAAAAAGAGACAAGGAGGAAAGAACTGAAAGTAAACAGCGAAGCGCGGAGACCCCCAAGTAAGGACAGAAGGATGACAAAATGGCTCAGGGATTTAGAAGATCAAAGGTCCTTACACCCAAAAATCGAATCATCTAAGCAGGCTGAACATGAACATCAGAGACATACAAAGAATCAGGAGCATCAAGAGGAGATGAAAAAGAAAAAAAAATTATAGACCTATCGACAAGAAATAATAAGACAATTCCAACAATATCGGCTATCAGTAGAACGGGTCGAGAGGCCCTAAAGGAAAAAATCTCAAAAAACTTTAAATTGAAACTAGAAAGGCTCACCAAAGACCATAGGAAAATCCTCCTAAACAGGAAAAACACACTGACCCTGCTAAACCGGCTGTTAGTGACTGAGAAACTACAGCCGGATGATATTGTAATCATTGAATTTCTGGACGACAGAAGGACGGATCCGATTATGATGCACCTCAGATCTGAGAGAGTTAGAGATATGGTGCTGCGAACAAAAAACACTTTAAGGGAACTAGGCATGAGATTGAGCAGAGTGGATGATAATGAGATCAAAGACTAGAGCATCCGCAATATGGACAAAATCTGCGTAACCAAGACAAAAAGCAGGTGGAGAAAAATTTAATTACGGATAGGCAAAAGAAACTCTCAAATGACAAACAAGAGAATACCACTCAAAGAAAAGAAAAGCGGATTGAGAGACTCCCTGAAATCAATCGGAAGAGGACCAATCAGAAAAAAATGGAGAGCTCACTGAAACAAATTAAGTACACTGTGGACAACTCAAGAAATCTACGGTTGCAAAGCAAATTAGAGATCGCAAAAGCAAATCAAGGGGAGAAGAGTTCCGGCACACCAAAACCCACACTAGAAAAAAAGAAACAATAGGAACCACAGCCCAAACAAGGATCCCTACTAGCCTCATGGAACACCAGGGGTTTGGCCATTTGTACTCCTCGGTAAGATCTAGTCCCTTATGTGAAGGCTACCAAATATGCATGAACCCAGCCCTAAAAGGTCCATTGGGACGGCCGCGAGCTGGCCTCTTGACATTAATTACAGAGGACTCGGACCTACAGATTATGGAACATCTAGACCCAAATCCGTATGTCCAAATGGTCAAACTGGTGAAAAACAGAGGAAAAAGGGAAAATATGAATGCTCTTAATAAATACATATTGGAGCCCCCACGACTGCGAAATAGAGCAGTATGCAACAGCGATTATGGAATTGATCGATAGATCAATATATGAAGAACCGAGTCAACTGATTGTAATATGTGGAGACCTAAATCTAAAGCTCTTGGATTCTGTGGTAAGGCTGAGACAAAAAATACATCTAGGAACCTCAGAAAATAGATGGATTAGGGAAATAAATACACAGGAAATTACGATATTAAATGGGCAGATAACAGGAGATATCCCAGGTGCAAACACGTGGTTCAGTAGCAATAAGAGTGCCTGCCTAGATTATTGCTTTGTGGCTGGAAATACAAATGGATAAAATCAATCTAAGTAAAGAAACAAACTGTGAGTGACCACGCACTGTTAGAAGTAGAACTTCTGTGGCCCCCCCAAGGAGCTGACAAACCCCATGAAGCAACAAACTGAACTGACATGGGGCAGGAACAGATTACGGCTCAAAGCTGCCGATATTCCTCAGCTGGCGGCCAACCTAGATAACAACATAAGGGAGAATCATAATGCCAATGCGATGGAGTATAGACGGCTGCTGAAAGACTTTGAGGTGAGGGGAGACACCAATAAATCTACAAGTATAACAAGGAAACATGCATATAACAGTGAGGTGGTTAAAAAGAAAAGGGAACATCGAGAAGAAGTACGCAGAATCCACCGAAGTAATTTATCGGACAAAACAGAATTTGTTAGTCTAAGAAACCAGAGCTATCAGAACTGGCTAAAAGCGTCCAAAATTTGGAGAGCAGAGTGTGATGCAGAAAAGATGATGGCGGCGATTACAATCACCAATGCGCGATCCCTTTGGGAAATAATAAATAAAGGAGATGACTTACAACCGGCTTTAACCAGTAACAAAGTATTTAAGGAAAAGAACAAGTTACTTAGCAACTGTAACGTTCTTTCGATTGGATGTTCCTCCCACGTATTCCTCATCTTAGATATATATATATCCTTAGTTTCATGCTTGCTGCTTCGGAAATTTTTTCTCTCTCCACCAGAGGGCGCTCCACTCGAGGTGACGGCCTCGATGTCCCTCAGCAGCATCCGTCGAGTGTCGACATCATCCGTAGTATAAATGCCTCGAGCGCGCCCGTTGGCCTCAGTTCTGTTTTTTTGTATCAGAGCCCATGTATTATATACAAAGGCGTGCCTCTTATTGACCCAAGCCTTGAAAGAATTTAGAGTGAAAACCACGTAAACTGTACTGTGGGGTAGGATGGGAGGGTCGATGAGGAATATGTGGGAGGAACATCCAATCGAAAGAACGTTACAGTTGCTAAGTAACTTGTTCTTCGAATGGATTGTGTCCTCCCACGTATTCCTCATCTTAGATAGACTCCCAAAGCAGTTTTGTATTGGAGGCGGGAGTACAGATGCCTTTTAGTCATGTACCGAATGTAATACAGATTTGGTAAATAAACCTCCTTGACATGTAGTTGAGTCCAAAGCATAATGTTTGATGAAAGTATGCATGGATGACCATGTGGCTGCTGCATAAATATCTTGCACAGGGACACCCCTCTTAAGTGCTGTTGAAGTTGCTATGCCCCTAGTTGAATGGGCTCTTAAGCCCTCAGGGGGATCTTTTCCGGCTAGCCTATAACACTCTGTTATGGCTAAAATTATCCATCTTGATAATGTTTGTTTGGTTACGGCTAGTCCCAATTTGCGGCCAGTGTATCCCACAAAAAGTTGATCACACTGACGTATCTTTGACAATCTTGAGATGTAAAAGCTTAGAGCCCTTCTGGGATCTAGCTTATGCAGTCTTTCCTCTTCCTTACATGTGTGAGGAGGAGGGTAGAACGCAGGTAGAATTATTTTCTGTGACAGATGAAAGTCTGAAACTATTTTTGGCAGAAAAGATGGTTTAACTCGAAGGACAACTTTATCTTTATGAAAGATGGTGTGAGGCGGACCACTTGAAAGTGCCTGCAACTCACTCACTCTGCGGGCTGATGTCAATGCAATTAAAAGTATAGTTTTTAATGTAAGAAGCCTTAACGGACAAGAATGTAAAGGCTCAAAGGGTGCAAATGTCAGAAATTTAAGTACCAAATTTAAAACCCACACAGGAACTTGAAAAGGTACTGGTGGAAAAACATTGTTTAAACCTTTTAGAAATTGTATTATTAAGGGTATCTTAAAATAAGATCTTTCTTCTGATGCGCGCTTGAAGATAGATAGCGCTGCTGCATATCCTTTTATTGTCTTAATCTGGAGCCCCAGATTAGCTAAATGTAATAGAAAAGATAATACCATTGGAATGTCACATTCAAAAGGATCCACATTCTTATCCCTGCACCAGTTACTGAATTTATTCCAACGACACCAGTACAAAGATTTTGTTGCTGGCCTTCTGGCCGGAAGCAACACCTCCATAACATCATCCGGAAGGTCCCAATCCTTGTATCTCAACCTCTCAGAAGCCATGCGTGAAGGTTGAGTATGTTGACCTCTGGATGGAGACCGTGACCTCCCTCTTGCGAGAGAAGATCCTCTCTTTTTGGAAGACGTATTGGAGGGCAGATGGACATGTCGAGAAGGTCCTGGTACCACGTTCTCCTGGCCCAATCCGGGGCAATTAGGATCATGGTTTTCCTGAACTTTCTCAACCTCCTGATTACCGGAGGTATCACAGGGACTGGAGGGAACGCATATAGAAGAGGAAATTCCCACTCTACTACAAATGCGTCTCGTAGAGCTCCTCTCGGGGGAAATTCCCTTGAGCAGTACAGTTCGCAGTTCCTGTTGACAATGGTCGTGAACAGATCCACTTTAGGGGTTCCCCAAAGGGCGAAGATCTCCATAAGGACTTCCTGAGCTATCTCCCACTCGTGAGAGACTGTGCTCTGCCTGCTCAGAGCGTCCGCCGCTGTGTTTTGCTGTCCTGCTAGGTGAATGGCAGATAGAGAGATCCCTTCTTGTATTGCCCAGAACCAGAGCTGCATTGCCTCTCTGCACAGTGGCAGTGACCCTACTCCTCCTCTCTTGTTGAGGTAGTGCATGGCCACTGTGTTGTCCGTCATGATCAGGACATTCTTTCCCCATAAAGAGGGCAGGAAGGCCTTCAGCGCTAGTCTGATCGCCCTCAGCTCCAAAAGGTTGATGTGTAGTCTGGACTCCGATGGAGACCAACGACCGCTGATTGTCAGATCGTTGGTGTGGGCTCCCCACCCCATGAGTGAGGCGTCCGTCACTACAGTGATCTCCGGCCATGGCTGCCAAAAAGATTGTCCCTTGAGGATGTGTTCTTTGCAAACCCACCATTGTAGGTCCTGAGCTACTCTGGTTGGAACGTGTAAGAGATCTGTCATTTCCCCTGAAAACTGGGACCATTGAGTCCTGAGGGCCCATTGAAGGTATCTCATCCTCAATCTGGCCTCTGGCACCAGAAAAATGCAGGATGCGATAAGGCTGAGCAACCTGAGAAAATCGAAGGCTGGTAGATACTGGGCATTCTGGAATTTTGTCACCATCTGCAGAATGTGGTGAGCTCTCTCTTTGGGAGGCGAGGCTTTGCCCGAACGAGTATCCAAGACTGCTCCTGTAAACTGGAGCTTCTGTTATGGTATCATGTTTGACTTTTTTAAATTCAGAGAAAACCCTAGTTTGTGAAGGAGGTGGCAAGTCTTGGATAGATGATCCTGGACTTGTTCTGGAGAACGTGTCCTGGTCATCCAATCGTCCAAATAGGGGTAGACATGAATCCCCCCTCTTCTGAGACTCGCTGCCACTACCGCCATCAACTTGGTGAAAACTCTTGGGGCAGAGGTCAACCCGAAAGGCAGAACTCGAAACTGATAGTGAGAATTGCCAATCGCGAACCTCAGGTACTTTCTGTGCTGATGGATTGGCACATGAAAGTAAGCATCCTGAAGGTCCAATGATACCAACCAGTCTTGAAGTTGGAGAGCCTGAAGGATCTGAGAAAGAGTGACCATCTTGAACTTGTCCTTCGTGAGGAACTTGTTCAAGTTTCTCAAGTCCAAGATGGGTCTCAGTCCTCCATTCTTCTTTGGAATGAGGAAATATGGGGACTACCAACCATTGTTCCTCTCCGCTACAGGTACATGTTCTATTGCACCTTTCTTTAGCAGGGTTAAAACTTCTTGCAACAGGAGCGGGTCTGGATTTTTGGTAGAGTTGTATTTCGGTGGGTGATTCTGAGGTTTCTTTAGAAAAGGAAGGCAGTAACCTTGGGATACTGTTTCCAGTGCCCAAACATCTGAAGTAATGCCCCGCCATTCTTTCAGATGCTGTGAGATCCTGCCTCCCACTGGGGTCTTGTGCGTCAAAACCTCAGAGTGGTTTTGCGGCAGCTCCAGCAGCGGCTGAAGGGACAGATGCTGCTGCTGGGGCAGATCTAGCGCCTCATCCTCGCCCCCCAGGAAATTTTCTTTGCCCCCTTTGATTGGCCTGTCCCCTTCCTCTCCCAAATGAGGAGTAAAAACGAAAGGGACAACCCCTCCAGGAAGATGAGCCTGTGTAGGGGCATTGCTGAGGTTGTCGCATAGCGGCACTAAGTGACTTTGCCGCAGCCTTGGAGGTCTGCAGCTTCTCCAAACTTTCATCCGCCTTGCTGCCAAACAACCTCGAGCCATCAAATGGCATGCTAAGGAGTCTAGATTGAACATCTGGCGCAAAACCTGACTTCCTTAACCACGCAAATCTGCGTAGCACTGCGCTAGACGCCATGGACCTGCTGATACTGTCAGCAGTGTCCAAACCTGCTTGAAGGCATTCTCCCGAAGCCTCCTTACCATCCTTAATTATGGATAGGAAACCATCACGTTCCTCTCCTTCCGGGATGTGTTGAGCTGCTGCTGACATGCAGTCCCACAGAGTATAATTAAATCTAGCCAATGTACAAGATACATTGGTAGACTTCAGAGCCATGCTTCCTGATGTAAAGATCTTTTTCGACCAAGTATCTATTTTCTTGTCATCCGTATCAGGGGGAATAGTGGGGAATGCAGCATTTTTTGTTGATGTGGCTGCCTGAACTACCAGACTCTCAGGAGAAGGATGTTTACTCAAATACTCTGGGTCAGAGTTAGAAGGTCTGTATTTTGCCACATATTTTTTATTTACTGCTGGACTAGATTCCGGTCTTTCCCAGGCAGCATTTACTCTCCTTTGTAGGGCAATATGAAAAGGAAGTATGGGGTCTGGTTGAGGACCTCCTGACAAAATATCTGTCATGTCATCATCCTGGCATACAGGTGCATTATTACCCCACCCCATAAACTCTGTTACTCTATTCATGAGTTTTCTGTAACCCAGATCAACATGTTCTGCTGGATCTGGTCTCTCAAATTCATATTCAGGAGATGAGTCTATTCCTCTTGCAGACTGTAAACATTCATACAAATCCTGCATTTTTGATTGAGGATTTATTAATTCCTCTGGAACATCTTTTGTCCCATATTTTACCCCTGCTGATGTAACCTCAGGCTCATCTTGTTCTTCATATTCTTCATTTTCTGATGAAATCATGTCTGTTTTCAGGGTGAAATATTTTTTCAGGAATCTGTTTCAACCCTGGTGTCGACGTCGACAGAAGCGTCGATGGCGTTGAAGTCGTGGCCGTTACCTTCGATGTTGTCGAGGTATTCTTCGATGTTTTCGAAGGCACTACCAATGGCGTTGAAGGAATCTTCGAGGCAGTCGATGTTGTCAAAGTAGTTTTAGAAACACTTGACGCAGTCGAAGAAATCTTCGAGGTCGTCGATAAAATCTTCGACGTGACTTTTTTCTGTTGTGTCGTCGACCCTTTATACTCGACAGCCTTCGACAGAGGCTTCGAAGATGTTTTCGTCGAAGTCTTTAATGACTTATCGACGTCGAAAGTCTTTTTCGTAGAGTCTGTCTTTTTAGGTGTCTGGGAAGAGTCCCTAGAAGACACCCTCGACAATTTCTTGTCGGACTTCTTAGTTTTAGACCTTCCTCTGTCACTTTTGTGACTAGAGGCATGACCTTCAACAGACATTTTTGAGGGGGTCGGGCCGCGTTCTCAAAAATTTTCATCGTGGTCTCTCTAAATGCTTGCCACTTTTTAGGGGAGTCGTGTTTAGTTGGACAAGTAATAACTTCCTCCGAAGTCGAGGAAGAAGAAGAAGAGGGAGATCGGTGTCGTCTCTTTTTCGCCTTTTTGGACAAAGAAGAAGAGGACTTCCTTTATCTACTCCTCGATCGTGATTTTTTATGGTGTTTTGCCGAAGACTCAACCGAGTCTTTCTTCCCTCTCGAAGAAAACTTCGAGGATTCCTCCCCCACCGCCAGTTTACCTCGTCTTTCTTTCAAGGCCTTGTGGGTCATGGATTGGCACGAACCGCAGTCATCGATCCGATGTTCGGACCCGAGACACCAGAGGCAGTTACGGTGAGGTTCGGTCAGCGACATTTTCCTGCCGCACCTTATACACTTCTTAAACCCCGTTTTCGGAGTAGATGGGTTCGAGGAAGACGACATAATCGCTTAAGACTGAAGCGCCGTTTTATTTCGATCCGAAGCGAAGCTAACGGAAAAACGGAACTGAGGCCAACGGGCACGCTCGAGGCATTTATACTACGGATGACATCGACACTCGCAGGATGCCGCCGAGGGACATCGACGCCGTCGCCTCGAGTGGAGCGCCCTCTGGTGGAGAGAGAAAAAAATTCCGAAGCAGCAAAGCTGAAGGTAAGGATACATATATATCTAAGATGAGGAATACGTGGGAGGACACAATCCATTCGAAATGGGTGAATCACTATGCAGTACTCGTTAAGGAGGAGATGACCATAGCACTGTCTAACAAGAAGCCTAAATTCACAGCATGGGCCATAGATATAGACCGAGAAGATATATCATTAAGACTTACTCAACTGAGCTCCTCAAGAGCAGCCGGCCCGGACGGCATATCGAATAAGATGTTAAAAGAAAATAAGGAAGAGTGGGCAGATTTCATCCTGATCCAATTTCAACAGATCTTGCGAGCGAGAATAATACTGTCATCTTGGAAAGAAGCCATGATAGTTAAAATGTTCAAAAAGGGGGACCGTACTAACCCCAGGAACTACAGGCCAATATCTCTTCTGGACTCTATTGGCAAAATGTTCTCATCCATCCTGCTAAGAGATCTAAAGAATTGGGCGCTGAACACTGGCATACTGGACAAACGCCAGATGTCCTTTATGATGGGGGTGGGCACCTCCCTGAATCTGTTTCTACTAAATCTACTGAAAGCCCGGGTGTTGGAGTCAAAAGGGAATGTGTACCCAGGCTTTACAAACCTCAAGCAAGCGTTTGACGCAGTGAACAGAGCGTTGTGGACAAAACTAAAAAAATTGAATTGCCCGGAAGACCTATTAGAAGCAATCCAAGAGTTGTATATTAATACAACAATTCAAATAATTGTCTCGAAAGGGGGAGATACCACGGAAAAGTTCCCGACGACAAAGGGCATTAAACAGGGTTGTTCTGTAGCCCCTTTCCTATTTGTCCTATACATGGCGGACATGCAAACCTCACAAGAAAACATAAGAGCATTTCCACCGAAATTAGAAGGAGCAGAACTTTCTTGGGTCCTATATGCAGATGATGTCGTCTTTATCGACCAGACGGCAATAGGGCTCCAGAGGAGAATCATGGAATTAAAAAAATATCTGGACAAAAACAAAATGAAAATCAATATAGAAAAATCCATGATTCTTATAATGCAACGAACCATAGGCACAAGAAAGAAAATCCCTTTTACCTGGTTAATCGAAAATCAGGCTCTAAAAATTGTGGATACCACAATCTATCTGGGAATCAAAATAAACAAAAACAGTAATGAACAAGCACAACTGAATTTCCTCAAGGAAAGACTAGTCAAATTAACCAATCAGGGGAGAGCCTTGCATCAGAGACATGGCGTTTATTCTATGATCCCGATCATAACATTCTGGAAACAAAAGGTAATACCTATTCTGACACATGGAGCTGAGACCCTCTTAAATCTACCATGGGAAGCATGGGGAAAACTTGAGGGGTATTTCTGGCGGAAAATCTTAAGACTACCGAACTGTCTGAAAATTGCAACAATCAGGCACGAACTGAGGTTACAATCTATGGCTTTGATAATACTCTGGAGAACACTCTCCCTATTCTGAATATGCATTCTGGACAATCCGCCTATTCCTTTTGAAATTCTGGTAACTTTACCAAACATCAATGGGGCCAAATTCCTCAGAGCATGGAAGCAGAAATGCCTTGACCAACTTCAGCATAATAACATCAATTTAGAAATGCTCAAAACAAACCCAGAAAAGGCAAAGAGATGTTTACGAGAAAGAGACTGGTTAGAAACAGATACACTAAATGCAGAGAATGGATACTGTCTTAATACTGTACGGGAAAGGAAAGCCCTGAATCATCTCCCTCCATATATTACAAAATGTCTGTCTCCCCACTACAGAGATCTGCTGATGCGATGTCGACTGAACCTATTCCCATCGAAGGAAGTGAAATTTTTAAGGAAACAGATCAGTGAACAAGAGGCAATATGCTGCTTCTGTAAAAATGGGGAAAGGATGAAAACAACAAGACATTTGGCGTTGTCATGCCCGAAATTACAAAAACTAAGATGAAAATACTTGAAGACGGCACCCATACGACCGGATCACAGTATAGAGGAGGAGTGGTGGGATCGCTTAATGACGGTCGATAAAATCGGCCAGACTTTAGATGTACTGATGCTAGTGAAACGGATATACATAGAAATAAGGAAAGATGATAAAGACGATATTCGGACCCTTGATGTGGAGGAAGAAGCAGGAATTTGAAGGAATCTAAGAAAGACCTTTTCTGTATTCTTCTCCCCTCTGTAAATGGAAAGTATCAATACAAGTAATGTTTGTTAAAGGTTGACAATTTGATTAACCAATAAAACAATACATTTTTAATAACATTCTGTTCCCTACTTCCCCTCAGCAGGCGAGCCAGGAGTGAGTCTGCTTTATTGGCCTTCGCATAACATTTCTGCCTGACCCGTAGCAATGCCTCTTCTGCCTTTTTGGTCCGTAAAATCCCCAGTTGGCCCTCAGCTAACCTATATCCCCTGTATACCTTCGTCATGGGGGTCTCCCTCATTCGCCCCCTAGCAGCCTCCACCTCCCTTTCCAACTGGGTTTCCAGCCCCCTCATTTGTCTATTTCTCTCCGCCTTCAAAGCAATAAGCTCCCCCCTCAATGTAGCCTTGAACGCGTCCCACCTCGTGCCCAGGCTCGTATCTCAACTGTTGTTCCTTTCGAAGAAATCCCTAATATTGCTCCCTATCTCCTCCCGTATCACCTGATCCCTCAGGAGTTCCCCTGGGAACTTCCAACTCCACACTCCGGGCCTGCGCCTCCCCAGCTGCAACTTCATCTGCACCACCTTGTGGTCGGCAATCCCCATGGAATCCGCCTCGACCTACTCTACTCCCCCCAACAGGCTTGCGGACACCCAGATGTAATCAATTCTTGATTGGGTTCTGTGGACGTCAGAGAGAAATGTGAACGCTTCCTCTTCCCCCCCGTAACGCTATCCACACATCCCTCAATCCGGACCCCTCCCATCTCTCCTTTAGCTGGGGAGAAGCCACTGCTCCCCCTCCGCTCCCCCCTTGCTGTGTACGGTCTAGCTGCCTGTCCCAGGCCAGATTGAGATCCCCCATCAGTATTACTTGTCCCGTCGCGAAGTTCCCAAGAATGCCGAGGGTATCGTGCATGAACTGGTCCTGCCACGCATTTGGACCATACACTGAGGGGGGTCTCCTGCAGCGCTAGCATGTCCGGCACGTGAGCCCTGGTAAATTGCGCCAGTTTGGTCCGCTTAAGGGGGGAATTCAGCCCCCTTAGCCACCTGAAGTCTGGGGTGAATACCAACCCGCCCTGCGTGCCTGTCTGACCCTCCCCACTCCGAGCTACCCCTGGGCCTCCCCGCCACCCCCCATCCGATGAGGCACTCGCCTTCTTCCTCCTGTCCCCTTCCCTCTGCCTCAATCCTCCTGCCTGACAAGTCCCTTACTACTTTCCTGTTCGCTATGGCTCCCTCCCTCCCCCATCCTCTCCCACCCTGAACCCCCAACTTCGGGTAAGACCGCTCCCCCCACTCCTCCCATCCCATCCCCGTGGACAAACCTGCCCTCACTTGTTCTAGAATGTTTTCTACTCCATCCGCCCAGGCCCCCTGTAAAACCCTTTATGCCACCACCCCCTGAGGAGCCTTTTTTCAAGAATCAAGAACCGTGTCACCCGGACCCCCCACTCCGCTGCCTCCCTCCCCTTCTTTGGCCCAGTCTCTCCCCCGCCGTAGCTGGTCCCCGCAGCGCAGGCCTCCTCTTGCTCCACTCCCCCACCCTGGACCATTCCCATGGTCTCCCTCTTTCCCTTTGACTCCCTCGAGTTTGGTGGCCCGCCTTCCTGGCCCCCCCCTCATTCTCTAATTCCAATTGTATTATACTGGCTGCCTCCTGAAGGGTGGTTGCTCGCTTCCGACTCCCCTCCCACTCAAACACCAGCCCGAATGGGAAGGACCATTTATACTTTATCCCTTTCTTGGTCAACTCCTTCACAACTGGGCCCATGTTCCTCCTTTTCATCAGGGTGCTGGCTGCTAAATCCTGGAACAAGGAGATTTCTTGTCCTTTATATAGTACTGGTTCGCTCTGCCTTGTTGCTCTCAGCACCGCTTCTTTTTGGCCATACCTAACGAAGGCAGCTAACACATTCCAGGGACGGGCGTTGGGTCCTCCCGGGGACCGGCCCACCATACGGACCCTGTCCAGTTCTATCAAGCCTGGGGACTCCCCGCCTGGGAGTGCCGCAAAGCCCCCCTGGATTTCTTCCTTCAGTTGTCGATCAGTGACAGTCTCCGGCAGGGACTTAATCCTGATGTTGACCCTTCTGGATCTGTTCTCCAGATCCTCCAGCATTACTTCCATATTTCTTTTTGCCAGGTCCAATCTGTCTATAGCCTCCCTGTTTGCCATTGTGTCTCTTTCACACTCTTGGAGGCCTCTTTCCAGCAAGTCCGTCCTTTTCCCCAGTTGAGCCGTTTCTTGCCACAGTTCTCCAATCGCCGCATTGAGGTCAGTCCTCAGCAGCTGGAATTGTTCCTGAAAGGTTTTGGCTAGGGACTCTCTCAGATTGTGCATCTCCCCCCTGAGGTCTTGCCTCATTCATCTGTGAAAGTTTGTCCAATCCTTCCTTGTCCCGTTGCTCTTTCAGTTGGCCACCCCCCCCTTTACCCGAGTCCCTGCTCTCCATTGCGGGCCAAAGTGTAGGCAAAGTTCCCTGCCCCCGAGGTGACCAGCCTTTCCAGTCCTCCCCTTGGACCTGGAAGACATCTATGGGAGGGCCTCCCCGTGTCTCAGCCGTGCCGCCCGCAAATGTCCAGGCCCAGAGCAGTCCCCTTGTGGCTTGTGGGCCCCTCACTCTGCAGCTGCCGCGTCCTCCCCTCAGCGGGTGGGGGTCCCCACCACCGGGCCAAGTAACACTCCTTCCCCTTCCACCAGCAGATTTCTGCTCACTCTGGTCCTCCGGGCACGCAAGGCGTCTTTTTTTGTTTGCACCACTCCTGAGTCAGGGCGCCCTTGCGTGACCACTGTCAGGGCTCAGTCCCCTCCTGACTCCCAGACCCCCCAATCTACGGGGGCCCAGGGGTGTTCTCCAACACCAGCCCTTAGGCTCTGGAGCTGGGCAACACTGAGCCCCTTGCCCTCCTGCTCCAGTAGAGGGACTTAAGTGGCCTCTTCCCTGTGCTTTGCTCTGCCGGGGCCCCTCCCTCGTCGGGTCCCTCACCGATCCTCGAGCCTCTGGTCCTTGCCACTGCACCGGGACCCGCTGCTCACCGGGGGCCCCCAGTCCTGTCAGCGCACCTCACACACCTACCCAGCGGGCGCTGGTGCCTCCGATTACAAGGCAACTTCTCCGGATGCACTCCACTCTCCTTCCTTGGGCCACAGTCGGCACACAGCGCCCGCCTCACTCTGTCCTTGTCTGCTCCCCTTTACCGCTTCTGCGCACTCCTCACCTCGCTGAAGTGTCTGAGATAAGGCAATGCACTGCCACTCTCCGCTGGCCTCCACTTAGCTGTCGGTCTGCGCCTCAGACCTGGCCGCAGGTCCCTGCAGCCACGACAGCGAAGCCGCTTCTCGCGCCAGTCCTCTGCCCGCTCCCTCGGGTATGCTGGCCTCCGGCGCCGTCACCTGTTGTCTCGCCCGGCAATCAGCTACTTCTCTGGGGCTCCTCCAGGTGCTCGCCACCACTTCACAGGCTCTCCTCGAAGCTCTCCCTTTGCCACCGGCTCGTGCTCCCCCAGGATGGGGGGGGTCTTCCTCATTTCGCCGGGCCGCGTCCAGCTGGTCCTCTTATGCTGTCGGGGCTTCGGTGGGTGTCGGTGCAACCCAGACACCTCCACAAAGGTCCCCAAGAGTTCTCCTTCACTCGTAGACCATGCCGTAGTTCTGGGGGGTGGTGGAGCTGCCAGAACAAGGCCTTGGGGTCCTGGAGCAGCCGTCGGCACGTCTACTCGGTGCCGACGGCCATCTTGGAATCCCATCTGGTGCATTTTTATCCTGATTGTCACTCTGGATTTTTTATCTGACTGCTTACCTTTTTATGACTTGTTATTTTTATTGTATTATTGTGTTTTTATTATTTTATTGCTTTCATCTTATTGCATTTTATTCTCGTCTCACTGTTCTTTTGTTTTTTTAATCTGTATGTACTTGCGCCCATTTGCCTATGGACCTAAGGCTCATTATAAATGTATAAATAACAGAGTGCAAGCAGGCAAGGCAACAACTTTGGGAAGTGCTTAGGGCATGCCCTAGAAATAGTTAACTGGTAATTAGGAAAAGGCATGAATATAAAAGGATGTGTCAAATAAGAAAGCAGGCTGTTAGGTTTGATTGTTTACTATGCATTCTGTGTGTGTTATTCATGTTAGATCAACAGTATTACTAGCCCCAGCCTTGCGTAGACAAACTGAGAATTCCTGCATCCCAGGATTCTCTCAGAATGTGCACGCACTGGGCGATGTTTGAATTTAGAGTCAGTTTGCTCCGGCATCCAAAGCTGGAGGTGCGTCTGCTGCCTGCGGTTTATTGAATTAAATAAACAGCCTTTTAATCATCCTTTCAGTGTGGTCCATAGCCTTACATTGGCGACGAGGAGAGCCGTGCATCTACCCAGCTGATCAGCACTCTCAATTTTACAGTACGGCTGCCATCTGCCGGGCTGTACTGTGTCTTCATCAGCTGTTCACAGCCAGAGCCTGCAGCTTTCGTTCAGCGCTGTGCCAGCGACGCTCCTCCCACCCTGGGAGTCAGAGCGGCGCACTGTCGGCTGCTCCAGGAAGCCAAACCAGTCGGCCATCCAGGCAGCAGGCGCAGTGCCCACCCCTCAGGTCAGAGCAGGGTGCTGAGTGAGGGGGTGGTGGCCGGATTATTACGCACAAGCGCTGAATGGTATGATATGATATGGCATTTGTAACACGCCTATACACAGGTGTTTCAAGGCGCGACGAGGCAGGGAGGGGGGAAGTGCAGTACAAGTAAGTAGAATAAAAAAAATAAAAAATATAAAATAAATAAATAAATAGGGCCAGCTGGTGGCAAGTGCAAGGTAAGTGCAGAAGTGCTGGGAAGGGGGGGCTGTAGGGATACAGAGACAGTCCCGCAGTGCAGGGGTTGCCAGGGAGGCAGTGCAAGTGGAGAGTGACTGGGCCCAGGACCGAGGTCGGTGAGAGTGGGCCAGTTGCAGATTCAGTGCAATTTCAATGAAGAATTTAGCAGAGGAGAGGGACAGAGAAAGCCGAAGCAAAGAGGAAGGTTTTGAGGTGCTTCAGGAACCGGAGATGGTTCTCCTCAAATTTCAGGAAGGCTGTTCCAGAGGGAGGCCCCTGCCGCGGAGAGAGATCTACCCCCAGCTCGTTGCTTTGAGAAGCGGCTGACCCCGAGGGAGTTGGAGACGGATGAGCGAAGGGCTCGGGAAGGAAGATATTTAGGAAGAGAGAGTTGAAGGTATTTAGGCCACAGAAGGCCTTGTGGACAATGCAGAGGGTTTTGAACGTAATCCTCGCAGCCACTGGGAGCCAATGTAGAGATTTCAGTCCTGGAGAGATACGGTCCCTGGGCTTGAGGCCAAGGACAAGTCTCGCAGTTCTGTTCTGGATGAGTTGCAGAAGGCGGAGAGTGGAGGCAGGCAGATTAAGATAGAGGCTGTTACAGTAGTCCAGCTTCGAGAGAACCAGGGCTCGGGAGACAGTGAGCTTCTGGGGGAAGGAGAGGAAGGGAAGAATACCTCTGAGGAGCTGCAGCTGGTAGTGTGACTTCTTAGAGACGTCAGATATGTGAGGAGAGAAGGAGAGTGTGGAGTCGAAGATGACCCCGAGGTTTTTTGCCTTGCAGGTAGGAGCAGGAAGAAGGCCAAGAGAGGCCAGCCAGAGCGCTGCAGGGAAGGAGGGAGTGGGTGTGCCGATGAGTAGAATCTCAGTCTTACTGGCATTAAGGCAGAGGTCATTGGCGGCACACCATTCCTGGATAGCAGACAGACAGTCAGAGATGAGGAAAGGAGAGGAGGAGGCCGATGGTATCCTGAAAATGAGCTGGGTATCGTCCGCATAGCACTGAAAGTTGGGGCAGAGGGTGGCGATGCAGTGGGCAAGGAGCAAGGAATAATTGAGTACAAACACAGCACATGACTTTCAAGGGTGCGTGTGTTGGGGACGATCAGGAGGGAAAGCGTTAAAGCGCCCCAACGCTACCAAAGGCGGACTCCAACCGTTGCATTTGAGACATTGTAACGAACTTTGAAAGCTGCTACCAGTAACATAGCAACGCGCATTGTCTGCTCCGCAGTGACAAATCCAGGAGCCTGTCCACGGCTATTGTGATGCAATAATAGATCCCCATGCAACACATTCTATTCAGAACCTACTAGGAAAGGTCCAGGGCCTCCAAGTGTCATTGTGAAGTCACAGTGCTATCTATTAGTGAAGTCAAGAGAGTGTCAAACAAGACTCCTATTTTGCACTGATTGAACACCACTGAGCCTCCCAACACACCCACATCTGCTATTGTGCCAAAGAACACTGTAAGACCAAGAACCCCTTGGACATCATAACCATGGCAGCAGCGATTCCCCCACCTGTGCCATTCCTTTCAGAACCAGGCAGGCCTCCTGTAAGATGGGACAGATGGGTCAAAATGTTCGAGAACTACATCATAGCCATTGGGGGTGACAAGTATAGTTCCGCCAGGAAAAAGGCTCTTCTATTGCATAATTTGGGACAAGGACGAGTTGTTTTCGATGGCCTCACGCATGGTGTGGAGGAAGGGGCTGGAGACGCTGATGAATATCTGATAGCCTTGAAAAAGATTGAGGATCATTTTGAACCCAGAAAGAAGGTGACGTTCGAGAGGCACACATTCTTTCAACGTGCACACGACAGTGCAGAGTCTGTAGAATCTTATGTGGCATCTCTGAGGACACTGAGCCACACATGTGACTTTGGGGATCTCACTGACTCCCTTATTAGGGATCAGTTAGTGCGCTGCACCAACAGTCCCAGGGTGCAGGAAAAGTTACTCGCCAAGGATGTTTCCTTAGATCAGGCTGTGGAATTGAGGCGCAGCATTGAACAGACTTCTCAATATAGGAGGGCTATGAAGATTGATAATCATCACAAAGTTTGCACAAGGTGTGTGTGCAGTCATGCCAAAGAGGAGGACAACGACCAGGAAGTCAGAAGTGCTCTAGATGCGGAAACTCCCAGCGCTCAGCAAATCTTCCCTCCTGCCCCGCAAGGGTCGCGGAATGCAATAGATGTAAACGCAAAGGTCATTTTGCGAATATGTGTAAAGACTTGTCAGTAAATTCAGTAGAACCAAGAGACACTGAATACCAAGCTGTTACGCAATCTTCGCAAAGGATGCCAGATGAGCCGCCTGTACAGGAGAAGAATTCTAGGCATGCATTTCAAATTGATGCCGCGTCTAATGAAACCAAAAGGTCCTGTTGATTGCATTAAGATTGATGGGTGTCACATGAAAATGAAGGTGGATTCATGTTCACCTTGGACCATTGTATCGGAAAGCACCTTCAGGAATGTGCTAGGCAAGAGTCCAGATGTTCTTGTACCTGCTTGAGTTCAACCCTGTGGCTATGGAGATTCGGACATTGCCCTTACCGGCGAATTCCACAGAACAGTAACATACAAAGGAAGAGAGTGTTCAACAAAAATATTAGTTGCAAAGAAAGGGGCATCACTACTGGGTTGGGAGGAGCAAAGGGTTCTAGGAGTCATTCAAGCCAGTGCACCAAATCCTGTGACGATTGCAGATATTGAAGACAGATGGTCTAAGGAATATCCAGATGTTTTCACTTCCAATTTGGGGAGGCTAAATGATTTTCAGCACGGCATAAAACTCAAGCCGAATGCACAACCGGTAGTGCATAAAGTGAGACCTGTTCCACTTAAACTTCATCAACAGCTGCTGGAAGAACTTCAAAGTTTAATGAGGAAGGGGGTGATTGAGCGCATTGATGGAACTGAATGGCTCTCCCCTGTGGTTCTGGTCACAAAGAGTAATGGGAACCTGAGAATTTGTGTTGACCTTCGAGACCTCAATAAGAACATTTTTGTTGAAAGACACCCGCTGCCCATTATTTCGGAGACATTGGCTACATTGGGAGAACCCAGTTGGTTTTCAGTGATAGACCTCTCTGCCGCTTACCACCAACTACCACTATCGGACAAGTGTCAACATGTAACGGCATTCGTCACCCCGGAAGGCACTTTTAAGTATTTGTGCATGTCTTTTGGTTTAGCATCGGCTGCTTCAGTGTTTCAGCGAATCATGGAGTAAGTACTCAAGGGCCTTAAAAATGTTGCTGTATTTCAGGACGATATTTTGATTTATGCAAGCTCAGAGTGCGAGCATAATGTGGCGTTGAGGAATGTTTTGCAGAGATTGAAAGTATCAAGTCTGACTGTGCAAAGAGAGAAGTGTCGCATTGGGCTCAGAGAAGTTGAGTACCTGGGTCACAAGGTGTCTGGGTGTGGGATATCACCACCTAAAGCCAATCTGGTAAAAAACATTTGTGAGGTACCTCCGCCTACTGATAAAGATCAACTCAGATCATTTATGGGTATGGCAGAGTTCTATCACAAGTTTGTGGAGAGGTTTGCCTCCATCTCAGCACTCTTCAGAAATCTGTTGAAAAAGGGAGTCAGTTTTAAGTGGTCTCCTGAATGCCAAGAAGCATTTACTGTGATAAAGGAAGGGATCTCTGGAGCACCATCACTCGGTGGTTTTGTAGGAGGCAGGAAAACTGTTCTCACTGTGGATGCTAGTCTAATAGGTCCCAGGATTGCTAGATGGATGGTGGGACTGCAAGGTTATAATTTTAAGATTTCTCACATTGCAGGCAAAGAAAATGTTGTGGCTGATTGCTTGTCTAGAATGCCAACTGAATATACAGAGGACATATCACAGGTAGTCATGGAGGAAGACATGACTATTTCAGATATCACAGCAAGCGCTGTAGGAAAGGAAGAATGGTTGGAAGCAGATGCATGTGACTCGTCCCTCACCAGGGTGAAAGAGTGGACGATTCATGGCTGGCCCAGTAAGGATGCCTTGGACAGGAATTCTGATCGCATGTATGAAATCAAACAAGAGCTGAGTTTGTCTGAGGATGGAATTAAACTCAGGAGGGGGTCCAAGATCATTCCTCCTTCAAGTTTAAGGTCCCGCTTAGTAGATCTGGCTCATCAAGGCCATCTAGGGATGAATGGTACCAAAAGATTGTTAAGACAATCATATTGGTGGCCAGGCATGGACAGTATGGTGGAGATGAAGGTTCGTGGTTGTAATGAATGTGGAAAAGCGGACAAAGGAAAAGTAGTTAGAGAAGTACCACTTAACCCTGTTCCTGTTCCGTGTGAACCTTGGGAAAAGATTGCTGTTGATATTATTGGCCCTATACAAGGTTTGGGTGATGGTTTCAGGTTTTTGGTGGTATTAATAGATTATCACAGCAAGTGGACAGAGTGGAACGCTCTAAGAGAGGCCAACACTATTGAAATGCTTACGTTTTTTGAGGAAGTGTTTCATAGAGAAGGCTTTCCAACAGAGATTATTACAGACAATGGTGTACAGTTTTGTTCCCAAAGGATGAAGGAATTCTTAGTTCGGTATGGGATCAAACATTTAAGAACTGCCCTGTACCATCCCAGGGCGAATGGATTAGTGGAGAGGGCCAATAGATTTATCAAGGGTGGTATTTACCTTGCCCTCAATTCTGGTCTCGATTGGTCAGAGATCCTGAGGGAAATGGTATGGAATTATCGGATCACTCCGCATTCCATAACTAGAGTGTCAACATTTGTTTCCTTGAAGGGGAGACAGCCTGCTACTAGATTGTGTCCAGGTTGGCTAGAGGCATCTGTGTGCGTGGAGATAAACAGACAGAAAGTAATGAATCTAATTCATGATGCTCAGGAGGGGTATAAACAAAGATTCAATTCTAATTTTAAAGTTAAAGATATGATGTTGTCTGTAGGGGATTCTGTGCTAATTAGGAATCCTTGTTTTGGTGCAAAGTGTAAAGAGAGCAAATTCTTAGGCCCCAAGAGAGTGGAATCCATTAGGGGTAGTGTGGTTATTCTTGAAGGGGGAGAGTGTTGGTCGAAGTCTAGTCTGGTTAAGTGCACATCTTATGTTAATAGAGAAAACTTGATGAGAGACATTATCAATGATGAGAACAAAGAACAGGAGAGAGAAGCAGAGGCATCAAGATCACTAATTAGTGGTGGTGATCAAGAAGAAGTTGTATCTAATGATGGAGAACTCTGTAAAAGAGCAAAGACTACCTGATCGTTTTAAAAATTAATATCTTGAATAGTGTTGCAAATCATTTGCCCTTTTGTAAGGAGGGAGGTGTGTTAGGTCTGATTGTTTACTATGCATTCTGTGTGTGTTATTCATGTTAGATTAATAATATTATTAGCCCCAGCCTTGCGCACACATTCTGAGAATTCCTGCAGCCCAGGATTCTCTCAGAAAGTGTACGCACTGGGCGATGTTTGAATTTAGAGTCAGTTTGCTCCGGCATCCAAAGCTGGAGGTGCGTCTGCTGCCTGCGGTTTATTGAATTAAATAAACAGCCTTTTAATCATCCTTTCGGTGTGGTCCACATCCTTACACATGCCATAGCTCCCAAACCTGGGAGGATCTTGTGGAGGTGGTGGAGAAGAAAGACACTATCCACTTTTGGTTGATTGTGGCTAAGAGTGCAAAGGACAATCAATTATAACCTAACCTGACTCTTTTTCTCTTCACTCTCTTCCCCGTTTCACCAAATGTATGAATAACTGTGTTGTAAACGTGTTTTGGTTGTGTTGTTTATAGTTAATTTTGTAAACAGTCAATATGGCTGGTTATGTATTTGGCAAAGGTTTGATTTTCTAAACTATATGCCTTAATAAAAATTTTTAAAAAAGAGAGCAAATCCCAATGCCAATCTTGCCAATGGAACAAAAGTGGAAGCTGAGGCTTGGGTGGGCACACATTGCTGCAAATTTGCCAAAGAAGCCACTACAGAAAGGGGAGGAGGTGTGACGAGAAATGCTGTTAGCCAGTGTAGCTACGTAGGGGATGGTCCCTTTACATTTGACTACCAAGATACAATAAAGGCAATTAAAGAGCAAAACCCCAATAAGTCCCTAGGTCCAGACCTCTTACCATATGATCTTTATCAATCGGATATTGATCTGTGAGTCAATACTTTGAAATGTGTATAATGCAATTCCGTAGGCGTCTCCAACTCCGCAAACCTGGCACTGTTGGATTATTACAGTCTACCCCTGATGTCCCAAGGTTGGGGACAAGATATGTGCCTTTCCTGGCATATGCGGACGACTGCATCCTCATGGCCAGGACGCCTAGGCCACTACAGTTATTATTAGACGACTATGTGGCTTTGCTGACAGGAAGGAAATTGAATGTACAAAAAACATTTATATTGGTGATGGGGAAAGATCGTCAACAGTCCTTCGTTTGCAGAGTGAATGGAGCCCCTTTAGAAAAAGTAAGTCACCTTTGGGTTACGCTTCTCATGGGTGGGGGTGGGGCTGTGGCAAAGCACATGGAAAAGCAAATGGTTAAAATGTTCCAGGCCACAGACGTGTTATTTTTTGTTTGCCAATTTTACAATATCGCAACCAATGTTGCTGATGATTAAATTCTACAAGCTAAGTCCCATGCAATCGAGGTATATGCAGCTGAAATTTAGGGGACAGACTCATCTTATAAATTACAAATGATTGCAAATAATTTTATTTTCGAAGGCTGCTATCGCTTCCACAGGGAGCACCAACATTGGCGGTCCATAATGAACAAGACTTTTGGCTTCATTGAGGATCAGTTTTTTATGGCTCTGACATTCTTTTGGGTTTTTACTTGGATTAATCCACATGCCACTGTCTGATGAGAAATAATCTCAGATATTTTACAGCTTGGGGAGGGGCAATCAAAGTTGATGGATATCCCATGTGGCAATAGCTTTTAAGTCAATTAAAGCCCCTCGCTGGTTTGAGAATCTGGACTTAATAGATAAAGCCTCCAAACGGAAGGTGAAGGCACTCATACTTAATAGGCTCCAAGAAAGCAGAGAAAATAAATAAGGATTGGGGAAACCTGCATATAGGGCACATTCCACAAACTCATCTACAAGTAGACTGGAGCCCTACCTTGAATAGTGCCCACAAATGGCACAATTTAAGAGAGTGGCGCCAATGAGATTCAATCTCATTAACCTCAATTCAGATGTATGTATTTGTAAGGGTCTTGGGGCTGATTGTGGTTGGTGCCCCTTTTATTTAACAACATTGGACACCCCGGGCCATTTCCTTTTTCCTAGCATGCAACTGTGTACGTAAGAGAACTATAAGATTCCATGCTGAGACAAGGAGGATTCTCGTAGTGCAGACCCCACACCCCCCTTGTACTGTTGTCTTTTGGTGCAAGACCTTATTATATCTTGGGCACTGGATCCGTATATGAAGAGGGCTTTGAGTCTAAGGAAAAGGCCTATGAAGGACTGTGGCACAGCAGATTAAGATTACATGAAGCATTGGGTTTTCATCAATTTCATAAGTGACAGGTGTTATTCACCTATGTCTAATTGCAATTTTACTCTTTCCTATTAAATCAAGGCCTGCTGGAGACTTATGGATTGATGTTTTATTAAACAATTTTAAAACTGAAGATTGCATTCCCAAAGGAATGCATTTAATATTGTTTAAATGTGAATTTTTGCTTGTTGTATTTTACTATTGTGTCGTTATGAAGGTGTAATTACAATTGATTAAACTGGACCTTGATCTTAAAATTCAAATGGGTAGAGCAGCCAGGGATTAAGCCAGAGTGATCCACCTGTGAAGGTTGCAGCATATGAGGAAGCAATCTGTTGGAAATAAACTTTGTTGGTATCTTATTATCAGTGTTTACCATTGACACCAGTGTCAAGGAGGTTCCCCCCTTCTAACCTGGGTCCGTTCTTTGTTGGAGTCCTTGGTCGCTGCCTTCTTGCGGACGGACCTGGTTTTGAACAAGGCTGCCCAAGTCTCTTCCGACTCCAGACTGCGTTCAGTTTCCGGGACGCGGATCCAGGAATCCGGGGAATTAGGAAGAGTGCAACTAGCACACGAGTCTAGGAGATAGGAGGAAAGGAAGGGGCACGGAACGGGTAGATAAGACAGGTACAAGGAAACAATACCGCGAGCTACGGGACACACGTCGGATCGCTAATTTGCCATAGCATTGAGACACGCGGAGCCACGGAAGGCGTGGTCTATTAATAGAATACGTTACATCCAGCGCTTGGAGCGAGAAAGGGGTTTCACGCTGGACGACCATGTTGGGAGTATTATGGAGTGCAAGCCCCGTTGTGACAAGGACCAGGAAGTCCAAAAGGGACGTGTTCTGTAGTTCATGACAGCATGCCTCCTCCGAAGACCCTTTCCTCCAGGTTTGCCCAGGTGTATGAGGTGAAATCTTCTGAGCAACCGAGGGGCCTTGATATTAGAAATAGGTTCCCAGGTTCTTTCACTAGGATGGTATCCTTTCCATTCAACCAGGTATTGAAGCCTGCCCTGTTTATACCTGGAATCGCAAATCCAGGATACCTCATATTCCAGTTGGTTGTCGACCAGCAGAGGAGGTCTACAGGATTTCCGGGAGGATGAAATGTAGGGTTTCAATAAGGAGGTATGAAAAACTGGATGTATTTTCTTCCAGGAGTCTGGTAGTTTGATCTGGTATGAGACGGGGTTAATAATTTCCTTGATGGGAAATGGACCATAGTACCGGGGGGCCAATTTGTTTGGTCGTAGATGTCGGGGTAGTCATTTTGATGACAACTATACCTGGTCACCGACTGCATAAGAGTGGCCTGCTCTTCTTTTGGAATCCGCATATCTCTTGGTCTGCATTCTGGCCTTCTCTAAGCATTCCTTGGCCTCCTGGTGTATGTTGACGAGGGTTTCGATCCAGGAGTCAACAGTAGGTATCGGTGTAGAATGAGGAAGAACAGAGGGTAAAACCAATGGATGGAACCCTCGACTACAATAAAAAGGAATGGTTTTGAGCGCTGAATGTTCGGAGTTGTTGTAGACGAATTCAGCAACGGGTATCAGGAGTGACCAGTCATCCTGGACCTTGGTGGCAAAACATCAAAGATACTGTTCCAGGGTCTGATTCGCACGTTCTGTGGCTCCGTTGGTTTGGGGGTGATACCCTGAAGAGAGGGTACGTTGAATTCCCAGAATTCGGCAGAGATGTTTACAGAATTGTGAGATGTATTGAGGTCCTCTATCAGATATGATCTTGGAAGGAAGTCCATGCAGACGAAATATGTGTTCCAGAAAGATTCCAGCTAGTTCGGAGGAGGATGGTAGTTTACTGAGGGGCGTAAAATGAGCCATGTGAGTGAGCAAGTCTATGGTAACCATGATAGTAGTGTATCCTCGAGATGGTGGTAGTTCCACAATGAAGTCTGTAGTGATGAATTCCCATGGCCTAGTTGGCAGTGTTGGTTGCAGTAGGAGACCTGCCGGTCTCTTGTTATCATGCTTATTTTGAGCACAGACAACGCAAGCTTGGACGAACTGCTGTACGTCAGTCTTCATCTTAGGCCACCAGACCTGTCTCTGTATAAGACGGAGGGTATTGGTGATGCCACGATGCCCGGAGTGAAGTGTGTCATGACAGAGGTTTATTATTTTCTGTTGTAATTTCTGTGTAGGAATGAGCAGTGCATTGTCCTTGAATAAATATCCTTCCTTGGCTCTTAGATTCGATTGACATATCCTTCCATAACTCAGAGGATTGGGTTTGCGCTCGGATTTCTTCCAGGAGGTTGACTGCTTGAGCTACGAAGATCGTGGGGGAAAACATCTTAGGATATGCCTTATCTTCAGTGGTTATGTAGTCAGGACGTCGAGACAAGGCGTCAGCAATCCGGTTATGTGATCCGGAGACATTAGTGATGTGGAACTGGTACTGGGCAAAAAAGTAGGCTCAACTCGCCTGACAACTATTTCTACATTCCAATGACTGTAGAATCTGAAGATTCCGATGGTCCGTACGGACTTGGACTGGATGTCTAGCTCCCAGAAGTAGATGCCGCCATTCAGTGAAGGCATGGCGGATGGCTAACAATTCCTTTTCCAGGACGCAGTATTGTGTTTCACTCGGAGTCAGGGTTTGTGAAAGATCAGCAATTGGGTGTTCAAGCTTATCTTCTAATTTCTGTTTCAACACTGCTCCTATGGCGTAATTAGAGGCATCCGTTTCCACTGGAAATGGTTGGCTTATGTCGGGTTGGGCTAAGGTAGGAGCTTGTGTAAACTCGGTCTTCAAACGCTGGAACGTTGTCTCTTGCTGATAAAAGGGGTGTCCTTCTTTAAGAGAGCAACGATCGGTTGAACAATCTCGGAAAAGGTGGATATTAACTTCCGGTAGAAATTGGCAAGCCCCAGGAAGAATTGAACTTGTTTCACGGACGTGGGAGCAGGCCATGCCTGAATGGCCTTTACCTTTGAAGGGTCAATACCGATTCCCTCTGGGCTAAGGATAAATCCGAGGTAGTGAACAGAGGTAACGTGAAACAAGCATTTTTTGGGTTTGGCTAAGAGTTGGTGTTCACAGAGTCTTTGTAGTACGGCTTTTATGTGTTCTTCATGCTTTTGAGGGTCTTTGGAAAAGGTCAATATGTCATCCAGATATACAATGACGAAGAGGAACAACATGTCAGAGAACATCCTATCCATAAAACGTTGGAAAGCTGCCGGGGCATTAGCTAGTCCAAAGGGCATGAGGTATTCGTAATGGCCAAAGGGTGTTCTAAAGGCGGTTTTCCACTCGTCTCCTTCCCGGATACGGATCAAATGATAGGCCCCCCGGAGATCCAACTTAGTGAATATTACCGCGCCTCTTACGGCTTCCAGGATATCCGAAATCAAGGGTAGTGGGTATCAGTCTTTGAGGGTGCATTGATTTAGGCCACGATAATCGAGACAGGGTCTGAGTTCCTGGGTATCCTTTTTGAGAACAAAGAATAACGAAGTACCTGCTGGAGATTTTGAAGGTCTTATGGTGCAGTTTTCAAGGTTGGTATCCAGGTATTGTTTGAGGGCCTTTTTCTCGGGTTCAGAAAGGATGAACATCCTGTTGAAGGGTATCACTGCTGAGGGTTCAGTTTCTATTGTGCAGTATTCAGGCCTGTGTGGGGGTAAGGTCTGGACTATGGCAGTCGAAAACACATCAGCGTAACCTTGGTAGGCCTCAGGGACTTGTATGATATTGGAAACCATGAGTGGTGTTTCTTGGTCTTTATGTGGTTCCTTAGGGGGTGTTAATGAAGGTTCCAGGAATAGATAGTGAGACATACAAAACTCTGAGCCTAGGAATAGTGATCCTGCTGTCCAGTTGATATACGGATTGTGTTTTTGTAACCAGGGCATACCCAATACCATGGGGTAGTGGGCTGACTTAATGATGTCGAACCTAATCAGCTCTTGATGGTGATTTATTGAAAGCTGGATCTCCTTGGTCTGCAGGCTTATGGGCCCTGAAGTGAGGGGTCTTCCGTCGATGGCCTCCACAGGCTGCAAGGTACTTCGTGCCTCGTATAGAATCTGGTGACTAGCAACCCAATCATGATCAATGAAGATCCCCATAGCTCCGCAGTCTACCAAGGTCAAAATGGGATAGGTTTTGCTCTTGGAGGGTGATAGAAATGCCTGTAGTATGGTCCAGGAGAGTTCAAGGATGGAATTGATGTGGAGCAAACATCTCTCTCCCGAAGCTCTGCTCCATCTAGGATCGGGAGCTGGCGTTTCCCGAACACCGAGGGGGGGGCTAGAGGACATTCCCTAACCAAATGTTTGTCCGAAGCACAATACATACACAACCCCGTATGAATCCTTCTCATCCTTTCTTGCGGGGATATGGGCCCACGGAAGGCTCCTATCTGCATGGGTTCAGGTTCTGTGACTGAGCCTGGGTTTGTGTCCGTTCTGACGGTGCTCTCAAAGGATACCTTGGAAGGATTTCCCCTGGATTTCTTCTTTTCAGCCTTTCTTTCCTGGATACGGAAGTCTATTTGCATGGCAAGGTCCATTAGTGCCTGGAATGAGTTTGGTCGAGCCACTCTGGCCAACTCATCCTTAATCTCATCATTCAGTCCCCTCCTGAACAGGGTGAAACTCGCCTCAGAGGACCAATCAGCTTCCTTGGCCAGTTGCTTGAATCGGGTCCCATAAGTGAGCATATCCTGGGAACCCTGCTGAAAGTCTAACAGACGTTCCTGGGCACTATAGACCTGCTCAGGGCGATCAAACATGTTTTTAAGGGCCTGTATGAACCCATCATAGTCATCTAGGAGGGCATCGCCGGAGTTAACGAGGGGTGTAGCCCAGGTTAAGGCATTCCCGAAAAGGTGGGAAATTATGAAACCCACCTTAGCCCTGGGAGTCGAAAAGTAATAAGGCTTAAATGTAAAGTGGCCCAAACATGAATCCAGGAATCCACAAAGGTTTTTTGCCGACCCATCGTATTTGTCAACAATGCTGCCCAACAAGACGCTTTCTTTTGTGGCCGAATCCCGGGATAGGACCAATTGTTTGAGTGCGGCGTTTTCCGCCTTTAGATTTTGGACCTCGGTTGATAGTTCTTGCATGCGACGCATCATGTCCTGAACGGCGGCTTCCATGTCGCTATCGAGTTGGGTCGGGTGGCGTCTCAAACTGTCAAGGAGATCCCCCATTCTCACCTGGGTCCGTTCTTTGCTGGAGTCCTTGCTCGCTGCCTTCTTGCAGACGGACCTGGTTTTGAACAAGGCTGCCTGAGTCTCTTCCAACTCCAGAGTGCGTTCAGTTTCCGGGACGTGGATCCAGGAATCCGGGGAACTAAGAAGAGAGCAACTAGCACACAAGACCAGGAGATAGGAGGAAAGGAAGGGGCAAGGAACGGGTAGATAGACAGGTACAAGGAAACAATACCGCGAGCTACAGGACACACGTCGGATCGCTACTTTGCAATAGCATTGAGACGCGCAGAGCCGCGGAAGGCGTGGTCTATTAATAGAATACGTTACGTCCAGCGCGTGGAGCAAGAAAGGGGTTTCACGCTGGACGACCATGTTGGGAGTATTATGGAGTGAAAGCCCCGTTGTGACAAGCGCCAGGAAGTCCAAAAGGGACTTGTTCTGTAGTTCATGACAACCAGAAGATAGTAGCCACATACTTAGCCGGTGACTTCCCTGGTTTTAGATGGACAATAATAAATGCAGCCTTCATTGGAGCTGGCAGAAAACCTGTACAATATCCTTAATCGTAAACCTCCAATAAATGAGGCCTGAGAATATCGGCATATGATTTGTAAAATCTGAAAGGCATTCCATCAAGGCCTGGGGACATGTTACCAGTCAAACTAGATATCACATTGCTTATTTCACTGAGAGTCAATGGGTATTCCAGGTGGGAAATCATGACCTCTTCTAATACAGTAGAATACACTTAATGCAGGTATTGCATCTTTTAGGTTCCCTAGTTTTGTAGTTGCTAAACAGACCCCTCGGATAAACAATTTAGAAGCCTCCCCAAGTTCAGCTTTTGTGGGAACTGTACCATCATTAAGGTGAAAGTATTCTGTAATTGCTTTGCAAATAATTTGTTCAAAAACAGCATCTGCAAGAGCAGCATTCTTAAAGCTCAAGTTAGTGGCCTTACTTACTCTTGCTTGTGGCAAAATTGTGTAATTTTCACAGAGCAGTGATCGGAGAAGGTGCAAGGTAATCTCAAATTTAGCTATACATTCCAGCAATACACCAGATGTTATAACATAATCAATGTTAATGTGTGCTTCTGAGTGACCAGAGGGATCAGATGCTAGAATTGATTGAAATAATTGCAAATGATGAATAACAGCCTGTATATCTCAAATAAGATCAAAGGAGCTGGTCCAATAAATGAAAACCACCAAGGCATAAATGAAGCAACAGGGAGACTGGGTTGAAGACAAGTGCTGATTAAGTGCAATGTAAGAAAGCTAATGAAGTTGACTTGGCAACTATGTAAATACAGAAACTCATAGCATAGATAAAGGACCACACAGATTATATCGGCCTGCTGGAGGGAGAGGAAAAACAGAACACAAGTGCATTCTTAAAAGTTTCAGTAAAAGTTGTATTCCAAATAGCCAATGCGGACATTATTGTCACTGATAGGGCACATTGGGCCAGGCCACAGGAAACATTTTAAACTATCAACACAAGCTTACACTTTAATAGGCCTATAACGGACCTCCTGGAGGCAAGGTGCACAGAAACTACTAAAATGACTTAAGAGCAAAGATTTCAATAGATCATTTGATGTTCTATCATCTGAAATGTCCTAAATTATTTTTCCACCATCATCAACAGCACCACCACAGCTTTGCAGATCTCAAGACACACTAGATTACATGGAACATTTTGACATGGCAACTTTCATGAACATGGAATCTGACAGAGTGCCTAACTTTCACATGCTGCTTAGACTGAAACTGGTAAAAAAGCAAGATACTATGCAACCTTTTACCCAGAAGATACAGGAAAAGATTCAAGAAAATGGATTGGAAGTGGTCACCGTTCCAAACTCAAGTCAAAGCTACAAAACTTAGTGCAGCCTAAACACCACCATAAAAACCTGACTAAAAACCTGACTAGTACAGATTAACAAGATCCCATCATGAGCCATATGCATTAACTGTATGTACTGGTTTGTCTATGCCCCCTGACTGCCCTGATCTGAATCCAATTAGATAAAGTACATCACCAATTACCATTTTGTTTATGTGATGCCTACATAGAAAGGTGTATTGGTACTTGCATTGCTCTGGTGAAATACTTATATTGACTTGACCCTGTATTGAGGGGTAAGTGGGGGAGTTTAAACTACCCCAGAGATGCATACATGGGAATAAGGGATACCAGGCACATGTCCCTGCACAGCCAAACAGGAAGGGGAAAGTGGCGCGACAGAGCCCCCCGTCCTTCTGCGATCGGCTGTGCTGTTGTAGTCTGGGGTCTGCAGCAGTGAGCCCGAGGAGCTGTGGGCCGGCACCAGAGAGAGGCCACAGCATGCTCAATTGTGTTCAATCAGATGCCCTGGGGGGGCCAGGAACGGTGTGCAGCCTGCTGCCTCCCTCGATACAGCGAAAATGCCTGAAATGTCAATGAGGGGCTGCGTGTGAGTGTGACTGCGACACACCCAGGAGGAGTAGTGTATGCAGAGGGCTGAAGAGTCCAAGTCAGTGGAGACACAGGTGTATGCTCCAACAGAGGAGCCTGGCAGGCTTGGCCAGCCACATGCCCAGGGAGGGTGCAGGGAGCCCCCAGTCAAAGAATGAACCATCAGGAAATTACTGTTGGTAGGGGGGCTGAACTGTCACTGGTGGGCCCCCTCTGTCACAGCGGCCCAAAACAGAGTGAAACACATCCCCAGCCTGCATAGCAACCTATTGCAAGTCCGAGACGCAATTGTCGATAGTCAGCAAGGTGGGTCTGAAGGATCTAAGGTTGCGATATTGGGATGGGAGAAGCCCTCTGTGTCCTTGCATAAGGCACAGAGGAAGGACAGGTCCATAACCTCCTTCTGGCCCCAGCAAGAGTCTGAGGGAAGAGGGCAGGCTGCACCACCTCACCAGCCCGCATGGTGCCCCTCACGAAGAAGGACCTGCTAGAATGATGGCAGCAATGAAGGACGATTTTTCTTTGACAGAGAAGCAAGAGATCTTGGGGGCAACAAAGGCATAAGGAAATTGCTGGCAGATCTCTCCAGAGACCTAAAGTAGATAAACACTAGAGTGGGGGACACGGAAGAAGCTGTGCATTCCCTGTAGTATGATGTTCTACACCTTCAGGGGTAGTTGGCAGGCGTGAGACAAGGCATGGAGGAGAAGGTTACCACCATTGAGGATCTGGTGAATAGTCATAGGAGGGAGAATCTTTGAATCAGAGGACTCGAAGAAAACACTGAAGGGGCAGACCTCAGAGCATGGGTGGCACATTATTTTGAGATGTCTTTCCCAGAGGTAGCCGCTAGGGGTAGGCGCTAGGGGCATTATTCTGGACAGAGTTCACAGGGTTGACCCTTTGCAGAGGGGGTCCTGTGTGCAGCAAAAGGACATAATTATCAAATTCCAGTCTGACACTGGAAGATCTTCAGAGCTTAAAAAGAGAAGGGGAGGTCTCCTATGGCAACCAGAATATTCTGATTTATCAAGATCTGGCTGTGAATACTCTCCAGAAATGGCAGACTTTCCGCCCTAAAACGGGGAGCTGCAACAGAAACGTGTTAAATATAGGTGGGCGTACCCATCTGGTTTGCTATTCTTTTGGGAGGGGAAACAATGGCGGTGCACAACCCCCGAAGAAACAGCTGCGATCCTGGGCATCTCAGTGGGACAGTCCCGAGAGGATAGCATTAAATGACACTGGTGCAGGGAAGCATGAGGAGAAGGCTGAAGGGGTCACCTCAGAGTCCCTGCGAGACCTGAATTTGAACTGCAAAGATGAATGAGGATTTCTCCTGTGTTGCATGCGGGGGTGGGCGGGCTGCCTGCAGGGGAGGACTAAGCAAGAGGGTGGAGTTCACGATCGGGTATGGAGTGGAGGGTTTGTCCATGGGAATATTCCATTGTCCAGGGGTGGAGATACTGGACATGACCACTGTTACACCTCTACTCTACTTAGTTATATGTTTTGTTGTTCATCTCGTTTGGCTTTTCAGTTGGTTAAAGCACAGGCTGGCGACATCTGCTATTGGTCCTGCTATACATGCAGTGGGTATTCAGTGAGGGTGGCTCTGGAGGCTGCACATGGGGTCTTGGTGGGACATACCTGAGGGGGCAATTTGGGGGAGGTGGACGGCTTCATTTGATATGGGTGGAATGGAGGTAGTTTGCATCACACATAATATAAGGGGTCTCAACTATCCCAGGAAGAGAACCATTCTTTTTCAAAGGCTGAGGAGGCAGAGTATAGACGTGGCCTTCCTGCAAGAAACACTTGACAAAGAACTATTTGATCAGGCTCAAATCATGCTTTTACCTTCATCAATTTCTTTCCTGATGTTCCCAAAAGAAAAAGGCTGTGGGTATACTGGTGAGTGGTAGGATTCACTTTCAGGTGGATAAGACCAAGGCTGACTGAGAGGGAAGATACATGTTTGTGGCAGAGACGCTGGGGGGCATGCGGGTGAATTTGGCAGTAATATATGGACCTCATTTGGGGCAAAATGTCCATCTCTTCGCCGCAATGGGGGAACTCCTGGCTTTTGCAGAGAGCTGCATAATAGTGGGAGGGAACTTCAGCCTGCTCATGGATTATAATTGGGACACATACAAAGGCCAGTAATAGGGAGATATTAGGCTGTAACGCTCACCTGGTTCCCACGGAGGCGCAGCGTCGAAGGCGCAGAACTCTGAAGATGGACAGGAAGGGCCCCTCTATTCTGGCTTCCCTGGCTCGTTGGATACCCTCCTTAGGGTTTGGAAGGATGAGCTCTCCATCCTGCTTTTGATGCAGGGGCGCGTTGAAACCCAGTTACTTCACTGGATTGAGGATTGATGGGAGTTCAGGTAAGCTTGACTGTTCAGGTAAGGCGCTGTAAAAGTTCTGTTCAAAAGTTCAAGCTTAATAATAATGTTCGTTGTCTAATTGCAGCAAGCGCTAATGCTTATGTCTTTTTCCCCTTAGGGGCCGGGGTTCGGAGTGCCGGAGATATGGCGCCGACCCGAAGTGAAACAGTTCTGGATGAGCGCTCAGGTAATGTCTTTGCATTCGCTCATTCAATGTCTTTGTCTTTTTTCCCCATAGGGGCCGGGGTCCGGAGATGCCAGGAAGCGGCAGGACCCGAAATGCAGTGGGAATAATCCAACAGGTAAGACTTAAAAGGAAACTGAGCTTTCCTTATTCCTTTTCTCCCTCTCACCTTTGTTCTTGTCTTTTTTCCTCCAGGCGCCGGGGCGTAGCTGAATCCGGAAGATCGCTGCTGAAGATGGAAGCACCTTGCAAAGGTGAGTAAAATGCAGCGCTGCAGCGATCGAAACGAAATGCCTTTAAAATGATGTCTTCCTTTTCAGGGCCGTTGGAGAAATGATTCCGGGATGCAGATTTAGCAGGTAAGGGCTTTTCTTCTCCTATTCTCTTCCTTTCTCCCCTTGCAGGTGTTCCAGGGTGCTGGCAGGCGTGGCTGAAGTCAGGATGCAGGAGCTGACACGGTGAGCGTCCAGCTGCTAGGTGCAGAACAACGCGAAGCATGTGTGGCTGTTCAGGTGGGGTTTAAATAGCCTTGGAAGAAGTTCCTGGTATGTATCCTTCCACCAATCAGGTATGTATCCTTCCCCGAACACACCCGGGTGGTGAAGTAGTCCTACAGGTTAAGTAGTCCCATTCAGGCCTCAAGAGGGCCTGGATGAAGCGGCAAGGTCTGCATCAGGTAAGTGTGCACCCAAGCACTTAAACACATATCCTCTTCTATGAGCCTGGCGCCTAAGGCGCCAGGACTGGGGTCCGCTATGAGCCTGGCACCTAAGGCGCCAGGACTGAGTCCAAAGGGCCCCGACTTGGGCCAGCTGAGACTTCCCTGGGGAAAATGATGTCTGCCTCTGGGGTTGCTGGGCCCGGCCTGGCTCCTTAGAGGTAGGCATCATGACAGTACCCCCCCTCAAGGCCCCTCCCAAGGTCTTTTCCTCCGGGGGTTTTGGTTTGTGCGGGAATGTTCGATGGAATCTTTGAATTAATCGTGGTGCGTGAACATAGTTACTGGGTTCCCAAGATCTTTCCTGAGGTCCATATCCTTTCCAATCAACAAGATAGAAGAGTTTCGACTTAACTATCTTGGATTCTAAAATGTCTTTCACTTTGAATTCCAATTCTCCATCAATTTGGACAGGGCCTGGGGGCTCAGACAGTCTGGTTCCAGGTTGTACTGGTTTTAGAAGAGATGCGTGAAAAACGGGATGAATCCGCATGTTGGATGGTAAATCGAGTTTAAAGGCCACTGGGTTGATAATAGCTTTGATGGGGTAAGGCCCAATGAATCTGGGATTAAAAGTTCGCTGACCCTTGAGGGGTATATGTTTAGTTGCTAGCCATACCTGATCTCCTACTTGGTAAGGAGGAGTTTTACTTCGGTGCAAATCAGCGTTTTCTTTATACTTTTTCTTGGCTTGCTGTAAGTGGGTTGTAGCTTCTTTGAAGGCTTGGGTTATTGTGGAATGTAGGTGATTTACTGCAGGCATCTCCAGGGTCAGAGGTGGATCTAGGTCAGAGGTCCGAGGATGGTGACCATACAGGGTATAAAAAGGAGTCTGTCCGGTTCCAGAATGCACTGAATTGTTGTATGCATATTCTGCAATCCAAAGGATGTCCTTCCAATTCAACTCGGATTGGTGTAACATGCACCGCAGATATTGCTCGAGAGTCTGATTGGTTCTCTCGGTTTGTCCGTCGGTCTGGGGGTGGTGGCTGGTGGATAACCGCACGTCTATTTGTGCTAGTTGGCAACATTTCTTCCAAAAGTGGGAGATAAATTGACTTCCACGGTCTGAGACTAATATGGAAGGGAAACCATGTAACCGCACTATATTTTCCATAAATTCCTTGGTCAAGGTGGAAGCTGACGGCAATCCTTTTAAAGGGATAAAATGGGCCATTTTGGAGAATACATCCACTATTACGAGAATCGTGTTGTAACCACCACAAGGAGGCAGGTCAGTTATAAAGTCCATTGACAAGGTGTGCCAAGGTGCTGGTGGAATGTCCAAAGGTTGAAGTAGGCCGGCTGGCCTTTTCTTTTGACTCTTATTTTGGGCACAGATTCCGCAAGACAACACAAATGACTTTATGTCTTTTCTCCAAGAAGGCCACCAGAAGTGATGTTTGATCTTTTCTTCTGTTTTCGCGATACCGGGGTGTCCTTCCATTAATGATTCATGATGACGGGTAATGACAAGTTCGTGCAATTCTTTACTTGGCAGAAATAACCGCTCTTGGAAGTAGGGTAAATCATCCTTAACGGTGTAGTGAGGACCCTTTTGACTCCATTCCAGTAAGGCAGAAGAGTCAAAAAGCTGTTTTACTTGAGCTTGGATGTCCTCAATGGTTTGCAATGAAGTCAAGCCCAGAATTCTTTGTTCCGGTATGATTGGCACAGGTTCTAAACTCGAATTGGGTTCTTCCATGCCTATCCGGGATAAGGCATCTGCCTTACCATTCTTGCAGCCAGGGCGATAGGTAATTACAAAATCAAATTCCGCAAAGAATAAAGCCCATCGGAGTTGTCGCGAAGATTGAGCTTTGGCCGTCTTTAAACACTGCAAATTTCTGTGGTCCGTAATTACGGTGATGGTGTGTCTTGCACCGAGAAGATAGTGACGCCAAGCCTTGAAAGCTGATTTAATAGCCAGTAGTTCTTTGTCGGTAATTGCGTAATTGAGTTCAGGTGGAGAGAATTTTCTGGACCAAAAGGCTACAGGGTGTAGTTGGTTAGTTTCTGGGTCTCTTTGCGACAGGACAGCTCCCATGGCCAAACTGGATGCATCGGTTTCCACGATGTAAGGGAGATCTGGGCGCGGGTGCTTCAATACAGGTGCAGAGGTGAATTTGGTTTTCAGGTCCTGAAAGGCTTGTTCAGCCTCAAGAGTCCATTCAAAGCGTTTATTTTTCTTTAGGAGAGCTGTGATGGGTTGAACAGTTCGAGAAAATTCCTGGATGAACCTTCGATAGAAATTGGCAAAGCCAAGCATGCTTTGCACTCCCTTCACAGAGCTAGGAGATGGCCATTTGAGAATGGCGTCCACTTTCCGCGAGTCCATTCGGATTCCTTGAGGTGTCAGGATGAATCCGAGAAACTCCACTTCTGTGGTATGAAAAACGCATTTTTCGAGCTTGGCAAATAATTTGTGCTGGCGCAATTTCTCAAGTACTGCCCTAACATGGTTTCTGTGATCAGATTCTGAGGAGGAATACACCAGGATGTCGTCAATATAAACAATGACACAAACATTGATAAGTTCCCGAAGAACATCATTCATGAAGTACTGAAAGGCGGCAGGTGCGTTGCACACACCGAAGGGCATTACTTGATATTCGAAGAGCCCAAATTTGGTGCGGAATGCAGTCTTCCACTCGTCGCCCTCTTTTATACGTACCAGGTGGTAAGCTCCTCAGAGATCTAGCTTGGTGTACACACAAGCATCTTTTACTTGGTCGATAAGCTCAGGTATCAGGGGCAAAGGGTAACGATTCTTAATCGTTATCTGATTTAGGGCGCGGTAGTCAATACAGGCCCTAAGGTCTCCTTCCTTTTTAGGTACGAAGAACAAAGCGGAAGAGACTGGTGACTTTGATGGGCGAATGAAACCATTGGCCAGGTATTGATCCAAATACTGGCGCAAATGCAGGTTCTCAGGTTCAGTAAGAGCATAAATCCTACTACAAGGTAGTTGTGCATTGGGTACCAAGTCGATTTGGCAATCGTAAGATCGATGGGGAGGTAAGGTGTTAGCCTGCTCTTTCTGAAAAACGTCTTGGAATTCTTGGTATTCAGATGGTAGCTGTACAGGGGTGGAAGTTACAGAGGCTAGACCCATAGCTGGATTCCTTGGGTAACAGGTTGGTTCACAATCAGGAAAAGTTATCTTCTTTGCTCGCCAGTCTATTCTCGGATTATGTGTTTCTAACCAAGGGATTCCAAGAAGTACTTGAAATTGTGGGGCCTTGATCACATCAAACACGATTGCTTCCCGATGTCCGTCCTGACCCACCAGAGTGATTTCAACTGTGGAATGCGTTACAGGCCCTGAGGCTATTTCGGTTCCATCAACTGTAGTAATTACATCTTGGGTTACTTTCGGGCGGAGAGGAAGCTTAATCCTGGAAGCCAATTCACGGTCTATGTAATTTCCAATAGCTCCACTGTCTATGTATGCTTTTATAGCATGCAACTGCTGAGGCTGTTTTGGGTTCACAAGCACCATTGGCATGACAAAATGCGAGGTCAAAGAGTTTGTTTTCAAGCTTGGCAAGCGGACCCCTACGCTTGTCGGGCTAGGTCGTTTCCCGAACCAGGTGTCAATAACTCGTTATCAGTGGCTCCAACCACCTTCTTGGGTGGTTTAACTGGACAACTTTGAAGAAAGTGACCGGAAGTTCCGCAATACAGACAAAGTTGCATTTGTCGCCTTCTCTCTCGTTCCTTCTGCGTTAATGGTCCTTTAACACTGCCGATTTGCATAGGTTCGGAAACGTCAGTACTCTTGGAGTTAACGTGGGTCTTGATAGGTACTCTGGTTTCATACTTGAGCCGATCTGCTTTTCTATTTTGAAGTCTGTGATCAAGTTGAACCACTAAGTCTATGTAGTCTGCGCAGGCCTGGGGTGGATCTACTATCTGAGCTATAACATCTTTAAGCTCTCCGCGCAGGCCTCGATGAAACAATGTGATCCTTTTATTTTCAGGCCATCCGGTTTCCACAACTAGTCTATTAAAGGTGGCGATATAGGACAAAAGATCCTGATTACCTTGTCGTAAGGATAGCAGTTCGTTGTCAAGGGCCTGTCCCTGCGAGTGTCGAGCGAACAATCTTTCCATGCTGGCCTGGAAGCCCTGGAAATCCCGGAGAATGGGATCATCCTGATTTACCAATGGAATAGACCAATCGGCAGCACAGCCACTGAGGTAAGATAGTACAAAGGCTACTTTGGTCTGGTCGTTGGGGAAGGCCCCGGGCCTGCATAAAAAGTGTAAACGGCATTGGTTCATAAAAACGGCATATTTCTTGGGATCCCCCGCAAAACGTTCCGGCGGGGCCAAAGGCATGTGTCCAGGTAGATTGATTTGTACCGGGTTATTCGAACCCATTGTTGTAGAAATATCTCCGGAAACAGGTAAAGGAGTGTGCTCTGCCTGGCCCTGCAATAACCTTTTGGCCAGATCATCAGTTCTTTCCTTGGATAGGATTAGTTCCCTTCTGAGAGCATTAGTCTCCTGGCGGGCTGAGTGCACTTCTGCCCGTAATTCCCCTAAAAGATGGGCCAGCTGATCTGTCTCGGAAGTCTCCATAGCGCCCAGGTGGGAAATTGTGGTAAGGCTTCGTGTTCTGTAACGCTCACCTGGTTCCCACGGAGGCGCGGCGTCGAAGGCGCAGAACTCTGAAGATCGACAGGAAGGGCCCCTCTATTCTGGCTTCCCTGGCTCATTGCATACCCTCCTTAGGGTTTGGAAGGATGAGCTCTCCATCCTGCTTCTGATGCAGGGGCGCGTTGAAACCCAGTTACTTCACTGGGTTGAGGATTGATGGGAGTTCAGGTAAGCTTGACTGTTCAGGTAAGGCGCTGTAAAAGTTCTGTTCAAAAGTTCAAGCTTAATAATAATGTTCGTTGTCTAATTGCAGCAAGCGCTAATGCTTATGTCTTTTTCCCCTTAGGGGCCGGGGTTCGGAGTGCCGGAGATATGGCGCCGACCCGAAGTGAAACAGTTCTGGATGAGCGCTCAGGTAATGTCTTTGCATTCGCTCATTCAATGTCTTTGTCTTTTTTCCTCATAGGGGCCGGGGTCCGGAGATGCCAGGAAGCGGCAGGACCCGAAATGCAGTGGGAATAATCCAACAGGTAAGACTTAAAAGGAAACTGAGCTTTCCTTATTCCTTTTCTCCCTCTCACCTTTGTTCTTGTCTTTTTTCCTCCAGGCGCCGGGGCGTAGCTGAATCCGGAAGATCGCTGCTGAAGATGGAAGCGCCTTGCAAAGGTGAGTAAAATGCAGCGCTGCAGCGATCGAAACGAAATGCCTTTAAAATGATGTCTTCCTTTTCAGGGCCGTTGGAGAAATGATTCCGGGATGCAGATTTAGCAGGTAAGGGCTTTTCTTCTCCTATTCTCTTCCTTTCTTCCCTTGCAGGTGTTCCAGGGTGCTGGCAGGCGTGGCTGAAGTCAGGATGCAGGAGCTGACACGGTGAGCGTCCAGCTGCTAGGTGCAGAACAACGCGAAGCATGTGTGGCTGTTCGGGTGGGGTTTAAATAGCCTTGGAAGAAGTTCCTGGTATGTATCCTTCCACCAATCAGGTATGTATCCTTCCCCGACCACACCCGGGTGGTGAAGTAGTCCTACAGGTTAAGTAGTCCCATTCAGGCCTCAAGAGGGCCTGGATGAAGCGGCAAGGTCTGCATCAGGTAAGTGTGCACCCAAGCACTTAAACACATATCCTCTTCTATGAGCCTGGCGCCTAAGGCGCCAGGACTGGGGTCCGCTATGAGCCTGGCGCCTAAGGCGCCAGGACTGAGTCCAAAGGGCCCCGACTTGGGCCCGCTGAGACTTCCCTGGGGAAAATGATGTCTGCCTCTGGGGTTGCTGGGCCCGGCCTGGCTCCTTAGAGGTAGGCATCATGACATAGGCCTTCCAGGGATATTCTCCTGGTTGACTTTCACCTGGTGAATGCATGGCAGCAGGCAAACCCCACGGTTAGAGATATGTTCTTCTCTCATTCGCATTGCATCTATTCCAAGAGAGATTATTTTTGGGTGATCAGGGACCAAATTCCTAATATAGAGAAGACTGAGATAGGAAACTTAGATCTCTCTGACCATGCCCCAGTACATATGCGCATATCCCTACCAGTGGGAGACAGCACACCCAGACAATTGAAGCTTAATTCGTCCGTACTGAAGGGCCCTGTTATATGAGAGCCAATGGAGACTTCTTTAGCAATAACCCTGAGGGACAGGTCCGAGAGTTGACTAGGTGGTATGCGTTCAAAGCCTACATGCTAGGGATACTGATCTCTAGGGCAGGGCACTTAAGTTTAGGAGAGAACAGGCCCTCCTACTCAGTCGAGAGGTAGAAGCCAAAAACAAGGAGTATAGGGAAACAGGTTCACGCAGAGCTTTTTTGGCGTTTCAGGCAGTGTGAAGACAGGTAAACCAGATGGAGGCTGCCAGGACAGATTTCGCACTGTCTGGTGCAAAGCACACTTACTTTGAAGAGGGCAACAAGGTGGGGACATTTCTGGCCTCGACGTTTAGGCGGAAAGTTTTCTTAGCTCTGGGACTATTGTAGGGATTTGTGGGCAGAAAGGGGACATCCTGCACGCAGGCAAAGACATCCTATGGGAATTTGATAGGTATTACAGTTCCCTTTATGCGACTGAGAACCCAGAGCATGACGAAATCGAAAGGTTTCCTGGAAGATATCCCCTTGCTGCAGCTCGCAGTCGATCAGCATATCGAGTTAAATCAGGCGATTACCAGGGAGGAGATAGTGTGGGCGACTGCTACCTCGAAAGTAGGTAAAATTCTGAGCCTGGAAAGCTTCATGGCTACCTTTATGAACAGTATTGCTACAAAATGGCACTCCCGATCGATGCCCTCTTGAACATAATGTTCTTGCAGGGATGCTCTTCCTTCATCATGGGCGAGGCCAAACTATACTCCCCAAGGAGGGCAAGAACTCAGCTGTACCTCATACAGCCCTAATGCGCCTTGACTACTGCAAGACTGGATAAAGTTCTTCCGCAGTTGGTGGGGCATGTAAAGGGGAGACATGGCGCTGATGTTAGGAAGATAGTTGGCCTTACAGACTTTGTGCATAAGACACACAACCCTGCATTACTATTGGGGCTTGATGCCGAAAAGGCAGTCGACAAGCTGAATGGCCATTTCTCTGCGAAGTCATGCTCAGTTAATCTTGGAGACAATTACATTAAGGGGGTCTTCAACCTGTGCGCAGCCCCTAGGGCTAGAGTTTCCGCCAATGGACTTCTCTCACCAGGGTTTGCCTAGTCCAGTTGCCCCCTCTTCCTGCTGCTTTTAAGTGCCGGGGCGCAACCCATAAGTTTGCCCTGTTTAAAGACTATATCATCCTGTCGCTGACCAAGGTAGACAGCTCGATTCACCCTCTCTTTCACATTCTCGAAAAATTCCGAGTTACCACAGGCTTCAAAATAAATCTGGAAAAGAGTGAAGTACTCAATATCAACTGTAGCTAGTATACGGTGGAACACCTACAGCGATGGGCCAAGGGGTCGCTAAAATACATAAAGTTAATTACACATGCCTCGGGGTTTTACTACACATGGTTGTTCGCAGCAGTCCGGTCGGATATATGGTCCCGGGGTTTAAAGGCGATCTTGTAGTTCGGGAAAATTGTCACAGTGAAGATGAATGTCCTGCCCAGGCTGCTGTAGAATTTCCACGCCCTTTCGGTGGATATCCCCTTGCAGGCACTTAGAAAGATTCAGCAGGACAGTTTGTCTTTCATCTGGCAATGGGAAGCGAGGATAGCGAGTGCAACGCTCTACAAGCCTAGGGATAGGGGCGGCCTGGCACTACCAAACATTATACCAAATTCTTATCAGGCTGCCCAATTTCACGCAAATACATGAAACGGTCAACGCAAACACATCCAAAGATTGTACCCACCTGGACGAGGAAGTGGTGGGAAGGCCTCTATAGTACACGCCATGGGTAACGAAGGCGGGGAGCCCCCTGAGCATCTACAAGTTCCTAACCAGTAAATCAACCTTACAGGTGTGGGATGGAGCAGTGATTAGGCAGGGCCTGAAAACGTTTTCATCCCTGGTGACTCCAATCCACTTTACAGCAGACTTCTGGCCAGTCTATGAGGGAGGGGCCTTTGCCATTTGGCGAGCAGGGGTGTGCGAGTTATAGTGCATCTTTTCGTAAGGGGCCAGATCTGCTATCTGAATGCTGTAATCTTACTTTGGTGTGGGGTAAAAGGAGAGATTTCAGTACTGCTAGCTGCAGCACTGGGCAATGTAGCCACATAAGGCGGCCACAACTAGGCCTCTTACCGAAATTTGAAACAAATGCATTTTCATCTAGCGATTCTGAAGGGGTGATGTCCCATCTGTATGCCCGTCTAGGAGCCAAGCTTAGCGAATCCACTCCTTCGTATTCTCAATCCTGGAGCAAGGATCTGGGGAAGGAGGTCTCAGAGGAGACCTGGCTGGAGATATGGAGAGGCCTGCGCATGTCCAATCAAAGTGTGCAGTTTGCAGAGAAGGGCTTTAGTAGGCTAGGGACTACTTAACCCAAGCTAGGCTAAAACATATGAAGCGAGGGAAGGAAGACAGCATATGTTGGAGGGGGTGTGGAGGCGAAGGGACTTGCATGCATATCTTCCAGGCGCTCAAGGGGTCCGCATTATTTTGCCCCGCTGAAGCTGGTGCGTGGTTGGGGCTTCCTCTAGGCGCTCATGGGGTCTGCGCTGTTATTTAGCCCCTTTGTAGCTGCCGCGTGATCGCCTGTACCCCTTCACCCTTGATCATCTTTGCCGCAGCTGCGACTACAGAAGCTGCGTATTACCATCGCCATTTTGGATCTCATACATGCTAGGTGTTGGTCTGGGTCTCAGTTGATTTATAATGTTTCCACAGCAAATCACACCTCCCTCTCGCTCCAATTCTCTGCACCAGGAGGTTATTGCCCAAACACTTCGAAAAGTGTAAAGGAAAGTTATGTAGACTGCTGTATGTAGGATCTTTAGCAAATGGATGCCGGAGCTTAGCCCAAAACGCTGCCTCACACCATGAGCGCCAGGCCATCGTTTTCTTTATAATGTACATTGTACCTGCTGAAGACGAAGTAGCAAAATGCTTTAATTCCATGTTGTTATAAAAAATAAAATGATTTAAATACATAAATGTCTGATTCATCCCCAAATGTTGCACCCAAGCCTGGCACACTCTCACGACTATAGAAATGCTAATACAAAACAGATGGTGAGCATATCTTTAATCTCCTGGGATGTTAGGGGGATGGTAAGAAAGATCTTACATTTCAGACTCCTACTGCATGTGTGGGAATTAAAAGTGGGATCTGTTTCTTCAGTGGACTAATGACTGAAGCAAATTCCACAGTTGATATGATATGATATGATATGGCATTTGTAACGCGATATCATATCATATCATATCAACTGTGGAATTTGCTTCAGTCATTAGTCCACTGAAGAAACAGATCCCACTTTTAATTCCCACACATGCAGTAGGAGTCTGAAATGTAAGTTCAGCTGACCAGGTTTATGGGCAGATTTTTCAGCACCGACTATTACAGCTAAGTAAATGCCTTTTCTTTGAAGGATGCTCCTAAGCAGGCAATAATAATAATATCTGCTTTTTGTTGGTGCAGGATTCCTACTCCTAAAAGGTTCACTCTCCTAAACATATAAGCCACAGTAGTGGACAGACTAAATTTATTTCTAGATCAAATTGCTCTTTTGCTATCCAACCTGGCTGCAATATTATTCTAGATCCATGCCGAGATAAAAAGATGGACGGGTGGGGACCCTGAAACGTTTTGAAGGATGTGAAAAAGGGACTGCAATGGGTGGACATGTTGGTCGCCCCAGCTACATGAGAAATCAAAATAAAGTACTGCATTATCTTCCCGATGGTTAGGTTCGATCGTGCCATGATTAAATTAGTACAAGAGTTCTCCACTAAACCAACACCCTCAGCACCTCAAAATGGCAATGTTCAAATATGAAGACCGATAACTAAGGATAGCAGAATTTTGGGAAACTAAGTTCTATGGAGACGTTTCAGTGAGCACTGGCTGATAACATAAAGGGTATTTGAGGGACCAGTGCATGTGGTTATCGGCCATGAAACAAACTCAGATCAGAATGCCAAATGGCAAGAATGGCACAACTGGAAACCAAACTTAAGGAAACTGGGTCACCTAAGTTCTGAGGCGCACTGAATAAAACTAGAAGAACTTTATTAGAGGACAAAACCACAAAATATCTAACAGTGCAAATATACTCAACACTTTGAGGAAGGGGATCAGTCAACCCATTGGATGACATACTCCCAAAAAAAAGCTGCAAAGGCAAACACAACAAATACATAATACAGTTACTGAAGCACACCATAACTCTTTAAATACCCATTATTTCTAAAGATATATTGGTTGCAACAGTGAACTTGAACAAAATCATGATGGAAAGAGTGGATGTATTCTAGATACATTTATATGCCATCAACATCAAATAACTGGTCCCTAAACTCGAACAGGTGTTTCAGGACATTATGGCTAAAGAAACTCTTCCCACACTCATGATGATGACACAATTATATTATTCCCCTGAGATGAATCATGCACAGTGTAGCTCATAAAATCCAACATCCCCTCAAATACAGCTGTGAAATACCTAGCAACAAGGCTATCACAGGTTTTACTTACATTGATCCATAAACTTCATAGCTTTATCAAAGGAAGCCACTCTGTGGACATTAGTTTACTTAACATCTTGCATGGCACGAAGAGCAATGACCATTATGTGGTGTTGCTTAATGCAGAAAAAGCCTGTGATACAGTACAATGGGATTACCTTTTCCAAGTCCTTAAAAGGTTTGGCCTCTGTGGATCTTACTATTACAGTCAAAATGCTCAAGGGAAAGTTGTCGACAGCTCAACTCTTAGGCTGCAGCAGAACACTGGTGCTACTGGTGCCCGATTACTGCAATGCATCTGACGCATATCATATATATCATATCTAAATGATTTTAACTGGCTCCTTATAGTCTTCAGCATGATGTGTAAGTTGGCCATTATGGATTTGAAATCTTTTGGCGTACTGGGCCAATATATGCACACAAAATTAGTGTTCCAGGGGCAACCACACAAGAGCCTGTCACTATGCAAAGGGTAATTCACCAGAAGCTCGCACTTTCTCTAAATTAGCACCAAAATTATGGAAGGCTCCCCTTTCACCACTCAAAGGAACACCGCAATTCCTTTGTTCCAGATGTACTGCAAGACCTGTGTATTCAGTTTAAAATTTCCTGACACATCTTGATTTTGCATTTTGATTTGTTTTAAAATGTTGACTTGTATTGTTTGGTTGCTGCCTTTAGTTTTTTGTTTATAAACCTTTATTATATAAACGTCATCATTCAACAGCATAACATAACAGATCAATGATATTCGATATAGTTCAATGCAAAATTGTTCACGTTTTTGATTATTTTGAGGCCACGGTCTGCAGTCTTATCCAGGAAACGGCTGGAATCACCCCTTTATGTACTGGTTCTGTATGTTTTTTGGTTATCCTTTATGCTTCAAAAGGTAACATATTTCCACAGCTTAATGCCTGTGCATGCAACTGTCCAGGTCTATTAGACAGTGTGGGATGACATTACTCAAATCACAAAAACTACAAATAAATAAAATAGCATTTAAGATGACCTCTAATATTATGCCCAAATTAGTAGTACTTTTGTCCTGACCCCATCGTCTTCGCCACTTAACTTCCGCAGCTACGAGCCGAACCATAACCCTCATCAGAATCCTGTTTCCAAGTTAGACAGGCCAGTCATGCAATGGGTATGTATTCTTAAAATCAATTTACTCTGCTGCACAAATCTGGGATAGGCCCAACATCCTTTTACTAGTGGGGTCCCTTTCGGATTTTCAAGTCAGCTTGCATCACCTATAAGCCGAAACTATTGTATTAGAGTCCAGATTGGGAGAAATGGCATATAAGGAGGGACACGCTTGTAGGGGTTTGGCTATTTGCCCACAGCCATGCTAATCCCTAAAGCCATTCCCACCCAGCTCCTGCCCTTCTTTGAGCTTGCTTTAATGAAGACTTGCTTTAATGAAGCCTTAATATCAAACATTGCACTCATAGTGCCTTCAGTGTTTTTTCAAAGCAGTCGTCTGAGAGTTAATGATTTAATTTGAGCTGTAAACCCTGCTACTGGTGTGATAAAAATATCCTAACCAGGTCTGCCTTCACCAACTATATTTATAAGCACTATGCATGTCCTTCACTGAAGCAAGATTTAAAACAAGCATTGGCAAAGCCAACAGTTTTGGTTGGTGTATAAGTATTAGGAATGTGCCAGATACTGCTACTAGATGGCCATGTACACGCACCGTTTTGTACCTGCTACATCCATGGCCATTTAATACCACTATGCCAGTGTCTGGCAAAAGCCTGTCTAATGCCTACACAAATGTCCAAACTGTTAGCATTACCAATGCTTGTTTTTATAGCAGCTAGCCAAACTTATTGGATGATCTTGTCCATGAACTTACTATTGTATGAAATGTGTCCCAGAGCAACCAGTATATTGGAAATGTAGGAAGCTATACTCCTAAGGCTGATCCCAGTATAGTTTAAATTATGTTCTAGAATGTGTGTAGTTTGGAGCAGGACCACAGCATGTCACCTAGGGTAGGTACACAACTGGTGACACCCTCTCCAACAATCGGAAAGCTCCTGCAAGGGCATTCTGGCCAATTTGCTCAGGGTATAGCACACCCTATGTAATACAGTTAATTGAATTTCTCTGTGCTTAAAACATACCAAAGTAATAAGATCCTGTTCCAGTATACCAGCATGATCTAGGCGCTATCCTATGCTGTTAGGCATCAACATTCTTTGAAAGAGCTTAATCCTGGGGTAGAAGTCATCTATGTCTGAAAAGGTCTCCTCTCAGCAGGACAGGTTGCATACAAAACCTATATTGCTTCCAATTCTAACGCCAGGTTTGTAAAGCGTTATTTACTAAAGCAGGGATCTGCAACCTGCGGCTCTTCTGATGTTTTGGGATGCTACTCTTATGGTCCCTCACCAGTGACTATGGTGGCTCATGCCTAATGTAGTCCAACACATCCTGATAACCAAAGGCAAAGATACCGGTGATATAGAGTCGTAGTGTCTCCAGTACTGTCTCAGATAATTTGGCCCTGATCCCTAACCAAGCCACTGATCCTACATTTTTCCAGGCATTTATCTGGCTGTAACATCAGATCCAGTCCTGTAATACCTCCTATATGCGGCTGATAGTTCCAACTGTCAGGAGACAAGAGGTTCGACCTAAGGGTGCCTCAAATGTTTTCTGCGTGATCTTCCAACATTTCACTGTTAGCCTGTAAACGCATGTCTTGGTATATGGTGGGGGATTTTTCGTCAAGGGAAAGCAGTTTTATCTTGAAGTGATACGACCACTTTCACAACAGTCTTCCATGCCGGCTTGCCTTCCCTTGTTCTCCATTTATTGGCAATCACCAATTGGGGGGGTTCTGAGATAAGACCGCAAATCAGATAAAGCAAGCCCTCCTTTACGTTTAATAGCCTTCAAGAAGTTTGTGTTTACCCTGGTCTTTATGTTTTTACTGAGTAGGGCATCTATTACTTTGACATTTTTAATATGGCCAATGGAATCAATTGAGAGAGACTAATCAGCTTAGGCATCAAGTTCAGTTTTTGTGCACTTACACAGCATGTGATTCGAGGACATGGAATTGGAGAAAGGACTTTGTGAGGTTCTTTCCTTGTGGTTTCTGGACCTCAGTGTGGGTTGGAAGCAGACAGCATCTAGCGCCTCAATTGAGTGGGGAAGACGTTTTGGGATACATTATGATACATGGCTTTGGTGCAACTGCTTCTGGTGACTTTCCAGCCTTTCCCTGCGGTCCCCCTAGGAGTTGGGGGGCACGATTAAGTCCTGAGTGTTAATAAAGGGTAAGGTGTGGGCTGTGATTCTGCTTATAGCCCATTTTGCTCGATCTGTGTTTTAAAACTTTTCCTAACTCTCTTGATCATTACTCTTGTCCCTTATCTATTAAGGAGACCGCGTTCCGTGACTGCAGGGGCCTCTTTTGGGATCCTTTGAGCTGCGCGTGTGGCATTCACACGATTCACAGAAGTGAACAGCAACCCACTGCTCCCCACTGAGACATACCATCACCAACGGTAGTCCACAAGCTTTTCTCTGTGCACATCCGGGACTGAAACTGAGTGTAGACAGCCTGAAAAGTTGGTGGACAAGTCTGTGGCTTGCTTCGTTGTTACACAGACCTGCAGCAGTGTAACACTTTCTTTTTTTTTTAAAAAGCCCCCAGCAGACAAAGAGCGCCATGGAGTGCAGGTGAGCGCAGACAGTCTGCAGACAGGCTTGAGGGTAGCAAGGTCGGAGACATCAGATAAATTCAGAGCTGAGACCCGGATGGAGGGGTGAGTCGCTAGTGAGTCATCCAGTAAGTTCTTCTACAACAGTGGCCAGAGTCAAAGGAATCAAAGTTGGTTATGCATGACCTAGGTGCCCAGATGGATGAAGCCTGTGCTTTCCCGCTTCCCCTGTGACATTGGAGGGACTAGGGGTACCAAGGGACACCCTTAACATCTGGGGGTCTGCTGGGGAAGGAAGTGGAGGTGGAAGAGGGATTAAAAGTACTTGAGGTTGTAAATATGAATCTGACAACTAGTGCACTGTCAGGCTGTAGCCCCAGGAGACCTAAAGGTAAAGCATTAAGTAAGTGGAATGGAGCTACAATTAACTTGTTTTTCAGCAAAATAACAGCCGATCCAATGACCCTCTCAAATATTGGGGAAAAAGGAGACTATCCCTTTCTGTTAAGGAGCTTTTGGATATCAACCTGAGCCATATCCTAGGGGAGGAAGAGCAACTGTCTTGTGATAGATCTCATATTATGGAACAATCCTCTCCTGATACTCCTCCCACTTTTGATAACTCAAGGGATGTAGTGGATTTGGACAGTGATGAACGTATGAACGGCTCCACACCAAGATCCATTAGAAGCAAGGATTACGGTGCCCTTTGTGAGGAGCTTTAATCATCCTGGGGAAGAAGACAGTAATACGCAGGATGATTCTGTTCTAAACACACTGAATTATGTGCTTTCATCATTAAAGTGAAATTACACTGTTATTTTGGACTTGCAAGATTTAAGTATCACGTGAATAGACACAACTAAGTTGCACAGTCTGTACTACTTTTTTGTGCTCTTTGTATACAGGTCCCTTCCACTATGTTTGGTACAATGGGCAGGGGTGGCACTAGGGATACCAGCAATAAAGACTCAATAATTTCTTCCAATCACAACACAGATTGACTTGACTGAAACAGCTTGTGCCAAGAGGGGGTAATTATGGAGTCTCCTGCACCTTTCACGCAACCAATACACTCTGTACAAACTGGTAGAGTTACAAGTAATAATGTCTTGCTGTTAATTCTGGGATCAAATGTGCAGCAAGTAAGCTAGAAGGCTGTTAAAGGTGAAAAGAAAACTAAGAATGTGAAGGCGAAAAGAACAAAGGGCAAGGAGACAAGGACATTTTTCTAGAACTGTAATTAAGCTGACAACCCCACCATACAGTTGGTAAGAGAAGGGCAGCTGGTAGCCGGCAAGAGGTTAGTGTCAAAGATGGCCTACAAGGCTCCATTCTGGAGCCTCCCGAAGACCTGGTATTAAGTGGTTTGGTTGTTCAGCAGGGGGACATGGGCCTGTGGGGCCAAAACCCTCAAATGCTGATGTGGTAAAAAGGGCAGCAGGAGGTCACTAAGTCCCTTGTAGATATAATGAGAAGAAAAATATAAGAGGGCGTGGCCCTACTTTACTACATCATAAAGAACAGCAAGAGTGGCTACAGTCCTTCATTACTGACATTGGCTGTGCCTCTGGGGGATGGCCTAACATGAAACAGTTCCTAGATACACAAAATACTACAGGGGAACAGAGTCTAACAGGACACATGAAAAGGGTCCAGTAGTGCAAAATGGTGTTGATGAAGGGCCAACCCCTAGTTCGTGCTGTGAAATGGATGACAGTCTGGAATTGGGTGGTAAGAGTGACTGGAATTGCGATGATTCAAGCATAACCCCTGTAAAACAGACAAATGAAGTTGGTTCTTCAGGACGTACTTTTAGTATCTTGAAAGGGGCACAATCTGTGGATCTCTCGCTTAATAACTTGCTGCCTGTGGGGTCTACGAAGAATAGGGAAGAGAATGGGAATAATGTGGAAGTTGACCCTTCTGTGTGTATAGGCAGAGAGAATACATTGAAACTAGAGTGTCTTTTCAGAGAACTGGAGCCAGTTGTCATGAATATAAAGGATGTTTTGGTTTTATTTACAGAGATCCCCAATTTGCGAGCCATCTCCACCAAAGACATCACGAGAGTAGACTATTGAGGATGCTCGGGTGGATCGGTTTGCACTAGACATTCAATTAAAAAAATGTGTTGATGTAATTCCAAAAGAAGCTGCTTTAACTGGGATATGATGTGATTCCATATAGGATTATCCCAAAGCCAGTAGTATGGCTGAGGCACCAGGTGGGATTACCTCATTCTAGCAAGTTAATTATTCACCAGGATGAAAGCTCCAGACTTGAAGTTTGTCTGCCGCAGCAGGTACAGCCAAAAACAGCCAAGGTGACCGACTGGTCTTGGGTTTCACGGGCATTATGCTCAGTTCCCATGGGGTATCGCTCAGATGTTTTTTTATTGTGCATTTGTTTAAAAACAAACCTTAAGCACCAGCTTAATAAAAATCATCAGTTACATGCAATTATTTAATACAATATTAAAAAAACATGTTTTTCAGACAAGGAATAAAAATAAAGCAAATAATGGATTTGACAATTGATTAGAGAACGGCATGATGTAGAAGAACAAGTTACTTTCTTACCTAGTAACGTTCTTTCGATGGGATGGTCCGACGACGTATTCCATATCTATGACAGGTAATGTCCACAGCTGTGCTGCTTCGGAAAATCTTTGGCGTCTGCGTCCTGCGTCGATGACGTTGATGCGCCGTCCTCGAGGACCTCCTCCGACGGCCGACGTCACCCGATGTGATAAGTAGGACGCACAACGCCCATAGCCTCAGTTATAGTTTTTTCCCAGAACGTGTGCCACCAGTTTTCTGCCAGTCAGACACACAAGGCCTTGCGGAAAGCAAGCTGCAATCGCAAAAGAAATTCTGCAGCGGGGAAGGCAGGGAGGGAGCGATATGGAGTACGTCGTCGGACCATCCCATCGAAAGAACGTTACCAGGTAAGAAAGTAACTTGTTCTTCGAGGGGATTGGGTCCTCCGACGTATTCCATATCTATGACAGACTCCCAAAGCAGTACCAAGCAAGGAGGTGGGAAAGAATTTAGAATACAAATTTAGCATGCCCAATCAAATTGCGGAATAGAGAACTGCCTTGCCAAAGGCCAGATCTTGCCCTCTGATGGAATCAAGGGAATAGTGACGTACAAAAGTATGCACTGAAGCCCAGGTGGCTGCATCACAGATGTGACGAATAGGAACTCCCCTCTGCAGGGCAGTAGACGCAGCCACTCCTCTGGTAGAATGGGCCCGCAAGCCAGCCGGAGGGTCTTACCCGCCAAGCGGTAACACTCGGAGATAGCTAAAATAATCCAACGAGACAAAGTCTGTTTCGTCACAGCTTGTCTCAAACGCTTTCCAGCGTAACCAATGAAAGGTTGATCGTCCACTCTGACCCGGGACATGCGCGAGATATAAAAGCTCAACGCTCTCCTAGGATCAAGCCTATGGAGCCTCTCCTCTTCCTTACCAGGATGTGGAGGAGGATAGAATGCCAGAAGAACAACCTTCTGGCTCAAATGAAATTCTGAAACCACCTTCGGAAGAAAAGAAGGACGAACACTAAGGACAACCCTGTCCTTGTGAAACACAGTGAAAGGTGGCTTAACTGAAAGTGCCTGTAACTCATTCACTCTGCGAGCGGAAGTAACCGCAACTAAAAACACAGTTTTCAGAGTTAACAGTCTCAAAGGGCAAGAATGTAAAGGCTCAAACGGAGCACCCATATGAAACTTAAGAACAAGGTTCAAATCCCAACCTGGCACCAGAAAAGGTGACGGAGGGAACACATTAGTGAGCCCTTTCAAAAACTGCGAAATTAAAGGAATTTTAAAATAGGAACACTATTCAGACGAGCGCTTAAATATGGACAGCGCCGCCAGGTAACCTTTAATGGTCCCCACTTGCAAGCCCCTGTGGGCCAAAGGAAGCAAAAAAGACAGAACCATGGGAATGTCACATTCAAAAGGATCCACATTCTGAACTCTGCACCAGTCGCAGAACTTTCTCCAACAGCAACGGTACAGAGACTTAGTTGCCAGCCGCCTGGCCGAGAGCAACACCTCCATCACGTCTTCAGGGAGGTCCCAATCCTTATACCTCAACCTTTCAGAAGCCAAGCGTGAAGATTGAGGGATCTGACCTCTGGATGGAGAACCTGACCACCCCTCCCGTGAGAGCAGATCGTCTCGGTAGGGAAGACGACGTGGAGGGCAGATGGACAAGTCTAGAAGGTCCGGGTACCACGTCCTCCGGGCCCACGCCGGAGCAATGAGGATCATCTGGGAACCAAACCTCCGTAACCTCCGCAGCACTTGCAGGATGACGGGGAGTGGAGGAAACGCGTACATCAGTGCGAATGACCACTCCACCACGAACGCGTCTCCTAAGGCTCCTTTTGGAGGAAATTCCTGCGAGCAAAACCTTTCGCACTTCCGGTTGACACTGGAGGCGAAGAGATCCACTTGAGGGGTACCCCAAAGGGCAAAGATCTCCAGGAGAATCTCCTGAGCCAGCTCCCACTCGTGAGAGATCGTGCTCTGCCTGCTAAGAGCGTCCGCCGTCTCGTTGTCTCCGCCAGATGAACCGCCGAGATCGAAACTTCCTGCTGGATGGCCCAGAACTCGAGCTGCATCGCCTCCCTGCACAGCGGAAGTGACCCTGCCCCCCCCTTTTTGTTGAGGTAGTGCATGGCCACCGTGTTGTCCGTTAGAATCAGGACACTCTGACGGAGACCAACGACCGCTGACTGTCAAATCGTTGGCATGAGCTCCCCATCCCGTGAGGGATGCGTCCGTCACGATCGTCATCTCCGGCCAGGGCAGCCAAAATGGGGACCCCTTCATCAGATTGCCCTCGACGGCACACCACAGAAGGTCCCGGGCTACCGAGGGCGGCACCTGAACTAGGTCCGACAGCCTGCCGGAGGACTGAGACCACTGGAGCTTGAGTGCCCACTGCAAAGATCTCATCCGCAGTCGAGCCTCTGGCACCAGAAGAATGCAGGATGCCATGAGGCCAAGCAGTCTCAAGAACTCGGACGCTGGGAGATTCTGGGCAAACTGAAACTTGTGCACCATCTGCTGAATGTGAAGAGCCCTCACCTGAGGAGGAAAACACTGCCCCAGGGACGTGTCGAGCACTGCTCCGATGTACTGGAGTCGCTGCGTAGGTGTCAAATGGGACTTCTTAAAATTGAGGGAGAAGCCCAGCCTGTGAAGGGAGTGGTAGGTGACGGACAGATGATCCAGGACTTGCTCGGGAGAGCTCCCCCTGATCAACCAATCGTCCAGGTAGGGGTAGACGTGAATCCCCCCTTTCCTGAGATGCGCTGCCACCACCACCATGAGCTTGGTGAAAACCCTCGGGGCGAAGGTCAATCTGAACGGCAGGAGCCGAAACTGAAAGTGCGAGTCGCCAACCACGAACCTCAGGTACTTATTGTGCTTAGGATGGATCGGCACATGGAAGTAAGCATCCTTGAGGTCGAGAGACACCAACCAGTCCTGAAGTTGAAGGGCCTGGAGGACTTGAGAAAGAGTCACCATCTTGAACTTGTCCTTCCTGAGGAGTTTGTTCAAACCGCGCAAGTCCATGATGGGTTTCAACCCCCCGTCTTTCTTTGAAATCAAAAAATAAGGGGAATACCATCCCTTGTTCCTCTCCGCTACAGGCACCAGTTCTATGGCGCCTATCTCCAGCAGGGCTTGAATTTCCTGCGCAAGGAGCGGATCCGGACTCTTCATAGAGAGGTTCCCTGGTGGATTGTCGTGAGGCCTCTGCCGAAAAGGAAGACAGTGGCCGTGGGTTATGATCTCCAGAACCCACACATCCGAAGTAATGGCTTGCCACTCTACAAGATGCTGCGCCAGCCTTCCCCCAACCGGCGAACCATGGGACCTGGCCTCATGACTGAGTGGTAGCGGCTGCGGCGTTGCCTGAAGGCAAAGAGGCAACTGCCCGAGCGGCCTTGGCACCTCGAGTACCTTTGTTTCCACCTCTGGCACTCTTACGATGGCCTCTTTGACTGCTAGCTCCTCTTTACTGAAGGACGAGTAATAGCGAATGGAACCTCCCCTCCATTGCTGTCCCCTAGGACGAAAAGGCGGAGGTTGGCGAACTGCAGCGCCCAACGATTTCGCTGCAGCTTTGGAGGTCTGCAACCTCTCAAGGCTCTCGTCAGCCTTGCTGCCAAAAAGGTGCTCACCGTCAAAAGGCATGTTGAGGAGCCGGGACTGCACATCAGGAGCGAACCCAGACTTCCGCAACCACGCAAACCTGCGCATTACGGTGCTCACCGCCATGGACCGGCTGACACAATCCGCCAAATCCAAACCCGACTGAACGGCCTCACACATAGCATCCTTGCCATCCTGAACCATAGCAAGGAAACCATCCCGTTCGTCCCCTTCGGGAATATGATCAGCCGCTAATGCAACACAGTTCCACAGTGTGTGTGTGAAACGAGACAAGGCACATATGGAGTTGGCCGCCTGAAGCGCCATACCCCCCCGAAGAAAACACTTTCTTCGCCCAGCCGTCAAAACGTTTGTCGTCCCTATCCGGAGGGATGGTAGGATACGACGCCTGCTTTGCCGGGGCCGTAGCCGCCTGCACCACCAAACTCTCCGGGGTGGGGTGCCTAGACAAGTAGCTGGGGTCGCTAATGGCTGGACAGTATTTTCGTGACAAAGACTTGCCCACTGCCGGAAGACTCTCCGGAGCAGTCCAAGCCGCCGCCACCCTTCTCTGCAGAGCCATAAGAAAAGGCAAGACCGGGTCAGTGGGTGGACCGAGATCAAGGATGTCCGTGAGATCATCCTGAACGAACTCCCCTGGGGGAGCTGACCAACCCAATTACTCAGTAACCCGAGACATAAGGCGCCGATATGACGAATCGGCATGAGTGCCAGGCTCCGGCCGACAAAACTCCACCTCCGGAGAGGTGTCCAGACCACTGGCATCATGCAGCGACTGCCTCAGGTCATCAAACTGGCTATGGCCCGAGATAAGGTCATCTGGAACCGTAACCAGAACCAGGCCGCCATCAGAGCCTTCATCACCCTCTGAAATGTACTCCAGGTGGGGAGAGGAAGACCTCTGCGGACCAAAGCAGTGCCGGACCTTAGCCATAGCCTTTCTAGGGGCAAACCCCGTGCCACGGGGCCCCTCCGACACCACCGCCTCGAAAGAGGTCGAGGACACAGAACGAGTCAGCGCCGGCGTCGACAGAAAAGGCGTCGAGGGCGCCGAACGAGTCGGCGCTGGCGTCGACAGAAAAGGCATCGACGTCAACTGCAACGCATCCAGCATCTGCGGCGTCGACACAGTCCTCAAAGCCGGTGCTCCGAGCGTGTCTCTCGACAACCTGGTCGCCGACGACCCCCTCGGAGGCGGAGCCTCGAGAGAAATCGTCGACGACCTCGGCGCCACAGGCGTCGACGTGTTCTTCGAAGACGGCACAGGATCACGCGGTCTCGAGAGCGTCGACGACCGGGACCTGGAACGGGCATGGCGAGAACGGCTACCCTTGTCCGAGCGGGACCTCTCCCGCGAGCCGTGCCGACCACCCGAGCCCGAAGGCGTACGGGCGGTGTCTCTCGACCGGTGCCGACCGACCCCACTCGGAGGCGCGGACAGACCGGTGCCCTGCGATTCCAGAATCGCTAGCATCTGCTTCCCGAAGGAAGCCCATTCCTCCAGTGTTGCTTGCATGGAAGGATAAGCGACCCACCGACGGGCAGAGTCCTCGGAAGAGGACGGGGAAGGCGACCTATGCCGGTGCTTCCTGGAATGCCTAGAAGAGGCGGGGGAGTGGCGAGACCGACTCCTGGAAGGAGACCCACCGGACTTCCGACGATGACACGGAGAGTCACCCCTCGAGTCATCGGTCGAAAGCCCCGCAGACCTCGACTTCCGGGGCTTAGACACCCTGCCTACCGACAGCTTCTTCTTGCGTTCCCGCAAGACCTTTGCAGTGAGCGACTGGCAGTCGACACAGTCGTCCGTATCGTGGGCCTCCCCGAGGCACCAGAGGCAGGCGTTGTGCGAATCTGTGACCGACATCTTGGACCCACAGTCCCCTCAGTTCTTGAAGCCCGGACGCGGGGTCGAAGATGAGAAAGACATCGCCATGAACAGGTCTTCACAACAAACCGAACAGGTTCAACAATCCGAGAATAGAAAACAGCAAACTCTGACGAGTCGAGGCATACCGAGATTCACGAAGCGAACACGTTCGCGGAAAAAACGGAACTGAGGCTATGGGCGTTGTGCGTCCTACTTATCACATCGGGTGACGTCGGCCGTCGGAGGAGGTCCTCGAGGACGGCGCATCGACGTCATCGACGCAGGACGCAGACGCCAACGATTTTCCGAAGCAGCACAGCTGTGGACATTACCTGTCATAGATATGGAATACGTCGGAGGACCCAATCCCCTCGAATAAGACATTAAAACATTTAAGATTATAACATGAATCATGTTACTTAAATCTTTAAACTATACAAAATGTCTCTGCATACAAATGAGTGATAGTGGCAAACTAAAGTAGCACATGCGATAATAACAGGAAACCTAAAGAAGCTCACAGATTTTTTGAGCAAGGAAGTAGGGATAATACCACTTTCCAAACATGAAAAGCAGCACAAGTAACGACCAAGGATTCGACACTATGGATACTGCTCCAGAATTGTTCAGATGCAATTAGCCTTATGTTGACTACCAGACGTAAACAGCTTTTTACATATTGGTGTCTTAGCTTTGGACAGGTAATTAAGACTTGGTGAGCCATTTCAATGCTTTTTTAAAAATAACGCGCTTAATACTGGAGCTCCGTTTCTAAGTGCAGATCTGGGATTCAAACCTCTGTTGCTCTGCGTGGTCGCTTAAATTGCAAAGATGGCAAGTCCTGACTTTGTGTTGTAGAACGACCCATCTACCTGCATGCTCACGTGCTGGGTAAAATGTTGTAGCATGGGTAGCTAATGTATGAGTTTGTAAGGAACTCAACTTAGTAAGTTAGGAGCGTGGTGTAGTTAGTCTAAAACCCCAAGTATTATAGCTCAAATACATCTTTTGCCCCGAAAGGGCTGTAATGTTATTTACCATGTCCAGATCTCTGGTCCTCTTTTTAAATAAAATGTCCACGTTAGGGGATTCAGTTAATTTCGAAAGAGTAGTGGCAATTAATGACAGATGATTGCAAGCAGTCCCATGCAGACCGGCCAAAAATTGATTGAAAGGCTTTTGTTTGGTCTGACTTGCATTAAGCTCCATAAGAAAGTGAGAACTAGGGCGTGGGGGTGGGGGGAAAGAGACAAATAGAGCTTATATCTCTGGATTAGCCAAAGGGACAGATGAAAGACCTAATTCGAAACTTAATGCTACCACTGGTACAGAACTAGGGAAGCCCACTGACCATAATAGTTTCCCCTCAAGTTTTTCAAACAATGTGACTTTGGGTTCTGAAATGAGCACTAGGAGAGGGGGGGGGTTGCTCGAGAGCCCAAGCAAGATGGCCGTGGGCTGATGGTGCTCGTGCCAATGACGGCATAGAACGTCTGATTAAGCTCTGTCAGAATGCGCTAATCGTCTGAGTATGGTGCAACTTGCAGCCTGCAATGGTCAGGGAAGAGAAGATTGAACTTAAATTAAAAGAAACACATGGAGAAACCAACAGAGTAAATGGGCGGCCCGAAACGAAGCCCTTACGGACAGCAAAGCCTGCCAAAGCCACAGACACTTGGGTGCGGAGGAGTGTTTCCTCCACGCAGGTGCAGGCACTGTACAACACCCCCATAACAGCGAGGTGGGTTCGACTTCAGAAGCCAGAACCACAGCATGTTGGAGGCGACCGAGGCACCCCGCTGCAAGCGGCGGACATGGACCCAAGCCCTGGAGCAGGTATAAGAGAGGGGTGCACCCGCACTCTAGCCGACACAGGCCCTGAAAACACATTGCCAGCATTGAGGTGAGGAGCACCAAGGGAGCAGCCTGCGCCGGCTCCTTATCGAATGACAAGGAAAGTCACAGCGCCACCCGACAACGAACCCAGCAAAGTGCGGGTGGAGGACTCCCACACACAGAACCCTGACAGAGAAGCTGAATCATAGCGGGGGAACCTGTCCGTTCCCCCGAGAAGCCCGGGAAGAGACGGTCAGCAATGCGTGTGGAATGCGGCCCTCAGGAGGATAAGAATCCTGGCCCCAGCCGGAATCCCAGAGCCAACACAGACTCCCGAACCCCATCGGCCGGTGCATTTCAAGCGCACAACCTCAAGTAAGTGAAAGGCGCAGGGGGAGACATGTGCCCTGGTGGGGTTTAGGGGGGCAATAACATAACACAATCGCCAACTGAGAACAGATGATCCCCGGCCAGCAGACAACTCTGCTGGGATAAAGCAAGGCCTCACACCACCCCCCCAGAATCCAAGGGCAATATACAACAAGGCACCAGAAGGGAGTGGAGTCAGAGGGACCCCACATAAACAACGCATTGAAGTACCCAGTGGTTCCTAGCACCCAACAAGTGCTTTCCCCACAGGAAAGCACCAAAGAGCCTCCCCCCCCAGTTGGCTCAGTGACCTTCGCAGGGCCAGTCACGGGCAGGAGCTGGGACATAAAGACTGAGGGCTCAAATAAGCCCCATAGCTCACTGAAAGTGCGCACACTCACAGGCGCAAACGCATCGACCAAACAATTATAGCCCTCAAACAGAGCGCAACCAGCCCAAACCAGAGGGATCAGCTGCACAAGCGCTGCAGGGGAACCCAGCACACTACAACCCCTGAAGAAAGCCTTGGCACAGCCCAACACGTTGAGGGAGACGCTGGCACACTGAAGCACAGAACAAGCGGAAGGCACCCCCACTACTCCCCCATTGGGAAGAGTGTACCAAGGCTTGCACAGAAGGGACAGCGGAAGGGGCATGCAACAGAGTCACCAAGCCGCAGGTCAGGAAGACTCCCCGGGCGCCGCGCAACTTAGCCTACCAAGAATATCCAATCGGAAAAACAAAATCGAAATGGATGTCCAAACGCAGCTCCAGACTATACTGACAAAAATTAGAATACTTGGCCAGCGGAATCAGGAAACGAATACAACAGTGCTGGACATAAAATGGGAGCTACAAGACGTTGAGACCCGCCTCGCTGCCCAGGCTGAGACGGTAACAGATAATGAGCAACGCATTAGCACAATTCAAGACAATTAAGCAACTACAGCAACAGATCTGGACAGGGCATCCATGAAGTACAAAGTTTGGGGGAAAAGATCGATGACCAGAAGAACATGTCCCGAAAAAGCAACCTAAGGGTCGTCGGCCTTCCTTAGAACGCTGAAGAAACGGACCTAGAAGCGTATGTGTATGATTTCTTCCGAGAAGTCCTGCGCATGGACAACGTGCGAGACCTCACCATTGATGGGGTACACCCGGTACCGATCCCTAGGACAGCACCAAACAATAGCCCTTGGATCATAACCATGCGCCTCCTTAACTTCCAGCAAAAGATGGCCATCCTCATAACATACAGAGCTGCGGGCCCAAACCGGGTCGGAAAAGCAGAAATAAGGATTTACGACGATTACTCAATGGAAGTCTACAGACGGCGCAAGAGCTTCAACCCGATTTTCGAGGCACTCAAATCCTCAGACACTACCTGAAATTCCCAGCAACATGGTGTATCAAGCTAGACAAGCAATGGCATTCATTTGACGACCCGGAAATGGCATGGAGCTTCCTACAGCAACGCGATATGGTCACCTCAGACTTCGAAAAGACACCTAGAGAGTCCCCGCGACCAGATCATCTTCCCTCGACCATCAAAGAGAGGCAGCAAATGAATGGGAAATGGCACAAAGCAAACAGAAGGCCCCGGGGATGGGATCCTGACCGCAGGAAATAACACGGGGAGCCTGGAGGCCACCCATCACGGCCACCCTGCAACGGATACTCCTCTGTGCTCTTAAATGAGAGACTCATCCTACAAACCTAGGACCCAAGTTCTTATCCAAAGAGACATCCCTTCATACATCCAACGCTGGAAAGAAGACCACCCTCCACAGCAAGAAGCTCTGAGCCACCTGCGGCCGCTCAGCGCCACTCAAGTGTATATGGCTGCGAAATGTTCCCCAGGTGGGGTACGATATGTGAGGAAGGATGCTGACCCACGGGCTGGCACCCACAAACCTCATATTTGGGCTCATTGGCCAAGTATTGGGCTTCGGCCATTTGGCAGGCCCACCTACCCAATGTTGTTGTTTAGGTTAGGCTCACGATTGAGCCTTGGTTGGAATTTGTTGAGAGAGGTTTCCCGCAGGTTAAATGTTCAGGGGATTAGACAAAGGTTGTGGTCAATTTCTACTGACCCAGTCACAGACTCACTACCACATGCACCGATTAGGCACTGAATCAGCCTAGCCATTACACGCATACAATGACCCAACTCACCTTGGTGACACTCTATATTTAAGGGCTGGGACACCCCAGCAAATGAAGGAGAATGCTAAACAACCTACAAAGACCTACAGGGAGATATAATATTCCTACAGGAAACCCATCTGGGGAAATTAGAGTCAGAGAAGCTAAAATGTGGGTGGGTAGGCACAGCAGCGCACTCGCCACATCATGGAAAGCAGGAAGTAGCTATTCTCATTAATAGACGGTCCCTTTCCAGATAAGGCACACCTGTGGGGAAAAAGAGGGTAGATACATACTTGTGCAGGGTCAATTCTAAAAGCACCATATTACACTGCTAAACATGTACGCCCCGACGACAGACACCCCATCCTTTTTTACACTAACATTCTCGGCATGCGCCCAATTTATGGGGAATATCACCATAAAAGGGGGAGATCTCAACGTAGCTCTCGAGCCAAACCTCGACATCCAGGGCACTGTTCCGGGGAATTCTACTAACCTGAGGAAATTGACAATCCTCCAGGCACTGATGACAGACCTGCGCCTAAAAGATATTTGGAGAAGCACCCACAGGCAGCGCCAAGACTTTACGTTCTATTATCACTGACACGACAGCTACTCCCGGCTAGTCTATTGGTTAGCTCAGCCAAACACACTCCACTCAGTCACTGACTGACAATTTTGCCAACCACCCTCTCGGATCACGCCCCACTCTCGCTGCGCATCACCCTCCATGACACAGTGCGCAGGCCCCTGACGTGGCATCTAAATCTATGCATCCTACAATATCTCAAACTTTTAGAGTGACTATCAGACGACAGACGGGTTCTGGGAAGTTAATCTGGGGCCGAGGTACACAGCATATGCGTGTTGGTAGGCCTTCAAAACTTATTTAAGGGGACAATGTATGTCGCACTGGGCGTACAAGCGAAAATCCTGGGGGGAAACTGAGACCTGGCTGACAGAAGAACTCAATCTTAGAAAGGCGCCACAAAGAGTCCTGAGACAGTCAGCTAAAGCCCGAACTAAACAAGCTAAGAGCAAAGATCAGGCAAACAACCACAGACAGGGGCCAGAAATTGTATACCAGCTGGTCACAAACATACTACCTCGAGAGTGATAGGCCGCTGCGGTTGATGGCATTGGCCCTTAAGCAGAGACAAGCTGTGCAAATGATCGGTCCATCAGGAATGCCACAGGCAACCTAGTGGTCGGAAATGATCGCATCAACGCCCGATTCGCAGAATTGAATCAAGATCTATATACAGTTTCAGACCCATGCTCAGCCCAGAAAATAGAATAATTTCTGGAATCCATAGAAACAACAAAGATCCCTGCAGATCAAAGCGGCATGCTAGACACCCACATTACTGCCACCGAGATCGCAAGCGCAATAGCCGCGCTCTCTTCCGGTAAAGCATCCTGACTGGACGGGATCCCCATAGATCTCTATAAAAGCATGGGAGAGGAGCTTCCACCCGGGCTCGAAGAGATATATAAAGAGGCGGTGGCACAACAGCGACTCCCGCAATCAATGCTCGCAGCAAATATAGTCTTCCACAAGGGCAGGAGGGATCCGGAAATGACTGGCTCTTATAGGCCGATCTCTTTGATAAATGCAGACACCAAAATACGGGCGAAATGCCTGGCACAGCGTATCGAAAAGAGCCTTCCGTTTCGTAATCCATAAAGATCAAACAGGCTTTATCTGCAATAGACACTCGAGTGACAATATCTGTAGGCTATTACATATGATTGCGGGGGATAGAGATCTGGAGGATATCATACTAGCAGTTGACGCAGAGAAGGCGTTCGACAAGGTGCAATGGGAATTTCTTTTCTGGGTTCTACCCCGATTCGGCTTCCCCCCACGCCTCATACAACTAATCAAATTACTGTACACAGGCCCTACTGCCTCAGTGATCACCAACAGCATAGCCTCCCCTGTATTCGACTTACAATCAGGTACACCACAGGGGGGGGCTCACTATCGCCCCTGCTCTATGCCTTGTCCATTGAGCCAATAGCAATTAAACTTTGCACAGACCCAGGCTGGACGGGCTTACACCAAGGTGAGGAGGAGCACCGTGTCTCCCTCTATGCAGACGACATGCTGCTTTACATAAGCAAAGGCACCTCACCCCCACGATTCTACAGAAAGTCGGTCCGATGGCAGGCTATAAAATAAATTGGCGAAAATCTGAGGTCATTCCCTTACGACAAGACATCACTGGGGACTCCGGTGGGGTAGCCCCATTCACACTCCAAGCGCATCATATAAAATACCTAGGAATAAATATAAGCGCCTCGCTAGGTGACCTCTGAGATTTAAATTACCCTCAGACCTAGACCTAGGTAGATAGGATGCACTGGCCCTCTCCCTGGACCTCTCCCTGACAGGGAGGATAAACGCGCTGAAGATGAACTCATTCCCCAAACTGACGTACATAGCCATGATACCACCAACCAGCCTGACACCCAGAACGTGAAAAGAAGTGGACAAAGTTATAGTTAAATTCATATGGAGAGGGAAGAAAGCGCAAATTCGCCTCCCTCTACTACAGGCTGGCAAGACAAGCGGTGGCCTAGCAGTGCCATCATTGAGAGCCTACTATCAGGTAGCCCAGATCTGCTGGATGAGAAGCTGGCTAGACATGAACGAAGACAGCAGCTCGAGGGCCATGAAATTGGCTCTGATGACCCCACTCTCCCCAATCGAGATTATGGCCAGATCACCAAATAAACTCCTGGTGAACCTCAAACAACACCCGATCATAGGACCAATGATTAACCAATGGCACCAACTCCGTGCCGCACAGGGGGTACCAATCCAGAAAGCACCTGTTTGGTCTAGCATACGGGCCGTACTATCATACAGGCTAACACAGAAAGTACATAGCAAAGAAGATAAGGACTGGGCGAGTATCAGGGTGATGGACATTAGTGAGGAGGGGACACTTCTGCAATTCCAAGCGGCGCACACAATCCTGGGATTAGACCAAGGAGACTGGCTCCAATACCACACCATACAGGCCACGATACACGCCCACACATCACCAGAGTCTCCTTACTCCGGTGCCATGCGAGAAAGAGATGGAACATCATCTAAACGTCATCCCGCACCTTCGCACTTTTTTTGGGGGGGGGGAATCCCTAACAACCTGGGCAGAACCCACACACTTGCAATGGCGTGGACTGAGGACCTCTGGGTCCTAGTAGGCATACCAGACATTCTAGAGTACTTTTCCGCCCTACCAACGGTCTCCCTAAATCTCAAGAACAGAGAAGTTCAGTATAAACTTCTGCAGCTACTATATTACACCACGGTTCAGCTTTTTAAGATGAAGATAGCCCCCACTGCAGTATGTTGGGGAGGTTGTAACACCCTGGGCATAATGGAACACATGTTGTGGAGCTGCCCCACCCTTACCCACTATTGGCGCGGAATGCATAAGCAAATCACAGATATAGATGGGGCAGACGTCGCCTTCACACCCGAGGTAATGCTACTAGGGGTGGACGCAGAAGAATGGCACACTGACAAACTAGTCCACAGACTCATTCGCCTCATTTTATTCACAGCACACAAACTCACGGTCATTTACTGGAAGGCCAAACCACCACCCTCAGTGGCCACACAGGCCACACTTCTCTCAAAGACACGCCTCTCAGAAAGAGCAGCCTTCAAGATGCAGTTGAAGCTAAACCCGACCAGAGGGGAAAAATGTTGGGCCATAGTGGACCCATATATCTAGGCCAAACAGGGGGCAGGGGGTAAAGGCAGACCATCCTCTGGAAGCACCACACAGCCAACGGATGTGACAGTAAAAACTGCTTTCTGGGACACACAAGCACACCTCTTGGTGTTTTCTCAGCTATACCTATGCTATCGGAGCACAACCTGTTAGGGGATGGGAGGTGGGGAGGTGGTGAGTGGAAAAACAAATAGTTGTGAAGGGGGTTGGGAATGTTGGGACTGTTGATCCAAGACTTCGGTGTGCAGCGTAATCGGTAGCATCAATGGACACTACTAAGCAGGCTATCTGTATGCACAAATCGTAATTATCTGTATTGTATCAAAAAACGAATAAACAGATTTATAAAAAAGAAAAAAAAAGAAATGAGCACTAAACTGTGCTCGGGGCAATGCTAGTTCTATATATTGTTAAAATGCCCTCAATATTAAAACCACTTTTTATGCAAATCAATCTTCTTAGTAAAAGCCACTTTTTCATAATTTTGGTAATAATAAAGTTACCATAGAAGTTCTGCTTGCGACAGTTGCTGAACGGAATACCCAAATAAATATAGCTTTTTACAATGTCCAAAGGTCTAGATTTAAAAGGTTTCTTGACTTTGTGCCCAATAATCAATATCTTAGTTTTCGTGATATTAATAACTAGTTGGTTACATGTGGCATAGGAAGAAAGTGGGGTGGCTGAACACTGTAAGCAAATGATCTAATATAACAGTCTCACCTGCGTACCCTATACAGGAAATGGGAGTATTTCCAATAAAAGGAGGATTATTGTTTGCTGAATTGATCGCCTGACCCATATTGGCGACTTACAAATTATATAATAAAGGCACCAACACACAACCCTGTTTCAGGCCACAATTGGTGGGAATGAGACATGTAATTTCCAACCTATGGCAAACCCGTACTGCCACAGAAGTGTCTGCATATAGAGTCTTAATGAAAAGTAACAAAAGGGATCGATATTCCATTTGTTCAGTTTGTCACATAGAACGGGATGAGAGACTGTGTCGAAAGCTTTTGAGAAATCAATAAAACACATGAATAGCTTCTTTGGGTTATTGTTCAGGACCCCGGCTATAATAAAGTTAGGAGCACCAAGATTATGCAAAGTGCCATGATTACAGCGAAACCGAGTTTGAAACAAAGAGGAGCCCCTTCCCTTCCACCCACTAAATTAGCTTTTTTTGTAAAATGGTAGCAAAGATTTTTTGGCTGGCGTCAATCATTGTTAAAAGCCGATATAATTAGCGGGTTGATCACAAGGACCACTTTTGAAAACCGGTATCAAAATAGACTTTGCCCAGCTAATAGGAATATGCCTGCTACTCGTTATCCTATCAAAAGAGGTGGGCTAAGATGGAAGCCCAGAATGGAGGATTGGCCTCTAGGACCGCATTGGCCATGGAGTCAGGACCAAGAGCGCTCACATTTTTTAAAATATATTATTATGTCAAAGAAGCTCTCCTGGTCGAAATCTGGTATTGGGCCAATCGGCGGACAAAAAGGGGAAGTGGTAGGTGAGGAGAACATGGAGTCATAATATAAGTTAGTGATGACCATGATCCAAGTGTCTTCGGTCATCAGGTTCAGCTCATGGGCGATCTGTCCAGCAGCAAAAGACCTAAAAAGAGACCAGAATGTTCTGTTGTCATTGCTTCTAAGGAAATGGAACAGAAATGTCCAGTTAGCACTGGCTATAGAGTGTTTGTGAAATATATGCCATTTTTTTAATCGTGTGGTGGCATTAATAAGTCATTTTCCTTTTTTGGGCAGTGTTAAATGGTGTTTTTTTTTTTTAACAATGAGCTTAGCTTTAAGATTCAATGTTTTCTCTTGATGGATGGCAATATCAAATATGTTGTGAATAATGTGTGCAGGAGAGGAGCGGCTACTATTTAGCTGTAAAAGTGAGCCCAATGTGCGCAACACGCTGCGCAAATTCCAGTTGTTGGACTTGAGCCAGGTTTTGATTGCCATTGTGTTGGAATTTATGTAGTGGTTAGGTATGTTGACGTTCTTATTGCACCACGTAATGCAGTTGCCTCTGGTATTGACAGAAACATTAGGGTCAACATAGCTAATGCTCCGAAGACTACCAAGACTGCGACCAGCTCAGCAAAGCATGGTCGCTAACCAAGGTTTTTAAGATAGTAACACGACTGCAGTGTTCCCAAAGCTGGGTGTCAGCGAATAACTAGTCCAAGCAGAAAGAAACTGTGCCATTAGACCAGGTTGTGCTAGTACGGGGAAGAAATACATGTTTGCAGTTCAGACAAAGGAAGTCAAAAGACACAGCAAGTAGTTCCCAAGCAGAGAGATGTCCACAAGTAAATGTATGCAAGACTGTATAAGTGGAGCAGTCAAAACACTAGCCATTCTCAGGTCCCCACCCGGACAATGCTCGTCCAAGTCAAATAATATATTTTCAATGATCCTATGAATAGACATGGTAAAGAGCTTGCCAGGTGGGTTGTAAAGATTGATTACTATAATAGGCTGCGAAGGGATCAAAAGATCAAGAAAAACAGCAGGCAATACATATAAGGAGGTGGGACCACTTAGGAAAGGTTTTAAACTAAAATGAGTTCTAGTGCCAGTGGCCAAACTACCAACTGGAGGCCCCTTGGTTTTAGTCAGAGCCAACCGTTGAATTATATGATAACCATTGATTTTGAAGGGTTTGGTAGCCCATGTTTTCTGCAGCAAGAAAATGTCACTGGATGCCATATGGACACGACCTTCGGGGTGGTCCAGAAAGGATCGGAAGCCTCGGGAATTCCAGAAAATCGATTTTAAAGAGGCTAGAAGATAAGTAGATCAATTCCCATTCGAAAAATAAAGGTTCCGATATCCAGCAGATTATTTTCTTTTGGGGTTTAGAAAGGTCTGCTGCTTTGCACAGATAAGGATAGGCTGGATCGTTCCGAGAAAAAGTCACTAGATGGGAAGCTTTGCTTACAGCTGTTAGCATTAGGACCAGCTGCCGGATCAGCCGGCACTTTGGTAATGTGTTTGCGGTAGAAAGTAAGGTTGTAACCTCAGGATTGCAATTCGGTGGCACAGGTTATTGAAAGAGAAACTACTGCCGAGGACCCGAATTCAATGAGAGCCCAATTGGTGTTGGGTAGTTCAATGTGCAACATGTCCTGTGAAGAGATGGATGACAAGCGGGAGACATTCTGCCAAAGGGACGTCAGAAGAGATCTGTTCTATACAGTTCCCATGGGGTCTCGCTCAGATGTATATCCTCTTTAACAGATGTGTGAAGTTGATATCTTGGAACTAGAGATGGCACACTCAACTGTATGAAGGACAGGCTCTGGGGACACTGTTAAAAGGTTATGACATTGTTACAAGAGACATGGCGGTTTTGGATGGCTACACAATGGTTGTGCAAAATGCCAGTCAAAAGGCAGGAGGGCACCCTTTGGGGGGTCTATTAAAGGCAGCTAGGTTTTCACCACAATGGATTGTGGGGAATAGCATGATATTCAGGCGGGGCTCTAACTCTGGAGATAAGGGTGACATTTTCAAAGGTAAATGTAATTATACTTATTACTAACCTTTAAAGGCAATCTGGAATAGCCCATATTAGTAGATTTACTGAGTTATTATGGTAATTTATTGAGGAATGGTCACCCTCACCTTTGAATGGGCATGTTCTATTGAGGGTTGGGGGGGGGATCCTGCTGTGACGTTGGGGAAGCCGAGGGTGGGGATGGTGCAATATTAAGTGATAAAATCAACTTGTCCTGGAAAGAGGCAATGGGGAACGTTTTGAGAGATAGTGTCTCCTCGTTGGGTCTGCTACTTCTGAATGGCAATATAAAGGGGGATACCACAATGTTGGCTATCTGGTCAAATGGAAAACCGGAATCTGTGGACTATTTTCTGCGTCAATATTGTAAGAGGATGTCTGTGTTAGAGACTTCAGCTAGTGATCACAGAATGCCATTTCTGGAGTTGTCCATAGGAAGCGATGTGTATCAGAATAAAATTGGGGCTACAGTAGTGGTTCATCTGCACATAAATTGGATACTGGAACAATAGTAGTCTATTAGAAGGTATGAATGGTCTAGACCCTTCATCCATAGATTTATGAGTCAGAATCCGGGCCTCTACAAGTGGACATTAAGTTGTTTATTTTCTCTCGACAGACTACATTGAAATACTACTACAATGTTTCACTTAAGTGGCAGACCGTGGCCCTGTTACTCAGATACTTAGAGAGCTTATTCATAAGGTAAGCTGGGTTTAGACTTAAAACTCAAATCTTTTTGGATGAACATTATCACACAATATTGGTGATGAATTATCGTTTCTATCAACAGATCGATCCCAAATTGATAAACCCTCTATTCATAAGAAAATCGATTTAAGACTGAGAAAGTGATCACGCCCAATTGCTTGGAAAGAATCAACCATGTATCATATAAGACATATATTTCAGGTATGGCAAGAATAACATTTCATGGGGTACTAGATAATATCTAACATTCAAGATGGTTTTTAATCTTCTAATTATAGAGGCTATTAAACAAAGGAAGTCATCTGCAAATGCAAAATTCTGGAGATCTACTGACAAAGATTGGTAAGGCATATAACACTGACACATATATTAAAATTTCTAATACAATGGAACATGCCGACATAATTATACAACATGGCTAATGCATCTGCTAATGTTCGGTCTCATTCTTCTCCAAGTGTGAATACGCAGTTACTGCAAACCGTTTTAGATCTCAATTTAAGGTCTTTAACACTCAGACATATATAACAATTCCTAAAGGTTAAATATGCAATGATGTATATGAGCTAAGAATTATTGGATGGACATGTGTCCTAGTCAATCACTTACAGTGAAAATGCCATTCTAGTTTTTTAGTGAATGGATGAGCATTGTCAAAGATTAGCTTTAAAGGTGGATTAAATCATTATGACTTTAAACAGATGAACATCTCAAATATTGGACAAATACTGAATTGTTATTTTTCCTTTTTTTTCTTATTTTTCCTTTTTACAGGCCAACTGTTATTTTTTGAGCACTTGATTGGAATTGCCTGACACTATGTTCATGTTTTAGCCAAGATAAAGCATGTATAGGTGAAACATTTGCAGTGCACCAAGGGGTTAATGTTGGCTGACAGTTTATGCTTTGAATTGACAAAGTTCAGTAAAGAATCCATTTTTTTTATTGTTTAATCAAATTATGATTTTCTTTTTACAAACTGTATAATCATTCATGTTTTTCTCCAACTCCTTGTGATGTGCGTAATGTCATGTCCAAAGTTCCTTGCTCTTGCTGTTTGTTAGTTATTTGTGCACATTGATCCGCTGGAGTCACACATCGGGATTGAGCAGCTTGTTATCAATGTATTCTAAAATTTTCGCAGTGGCAATTTGCCAAGCTGTTCTATTGCCTCCAATGAGCTTCCACCACCATGTGTCTTCTTCTTGTAAGATGTCAAACCCTGCCAGGGGGGCCAGATATCGTTGTCTGATTGCCTTGGTTGCTGGACAAACCATCAAAAGATGTCGTACTGTTTCTTTTGGCGGCAGTATGGTATCGTGGCAAAATCGACAGTTGGCCGTTAGAGTGATGTCTCTGATGTTAAGTATTTCATCTGTTTTTAACAAACTTAGGCGAGCGCGTAAGATTAGGCTGCGGGCTTGTCTGTTCGCAAATTGTTTTATTAGTTGTTGCAGCTCATTTCGTTTCAATGTGTTTCTTGGTAGATGTGAGGTAAGCTGTAGTTTTGCTGCAGTATGTATTGTGTTTGCCAGGTCCACGTCTTTGATTTTGCGTAGGACTCTGCATGGGTTGAAGATTAGTTCTTCGTCAGATTCGATTGTATGGAGCAGGGCTTGGTTTTCATTTTGCCAGTCTGTCAGCATATCGGAATGTTGCTTGTCCATCTCAAGTCTGATCATTCTAAAGAATTCATTGCTGTTTTCCATTCTGCATTTTTGAAACAGCATGATGCTGTTGAAGCACACCGTGCATTCTAAGGATTGAAGACTTAGTTTACGTCTAATAGCCACTCCTGATGTTGAGTTGGGCAATTTGAGCACCTGACACCAAAACAACGCTTCAAGCTTAGCCCATAACGACTTAGGAATGGTAGGCATTGCATCAGTTCCATATGTGACAGCAGGCACAACTTTAATTTTATAGAAGTTGATAGTTGGAATGAGGGAACATTTTCCGAATTTGGTGTCTATGGCCCTGGCTTGGATTGCTAATTTGTTGATCTTTATGTGTAATTCCGCTTGCATTGTGGTTTCATGGCGTGAGCTATCCAAGTAGACTCCCAAGTATTTGAATGCTTTGACGATCTCAATTTTTGTTTGACCCAGAAACCAATTGAAATTGATGTTTTTCTTTTCATGTTTTTGTAAGATCATGATTTTAGTTTTATCTTTATTGATTTCTAAATGGTTATTGTTTGCGTACTGTGAGAGGCCATTTAGTTGACGTTGCAGCCCTATTTCGTCTGATCGAATAACGTGAGGTCATCCGCGTACAGGAGGTGTCCTATTGTTGTGTTTCCGATCTTCGGAGGAAACACTCTTGAGGTCTTCTCGATTTCTTGGATGTCTTCGATGTAAGCAAGAAAGAGGGCTGAGGCTAACGGTCACCCTTGCTTCACTCCACATGTACTAGGAATTTCTGCTGACAGTTCTCTCTCACGACTCAAATGCACTATCAACGTGGTGTTCCAGTGAAGGGCTTGTATTGGAGCTAGGATATCTTCCGGACAATTCAATGACTTTAATTTCCTCCACAAACGTGGTCTTTCAACGCGGTCAAACGCTTGTGTAACGTCTATGAACACAGTGAACAGGCGTTGGTTGTTTTGCATAACTTTGCTTTTAAGAATGCTATAGACCAGGATGTTGCAGGTGGTGCCTGCCTGTTTTTTAAAACCTGCTTGCAGCTCATCATTGCATTTTTCAGTTGCAGCCCACGATTGGAATTTTTTCAGTAATAATGTGGCGTATACCTTGCCCATAACATCTAATAGAGCTATCGGGTGAAAATTCTCTGGATCTGAAAGGTCGCCTTTTTTATAAATTGGTATAATCGTGGCTTTGGTCCATGATGATGGTATGGATCTTGTTTCTGCACAGCGCCGAAAGATGAGACTCAAGAATTCAGGCCACTCGTTTGGATGAGTTTTGAGTTCAAAGTTTGTAATGCTGTCGGGGCCTGGCACTCTTGAGTTTATTATTTTTTTAATTATATCTAAGATGTCATCTCTGTTTTCCAGGTCAACCCAGTGTGTTACTCCTTGTTCCTGGTCATTGATGGTTTCCGTTGTGACAGCTTTGAACACCAGTGCAAAGTGATTCTCCCAGGTGAGTTGATTGATGTTGCTTAGGATTTTGTTATCCAATTGTTTGTCTGTGGTTCTCAATAGTGACCAGAATTCTCTGCTGTTGTTCGTAACAAGCGCTTTTGTGATCTGCTCGGCATCTGACTGATAAAGTTTATGCCTGTGAGATCTAACCCAGGCCTTATAGGCTGATTTCAAGCCTTTTGTTTTTGCTTGAGCCTCTGATGTTAATTGTTGTTTTTTTGCTGAACGCAATGCTCTTCCATCTTCTGTTGACCAAATCTTTGTTGTATAAGTGATTTGTATTTGGTGTTATGGCGTTCCTGTTGCTTTTTTAGTCGTATGTGTGGCATTAGCAAGGGTTGATATTCTATTGCACCGGGTTTTTCATAATGTAGTTTTGCTTTATATTTTGTTTTTAGCTCGTTAATGGTCGCGGCACTTAGTTTTAGCCTGGTGCCCTGGGCGTTTGGCTCAATTTGAAGATTTGGTTTCATTGTTTCCTTGTTTGATGGTTGCCAAGATGTCTCCAGCAAATTGTGGTCACTTGCTGATGTGCGCCGTACATTGAACGAGTTTGTGATGAACAAGAGCGGCTGGGAGATGAAGACGTAATCAATCGATGTGGAATTTCCTCACTCCCAAGTTGGCAGTCTGTTTGCTTGTGGGAACGCATCACTCAAGTTGTGAAGTCCACGAGCGTTGGTAAAATTAAGCCAATTTTTGCCTCGATGTTCAGCAGCAGATTTTACATGTGTTGCTGAGTATTGCTTTTGTGGCTTACAGACTGCGTTTAAATCGCCACATAAGATTATGGCGATCATTGGGTGTTCTGTAGTGGCTACATCGATCGTATGCTCACACAGCGCAATGAATTTTTTTGCGGTTGTCGCTGCTGTATTCCAATATGTGTTAATTATTATAACTTTGTTGAGTGGAGCTTTGTGATTGATTTTTATTTTCCAGGCAAGTAGCACCGCCAGGATAGCTTGGTTTGCAATTAGTGTCTTTTCAATGGATGCTCCGCAACCATTGCGGCACGCCGTCAACAATCCGGTGGCCGGACGTCCTGTACATCCTCTTGCTGCTGGGGCTAAAATTACTTGGCATCCTTTCAAGGTTTTGAGTTTGTTGAAGCCATGTCTCCTGCAGACAAATTATATCATATTCTCCGAGGTTTGGCCTCCCTGGTTGAGTAAGATGTGCATGGCCTTGTGTGTTCCATGAGCACATCAGTATTTGTTGTGGCCGCTCTGCTGCCTGTTGTGTTGTTGGCATCTCGGAGGTCGTGAATGGCTATTTGTTACGTTACAATGTGAGAGCTTTGGGTAGCCAGGCCCATAGGCCTGATTTGTTGGTTCGCGGTGAGTTTGCCTTTTGTTGAGTTGAAGTATGACAAACTGAGTGAAAGTTCTTGTCGTCGCAGTCTCGCTGTTTTTTTTCTGTTGATCTTCTCGCTCTTTTCTCTTGTTGCTTGTAGTACTTTTGAGTTGAGGAGTTTGCTTTATCGAGGGTTCTTTGTTGTGTGCTGAATCATCTCGAGTACAGCGGCCCCTCGCTAAATTGTATGACGTTTCTGTTCCTTGTTTGTTTTTATGTCTTTTCATTGACACTTTCTTCTCATGTGCGTTATTAACGAACTCAGATTTCTTGTGTCTTTCTTTGTCGTCTTGATTTTTGATGTTCACTGCTTTTCCGTCTTGTTGGCCTTGATTTGTTGCATCTTCCACGTTGAAACCACACTTATAGATGTCAAGTTCATATTTTTGGATCAGTTTGTGAGCAGTTGCTGATTCAAGATTTAGCAGCGCTGCTGCACCTTGACAATTGTGCCAGGGCTCGACAATGCTAGTAGGCCCCTTAAATTGCCAATTTGATGCAATATTGTCAGTATGGTTCTCCTGTTTAAGATAAGATCTTCTTTATTGCTTGAACTTTGCGTCATTCTGAGTGACCATCTGAAATCTTTCCTTTTTTGATTAGAGTGCTTGTTAGTCTCCAAACTTGCTCTCGATCGAGAGTTGTTGCCAGATTTCAGTCGTGGTTCTCTTGATCTTCTTCGTCTTTCTTGGCGCGATGTGTATTCCACAGCGCAATACTTTGTTGTTGGCCTTACGCCTCGTCTCTCCATTGTTTCATGTTGGTAATTTTCATGTGTTTCATATGACCGCTTGTTGGGTTTGGGTTGTGTTGAATGGTTGGATCTAGGTCTCCGTTATGTGTTCTGCCCCTTTCTTCTGTCTGATTCAAAAGTGTCTGTTTTCTTCATCTATTGTGCGCCTTGCCTCCCTGTGGTCATCCATTTTCGTTTTCGTCTCTCGCGTTAAGTTATTGTGTCACACTTGAGCCTTTTTATATTCATGCAGCTGTGTTTTGTAGGGAAGGCGATTGCATTTCTCCTCTAATGTTTCGAAGTCTCGCTCTTTTCCTACTTTGTTGTTTCTTTTCTTCAAAATAGGGGATGCTTCGTACACTAAGCAATGGTTCTGCTCTTTCATTTGCCTACATAGGGCCGGGGTCATTGGTTGGGTCGGGTCATCATCTGGATACAGGCTTAGATTCAACAGTGTGTCATCTGGATCAGAATTTTCCACTTGATTGGAGTCATACCATGGACGATCTTTATTTCTTCTTTCTACCAGTACTGCATGGGAAACCTCACCTTGCAGTTCTTTTTTAGATGATGATGAGATTGATTCAATTGATCTGGCAGGGGATGCAACAGGTAGTGCATGTTGCTTGTTACTTGTGCTTCTCCTAGGTCCTACATTGGTGGACGGTGAAGTACTTCTATCACCTGTGTCCGCTTTCTTTTTGAGGTTGCTTGCTTCGAATATTGCGTACAAAGTTTCTGGAACCTCATTGTCAGTTTTAGTAGATGTAGTTGTTTTGTTCAGTACTAAAACTACTTTTGCTGCGTTTTTTGATGGCTCAGTAGGTGTTTTTTTTGTGTTTTCAAATTTAACATTTGAGCCTTTATGTTGGGGTAATACTTCTGAATGATCTAACGTCTTGTTCTCATGCGTTAGATCTATTAATGTCCTTGTTTGAGTACCAATGTCCTTTGTGTTGCGCTTCTTGGCTTTGTTTATTATGTGCTCTGGCACATTGATTATGGCTTTGAGTTTGTCTATTAATTCACTGGTGAGTTGGTTCATCATCTCCTTGTTGTTTTCATTATCCTTCTTTTGCAGTTATATAACCTTCAAGGTGTAGCACTTTGGTCAAGATTGTGGCTTGAATAACTTGTTGATCCTTGACTGCGTCATTAATTGTCTCATACAGTTTGCAAAAAGGATTCAGTGCAATTGTTATGGCTGACATTATACTTAACACGTCTGTTTTTTTTAAAGACGAATCCTGTGTTATACTCAGAGTTTGTGGGGCAGGTCCTCTGCCTGGGGTATATGCGTGCTCGCTTTGCCTCCTACTTGGAGTTTGTAGTATACTAGCAACTTTTGGTGTTTTGAAGGGTGAAAGATTGGGGACTGAAAGTGAGCAACGTTTCCTTTTGTCTTGCTGCTTGAGTTGTATTTCTTGTTCTGCCGCAAAATGTGCTTTGTTTAAGGCTGCTGCGTTTGACTGGTTCAGGCGTGTTGTTTGCTCTGTTTCCGTAAGGTTTATCCGGTCCAGCACGCTGGTGCTTTTAGTCTCTAGAGGCTGACGCGAGTCAATTTGCTTGACGGATGGTGTGCTGAAGTTTAGTGCACTCTGGCAAGATGGGTGCTCGCAAGCAAGCTCTGTTTCTTTGTTTTGTTTATTGGTTTCAGGCTTGCGAGTTAACTCTTTTGTTTTATGATTTACCGGGTTTATTGTTTTTCCCCCATTCGTCGGAGTTGAGTTGTTATCGTCATTGTCAGTTGAACTAGGTGAAATCTGTGGCCAATGATTGTTGGAAAGTGTTCTGTGATCAGGGGCAGTTGTGTCCTTTGACGGTGTAATTTGGTTTGACATAACTTCTGACGAGTTTTCCGTCATCTTGGGTTCTGATGTTTCTGATGGCTCTTGTGTTAACTCTGGTGTTTTGTCCAGTTTGCGTTGTTTTGCATGGGGAAATGGTTCTTTTACAGCAGCCAGAATTTTCGCGTCGGACAGTTCACTGTATCTTTTGGTTTTTGAAAGTATTTGAGATTCAAAGAAATCTGTCTGGATTTGCATTGTACATGTTTTTTTGCTACTGTTGTGCCAGTTTTGCACTTTGTGCCATCTTTGTTGGCATGTTGCGTCTGCTTGTTGTGCATGTTGCGTTTCACACGTAGCTGAACAGATCTTTTCTTGTTTTTTTTTTTTTTTAGTTTGTATGACTGAACTTAAGGCTGGTTTTTCACTTTCTTCCCTTGATCTCTGTTTGCAGTTTTTTACTGCAGGTGATGCGCTGACTGTTTGGTCCAAACAGTTGTTCGTGTTGACTTGCTTTGGTGTATTTAGTGTGCAATTTGTGCTAGTTATTTCACTGGTAGCGTGAACTTGTGCGAATGTGATCTGAGCGACCTCCTGCAATGTGAGACTTGATGTCCTGGAGGCATCCTCAATTTCTTTAGATGCGTGAGCCACGTGATGCTTTGTTTTGATTGTGGACTCGCGCACACGGCTGCTTTCTCGTCCTGCCCCCTGCCGACCCGCGTCCTGCCTTGAAACGGCGCATTGGGGCTCCGACGTATTCATCGGCTGACTGGATTCTAAGCCCGTTGGCGACAAGGCGGCGTGGGGCTCTTCAAACGCCGCTGCGGAGCCTACACTGCTTCGCTTTGTCTCCCCTCTGGGAGATTTCGGTGAAAACAGTGTGGCAACGCTGGGCGGGAGAGCTACACCCCCCTGCAAGACGACTCCACTGGACGGTGCCGAAGGCACGAATCCTATCTCGCACATTGGCCCCTCCTCTTCATTTTCCGGTGAGTCGGTTATTTCAGATATGGGCATGGCAGGACTGGGGATGTCCAGGGCAGTAGGTCCCTTGTGTGACCGATTGGGACGTGCACTTGCGTTAGGTTGCGTTTCACCCTTTCCTTGCGTAGATGAACCATATCCACAACCTCCACCCCCTTTCTTTGAACTGCATAAGCGGCGGCTATCCTCTTCATCAAGCTTGTCGCTAGTTGTGACGGCTTTGGTTGCCTTTGGTTTTGTTGCCATGTTTGCTTCTAGGTGTGGGGAGGAAGGGGGGGCGATAGAAGGAGGGGTGAGGGCTAGGTGACGGGGAGGGCTAGATGACGGTTACAGTTTATATGGCTTACCGTAACTCAGGTGCACTACATCGCCATCACTCCTGAGCGTCCGCTGAAATGTTATTTTGGACACGCCACGTCGCTCGGCCCCCCGCCGGACCACGACAGACCACTTGCTTCTCCACTTCCTCTCCCATTATCCATTATTTGACTTTGTGTATGGAATCCTTCCTTCAAGATTATCTTATCTTAGTGGAATGCATGAATATTTTTTATCACAGCACACCTTAATATATGAGGGTGGTAACAATTATTTAGCAAATGTTGTGCTGTTTAGGTGTTAGCAGCTAACACTCTTACTAGATGCAGCGTGACCCTACTGACTTATGTAGCATTATTGATGCACATAACTTAGTTTAGGTTGGCGCACAAGCTTCCCCTAACACATTTCCGGTAGATTACCATTCAATACAGCTTTTGAGCAGGCGAGAAAAACTTGGAGGAGGACAGTGGCAGCACCCAAGAGCTTGTTATGAACAGAAAAATGTCATTGCTTGCCATGTTACCTTTTCTGAATATACATATTAAGAACCAATTAATTGCACCCGAGGTAAGGAGAGATATTGCAGGACCCATGATGTCAACATCATCACAGACGTAATCAATGTTTATGGTATGAACAAGGAACCTTGTGTAAGTGCAGCTCTCAACTGAAACACCTCATTGGGCTTAATTGAAGATATGGGTCATAGGGGGTTGTCATTTTCTTTCTAAAGAGGATCAAATGTTGCAGTATATGTATATATACACAAGTAGTGATGGAGTCTTTAAACTGAAAAATACAGTCCACCCCTTCAGCTGCATTATGTTTAGGGATTGTTGACGCTAGCATCTATGGGTGTGTAGCACTGTATTTTGTTATGCTATCTTATGGCTTTTCTGTTAATGGATGCATGTGTGAAATGTAAACTGCTTTGACAATCACCCATGCATTGACAGGGAGCCAATAAAAAAATCTAAGGGTTATGTAGAGGGAGCCCCAGTACTTTCCTACACACACCTATTCTGGCTGTAGACTGATGAATTTTGGAAGTGCTAAATGTTTTGGCAGACCAAAAGAGAAGCAGCCTGCAAAGTTAAGACAGGAACTTGACTATTACCAACTGATATTTTGGGAAAATGAAAGTGAGGAAGTGACAAAGCAGACTGAAGTAGTGGCAGATGGCCCTGATGCAATCCGGGCAAAATAAATATCAGAGTTCTCATTTGTTACAAGAGAAAGATTTAATTATGTGTGATATACAGGAGGAAGCATCTCAAAGAATTTTACTAATTTGCTGTGAAAAATTCCAATATTATTTAGAAGATTACCTGGAAAGTAGTTTACATTCCTGCAATTAGGGTCCATGACTTACTTAACGTTGATTGTTTCTAAATATCAAATGCCAAAAGCATTCACTCAGGTTAAGGTAAGGCCTAAGAGGTTCTCATGTACTGTGGAAGGATACAAAGATTAAGACGGCTTCCCACTAGTTGGGATGAAGTTACACTTTCTGTACCTTTAGCAAAATTAAAACTTACATGTAGATCATCCCATTCTGTCCCTTTTCAAAGCCATGTATTGGATACACACATGCTATTGGCCTTGCTGGCCTTCCAATATATATTCTTACCAGCTACCTTGAGACCAATCTCAAGAGTCTCTCTGTGGCAAAAAGAAAGTCTTGAAACTTTAGTTCCATTTTGCAAGACTCTAACTAGGCCGGTGTTGGGCCTGGTAGGGGTATGGAAAGGGTAGCAATATTCATGATGGAAGACGTAAGAATACTGGGTGATGCAGACTGTGTCAGGGTGCTTATTCTCCTAGATCTGTTGGCGGACTTCGGCACTGTGAATCATGCAATTCTCCTCAGTCGCACATGCTAAATTGACTTTTAACGAATCTTTCACAGATGGCTACAATCCTCCTCAACCGTCAGCTTTCTAATTATTCGAGAAGTCACTTTCAGTTTATCTAATAATTTCACAGCTCAACTGTTAGTTAATCTGCCCAACACAGCACAAATAATTCTTGCTCTAAAGCAGTTGCACTTGCTGACCGTAATAAAAAGCAGGTTTAAGGTGAGTTGCCCAATATACAAATCTTACTTGTATTATGTGACAGGACCAGAGATCTGTCCCTGTCAGGTGTGTCTAGTGACACCTCTTAACATGGGGTGCGAGGTCTACCAGAGTTTACACAAAAGCCAATCCTACCCCAGTGATGTGGTGGAAGAGTTGGGGGGGTGGGTGTTTGCTCAGACCCGGTCTCTTTCCCCTGTGTCTGTTTGCTTGACTGAAATACCACTGTTATCACCCCATTCCTGCACAGCATGCTTCTGACCAGTGCCTTTCTCTTTGTCTTGTAGGATCTCCAATATCAGCAGCCTTGATGGGACAGCCAGTGAGTGAACAGGGACACACAAGGCTGAACAGGCAAGGGACGGAGTGTACCACACCAGAGCCGGGATAAAGCAAGCCTCTATGTGACCCACCTTAGCAGGAAGATAAGGGCGAGTCAGAGAGCGGACCACCCCTGCTGGATTCGCCCAATCTGAAACAGCGAGCCACACCAGCGTGAGCAAGGCACGGGTAGGCCCACACACTAAAGGACATTATGCTCATATGTAGGGGGGACCGAGGAGCAGCACCCTCACCAAACTGGCATCCTTAAACAGTAGGGCAGTCCTCAAACAAACTGGATCATTGACTGTTGCTCGCATCCATTGCTGGTGGAAGGGGGGTCCCGCATATGATAAACGGGCAGGGCTTTAGACCCGTTTTGAATGTTTCTGTGATAGTAGCATTTCTCCTAGGGAAAGTATAGACGATTGGCTCAGGGGACCAGGTTAGGGAGAGACCCAATGGAGAGAGAAGGGGGTGGAAACAAGGAGCACAGGAAGCAGAAAGGTATGGGTTGCTCAGGTGAGGTCAAGGGAGGAGCACAGGAGGAACAAGCGACCAGACAAAAGGGCAGAGCAGAAGATTGTGGAGAACAATTGTTGAAGGGGTTTGCAGTGTTAGGTATTGGTTGGTGAGAAGGAGTGGTACTTATGTTTGAGTGTGCATGAAAGGTATGTAAGTGAGATGAAAGAAAAGGGAAGTGAAAGGAGGGTGACTAAGGAAGAAGGTGGAGTGAGTAGTTGTGTGGAGAGGAGTAGTAGCAGTGTGGTTACTTAACGACCAAGTGTTATCTGAGCATGTTGTGATCTGGGACATCCCACCCGCCTTATTTTGGAGGCTGGTGTTCCTCAAGTTGGAGCCGAATGGGCACTGAAGAGGAAAGTGCTGATGATGCTCACCCTGCCATTCGCTCTGGGACAAGACCACAAGTAAGGGGTGGAGTGATTGGGGTCTGTTGGAGGGGCCCCCACTACCCACGCCGAAGGAGAAACACAGGTGGAGTCCAAAGGTGGTGTATACAGACAGCGGGTCTGGAGTGCTGAGTAAGTCACTGGTGGTGTGTGGCAGACTCCTCTTTTGGTGGTGGTGTGGATGAGGCCCGGACAGTAATTACAATAGGCTTTGGCACATGTAGGCAAGGAATGGGGCATTTGGAAGTTGTTTGACCCTGCAGTGTGGCACTCTAGTACATTGCATTTCTTTGCTCTCCATGGTGGACTGGTACAATAGTCCAGCGGGATTTATACATGGCATGCTGAATTGAACAGTCTTTCAAACTGTTGCATAAATTTGTGCCAAAGTTAGAGCAAACGTGACAGGAGCGATCTACTTAGAGAAAAAAGGGGTGTCTATGGAGGCAAGGCACAGAAATCTATGATCGATAAATTTATTAATTTGCAGCTGGCAGACAGGGATGAAGCCAAACTAGCGGGTGATGTCATGGAAAAAAGAGCTAACACCTGCAGTGCGGTTAAATGCCATCAATCCATCTTCAAAGGTGCTGGAAAGTAAAAATGGGCTAGTGGTGACCGAAGTCTCCCTTGGCTGGCAGGATTTTAAGAAAGTAGTGGAGAGGGAGGCTGTAGTGGAGGTGCATGTGGCCACTAACTAAGGGGAGGTGCAGGAACTGCAAATTAAGTAGTAGGTGTGCTGCCTGGAGACGGAGGAGGCCCCAGCCCAACATCATGCAGGTGGTTGGCATGCTAGAAGGATGTTCTCTGAAATTGGGGAGGCTGGTTGATGCAGGTGGTGGACGAAATATTGATGTCCTATTGTTGTGGTGGAGAGAGCTTGCCGAGTACCTTGAAGAAACCTCAGTGAGCAGCATCCTTAGGCTGTTGAACTAAAGGAACTGCAACATCATTCTTCGAGTTACAAGAGAGGGGGCCCTTCTACTTCCAAAGAAATTGATCTGTAGCCAGGAAACATCCAGGGTGTACGAGAAACCTAGGCCGTTTCTTTCGGTGGAGCGGGGTCAGGGGAGAGAGACCACAAAGGGGCTTGTCCGTTAAAGACATGCGGCTATTCCTAGCAAAATCAAAAGTGACTGATGGAGACTGATCATTTTAAAATATTCTACAGAAACTCGGTCAAAAGTTATGAGAAAAAAAAAAAGTTATGAGACAGAGCAGTGGGCCAAAATGCATAGGTCCCTTGGATAAGATCATGAGAAGGAGGGAGGTGGAGAGGTTGTAAAAATTAGGGTACAAGAGTTGAAACTCGAACAGCAGGATGCACAGAAGATGGAAGAAGAGCTTTAGCGACCACGTCGCCCAGACCATACAATTGCTTTTGGGACAAACACCGTACATAACAGAGCAGTGTATACGGCTTTGGGCTGAGGTGCTTGGGGGAAGGGTTTGTGGAAGGAGACAAAGGAATTCATTGAAATTGTCCGATATGAAGGGTTGCTGCCACACTGCAACTATTCAGAAAGTTAAAATTACAGTTCATGTGATTCGTGTTTATACGCTGCCCATCAAGTGCAACAGCGTTAATTGAATTGCTCAATAGGTGTAGCAGGAACATTATAACTGTTAGATGCACAGACTGCCCAGGAGTGGCATCCTGCTGATCTGTTCAGTGGTTTGGTTGCACATCGTAATGAATTGCTCTTGTGGGGTTAGGAAGGAAATTCAGTAAAGTCCACGGCCAGGGGGAAGTCGAATGATGGTGTTCAAAGTATTGATAAGCAGAGAAACCGAGGTTGGGTTACCCTCACAATGGTAGGGTGGGTTTTGGGATAAGATGGTTCACAATGTTCTGGTTCTCGATATACTCGACAGTGTTAGTGCATAGTGTGAAGAATCCTGCAGAGTAATCACTGATGTCCCGGTTATAGCCCTGATGGTGCCTATGGTGCCTAAAGTAGTAATGGCATACTGCCATTATGAGCAGACTAACATTCAGACCTCAAATATACATAATTAACATTTAACATCTTGTTACTGTGATGTTTTGTTTTTTTTTACAACAATTCTATGGACCACAACTCACACAACGCCTCAAGTACTGAGACGAGGAAAAGGAAGAAAGCGTGAGTAGGGATTGAAGGAAACCTCAAGTCAAATGCGCAGGCTAGTTGTTACAATGTAGATCAGTGTTAGGGAGAATTCTCTGTTAAGGCTAATTTCCCAAACCTAGTGAGTCCCCCAGCAGCTTTGCTGGATTTTTTGGGGTTTATTTTGTTCTCCTGCTAAGAGTGAGACTATTTTTCTCCCACTCTTAGACATGATTTGAGATATCCTTTGACTTTGTAATGTGTTTTATGGGATATGGGGTCTTTTACTCCATAGGGTTTCATATATTTTTGGTAAGTGTGTTACACAGCACCCTCAGTGCAGTAACACAGGGGTGTCATAGTGACCCCCAAACATAGACTCCATACCCTGGGACTGACTACTGTCTCCCAGGGCATGTAAAGTCCCCATTGACTTTACTAGTCTTAAATTGTGAACAGAACCAGTACAAACCATCATATTGTGGAAGTACTGGTAGGGGTAATTAGATTGCTCCTGGGTCTGTTTTTCGAGGGGGCACTGTGCAGTCCCCCCTCGTCGAGTTTGTGGCTGGTGGCAGTGGTTACTACGCAAAATATTCCAACGGAATATTTCCTATGGGATTTTCCCATTCATTTTAAACGCACCACTTTTTTGATGCAATGTTAAAGATACTGTCGGGTTATTTATTTAATATTTATTCCCCGTTTGTGTCTTTTTGCCAGGACTCGGTTTTAAAATGGCATTTGTGTTCGCCTCTGTAACTCCAACCCAAGTCGAGCCCTTTGTTCCACTTTTTGGCGGGCTTCTACACAGAAGCCTCCAAAAGTGGTGCCACTTTGTCTGGGTCTACAGGATGTGTGGAAGGGGGCTTTAGGCACCCTGACAGAGTTGCCTCGGCAACTCAAGCCGCAGTCTTGTGTGATTGGCACAGTGGTGAGCCGCCCGGCTCACCACTTAGCATGTTTGAGTGACAGCTAGGACTGATGAATGGGGGTTTTCTGCATAAAAGCAGGGCTTTGGGGACTGGAACTTGAGAAGTCGCCACAGGACCAAAGAATCCGAAGAGGGAGAAGCTGAGCCGACCTGCAACGACGACACCACCGGTGGAGCCCTGCTGAACCGTCTCACCACTTCCCAACGACAGAGAAGATCTTCATCCCGGAGAGTCTTCTTCCTCTGAACTGGTGGGGTTAACCATTTCGCCCTCTTTTTCGCCTTCCTGGATCATCTCGTGGTCGAATCGCCCGTGCCAAGCACCCCGGCGGCCGGATAGCCACGCTTCACCACTACCGCAAATAAAAGGGTAGCACCTTTTAACCGGGAAACTCCGCGGCTGGTTTCTTCCGTGGCAGTGCAACGACCTCCAGCTTTCCTCCACGTCGAGATCTTCTCTTCCCCTGGACGAAGCACTGACTTGCACCCGCTGCCTTGAACAACTGCCCCCGCTGGAGCTTTCTCACCATTTCAGGTACTGTGTCCCGCCTGGTCTCCCTTGCAACAGACTGTTCAAGGTGTCCCGTAAATCCTTGACTTTCTATTCTGGGGTGACCTGGGACCTGCTAACTAACTTTTCCTGACTTTATCCAACCCTTTTTGAACTATCTGCAAAGACTCTTTAAAGTACTATTCAACTGTGTGATCTTGGACACATTCCGCATTGCTCTCTCCAAGAGTGGGCCTGGCCTATGACTTTCTTGCTCCTCAGTAGACTCTGCCTTTTCTGACTTGCTCTGGTTCTCTTAAAGTGTTGGTATTGTGTATGTTCCTAATTCTGCCTTTTTCCCTCCCTTTTTAACTAATTTATTGGAGTGCCATCTTAGGTTACGCGTTCATCTCTGTCTGTCTGTAAATAAGTGGTGTTTTAACTAAGACTCGTTCAATAATTAATCAGGGATGTATATATATTAATAGTGACTGTGTTTGAACTTGCTTGCCATATTAGTGTATATTACAAAGTGTGTTTTTAAATATATAATTATATACTTTTATACCCAAGCTCTGGTCAGTGTTTGCTTGTGCTACTGTATTTCAGTACCTATCTTGTATACTCTATATACTGTCTAACTCTTCTTGAGAGGAGTCTGGCTGCTCAGCCACAGCTACCAGGTAAGTCTGGGTGGTACAGACTGCTACCAATTGGGTTTACTGCCAACACCTGTAGTCTTAAGCCTTTTGCAGTGGTCCCTAACGGAACTGCACAGGTTTCTGCCTAATAATCAGCTGCACAAGACATTTAAAAATGGCTTGCACTTTCAATTCAGCAGAAGAGCGGGCAGAGCAGGATGCAGAACCACGAGTGAAGGCAGACGCACAGGATCGAACCGTGCAGCAGAAGGCAGGTGCTTTTCATGTCCTTACTGGAGTGGCGGGAGACCCAAGGAAGCGTGGCAGGCACCAGGGAAGAGCCACTCCAGAGCTGGCAGCAACAGTGGCGCTGTTCAAAGAGCCATCGTGCCAGAAAACAGCAGCTTTACCAGCAAGTGAAGTGAACGTGAAGCCGGTGGGGAAGCTGAAACAGGGTCTGCAAAGCGGGAGAAGCCATCCGCGACCAAGTACTTCGCGCTCTCATGTGCCACAGGTTGGAAAAACAGGTGAATTGGCCCAGTGATAGTGGGAACTCCGGGGTGTACCAACCGGCACAGAAACAATTGAAATTTCATACTGAATACCACCCAAGTAAAGCAGAAAGACTGAATTTGCACAAATCCGCTAGAATAGGCTCACCTCAAGCGAACAGGTTGCGTAGCACTGCTTGTCCGACTCTGGACTCCTCCCTGGAATCCCTGTGGATGCAGTAGAACTTTGTGTAGGTGTGCGTGGACCTCCACGTAGCAGCCCTGCAGATGTCCAGCAGGGCCATCTCGCAGCAATTGCTCTGGTGGAGTGCGCTCAGACGGCCAGGCAGCGGTCAGTTGGGCAACCGATGACAGTGCGTGATGTAGCCAGAGAGCCACCTCGAAATGGAAGCCTTGGACAAGGCCTTCCCATGGTTCACAGGACCAAAGTTCACAAAAAGTTGTGAGGTCTTCTGAACACTCTTCATGCGTGTCACATAGAACGTCAGGGCACGAGCAACGTCCAGCGACTTGATGGCCTGCACTGTGGCCATCTTCGCCGACGACAGTCGCTGCACCTTTCATGGCTGCTACCCTCTCCTCTGAGGGCGACACCAGGCAAGACACTGCGCACTGAGTCTGGCAACTAGGAACAGCGCGTTCTGCGATGGCATTAAGCAGGACTTTGGATAGTTGATCGTGAATCCCAGATCTGTCAGTAGCTGGACGGTCGTCTCTGTGTGTCTGTCGGCCAGATCCCACGAGCGGGTGCGAATCAGCCAGTCGTCCAGGTACGGTTATACGTGTATGCCCTGTAGACGTAGATGGGCCACCACTGGTGGCAGGCATTTTGTTAACACTCTGTGGGCCGACTTCAAACGGAAAGGTAAAGCTTTAAACTGGTAGTACTGTCCCTGCACCACGAAACGTAGGAACCGCCAATGTTTCTTGTGAATGGGGACGTGGAAGTAGGCGTCCTCCAAGTCCAACAACTTCAAGAAGTCTCCTTTTTCCAGTCGGTTGAGCATGTGTTGCAACATGACCATCCTAAACTTTTGGGACTTCAGGTATTAGTTCAGACGTCGTAGGTCAATGATGGGCCTCCAACCCCCTGTCTCCTTTCTGATCAGAAAGTATCTGGAATAGACTCCAGAGCCGTTGAGGAACTAGCTCTATCGCCCCTTTTCGCAGCATGGCCCGTACCTCTTCCAGGAGCTGAGGGATGTGCTGCTACTGATGGGTAACCAGCGGGAGCCCCAGACACCTGCGTTGAAACTCCAGGGGGTGTCCTTGTCTGAGAGCGTCCAGCACCCATCTGTTGGTGGTGATCTTTTTTCACTCAATGACGAACTTCGTCAGACGGGCTCCCACCCCGGTGCACAAGTGGGGTCCGATGTCCCAGCCGGTTCAGGCTTGCTTCGATGACGCTGTCGTAGGCTTGAGAATGGCCTCTGTAGGCTTCGTGGGTTGAGGATCTGGAAGGCTGTTGGTATGACTTGGAGAACCCTTTTGAAGACCTACTCGACTTTCTCCTGGAGGAGTGAAAGGACAAGTAGTGTTGCTGGAGTGTGCCTAGGGAACTGGCCGCCTCCGTGCCGGTCTTGATGGCCTGGAGGGGCTCGTCGACGACCTTCCCAAACAGATTCTCTCAGTCGAAGGGCATGTCCAGCACCTTCGCTTGGACCACCTGATGGAAATTTGTGGCTTTCATCCAATCTTGGCGACGAAGGCAGACACCGCTCCCCAGGCTGGGGCCTCCCTCTGGAACAGCCTCCCTGCCTCCCTGAAACCTGAGGAGAATCATCTCCGGTTCCGGTACCACCTCAAAACCTTTCTCTTTGCTTCTGCTTTTTCTCCTCCTCTCCCCTGCTGAATTCCTGGCTGAAACTGAAACTGCACTGGTTACCTGGCCACCCTCTGATCTCGGGCCCAGGTCCCCGCACTTGACACCTGATGTCCGCACTTCCCCTTGCACTTGCCATCAGCTGGCTGCACTTTTTACCTACCGTTATTTATTCTTATCCCATGAGCTGCACAGCCCTCTCCCCCCACACTTCTCCCTTCCCATGCACTTGCGCGATCTGAATGACACCTGGCGTAGTAGGATCGTTGTCTTGGTCTTCCCTCTGTTCCCCCTCCCTTACCTCGTCGTGTCTTAAAACACTTGCGTATAGGTGCATTATAAATGCCTTATCATATCATATATCATTTGCCGGAACCCTATGTCAGGGACGTCCAATGCCACTGTGATGGTGTGAACGGACACCACTTGCCCTTCCTGGAAGAGAGTAGTTGCCTCCATCTTCTTATCATCAGAGAGGAACTCCAGAATCGGGCCCAGCTTGTACCACAGTTCCCTGTCATACCTGGTCAGGATAGCAAGTGCGTTGGCCGCCTTTTTTTTTTTAATAACAAATTCTATTGAGTTTTCTTTGCTCACAAACAACAACATACAATACAAACATGCACGTACACGCAGCACAGGTAACTATAAGTTGCTACACCTCCATGAGTAAAACAACACCACTTTCTGTGAGACGTCTTTGCTATTGGGCAGTTCCGAGTCTAATTGCACCTCTCACTGCCCGGTGGCATCCACCTTGTTCAATCTACGGCCAATTCCCATCCCTGCCAAATTTTGTGGGCTTTCCCGCTGTGTGCACTCGGCGTTCCATTGCTATGCATGCGTCCACATCTGCCACCCATTGGTTATATTGCGGGATTGTATCTGAGCCCCATAGTTGTGCAATATTCCTTTTGGCAAGGCTGGTCGATGTCTAAAGCAAGAGTTTCTCGATTCTGGTCAGTTCACCCTCCTCTTCAATTCCTAGTATTAACAATTTCGGCTCTCTAGGGATCACTTGGCCCATGACCGCCGTAAGTCTATCGCAGCACTTACGCCAGAATGGCTGTATTTGCGGGCATTCCCACAGAATGTGCAAAAAGGTGCCTTCTTCTGGCTTACATCTTAGGCATTTGGAGTCTGAGATCTTGCCCCAGCGATAGAATGTTACTCGAGGGTAGTATACCCTATGCAGTATATTCCTTCAGTTGAATAAGCCTGATTCGCGCGGAGTCCCGAGGAGAGTCCCAGTCTACCCCAGACCCTGCACAAGTGAGGAGCTGCAGCGACGCTGTGTTCTTGTTTTCAGTTACTTTGTTGGAAAAAATACTGTCTCTTTAAACTGGTCTCTTCCTCTGGGTGACTCCACCTTAAAAGGTGTACGTGTGCGCGGAGCGCCGCGCAGAGTCCCGAGGAGGGTCCCAGTCTACCCCAGTCCACCCTAGACCAACGGTCCCACGCCAAACTCTTTGCTGCGAAGGCCGGCTAATATATGAGTGGCCGCAGCAACAGCCGCATGATGGCCTCACAGACCCGGCTAAAACAGAAAATTCAACTTGAGTCCGAACGACTGGGCTCACCCTTCCCCTCCCCCTCCCAAGCGATGTCTGCCAATCCTGACCTCGCATATCGGTGGCGAATGGAGGAATCATAGAGGTGAGCTCTGGACCTACTATTCTGTCATTATTGTCAAAAAATCTACGAACTGAGCCTCCAGCGACACACACCATGTCTACGTTACTTGAATTGACTATGACTTCCATTGAGGAAGGAAAACTACTTGCACGCCTTGGACTTAAACCGATAGTTGGTGCGCGTTTAAGACCAGTAGCAATATTGTACCGATTGGCGTGTTCGGCTCCTCAAGTAGAAGCCACACCACACTGTTCAGCTTTTAGCAAAAATGCTTTTGCCTATGAAAGCACTGATGCAAACGACACCACAGGGCTTAATTTAAATGCCACAAATAGCGATTACTTACCATTACAGACGATAATCCCTTCATGCTCCTCTTCCGCAACATCCCTGGAGATGAACTTGACTGAGGTGAATACCGGGTCATTTCAATCCCGTTTTGACGTAACGGACACAGAGTTACTGCAAATTCAAGTATCTGCTGATAACTCGAATACATCAAACTTTGTATTTGTGCCCCCAATTGATCAAGAAGAGACTGGGCTGGTCGCAAATAATTCTATTGAATCATGTGAGTTTAAATGCAGACCCCTTAGAAACGAATGCCTCCAGGATGGCATTGTTTCGTCTGCCTCCTTTCAACTGGATGTACGGCGCAAAACAACGACAAAGACAAAGGCATGTGTGGAGAAAACAATTAATAGACGTGAAGCCTCAAGAGGGAGTGGCGAAAGGTCCATCGTGCCATGCCCGCTTTCTACGGCACACTCCAACAATTATGGCACACCACATAGTGCGAGAAAGCCTCATACTCATTCAACAACAGTTGCGCCGCTGCGACCACAGCCACAAATAGGAATGAAGTCGCAAATTCCATCCAGCCAGTCACCAAGAATCCTCGACCTAGCGGGTCGAGAGGCACGTCTCACTGAGAGGCTGACGGCTGATTTCCAGTCCATCAAAGAAAAGCTAGTAGAAAGCTTTTATCATTCACCCTGTGATAAATAGTCAAACACAGCCCAATGTGGATGTGACAAAGTTGAAATGGAAAGACGGTCCACTTCAGAGACAATGAGGCTGCCTTTCAATCATCCACAGAGTGGAACGCAGTTCACTCCAACTAAGCAAGGTTCTCCTTCCCTGGCTGATAACTTGCTAAAGGTACATGGTATCGTAGGGCCAAAACAAACACAAAGACGCAATGGAAGTTGAAAACATGCCACAACATGCTGGGAGTCAAACCATACCGGATGAACAACTACAAGAAGTGCTATCACAATTAGCATGTGAAAAAAAAGCGCAGGATCAATTGAATAAAACAAACCTGTCTGTGGCTGCAGGTATCCAAATCCACAACAACATCTTAGCTGCTACTTCCTTGGCTCTCATTCCTTTTGTAAAGCTATATGAAAGTTTAAATGAGTCTATAAAAGACCAAGGAGTCCAAATTAATAACCTAGTTACAAAAGTAGATGCGATGACACAAGTGTCTTACAGCAAAGACTAGAAAGAGAGTCAGAGATCTCATCACAATGGCAATATCGCCTTGGCGATCTGGCGACAAGTGCCTAGGTCAATACTTCTACCCTCATGTCTGCAACCTTAGAATGCATGAAATGGTTGAGACACAACATGTATTCGAATCGTGATGTGATCCACGGACAATATAGCGGTGAAGTTGACGGAAAGGAAAACAGAGCCCACCTGCCAACTCCCAGGCATCTTCTAGAACAAGTACAATCTTCAGGAAAGGTCGCCCAGCCTAAAAGGCCTATAGCATCACCTGTAAGTGAGATACAATCAAGAGTTAAGGGTCTGTCTGACGAGAAAGGTAGCGTTCTGGCAGTGCCCTTGGTGCCTTCAGTTGAATGTAATGGCGTGGGCATTACAATAAACAATTATGCTGAAAATGAACAAACACAAGGACCAGCTGATTTGTCTGTGATTGTGAAGAAGATGACCTTTGACATATTCACAGGCACGGCAAAGAATCTTCCCACATTTACAGCAACAAAAGCAAAGATGGGCGCTAAAAAACAACAACCTGCTTTAAATAAAGCAGGAAATAATAAAAATAAAAAAGACTTCCACGAATGTCAAACAATTTGTGAGAAACTTGACAACCCCTCATAAGCCTGTTTGAGCGTGCACCACAAGGCCAACCCTCTGACAACTCAGCAAAGGTACAACCGTAGAAGCAGAAGAGTCAGCCTAACAGTGCAAAGCCTTCTTTAAATCAAAGGCAGAATCCAAATAAGCGGGCAAGATTAGACTGGCACTCAACAACCAGAGGAAGAGGAAGATTCTGTGGATTTATGTGACTTATCTACCTACTCGATTGATTCAGCAGTCTCAGTAACTCTTTATGGTGAAATAAGTGCTGATGAAAGGCCACAAAGAAGTCGAGAATTCATCTCAGGCTGGATTGGCTGAACAAATAAACAAAAAGCGGTTGAATGAAGGTAGAGACTTTACGTTATCCTCAAATCATGATGAAAAAGGTACAACATTGAAACAACCTACCGCTAGGCCCAAGACGTCACCAACAAAGAGAAGTTGGAACCCATACCAAAATCTGGACCCCAGAATGACTTCAGCTCAACTAAACAAACATTAAACAATGAAAAGTAAAGATCATGATAGACATCAGACAGAGATAAATCAGAAATCGTGGAAAATCAGGGTGGAAAATCTGTTCCCTGAAGACAGTGACGTGAATTTTAACAGACGAAACATGATGAAATTACTCCATAACATTCTGGCTTTACGCACAATAACCACAGAAGATATACTGATTGTTGAATCCATCTCTGAAAAGTTGGCTGACAGTGTCTTTTTACACATCAGATCAACTGCTGCAGAAAGAACCCTTTTAGCAGCAAGAGATGAACTCCTATCGTATAGTTTCGAAGTACAATCTGAGAGAAGCTTGAAACAAGTCTCGAAATCAACAATTAAATACATTAAATGAACATTGACGCGACAAACTGAGGAAGCATTTTTCTGTAAGAGCCTATTGGACTCCAACGAATTATACTCAGAAAGACTCAGTTGAAATTGCAAGGCAAGTTGATTCCTATAAAGCCCATCGAGCATAACCATCATTAACTATAGGAAAGGAAACGTGTGGAATACTATCCTGGAACACCAGAGGATTTATCCATTTGTTTCAAGACTTTCCTATTCCGCAGAAAAATAATTTTATAATCTGTCTCCAAGAGACACAGCTGAGGGAAACCCTGGTAAAAGATGGGTACACCATTGTGCTAAACAAAGCAAAGAAAAATCATTGTGGAAGAACTTTTTCCGGTTTGATCACTATGGTAAGTAACTCTTATGGCTGGGAGATTGTCCAAACGTTCATGCCAAACATTTTTGTACAAGGGTCCCTGTTACATCTGACATCGGCCTTAACGAATCAGGCTCCGCAGCTAATAGTGATTAACCTATACTGGAATCCTGCAATTATTTCTTCGGCAAGTTTCATCAAAGCAGTTATAGCTATAATTGATCCATGATTAATGCTATACAGAGACATATTAATATTAATCTGCGGGGATTTCAATTTTTCCTGGTTCGAAGTACCATCAAGAACCTCATCAGAAACGTGCACGACATATACAAGGGGAGACAAATGGATGGAGGCGATGAAAGCGAGAAATTGTGAGATGGTTAATGGAAACATCTATAGACATTCCTCCAAGACCAACTTGGCACCGAGACAAAAGTCAAAAAACATTAGACTACATTTGGATCTCCTCGTCATTCTGGCCAAAAGTAGACACAATGGCAACACACACGACCGTTAACAGCGACCATAGTCCATTGGAATTAACTTGCATATTGGAGTGGGTACAAACCTCGCACCAATATAATTGTCCAGTAGAAGTAAATGAAGGCATGAATCGGCTACGAACAAAAGACCATCACATTTTTCAGCTGAGCGACCGATTAAAAGATGACTTAACAACTGTCGCTGAAAAGATAAATTATGCCCCATTACTGACGGAATTCTGTACTAAAAAAGCGATATCGAAGTCTCACCAACAACAACAAAAATACATCTTCAGTGTACAGGTCAATCAGAAGAAAAAACAACTACACAAGAACATCAGACAAATAAAAAAGAAAGATAGCACAATTCCCGACAAAGAAAGAGCCATTAGAATCTGTAAAATGAAATATCGAAATTGGCTAAAATCGTTCAAAATACTCAGAGATCAAGAACATGCGGAATGAATGCTTGGACTGATAATCCAACGAAAATCTAGAGACATCTGGAAAATTTTAAATATGAATAACTTCCAAGAGTCAAGCTTGGCCAATGGCATTTCCATGGTAACGTGGGAAAACCATTTCAGGAAAGTCTTTGCTGGCACATCGGCACATGACATCATAAAGCCTACCCTGCCAGCTGAGCCCTGGGATGTGTGCGAATCCAGAGACAGACTCCTTATACTGATAAAACAGTTCAAGAACTCTCGTGCTGCAGGACCTGATGGGTTAACGAACGTTATGATAAAAGAAAAAATGGAGCTATGGGCCGATTTTATTGTGGACTTATTTAGAGTAATATAAGTGTGTAAGTCAATACCTAATTCATGGAAGTCTGCGGTCATCGTGCCTATTTTCAAGAAGGACAATAGGGATAATCCTGCAACTATTGCCCTATTGCCCTCTTGGATATAATAGGAAAAATGTTTGCTACTTGCCTGCAACAGAAAATTGCGGCATGGGCGTCAAATAAGAACTTACTAGATGTCCGCCAAACTGACTTCACCAAAGATGTTGGTACAGAAGTAAATCTTCTAATAGTGAATCTGTTAAAGCTGGAAACCTTAAAGACCAAGAGGAAAATCTTTGTGGCATTCCTAGACATGTGTCAAGCCTTTGACAGACTAAACCGCACAAAATTGTGAAGCAAACTCACATCATGGGCTTGTCCCCCAGCCTTACTTGAGCCTCTTATGGCCCTACATGAAGAAACATCAATAAAAGTCTGCACTAACAACACCGGTCATTTGACAAGAGAGGTGCCAACAACACATGGAGTCAAACAAAGATGCCCATTGGCAGCTTTGATGTTCAAGCTTTATATTGCTGACCTGCCAGTAGCCTTCCAGAACATCCGTTGCTTTCCACCAAAATGGAACCATCAAATGATAAGTTGGGCTTTATACGCCGATGATATTGTGCTATTCGACCAAACTGAGATTGGTCTTCAACGTCTCCTGAATGCGTTGGTCGTTTACCTGCAAGCAAACTACCTTGAAATCAATGCTGTGAAATCAAAAATCGTGACATTTGGCACAACACAAAAAAGATCCTTGAAAAGATTTGGTTGGTCAGCGGATGGTGAAAAAATTGACTCCGTCTCGACGATACGATATCTTGGGATCCAAATCAACAAATCCATAAGAGAACAAGATTGGATAGTTGATTTGAAGCACCGTATGGCATCTTTTACACTGCAAGGTAAACATTTACATAACGAATATGGTAAATTTACCTTCATTCCAATAATGACATTTTATCAGCAGAAAGTCATCCCTGCTCTAACATATGGGGCGGAAGTGGGATTAAACATCGATAATTGGATCTGGGCAATCTTAGAAGGTCAGTTCTGGAAAGGAGTGTTGGGGTTACTATCCTATGTTTCCAAAGGGTCTGTACCCTCTTAATGGCTTCATTCAATGGAAATCAATTGCTCTTCTACGCAAAATGAACCTAAGTACTGTTGCACCTGCCTATGAAATATTAAAAGAATCAGCTGAAAATCCATATACCGGAGTTCTAGGCATTTGGGCCATGAAAATACGTAGGATCTTAACAACTACTGACATTTCTTGGGCAACTGTAAGAGACATGCCGCAAATTGCTAAAAAAATGCTTAGATGATGGCACTGGATAAAAAATACTGAAATACGTGACTCCATGCCTTCTGCACTTAATCTAGGCCTAACATGTAACAAACTAGACAAACTACCTAAGTATCTAGAAAGATTTCCAACTAGGCCCCATCGCAATACATTTCTGAAATTGCGGCTCAACATCTACAAAACAAAGGAGATGATGTGGCTGAGACATTTCAAAGAAGTATCTGTTAGGCAGAATCCTGTGCAGTGCCCTTAGGGACCACTACACACAATTAAGACTACAGGTGGCAATACAAGTTTTACCTTTGGTACAAGCCTGTACTACTAAGTTATAGTGGTAGCAGTAGCAGAGCAGCCAGGCTTATCTCAAGAGTAAATGAGCAGTAGCAGAGATTACAAAGTGACCACAATTACTGTGACTCAAGCAAATACTGACTCAAGGTTTCAGGTAAAAAATATAAGTACATTTATTTTTTAAACCATCAGTTATAAACACAACACCTCTATTAAACTTAAAACAAAACCACACGTTAAATATACTACAACTAACCAATTCACTTTGTATAGTAAGTCTCAAGGTAAGTACCCTGTGTTTGAATGAACCGGTGTTATGTACAAAACACGATACCGCAGATACGGTTGCGATCACTTTTTGACAGTTCAGTCTACTAAATAAACGCGTATCCGTGACATGAAATGCTACCGGGGCAAAAACACACTTAGCACCTGAGATACCCAGAGGGAGTTGGAGGCAAAAATCACAGGCAATATTTCGGTTAGGCAGACAGTATCGAGAAACACTCAGAAACAGGAGTTCAAAAGTCAAAGGGTCGGAGCCAGGTTTAGATGACACCGGAGGCCTGTGCCGAAGATCACACCATTAGACAGTTCACGATTCCATATAGCCCAAGTGTACTTGAATATTGTCAATGTTCAGAAGCAAAAGTTATAAGAAGGAGGGAAGACAAGGACCAGCCTTGGAGATGAAGAAAAGGGGTTCACCCGGTTTCCTTGAGTAGAACACAGTACCTTATTTCCACGATGAGGCTGGCGCCCTGGCAGTTGTTCCTGTTGGTTTCCCGCAGACCCACGATTCCTGGAGCTTCGTTGTGAAGGAGGACGTCTGAAGGGGGTCTGCACCACACAGGGATGAAGCCAGCAGCAGCGACAACGAAAAGGTGTGCTCCTTAAAACTTAAAAACAGGAGAGGCTCAGCAGGTGGCTATCCAGACCACTACAGCAGTGTGCAGCGATTTCGACCACAGCGGAGATCTCTGGCTGAAGAAGATGAGCTGGTTATCCCCACCAGGCTCAAGGGAAGACGACTTCGGACTGGATCTTCTCTTAGCCGTAGAAGGGTAGATAGCTCAGGACTGCAGCCGGGCTTCACTGGGATGGGCTAGTTGCAGCAGCCGTCGTTCTCTCCGCTTCTCTTCGGTTCCTTGTAGTTCCAGAGGCGACTGACTTCTAGCCCAAGAGACCTGCCTTTTATGCGCAAAACCCCCATTCACACAGCCTGGCTGTCAATCATGCAGCGGGGGGGTTGTCCAGCCGGGACAACCACCTCAGCCAATCGGTTTATAGTGATATAATCGAAAACAAAAAGGTAGAATTTTTGACGTTTTTTTTCCGAAATGGGGGGGTTCCCCCCACAACCCCCCTTTTTTAATATTTTTTTTTGTTTTACCCCTTTTTTTATTCCCGGACCCCAAAATAAATATATAACTAAAAAAGAGGAATTCGACTTTTTTTTCGACCTTTTTTTTCTCAATATTTTGACTGCACACCCAGCCATTCATGGCAAAGTGCGACTTCGGTTTCCTAGGATACCCTGTGCAGGGGGTGACTACACCCTTCCCTCACATTCAGCCCACCTAGACACCCAGGCGCCTTGAGGAGGGCTTCTCTGCAGAAGCCCGCCAAAAAGATGGTGAACAAAGGCTGCGCAAAGTAAAACACAAGAAGGACTTTAACAAAAAGAAATGGCAAATAAACCCAACCGGAGCCAAAAGAAAGACAATTTGGTCAAGCGGGTTTATGTTCGAGGCTAATATAATAACCAAGAACAGTACCACGTTTATCTAATATAATCGCGGTAGAAAAGTTAGGGTAGATACCACTGCCACCAGCCAAGTCTAAATGTTAAAAGGACGAAACAATGCTCAGGGAGGTACAGACAGAAAAGGGGTACAGATTAGCCCTTTCCAGTACTCCATGTAAGATGGGGTGTACCGGGTCTGTGGTAAAAATGACTATGTGAAGTAAATGGCAACTTTACCTTTCTCTGGGGGACAGTAGTCAGCCCCAGCAAAATGAAGTCAGGGGGGAAGTCTTAAAGACAACCCTGGGTTACTACACTAAAGGTGTGGTGTAACCCATACAAGAACAGGGGCACTTGGAGTGGTGTGCTCCAGTGCCCAGGATCACACAATGAGTAACACCACATAGGCCAAAACACATGTAAGAGTGGAAAAAAAGATGTACACTCTTACCAGGTGGAAAAAATAAACTCCAGAAATCCAGCAAAGCTGCTGGGGACTCACTAGGTGAGGGAAATTAGCCCTAGAAGGACAATTCTCCCTAACAGTATCAGACAACAAATGCAGGTTCTGCAAGACCGAACCGGAATCCCTAAAGCATTTAATCACTGCATGCAGGCATGTGTGTGTCCAGCGTTCATTCATTCTTCAGCATCTTATATCAACACATCAAAACACTGAAGACTGGTGGAATACATCTATAGCTGGAAACAACGGTCAGACTGACATGTGCCCTGGTGGACTTTTTGGAAAACATCCTACTAGTGGACCCATCTCTTTGGTCTCTCGTCTTTGTTACAAGAAGCCCTCTTCTTGGTCTCCTCGACAACAGATGTAATAGCTCAGAGGCCTTGGCGATCATGGAGGGGAACGATCCCACCTCATCCGGACGGGACACCCTATGTGGAGCATCCAAATGTGGCGATTCACCATCCGCTGCAACAATGTCTTTGTCATCTGCCGTTGCGGTCGTATCGGGGTCTGCTGGGGGAGAAGGGACCAGACGTGGTGGAGGAGGCTGAAATGGGGGCATAGGATGACGTTTCCTCTTCTTCGCTGGAGGCTGATCAGGGCCATTGGGGACCACAGGTACTGAAGGCAGAGGCATCCTAATCTGGATCTGTGACACCAAGGTGTGCAGAGTCGACAAAATATTCAAGGAAATGTCCCTCGGCTGAGAAGGCAGAACAGGAAAACTAGGCCCTGCGCCGTCGTTGCCGTTTTCTTCCTCCTCAACGTCCTTGTGGACCGTGTATAAGGACTCCTGATTCTCGTTGTCCGTGGACAAGACCTCCATGGCTTGGACGATGGCCTGGGAGGGCTGTTTCGGGGCTACCTTGGCCACTTATTTTTTCCCTTCTGAAGGTCTTGAACTGGGGCCGGGGCCTTGTTTCGCTCCTTCTGGCGTGCCTGCAAACTTCGCCAAAGTCACTGCAGTGGTGTTACGCCTTGGGGGTAGGGACACTTTCTGAGCCGTGGGAGCCACCCTTGCAGGATCAGCACCCTTAGCTGTCGTGGCTGTAGTAGTCATCGACGGAGTCGCCGACAAGGTCTTAGCTGTGTTGGTTGAGGCTGCTTGGGCTGCTCAGCCTTTTTCTCCTACGTCCACGGCTTCTCAGAGTTCTCACATAGTTTAGCCGGGGTAGATGACTTCCTCTTTCAAGAAGAGCTTTATGGTAGGCTGGCAATGGAAGCGGAAGGTGATGCTGATCGCGCCTAATCCACTTTGGGACCTGCTTCCACGGTGAACCCGGTGGACTCAGACTTGCAGCTCTTGGCCTCATCTTGGGCCCCCCACGGATGATGCGCCCATAAAGGACTTAGAAGACCGCTTCTCAGACCGGCCGGTCCAGGGTGAGGCATGACTCTGCTCGGAGCACGGGTCCGAGGCCTTGGCATTAAGCCACGCTGCCAACCCACTATGCCTGTGCTTCATGGTTTTCTTGGAAACACCGAGGCAAATTTCCCACTCTACCTCATTGTGGTCCGGGTGCAGGCAGTAGAGGTGTTGCAGGTGCTTGTCCTCCACAAATACATTCCATAGCCTGCATTTGATGTAGGGCCTTAGGAGAGTCATGGTCGGAGGGCACGAAGTAGGCCCAAAGGCCTTGTATAATCTTCGTTGATCTTCGCTATTGAGGGGCGCTGACATTCACCACAATGGGTCCCTGCTGTCGGCAGATGGAGAAAAGAGCACATGGGCTCCTTTAAAACAAAAATAGAACTTTACCCCTTGAAAACCTGAAAAAATGTACAAATAGCTTGGAGAGAAAACTTGAGGCCCCCCAAAACAGAAGCGTGCAGTAAAAATCAGAAGATGGCTGCCAGAGAAGGGGCTTACTGAAAGGACTGTTATTGGATGGGGGCAGTATGACCCAGAGAACAGTGATTGGTTTAGAGGAGAAATAGAGTTTTTAAGTGAAAGTGAAACTTTTTTCTTTTACTGAGGATTCCCACCCTGACGACAGGGAATATTCATGAGCATGTGAATCCATACCAGACCCGATGCTGGAGAAGTTGAACAGGCCTCCATATATAAAATGCTGAATATGGGGAAAATTGGAACACACAGTATTTAAAGCCGATAACGTATAGACAGTGCAAGAGTAAAACTGTGCTATGCTGAAAGATTGAGTGAACATTGGAAAGAAGTCCTGGTAAACAAAGTACAGCAGGAAGTAAGCCTTTGGGAAGAGATACCTGGCAGGAGAGTATACCAGGGGATCTGCAAGGCCGAGAGTGGGATACCTGGCAGGGGAGTACACCAGGTAGTCCTTGTAAAGTATACAAAAGGAAGACTTTGCAGGGTATACCAGGGGATCTAAAGAATCTTCTGAAGGATTGCTGGCAGGGGAGTATACCAGGAAGTCATAATTGAAGCATTTGCTAGATAAAAGACAACTTTTGCCATCTTTGAAGTTTTTGCTGTATAAAAGAGACACTGTTGCCAGCTGTGAGAAGTTCTTGTATGAAAAATACATTCCTACCATCCTTAAGGGAACATTGTTTGGAAAAGACACTTTCACCATCCTTCCTGAATGAATCCAGGGGAGGGGAACCATCCTCTGGGTCCAAGGACGTCTCCTTTATCTGCTTTACATTTGAACACTTTTTGGATACACCTAGATCAGAGACTGTTTACCTTACACTTCTTGATTGTTCAATTTCTAGTGTGGGGGGTAGATATATTTTGGACACGAGGTCAGTTAATTTTAATGACAAGACACAGACTGATCTTTAGTTATAGTTTCCAAGGTAGGGAAACTCTGTTTAGGATAGGGACAAAGAGGCCTTTTCCACCCATTTTCTTTTAATAAAGATGTCTGATGTTGAGAACATTACCACTTTGTGTGCGCCTCTCATTTCTGACACATCAAAATCAATGGTTTTTGTAATAGGTAACCATGGGATCTCAGAGGCAGGGTGGGTTCCTTGGATGGGTCTACAAGTAATAAAACCCCATTTGGTGGTGCCTATAGACTACAATGTGATGCAGGGGAATAAAGCAATGACATGGAGCATATGTGTGGGTGGTAAATTGTAATTTGGAGCACTCATTATTGCAGTGGAAGCCCCTTCATGTGGTCATGCTGCAGGAAACGCTTGATGCCAGAAGACATTCAAGGGGTTGTGATTTTGGGGGGCCGTGGGGTTAAAATAAATATATAGGCTGGAGACCACCATAGGGTGCAGGCAAAATGGCTGCCTCAATGTGAAGCTCCTTGGTTCACTACTGGTTCCGTTGTACATAGTCCCCTTATGTACAAGAACCAATAGTTAAGCACGATCCCCCAAAACCCATCAGGATTGATGTTAATGGCTGGTGAGAACCAGAAGCAGCCATGCTGAACGCACAGTGGAGCAGTTAGCACAGAAGACTTGCACCGTGGTCCACTTAGGTTGGACAGCGCAAGCTACATAGAGACCGAACACCAGTAGGGAACCAACGCAGGTATTCAAAGCATTGCCACAGAAGTGAGCCAATCAGTGGTTTCCATCTGGGCCCAGGTGTCAGAGGCCTTCAAAGTGATTGATGGGTGGCAATCACCAGCATGGAGGACACTGCACTGACATATAAGAGAAGACTAGCAAGGTGATTCTCGGTGGGACATGTGAAGTGACAAGTCCCACGCCATAGGCTCTGTGTGGGAGGGCTGCCTGTATTGGGCTGTGAGGCTCTGTTGGTGGATTCATAGGGCGAGGATAACAACTAAGCGGCATCAGCAGAGATTTCTTGGGAGATGTGGCACAGAAAACCCAGCTGCACCAGAGTTAAGGAGTGACTGGCGATATTGTGCCCTTGATTACCACTGGAGGCACCAGGAACAGAGGAGTTGTGTTACATTGGTCAAAGAGTTATGCAGGACAGTGCAAATAGGAAATTCAATATCACCACACAATCACCCGAAACATTGAAAAAGGCCATTTAGACCCCAATTGTAGCCTAATTAGGGAGAGGTTTGAGAACATGGGTTGCCGGGGTCCACGAGTGCTGTCCGAAAGGAGGGACCTTTAGGGGAGCATGACATAGGGCCTCTCCATAGGGAGATCTCCTTGATGGAGTGCAGTAAATATTCACAATTTAGTGATTTGGCGTACAGGCTCCTGTATGGAAATTGTGCTTTATTTCCTTTTCTAGCAACAATTTTGGAGGCCAGAGGACAAGGGTATGGATACAACGCAAAGTGGTCCTGCACCTTTGCAGGCTGCAATGTCAGAATGTATATTATTAGGGCCATACTGGATGAAATAAATTCCTCCAGATGTCACTTTTGAAACTCAGGTTCTGAGTCCACAAAATAGAAGACAAAGACGTTTTATAGAACAATCAGTTGTTGCTGGATCGGATTTCAATTAAAATTAATGCATTTGAATGATCTGGCGGAGAGAGAAGCCGAATCGGCTCGTGGAAGAATTGAAAATCATCACGGTCAATGCAACCTTTGGATTCTGGGGGTAAGGAAGATGAAAGTCCCACAGACACTGACAGGAAAATAAAAGGCCATTTTAAATGCTTTGTGAAAGGAGGTTTCCTTTGAACAACTGCATCGTGGAGGGTCCAACTGGAGGTCCCAGATCAATCTTTTCAAAACACCATGTCACCAGAAAGAAACATGAGTTTCAATCGGGGGAGTTAGTGGATTGTGATTGAAGCTCCTTATATTATGGCTGGCACTACTTTGAAAGAGGATTGGTTTTGAGAAATAAGAGTTAACATGGAAAAGTAATTTGCACCGTATTGAGTTTATTAAAAGTCTAGAGTAGATAAATGGTTATGTACTTCTGTGATGTTAGCATGCTCATCTGAGCTGTAGGACTGGGGGAGGGATGGGAGGAGTCCAGCAGGTGGCCCTTGTAAAGTAGGGTTTCTGATGGTTGGAGGTTTAATTCCTGATGTGGAAACAGGAGGTGGGAGGCTGGCTGAAGACGGCAACACTGATTGTTTATTTTAAAACACTTTGGAGACCAAAGAGCCTCAGCAGAAGCTTGGTGGTATCCTGGTGGTAAATCAGCCGGGATACCACCAACGCAAATAGCGTTACTGCAACTCGGTCTGAAGCTATTAGGGCCGGCTATTAGTGCTGGATCCATAGTTGCAGGAAGGCTGTAAGTCTCAATTTTTTAGGACTCTATGGGGCATGCTGGGTGCTACAGCAGCTCAATTTGTGTCACAGTAATAGTGCTGCAAATGGGTGGAAACTTGCCAGATTTTGTTTCAGCTCAAAACAGGAGGTAAAGCCGGGCGACTTAACACCAAATTCATAGTTTGGCAGAGCGGTAATGCAGCGGTACCGCCACATTTTTACCGCTCTGCCCAATTTACGAGGAGGCCCAAAGTTGTTAGGAACCATTTGGAAGGAAAAATGTTAGGTCTGTGTATAATCAGGAAGAATAATTGTGTAATTTGGCATCTAAAATTATGCAATTTCCTAGACTCTGAGGGCTGAGGCCTAGACAATGCCAAGCTTAAAGACAACCTTGTCAAATATCACTGGTATTCATCTCCAGAGTAAAATGTCTGTGGCTGCTAGTGATTCTGTGCAAAATTAAATTGACATTATGTTTATTCAGAAAACTGGATTACGAGTGGCCGGTTAGGGTAAATAACACAGAAAATGTGTACCCAACATAAACATTAATGCCTTTGAATAATACTTCTTAAACGAGCAATAATTGCTAAATTATTCAATAGGGCAAAGTGCTATCCAAAATAATTTTATTTTTGGTTAATACTTCTTGTTTATTTTCTTCGTTTCCTTTGTTTTTCTTTCCCATGCATCATAATCATTACTGCTGCTCAATACGTGAAGACACAAAGCAATTTTCATAAAACACCTAAACCAACAAGCACCAAGTGCTGTAAAAACCGGTAGACACCAGGAAACAGTACATGGATACAAATATAAGTACAAATGCAAGACCTAAACCGGGATGCAGGAATAAATCCATTCAAGTAGTGTCCACCATCCCTGGAGCCTGTCGAAGGGCCAATGTGCAACATTGCTGCATGTTGAAACACAATCACTAGGCCATATTGGAAAAATGTTTTAGAAGAAATGTTTCTTTCTTTCAACATGTCTCTATTCATTAACTGTTACAATTCTCCGGTGTAGGAAGCATTTTGATTTCACAAGCCACTGGTAAAATGCACCCTGTGCCACTACATCCCTTTAATACATTTGTCATGATTATTTGTTTTAAGTTCATTTAGCCATACAGTGTAAATCTCAAAGAACATTTCTTTTCACATTATTAGACTCATGAACTCATTATCCTGTTCGTCTGACTGACTTCCTGTTAGTTACCTTGAGGGTCTCCGTCTCCAAAATATGATTCTGGGATATCGCGATACCCAACCTGTCTGAGCAGAAGCGGAAAAAGCCTGCTCACAAGAAGACGTTTCGGCAGCATTTGTGTCAAACCGCCTTCGTCAGGACCTTTATGTGAACTGAACCCTGAAGAAAGACCATTAAGTATGGACACGTATAGTATCTAAATGTCAGGTGTCCACAGTCCTACTATTCAAAATGGTGACGGTTCACTGAACTTAGTGCACCATGCTATTCTCCAGCCATCCTAATTGCACAGTTCGGGACAACTGATGTGCACGTGGCTTGTAAGTGTCCGAACTGCACGCTCTGTAACAATACAAAATGTAAGTGTCAATTTAGCTGATAGAAAACAAGGGTATAAATCGATCAAGATGCAGTAGTAGCTTGGGGTCTCATCTTACCAAATGCTAAACTTGTACTCAGCTAAATAATGTGTTGATTCAAAGCTGACGAAAATGATTTAAAAACCTGCAGACCCTGGAACAGTGCAGGCTGAGAGCCAGTGCCCAATATCGGCCACCCTCTAGTATACAGACCACCTGCAGGTTGGAGACACATGATAATATATGTCACTGCTTATATTCTGCGCATTGCGCCCACCCAGCACTCGGCCCCCATGAAATAAAACTGTTAAGACGAGTACCTATGACCGGGTCATGTAATGGCCAGCGTTGATTAATGCGCTGCCGATCTCATGGGGCCCAGTGTTCTCTACCTCTACTTGAATGTCTGTGTTTTATATGGATGGGGAAACACACCATACAAATGTAAATATATCTTATCAATCTGTTCTCGTCAGACGCTGACCTGTCCAAAATGCACCTTGAGGGATCTTGCCTTGTTAAAGCCCATCCATGTTCAGTAGCTTGAAAGTAAAAAAGAAGCAGCCGTTGCCTTTTTCAGCCACTCGTTTCATACGTTGAGTCATGTGACATTATGTGCAGCTATGTGATGAAGAAAATATAGGATATTATTTGGTAGGCGTATAGAACAAGGCGTTGAAATAGGCTAATGAGAAATACCCAGGTTAACCCCTTTCAATATTGCTTTTCTTCCTCGTCAAAGTGACTCTGGGAAACAGAGGTGGCAGTACTTGGCAGGAGAGTGAACCAAGTCTGCCAGTGTCAGAAAACACCATTTAAGCAATTTATTCACAATAATCCTACAAGTGGAAAGACCAGGGGAATAGGATTGCACCCCTTGGCATTACGGGACTCTGTTCAGGGGAAGGATGGTATGTACATGCAAACAGATCCAGAATAATCAGCATGCTGCTATCAGCCGACCAACTGATCCAGGTCAAAACCCAACTTTACTCACATCAAGTAGCATCTGCCTAAATCCTTTAGTATTAAGTTTAGAGGTGTCAAAGGTTGGGTCCAACTCCATGGGAATGGGGACTTACACTTTCCGCCGCCTGATATCCCGGGCCGCTGGTACTTGTAATGTCCTGGTGGCACCGGGATCTTAGCAGCGGAAACAGTGTTAGAGTCTGGCGGCAACCAAGCATTAGCACCGGCGAGTTACTGCCAGATTTTTAATGAGGCACAGAGTAATGCTGGGAGGACAAAACAACAAAGATGCAAGCCCCACTACAAGTAAACATTGGAATCACATCCTAAGCAGGCTCTACATCTTTTCTGAATCTAATATCCAAGAAATCATTATTTTCAAAGGTATACGGTTGTATCGACAACATAGACCAAGCTGAGCGGGTGAGTGCAGCGCTGCCTAGAAAGATCTCCTTTGTTGCCCTCCTGGGCTTGAAATTACTTGTGCATTTGTTTTTGTCCCTGCCCGTGTCCCCTGTTCTCCCGCTTCCCCTTCCCCGTTGTTCTCCTCCTCCCCTGCCGGCCTCCCATCCCACACCCAGACCCCCTCTGATTGGCTCTCTGGGGCCGTGTGTTTGCCTGGTTAGCAGCGCTGCTCGCCACTTGACCAAGCTGAGCGGGTGAGTGCAGCGCTGCATAGAAAGATCTCCACTGTTGCCCTAATAGGCTTGAAATTACTTGTGCAATTGTTTTTGTCCCTGCCCGTGTCCCCTGTTCTCCCGCTTCCCCTTCCCCGTTGTTCTCCTCCTCACCTGCCCGACTCCCGTCCCGCCCACACCCCGCCTGATCGGCTCATCTTCCCTTATCACTGACCTTCCCTAGGCAGCCCCACGGCTAAGGGCCCTAGGCCAAGGGCGACTCCTGCTTGATGGCTCCCTGGTGGTGTCTGCAGGTGTCCACAGGGGACACCAGATGCCAGTCGCCTCCTTTTCTGACCGCCCTACCTACCCCCCCTTTCCACATCCAGCGGTTTCCCTTGCTGTTTCAAATTCTATAAATTTGCTCGTATCAGCACCACCTATATTGCAGTGTGAAACCTAGATCTTTCTCCCTCTTTAGGACTCTCAAACCTAGGTGTTTCTTCTCTCCTGTCTTAGGATGTCCATTTTCTGAGCTCTCTCCTGAGTGCTGCCGTCCTGTCCCATAGCTCTACTCACTTGCCTCTCGCTGTCTTGTCTACCCACCCTAGGGCCCCACCCCTCTCCCTCCCACCTACTCTATGGTGCTCTCTGTCTCTCCTATCTTTTCAAACTGCTTCTCTATTGACTATCCTGCTCTCCTCACCAAGTCAGGTAGGAAGAAGTTTAAAAAGAACATCCTGGTCTCCAACCCAGGCCTCCCTATCGCTGACACCTACACCAGTGCCTCCTCCAAGGAAACTCTCACGACATCCTCTTTGTCGTCCCTTCACCCGACATATGGGCCCCTCACATGCTCTCTGTGCTCTATCCTTTCTCCTCTTCTCCCATTAATGGTGGCACCCGTTGGGATTCCCTCCTGGCTTCCTTCCATTCTTCTAAGGTCATTATTAATGTCTACTCCAATGGGACCGTCTTGGTCCAAGGCCCCCAGGCCAACCTGCTTCTCTTTGATAGACGCTTCCCGCGCCTCATCAACTTCCTTTCTTCTCCTGCTGTCCCCTCCCGCCTTTCCCCTACTACCTCGCCTCCCCCTTCTGCCTCCTCCTTGGCTACCTTGCCTCCTCCTCCGCTCTCTGCCCCCTCTCGGGCTCCCGCTACACCTCCGAAGGGCGCACCTATGATCTGTACCCCTCTCCGGAAGTCCTTCAAGGATGGCAACCTTCACCATATTGCCACTCTAAACTCTGGTTATGCTGTCAAGCACGCCTCTGATATCTGCCGCCTTCAGGAAGAAGTTGACCTTGATGTCCTCGGTCACACCGAGACATGGTTCCCAGCCGGCTCTATCACTAGCTTCGACACTCTCCTCCCTGATGGCTACAAGATCCTCTCCATGCCCAGGTCCAACCGCTCTGGTGGTGGTGTAGCCCTGATCTTCCCCGAGTGGATTCCTGCCACTGTCACTCCTACGCAGGCCTAATCCTCGTTTGAATGCCTCATCTGCAGGCTCTCTCTCTCCCCCAGCCATTCCCTTACTGTGGCTACTATCTATCGGCCACCTGGTCAAATTTCTTCCTTCCTCTCCGAGTGGGCGGTCCTCTCCTCCTCACTCCTGGCCTCTCAACTCCTCCTTCTTGGAGACTTCAACATCCACCTGGATGCCTCCTGTCCTCCCTCTGGATTCTTTCGTGACCTCTGCGACTCTCTCTCAATCACTATTCTCCCCTCTGGCCCAACTCACACTGCAGGGCACACTCTCGATGTTCCCACCTCACCCTCCCTACCCCTCAGGCCAAGTCACCTCCATCACTGCCACCCACCTTCTCGGTCATCCGACCCTTGAAACGCGTGTCAGTTGAGGCTTTCGCCGCCACCTTCTCATCCACTCCTCCCCCTTTGGCTGACTCTCACCCTGACACAGCCCTCTCCATGCTCCACTCTTCTATATCTGATACTCTTGACATCCTTGCCCCTGTCATGAGAATCCGCCTGAAGCCCAGACCCAAGTGTAACTCCTGGTAAGACTCAGACCTCGTCACCCTAAAACGCAAGCGCAGGGTGGCTGAAAAGAAATGGCGTGCTTCATGTTCATCCCCTGACAAACTGGCCTGCCGCCTGCTGCAAAGGCAATACCGGCTCTCTGTCCTCACCAAGAAGAGAGCTCATATCCAAGCCTGCGTCTCTGCGCCATCTAACAACTTGGTCAAACTCTTTAAAATCTGAAAGGAACTGGCCAACCCTGCCGCAGTTTCTACCTCTCCTGTCCCTTCCCAGGCCCTCTGCACGGCACTGGCTTCTCCCTTCATTTCTAAAACTCAGGACATCCTGTCCTCACTCTCCTCCTTTCGCCTCCCTCCCTCTATTCCCTGCTCTTCTGCTGGCCCTTCTGCAGCCACCCCCCACCCCCTCCGTCCTTCTTTGCCTTTCCCCTTTTCTCTGCACACAAGGTTTCTAGACAAGTCCGATCTATGAAAGTCTCGTCGAAACAGGTTCACCCCTGTTCCTCCAAAACTATCAAGGACCACATCAACTCCCTTGCTCCTGCCCTGGCTGATTTCTGCAATCACTCCTTCGCCACTGGAGTCTTCCCATCTCCCCTGAAGCACTCCCTTGTGCACCATCCTCTTAAGAAACCCTCTGCCAACCCCTCCTGCCCGGCTAACTATCGCCCAATCTCCATCACTCCCTTTCTGGGCAAGCTCCTGGAGAAACTGCCCATCACCCAGCTTAATATCCACACTGAATCTGTTGGTTGTCTTCATGACCATCAGTCTGGCTTCAGAGCTGCCAGAAGCACGGAAACTGCTCTCCTGAACATCCATGAAGACCTGGTCTCCAACCTTGACCCCAACACCTCTTGCGTCCTCATCCTGCTTGATCTCTCTTCTGCCTTTGACAAGGTCAATCATGCCATCCTGCTCAACTGTCTCCGTGATAACCTGGGTATCACTGGTCACGCTCTGGTGTGGCTGACTTCTTTCCTCTTCGACCGACCCTCCCAGGTTCAACTTGGGTCCTTCCTTTCCGATATCCTTATCTCTACCTGTGGTGACCCCCAGGGGCCTAACCTCTCTCCCTGACTTTTCAACCAATACCTGGCACTCCTTGCCCGCCGCATCGCCGCTCTTTGCTCCAACTTTCAGTGCTATGCGGATGACACCCAGCTCATTTTCAGGCTACCCTCGGCCTCCTCCTCTCCTTCCCTCCTTCCCTCAACTCTGATTGTCTGTCTGCCATCCATGAGTGGTGTGCCGCCAATGACCTCTGCCTTAATGCCAGTAAGACTGAGATTCTACTCATTGGCACACCCGCTCCCTCCTTTCCTGCAGCTCTCTGGCCTGCCTCTATTGGCCCTCTTCCTGCTCCCACCTGCACGGCAAAAAACGTTGGAGTCATCTTTGACTCCACACTCTCCTCCTCTCCTCACATCTCTGACGTCTCTAAGAAGTCACACTACCAGATGCGCCTCCTCAGAGGTATACTTCCTTTCCTCTCCTTCCCCCAGAGGCTCAGTGTCTCCAGAGCCCTGGTTCTCTCTAAGTTGGACTATTGTAACAGCCTCTATCTAAATCTGCCCACCTCTACTCTCTGCCCTCTGCAACTGATCCAGAAAAGGACTGCAAGACTTGTCCTTGGCCTCAAGCCCAGGGACAGTATCTCTCCAGGACTGAAATCGCTTTACTGGTTCCCAGTGGCTACAAGGATTAAGTTCAAAACCCTCTGCATTGTCCACAAGGCCTTCTGGAGCTTGTGGCCGCAATAACTTCAACTCTCTATTCCTAAATATCTTCCTTCTCGAGCTCTCCGCTCATCCACATCCAACTCCCTCAGGGTCACTTGCTTCTCCAAGCAACGAGTTGGTGGTAGATCTCTTTCTTCGGCAGGGGCCTCCCTCTGGAACAGCCTTCCTCCCTCCCTGAAACTTGAGGAGAACCATCTCCGGTTCTGGAAGCACCTGAAAACCTTCCTCTTTGCCTCTGCTTTCTCTCCCCTTCTCCCCTGCTAAATTCCTGGCTAAACCGGCACTGGTTACCTGGCCACCCTTCTGACTCTTGGGCCCAGGTTCCGCCAGTTGCCCACCTGCACTACCTCCCTGGCAACCCCTGCACCAGGGACTGTTCTCTGTAGCCCTACAGTCCCCCTACCAGCACTTATGTCTGCACTTCCTTGCACTTGCCACCAGTGGCCGTTTTATTTATCTTATTTTATTCTACTATCCCATGTACTGCACTTTCCCCTCTCCCTTCCCCACGCACTTTTCCCTTTCCCCCTCCCCATGCACTTGCGCGATCTGAATGATACCTGGCCTAGCAGGATCGTTGTTCTGTCTTCCTTTGTTCCCCTCTCTTGAACACTTGTGTATAGGCACATTATAAATGCCATATCATATTGATATTCCACATGTTTCCCTGACTGATAAATGACTTTTGAAAGGCTGAGACACAAACCTAGCTTGATGAAAGCGAGATCGTATCCTGTAGGCAGAAACCACCCATATTTGTTAATATTACGCAATGTTGTATAGTGTTGTTAACCTACAAAAGAAATACACAAACTCTTGCATTTTCCAATTACAAGAATATCATTTCGTTTTTGGAAAGAAAATTGTATCATCTTTGGGAGGAGGGTGCATCAGCACATGCACGAAAAGTGTTAAGACTTGGGCGACTTTGACTACCAGAGTTCAATGTCTTAATGTTCCTTCTCAGTTTTTAGGGGATGCTTTGGACCCAAGAATACATTTCCCACAATTTCCCACAAGACAAATTCAGAATTCCTCCCTCTGTTTCCGAGACTTCCCAAGTGTCTAGTGGTAGTGTCTTCAGTGATCCTTTCTCCTTGGGAAAATAGCTCTCCTGTGTAGTCAGCTGACATTTCTGGCGTAGCCTTCAGGTCTCAGAATATCTCAAACATTTGTTTTCTGGGACATAGATGACAGGCACAAAGTAGGAAGTCTTTCAGATGAGTAGATTATATAACGGACTGCTCATGGTCCACAAAATAAGTTTAATTCAGTATATTTCTTACACACTCGGCCTGGCAACCTCTTGCAAGCTTATCACGGCTGAACAGGACCTACGCTATCACAAAGATTGAAAAGAAACCATTCCCATCTCCTGATGAACCATTGATAATATCAATGGGGAAACGCGTGTCGAGAAAGATATAAGAACTATACTGAAGTTTAAGTACATTAAGGATGAGTGCATATTAACTGACTTTGAGGAAAAAAATGAAGTGAAAACCAAATTGAAAACCTGAGAATTATCAGCCCAAAGCCCTTCTTAATGCCCCTGGAAAGGTTTTTGCGAGAATAATTTTGAAAGATTTTTTTTCCTGGCTTAATAATAATCATGTTTTAGATTCTAATCAATCAGGTTTTATTGAGGGTGTTGGTACTGTTATAAACGTACTTATTTTATCTACGATCAAGAAGCAAGCTTTTGGGGGGGTGCTGTGACGCGCCGAACAAGATGGCCGCTTAGCCCCGGATCTCTGAGACTAGCAAGCTCCAGAAGATAAAAATCCTGCGGATACACCGCGCTGCTGCGAACGCCAGATACCGGAGAAACTGTCTGAACCCCCCCCTGCAGAGTTTGGAGTGGGTTGTGTGGGTTGGGGAGAAATCCACCCGCCCGTTGTGGAGGAGCGCCGGTGTGAGGGGGAGGGGTTCTGCCTGGCGGCAGAGTGAATCTGCACCAAAACCAGGCCCCGGCTGCATGGAACACCGGTGTCCCAACGGATCGCAATAAGCGCGGCTTCAACCGAAACCTCGGGCGGAGCTGCCCCCGCTGCGGCGGGTCTCATCGAATCCTATGTCTGGCAACGGGCGCGGGCACAAGCAACCCCTGATCCGGCCGGGGCACCTGGTCGAAGCGGACATAAGCCTACACAGCCCGGGACCCTTTCCGTACCGCCCCACTCCTGGCGCCTCCTCGCTCAGTGCCTCCGGTGGACCCAGCGCATCCTTACCTGCTGCCCGCTTCCTCATCTCGCAGCTGGGCCCGTGGATCTGTGCTGCCCGATGGCCGGGACCGGACCGCCCCCTCGACGCTCCCCGGCACACCATCTCTGCTCCTCCCCGCTGATCCCGGCCGGGGATCTGCCCTGCCTGCTCTTTCATCTCGACCTGGCGTGCGCCCCGACGCTGGACGGGCCTGGGGGGGGCGCCTCTCTCCTACATAACACCGCCGCTTCAGCCAGCTAATCCCTGGTGAGACGCCCACGGCCTGGGCCCCGGGTAGAAGCAGGCCCATTTTCCATCACACCCCACTGAACCATCCGTTGGGGTGGCCCGCTCCCCGGCGCCAGTGGGAACACAGATCAACTAACCGCAACAAACAAGGTATGTGCATGTTGGCAGTTACATACAGTTCCATGGCTGCCCGCGCTTGTCCAGAAATGACCTCTCATCAGCTGGACTCCCCCCCCTGACCGCCTTGGACACTGGTCAAATACTGGGCCATAATCCAATTTACCCACATAACAGCTGCCACTATACCCAGCCATTACCGGTCAAAAGACGATGGAAAAGTGAACCACGTTGCCGGCAAGACACAACAGACTACCAGCCTTTAATACCTAGCTATATACCGGCGGAAACAGTGAGCCACGCCAAATACCCCACGGAACACACTGCACTGAATAAACACCCAGCAGCAATATATCCTGCATGCCCACCCTCTGCAAACATGGCTGGTGGTGCCAAAAATAAGGACAAAAAAAGGGGGCCCCATGGATGCCTTTGCCCACTCCTCAAGCCAAGAATAGGACAATGACAATGCAGAATCCCCCAAAACACCAACGCCGGACCCCCCCACAGATGAAATGGCCCCATACATGGCAGCGATGGAGAGAGGGTTTGCGGCAATCAACACCAAGCTGGATGACATAGGGGAAAATATCGCCTCCATCCGAGCCGATATAAAGAAAGTTAACTCTAGGGTCAGAGAGGCAGAAAATAGGGTTTCAGCACTTGAAGACACAACTACCATACAAGGCAAAACCTTGGAAAAAATAAAAAAAGACGCCAAGTCGCTACAGAACAAGTGTGAAGATTTAGAATCCTGCTCGAGACACAAAAGCATCATAGTGGTCGGGGTGGCGGAGCGCAAACCTAATGTCCCCATGGAACAATTCCTTGAAGATATACTACACTCCCTATTTTCGGATGCACAGTTCTCCAAACAGTTCCTGGTGGAGAGAGCGCACAGAGCACTTACCTCACCTCCCAAGCCGGGGGCACCACCACAAACTATAATAGCAAAGCTGCTCAATTACCGTGATGGAGACCTGGTGCTCTGTCTGGCACGTGAACAAGGCCCCCTCTCCTCTGAGTCCAACCAAATCCACATATATCCGGATTTTTCGACGGGGGTGCAGACGGCACGAAGATCCTTTGACCCAGTGAAAAGAGCATTGAGAGACCGTAAAACCAAATATGCCATGATGTTCCCGGGAAAGCCTCGCATCTAACATGCAGACAAGACACAATTCTTTGACTCACCAGATGATGCTATGGCATATATAGAAAACCACATCCCGGAGCTACCCACAGGGACCTAACTAACACACTTCTTTCTACCGGTCCTGACAAGAAATTAGTCCTACTACCTTGGACAGCAAACGAGACAACACCGCGCCTATCCACATCAACACCAATTATAGTCCCGGAGAGGAGGCTGGGCCACGCTGCCCCTTCGCTCCCTCAAGTTCGACCGCAAAGTAGCAAATGGTTTTCTGGGAGACACCGCCCGTTTAGGGGGATGGTGAGGGTAGGGGAACGAACAGGCCTGTTGCCTGGTTATAGCAGCAAGATGCAGTAGTTATATTAAACCGCACCACCGAAAAGGTGGTTTGGTTACAGCAGCGTCAACGCACACAGCACATAAGGGTAATGAATGGCATCTCAACAAATGACTTCTATCCTGGAACGTAAGAGGACTCCTTAATCCAATCAAGACCAGGAAAGTAATAGCATACGTCAACAGGCACAGAATAGACATCCTACTATTACAAGAAACGCAAACCATTATACAAAATATTAACTCACTTGGTCGTTCCTGGGGTCCGGAGGTATATACGACGAATTACTCGCCTCAATCGGGAGGGGTCCTTACCTTAATCCATCAAAGACTGGGACTCCAAGTCCATGACACCAAAATAGATGCAGATGGTAGATTTGTTATACTTTGGGGCACACTACAAGGCCCACGAACTGATACTCAAACACGTATGGCCCTAATATAGACACCCCGGAATTCTATCAACAAATTGTAAATCTAATATCCCCAGCAGAAGAAACAATAATAATATGGGGAGGGGACTTCAACACCATCATTGATCCCGCCATCGACAGGACATCTACGAGCCAGCGAGCTAACACCAAAGCAGCACTAACCATAAAACAGGCCATGACCACTGTCCCATTGGCCGATGCCTGGAGGGAAATGCATCCTACCATAGAGACTACAAATTCCATTCATACGTCCATGGGTAGAGCTCCAGGATAGACTATTGGCTCTGTTCCACACGCTGCACTGAAGGAATGCACTATACTACCTAGAACAATATCCGACCACTCTCCAGTGATCCTCGAAATCCAGATCGGGACACCCAACCCTGAACACCGCTTATGGAGAATGCCTCCAGATTTCCTGCGAGACACCTCACTACATGAACCACTCCGCACAGAAGTGCAGGACTTCTTCGACCGCAACAAAGACTCAGTGGAATCAAATCATACGACATGGGAAGCCTTCAAGGTGTGGCTTAGAGGTCATCTGATCTCTAAAGTGCATGGCACTCTGAAAGACATACGGGCCCAACTGGTCTTAACCAAACTCCAAACCAAAGAAGCAGAAACAGCATACATCAGAAAACCTACACCAGCAACATTATCCACTCTGAACGAACCTCTGAATAAGTTCAAAACACTGGCAGAGCAGGAGGTATGGTACATATCCCAACCAATCAGAGCCAGGAAGTATGGCAAAGGTAATAAGTCTGGTAAAATGCTATCAAACCTTATTAAGACTGAACAGGGACACAGACAAATTACCAGCATAATAGATGACCACGGCTCAACCCATGTGGATCACTCAGAAATGAATGAGGAGTTCTGACTCTTCTAAAGCAAGCTGTACTCAAATGCGGACCAAGTATCAACAGAAGAATTACAAGGATATCTCAACTCCTTCCCTCTTCCCAAACTCACTTCGGAAGAAAGTGGTAATATGGATCTGCCCCTAACCCTTGAAGAAATAAAACAATCAATCAAAGATCTCAAGACGGGCCAGTCACCAGGGTAGGATGGCCTACCAACGGGTCTATACAAATTTAACATAGACGAACTAGCCCCACGACTGCTGGAGGTGTGGGATGAAGCTCTGGAAATCTGTACACTCCCACTGTGAATGAGGGAGCCATCATCACGGTGCTACTGAAACAGCATAAGCCAGCTCACTCCCCATCCTCGTACAGACCGTTGTCCCTCATCAACGTGGATACCAAAATGTTTACCAAGGCCATAGCCAATAAACTGAACCCCTACATACATGACCAAACTGGTACACCCTGACCAGACGGGTTTTATACCAGGCCTTTCCACCGCCCTGAACCTTAGACGCTTCTTCGCTATCACATCTCAACTGGATTGGGTAGAGGCGGTGGCATTCTCATTGGATGTGGAAAAAGCCTTCGACTCCATCTCCTGGAAATGCATGTACGGAATCATAGGGAAAATGGGGTTCGGACCAGAATTCCTCAGAACTTTAAAACTACTGTACCACAACCCCACGGCCAGAGTACGCACCAACAATACCCTGTCTGCTGTAATCTATGCAGAGGCACCCGACAGGGATGCCCACTTTCCCCGCTATTATTCGCACTAACAATAGAGGGAATGGCAGCATGCCTACGACACAACCATGCCTGGAGGGGGATCCGTATATTGGGAATACCTCAATTTATCTCGCTCTATGCAGATGATACGATGCTATACATCAGGAACCCAGAAATTCACTTACCGGCGGTGCTACGAGACATTGCCGAATTCACCAGATACTCTGGATACAAAATCAACCGAACCAAATCCGAAGTAATTCCCCTTACCGAGGCCACAAACCAATCTGCAACCTTCGATGACTTACGTTGGTTCCCCACCTCAGCAAGATATTTGGGCATAATAATGGCACCAGAAAAAAAAACACTGTTTACTAACAACTACGCCCCATATCTAGCACAAATAGAATGCAAACAACCCCTGGACAAACTGCCATTGTCGCTGTAGGGTCAAATATCCCTGCTGAAAATAATAGTTCCAAAATGGGTGTACCTATTTAATGGCATCCCGATCTGGCCAGGTATGAAATTCTTCGATACTCTGCAAAAGCTTGCAACACGATTTGTATGGGTAGGTCGACAGCCCAGACTGAGTTGTTCCAAACTTTGTGAGAACTACGACACAGGTGGCCTGGCAGCTCCAGACTTCCAGCTATATTACCACTCAGCACAAGCACACTTCGCAAAATACTGGGCTAATACCACAGAACAATATGCCCATATACATGCAGAAAAGTTTGCAGCTTCTCCACTGAACCTTCAGAGATGTTTGCCAAGGTACCCAGAGAAAAACTGTTGGCTGACCCTATGGAAACAACAGCGAGAGCATGGGCGCAGAACCTGAAGAGAGTGAAATGCGAAATAGTTTACTGGCCGCACCTTCCCCTATGGCAATACCCTGGCCTGGAACCCACAATGGATCGCACTATACTGACACTATGGGACCCCAACAAAAAGGCGAAGGTCAGAGACCTCTTCCCAGAAGGGAGGTTCCTCACGCTGAGGGAAATCCAAAACAGAACAGGGAAAAGTCTAACCACAACCTTGCACCATCAACAGCTGAAGGCCGCGTGCAAATAAAAATGGCCATCCTTCCCCAATGCACCCCCGACACAAATTCCTAAAAGAGATTCTCACAGAAGAAGGCTTTACGGGTAGTGTGTCACCTTATACAGAACCATGCAATCTAATACACCATCCAAGAACAATATGAAAACTGAATGGGAAAAAGACTTGACCATCCAGATAGATGAACAACACTGGACAAACTACTGTAAAACACCAAAGCCATATCCCTATGTGCCAACTTTAGACTTATTCAATTCAAAATCCTGAACCAACTCCACATAACACCTAAACAAATAGCCCAATTTGATCCCGCCAAGCCACAGCCGTGCCCCAAATGCGGAATACTCAACGCAACAGCCATCCATATGTATTGGGAACGCCCACCAATTGAACAATACTGGAAAGAAGTTGCCAACACAATGAACTCTATACTAAATACTAATATCCCAGCCACACCGCTAAAATACCTCCTGGGAGACATTGGAAAGGCTTCAGTCAAGACCCGAAGACTATTTGCAGTGGGAGGTGCCATGGCCAAACGGAATATCCTTAAGAAATGGAAATCAAAAGACCCCCCCACACACCAAAACTGGTTAAGAGACTTAATCAACACACAGGAATGTGAAGAGATATACGTCCGGGGGATTAATTCGACCGAGACCCAAGGACATATGGGCCCCACTCAGGTCATACCTGTTCGCTGAGGAAGAAGAGACAAGAAGAATTATGGACTCCCCAGCATCCCCTGAATGATACTCTATCCTAGATATTCTCCCTTCTCCACCGCCCCTCCCCCTGCCTGCCTCCCTTCCCTGCCTCCCTGCCCCCCCATGTGAACCTATTATAATGAGTCCCATGATACACGGTTTTATATACATAAATTGTTAATATATGATTGTAATATGTCTTTCCCTCACATGCGAGAATGTCAGTATTAAATAAAGTTTTTAAAAAAAGAAGCAAGCCATTCACAGAAAGCAGCTAGTTTTTATTGCATTAATAGATTTTAAACAGTCCTTTGATTCCGTCTCATGTGACATTGTATGGACAAAATTATATCAAGCTAACTGCCACTCACATCTAATCTACATGATACAACAATTCTATCGGAACACTACGCTGAAAATCAAACTTACTACAGATGGGATGTTGTCAAACTCAGTGATGACTAACATATGCCTCAAACAAGGTTGTATCTTTGTTTCCATTCTTTATAACTTCTATATTAAAGATATTGGCACTAAACTTGAAGTTGTCCACGCCTTCTCACCCAAAATAGGAACCAAACAAATCGCATGGCTTCTTTACGCTGATGATTTGGTTCTCGTAGATAAGTCTCCGATAGGACTACAGCGAAAATTAGCAGCCTTAGGACAATATGCAAAAACTAATAATCTTGTTATAAATACCTACAAATAAAATATCATAATTTTTCATCATCATTTACCAAAGACTGGATTCAAGTTCAACTTGACTCTTATGCAATTCCTCATTAACCCAAACACAACAATACAAATACCTTGGAGTACATTTATATAATCATCCATCAGATCAGCCAAACCAATTTGAGCTAAAAAACAGAGTTAAGTTCCTGGCAATACAATGCAAGGCTCTTCAACACAAATATGGTCAATTTTCAATAAAACCTGCGATTTTTTATTACAAACAAAAAGTAATCCCCATTATAACGTATGGGGCACAGACAAAATACGTATTAAATAGTCCCAAATGGGAGGTAATCGAAGGCACCTTTTGGAAACCAAAGTTATCTCTGCCTCAAAGTTGACCAATGTCAGTCATTCGATTTGAGTTAGGGCTGACATCATTAACAGTGATTTTATCATGGCAACTTTTAGCTGCATATAGGAAATGCTTTGTTTCTGAGGTAAACCATCACAATTTATTTCCTGCTCTAAATCAGCAATATTATCAAATGATCCTTCCACTATCCATCAACGGAAAACTAGATGCCAACTTATCCTTGATGAAGCAGATATTTCCCTTGAAATGCTAATACACACACCAGGTAAGCCTAAAAAGAAAGTTTGGCATTGTGATTGGATACAGATATGGAATATATGTTGCAATTACAAGCGCTTTAAAGCTGGATCATTCCTCCCTAAAACTTTGAATGACATTGCACCATATTTACTAAAATTCCCTAGTCGTATTTATGCTGATACATTGCTACAATTCAGATTGGATCTATGGCCAACAAAAGCGAGACTTGCAAAAATTTCAAATCATACTATAACTGACACGATCTGCCGCTTTTGTAATATGACTGAACATAATGAAACTACCCAAAATCTTATAATTGAATGTGTGTCATTGAGTGGTGATAGACGGAAAATGGCCTTTTATAAATACCTAAAAGAATACAACCTACTCACCAAAGAACAAAAGTGGCGCTATATTTTATGTAATATATCAAATATTGCTTCAGTGAATATTGCGAGTTTTACTATCATTAAACCTCAATGAATAAGTATGATTTTACTACTTCTATAATTAGGTGTTAGAATAACAATGCAAATTACAGGATTTTAGATTATTTATGTTTTTACAGATTTTAAAAATCAATATTCTGTTTTATTACTATAAATAGCTTATGACATTCAGCTTCCTCTTTTAACACCTACTCTCCCATACTAACATACTATGTACTTTTAACTTATATTATCAAGATTCGATTGCTTGAATGTTAATGACTTGAATTATAACAATGAAATATCTTGTGTCATATTAGCTGATAAAAATGCCTGTAATTGGTCTTTTTTGTAACCAATTGAAAAAGTTGAGATACATCAATTAAAACAATTGTAATAAAAAAATAAAGCCCTTTGTTAACTTGACTCCCTTCTCTAGCCTATTTGTCGATCAATGTTCAGTGTGAGACTTATTTTTCCTTGTCCTTACTCTCCTTCATAAGGCCTAATGTATAGTTCCCCTTCACCTCCAGATCCCTTGTATCTTGAAGTAAAATATCTTTGCACATGTTTTGCATTACAAATCAATAAAACAAATGTATGCAATGTTAAAAAGGTGAGTGCATAATCACATGACAACATGCTCAAGCAACACTGGTGCGCATAGCAGACATGTTTAACAGAACATCGGGAAATGCACAAGAACCACAATCACCCTGACGAAGCAGCGATGGTGGACTGCTGGATGCCTGCTTTCCAGTACTGTGATTGCACAATAATCTGCACAATAGGAGCTTATCGGGCATCAAATGTGTATTTTGGACTAATTCTGATTTGTTCATGAAAATTACGCAATGTTATGTATTCCAATAGGATTAGATACAACCACCATTTGCCTGCTAATCCCAACATTTGCCTATTTACTACTATAGCTTGTATGGTATTGCCCTGGTGGTACCCATCCTATACAAGGGATTGGTATAATTTGCAAGATACTACCTTCTAAAGGCCAGGTATTTTATTTACACCATTCCCATGAATTGCCTTTAAGACTGAAGGTACTAGCACCATTTACATCCATGGCGTAGGTACACCATGTACGCCCAGATATCCTAGGCATGCCTGCTTATGCAGATGGGGAGCAGGTGCAAGTGGATTTTGGTCACCTGGCCAGCCCTGCCCACCTGGTGCCTTCCTGGTTGCCGCTCTTTTTCCCTACTTAGGAAGCCCTCCAGCCTTTTCCTTTGCAGATGGGGAGCAGGTGCAAGTGGATCTAGGTCACCTAGCCTAAGACCCACCCACATGGTGCCTTCCTGGTTGCTGCTCTTTTTCCCCACTTAGCAAGCCCCACCCACCTGGTGCCTTCCTGGTTGCTGCTCTTTTTCACTACTTAAGGAGCCCTCCAGCCTCTTTACCTTTGCAGACGTGGAGCAGGTTCAAGTGGATCTAGGTCACTTGGTCTAAGCACCACCCACCTTCTTAGCCCTGCCTCTTCCTGCCTGCTCTTAACTCTTCGATCAAGGGCATCTCTCACCCGGTCGTCCGAAGCGAAGGGCAGACAGAGAAAAGGGCAATTCCTGTTTGGGCCTGTTCGGACCAGGAGGATCCAGGGCCGAACCCCTGCTCAGACAGCAGGTAAGCATGCACCAACATGTGTTTACTCCCTCTGTCCCTAGAGGCCATACCCACCCTCTGGCCCCCCGTGATGTTCCTTTTCCCCCTCCAGCCTACTTCTGCAGGAGTCTGTCCTGATACATTATGGTTTCACCATCACCGTCTTGTGGCCAATGCTGGATTTGACTTTTATGGACTTCATTGATTCACTGTGCGTCACCCTTTCTCATTGTGGCCCTGAATCATGCTATTCCCATCTTCATCTTGTATCCAGGCTTGCAACATTAAGTGTTACTACTGACTTCTGCAATTGTATTCGCTCTCCCCTCTTGCTTCTCCACTCTTTTTGACTAATTACTCTCTGTTCTCTCCTTCTCTCCCTTTTTCCATTTTCCTATCTCCTCCCCTTACTTTCTTCTATGCACTTACTCTATCAGAATTGTCCCTGGTCCTAGTACGATAGCAACCTTGTCTGTATCCTCACCCATCCCCTTACTTGTTTTTTTTTCCTCCCCTCTGACCCCCCTCCAGCACTATATGAAATGTTGTCAGGCCTAGTACGATAGTCGCTTGTTTTGTTCCTCCCCTACCTTTCTGCACCCCTCTCCCTCACCTTTTGTTTTCTTTGGCTCTACCAGAAATGTCATCAGGCCTAGTACGGTAGCCGCATGTCTGTTTCCATTTCTTTCCCACTCTCCCCCTCCCTTCCTTATCTATGTCTTAGCTCTTGCACTATCTGAAATGTCGTCAGGCCTAGAACGATAGTTAATTTCTCATCCTTACTGTTCATGGCCTGTAAGAATGTCATTGTATTTTCCCTTTTTCCCCTCTCTTGCCTTGAAGCGCTTTGAAACTTATTGAGTATAGGCGCAATATAAATAAACTATCATATCATATAATATGCCCATTCAATACAACATGGTCAGATTCCTTTATGCCTTATTAAAACCAGATTCCACTATATCAGGTTAACAAATACGCTCTGTGCCATGTGCATTATACCCAGTTGCCAGAACAAGGCTAGCTTCCAATATGCCCAGCTAGCATATCATTTGCAAATTCCATTATGCTCAATTCGAACAGAATTTACTGATAGTTTTTAGCTCAGTTCTCATAGTGTCAGATCCAATTATGCTCAGTTAGCACTGAAAAACAATATTCTGTAATGCAGAATGAGCAAGAAAATTCCAGAATGTCAACGGCACATTAAGGCTAGACAGCATTATGCCCAGTTACCACAGAAAAAGCCAAATTGCAGTGCGACCAGTAATTCCATATTGCATTATGCACCATTATGAGAGGAAAGGCTAGATTGCATTTTGCACGGTTACCATTGCAAGGCCAAGTGCTGTTATGCCGTGACACTACAGTAATGCTAGATTTCAATAAGTAGCAAGGGTGAAATGAAGTACATCCAGTTAGCACAGCTAAGTAAGACTCAAACATGCCAAGTTAACACAACTACGAAAAAATGAGCCTAGGCAAAATAAATTAGAAAAAATAAAGAAAAATGTCATTGAATTATTCGCAAGCAAAGCAATTATTGAAATAAACAAAGGGGAAGATGCCAAACACTTTAAGCACAGATATTTTACAAAAAAGTCACAATTTAGAAGAAAAAGCACAACATAGAACATTAGTTAGAACTAGGAAAGTTTACTCACTGTAATGACTATTGTACTCCTGGCCCATGGTCACTTTCTTCCATAATGGTGCATAATGCAATATGGAATTACTGTTCATACTACAATTCCTTCCCACTCACCCCTTGGGGACAGAACGAGAGCATTTTGTAGCACCATACAAAAAATGTCTTTCCTATTTGTATGTTGTGGGCCCGAGCGCATGTTTGGCTACAGACTCCTCCTCACCACGCCACGCCTACGGGGTTCACACATCAGTCCTTTTTGACCCGCTTATGTCGGTATGCCGTGAGGGCATTTTAGGGGGAAGGCGGGAGGCCGTATGGAGGAAAAGAGGAATAGGAGTACAGTAGTCACAACAGTGATGAACTTTTCCTTACTAACACATCCCGTCCCCTTCTCTCCATACTAGTGGGAGATTCACAAGCACGTCTCCCAAGGGGTGGAAGGTCTCTCTCCTTAGTTTAGCCGAAGATATTTTTCAATATCGCCTAACCAAACTGAGCATCAGCTCTCAAACTCATGTCCAGGCAATAATGTTTACAGAAGGCTGATGGTGAAGCCCAGGTTGCTCCCTTCGCCATACTGTCCCAAAGGACATGTTTCTGAAATGTCACAGAGACTGCCTTAGCTCTGACAAGGTGGGCATGAAGACCTTTTGGCGGTGGTAGTTTCTGCATAGATTAGCTTTCCAGAATGGCCGCCACAATCCCCTGGCAATGATTGTTTTTGAAGCTGAAGTGCCCTTGCTTACTACCTGAACGCAACAAAACAGTTGAGAATTCCTAAATTCTCTGCTACTGTCAATGTACAAATTAAGGACTCTGCTAACATCCAAGGCGTGAAGAACTCTCTCTGATTCAGAAGTTGGATTTGGAAAACTACTGGCAGGCAAATCTCCTAGTTAATATGAAATTCAGAGACTATATTGGGAAGGAACAATGGGTGTATGCATAGCACCACCTTGTCTCAATTAAAGGTTGTGAAAGGTTTGTTCACGGTTGGGCCTGTATTTCACTTATCCTCTTGGCTGATGTTATGGCCACCAGGAAAGATGTCTTCCAAGACACCAGTCTGATATCTGCAGAAGCCATTGGTTGAAATGGTTTGTGACACAAGGCTGTTAAGACATTTAAATACCATTTGGGATGAGGAGGCTTGACTGCTGGAAACAACCTGTGCAGTCCCTCAAAATGACGCCTTACCACCGGATTCCCAATAGAAAAGTTCTGGCTGTGTGAATTACGACAGGCACCCAATGCTGACAAGTTCTGCAAGTGTCAGGTTTATTGCCAAGCTCTGCCAAACAGGAAATAAGGGAAATGTCAAGGAAGCGAAAAATCTGACCTGCTCAGAGGAACTGTAGGTTGCTGGATATAAAGACTTCCCATAGGATATCCAACCCCTAAATATGCAAACAGGGAGCCGTATACCCTTAAGAAAACCCACAACTGAGAAGAAAACCCTGAAGCTGCAAGAAAAATGTTCTCCAAACAAAAAGGAGTAGTCATTAAATGTATAAAGCACCTTCCGCCAAAGGCGCTGAACAATAAAAGAATTCTGAAAACGGTGCAATCAAAATGATACAAAATGAGGTGACATTTGCCTCTCCAATATTTTTATAAACTGGACATTCTAGTTTCCAGGGTGACGAAACAGTTGAACCTTTCCTTTGCTGAAGATCATGTGCCCCAGTTCCTGAAAGAAGCCTGGATCACCCCACATTTGAAAAAGAACAATCATGATCCCTTCCAGGCAAAGAACTATAGCCCTATTACGAAAGTGCATTTTCTGCTTAAAATTCTGCATCGAGTGACCTATATCCAAGTGCAGAGTTATATTGAGAGCAACAATATTCTTGGCCCTCAACAGTCAGGCTTTAGAGCTAGAAATAGAACAGAAACTGCTCTTCTAGAATTAAAATCTAATCTATCCAGTATAGTGGATAAAGGTCACCCCGCCCTTCTGATTCTGCTGGACCTTTCGGCAGCCTTTGACTTAGTAGATCATTCACTTCTGGTCACCAGGTTGCAGGATGTGGCAAGTTGCTTAGGAGCTGCAGCCCAGTGGGTTGCCTCGTTCCTGGGGCCCCGTAATGCAAGGGTTGCCGTTGATGATGCAGGCTCCAATCCCCCCTGCCATCTCCTGTGGGGTGCCACAAGGATCCTGTATCTCACCGACTCTTTTCAAAATGTACATCCTGCCTTTTTTGATGCTTCTGGATGACCTGGGTGTTCAGTATGCTAATCATGCCGATGACACCCAGGTAGTCCTGAATCTCTTGGGCATGCACAGGACGCAGCGACCATTGATGAGATCTATGGCTCCATTCAGGCCTGGATGGCAGCTAACGCCCTCACCCTGAATAGTGATAAAATGGAACACCTGATTGTTGCCTCTGGGCCAAGTCTAAAAAAAACTGCCTGCTGACTATCAGAGTTTCACCATCTCTGGTACTAAAATCCCAATGGCCAAGAGTGTGAAGACCCTCTGTATCATGCTCGACGCAGAACTCACCATGAAATCTCATGTCACTTTCCTTCAGGCATCTTGTGGCTATATTAATAAACGTCTCAGCCACATTCGCCCTTTCAAGTCATCTAAGAATATCTCTCCAATTGCCTCTGCACTGGTGAACTTGCGCCTGGACTACTATAACAGCTTGTTCCTGGGCACCCCACAGGCAAATTTCACAGCACTGTAGGTGATTCAAAATGGTGCAGCACGCACCACTCGTGGTCTTGCAAGACACGTTCACATACACCAGCGCTAGGAGGGAGCTCCACTGACTCCTGGTAAAACATTGCATTACACACAAGGTCCTAACGCTAAGTCACAAGGGTCTGAATCACGCAACCCCCTCATATCTCATTGATCACACTAAGGTCAATCAACTCCACCAACCCAAATTCAGGCTCAAAGGGTTTGGTGGCACTATGTTCAATGTCCAGGCTCACTTAGCTTGGGATGTTCTCCCGCCTGATCTAAGAAAGATACACATCTTGACTGACTTAAAAAAAAAAAAGTTTAAGACCCATCCCTTTAACCTTGCTCCGTAACTGATTACTCTGCCACCCCCTTTCTCTGGATCATGATTTTCGTTGTCATTCCTGTTTTGTCTTATGTGCGCCCTGAGGCCTGTGAGTGTGTGACGCGTTCGAAAAATTTAAATAAATCAATAAAAATAAATACAAATGAGAGGCATTACCCAAACACCGGCAATACTACTCTCCTTGGACGCCGAAAAGGCTTTTGACCGCGTTGAGTCGTCTATCCGCTTCAAAACACTGAAGCATATGGGGTTCGGGGATCAGTCTATAAATATGATAAGAGCTAATTACAACTCCCCAGAGATAAGAATAGCCATAAATGGAGAAGTCACTGACAGGGTGAGGATCTCAAGGGGTACAAAACAGGGCTTCCCCGTCTCACTCCTGCTATACGCCATATTCCTGGAACCCCTTCTAATCAAGATAAGGGAACTCAAGGAGGTAAGGGGGATAGAGATGGCGGGCAGGCAACAAAGTCATAGCATATGCGGACGACATGCTGCTTGCCCTAGAGGACCCCGGGAACTCATTACCAAGAACCATAGAAATACTCGAGGAATTTGGGGGGATCTCAGGCCTGAAGATTAATAGGAAAAAAATCGGAGATTATGCTCGTAGTTGGGAACAAGGAATCACTTGAAGCAGTGGCAGGCCAGCTCAGTCTAAAAACAGCAGAGGGGAGCATCAAATATCTGAGTAACTACACCCCTCTATAGGCTAGAGTCAAGAAGGACCTAGAAAGATGGTGCCCACTTAAGATCTCTTGGTTGGGAAGAATCCAATCTGTCAAAATGAACATACTCCCCAGGGTACTCCACTATTTCCACGCTCTCCCAGTCACAGTCCCTGACCCCTTTTTCAAAGCTCTCTCCAAAACCATATCTCAATTTGTGTGGAACAAGAAACCCCCGAGGGTTGCCAGAGCCGTTCTTACGGCACCAATAAAGGCCGGTGGAATGTCCCTTCCCCTGATTTTAAGAAATACTATTAATACTATCAAGCTGCCCAACTATGGGTTCTGAAGGAATGGCTGGGGGAGAACCAACAGACAATCTGGGTAACGCAAGATAGGGCGGTCGCCAGGACCCCCCCCAGAGGACCTACTGTGGAAGAATAAACAATACAGACACCTGAACCTTCGAGTAAGCGAAGTCATGAGAACTACACTAAACGCCTGGGATGCCCAAACCAGAAAGGGAATCATGACCACCCCACTGGCTCCCTTCATACCTATTTGCAGGAACCCGCAGTTCCCACCAGGACAAGAGCCCAGCGCCTTCGAGAATTGGGAAGGAGCAGGATGTAGGAAAATCGAGGAACTGTTCCAGGACAAAGAAATACGATCTTTTGTGGCCTGTACAAATATGTGGAAGCTAGTAGAAGCAGACAGATACAAATACGAACAGTTAAAGCACTGGCTGTGTACACCAGAGATTTTCCAGGCGGCCACAAAGGACCTCACACCCTTTGAGACGTATTTAATAACCAACCCAGGAGACAAAAAGCTGGTGTCAACGCTGTACAGCTTCATCTGCACACCAGAAGAGGAAATCAAATGGACATACATGAGAAGATGGGAAACCACACTAGGGGAGGAAATTACCAGGCAGCAATGGGAGGAACTGTGGTCAGGCATCCCCAAACTCACCAGGGCTGTCCAAACCAGAGAAATGTGGCTGAAAATACTTATCCAATGGCACTATACCCCAGAGAGACTTGGGACAATGTACCCGGAAGCGTAGAACCATTGTTGGAGGGGGTGCCAGGTCGTAGGAACCTGGGGACACATCTGGTGGGAGTGTCAGGGAGTGAAGAGCTTCTGGAAGGAAGTGCAAACGGAAATGACAAAAATATACCTGGAGGCGGGCCAAATGGGGGAGAGGGTGTGGTTGTGCGGATTCAAAGACCCCTATACCAAGAAACTTCGCAAAGCACAATGGAGGAGCTTTATGGGCCTGGTCATTGCGGCATGGGCAACAATAGCCCAAAGCTGGAAGAAACGAGACCCACCACTGGCTTACACCTGGCTGCCAAATGACCATGGAAAAAATTACGAACCACCTCCAGGCCCAGAACGACTCCTTCACGAGGGAATGGGGTTCAGTGTTGGATTACCAGAAATCAGACTATATGGAACAATGGTGTCCACACAACATTAAAATATCGGACATTTATAGCATGTAAGAGTTCCCGAATAAGAATACACAGAGGACCAGACTCTTCCGGGAGGCGGGGAAGGAGGCGGGAGGATTATTGGGGAGAACACTTGTGATGATGTTTATTGTTTGTTGAAAAATAATAAAAAACATGTTTAAAAAAAATAAATACAAATGAGTAAAGATTACAAGCAAGAAACAAAAGAAGGTAGAGTTTAACATTTGTTTGGAAGAGAAGAAGAAAAACGAAGGGAAAGAGGAAGAGCATTCCAATGCTTAGGAGCCAGAAGAGAAAAAGAGCAGAAACAAGACGAGGCACAGGTGGGCTTAGGAACAGTTTAGAGAAATAAGATTCTGAGAATGTGAAGGAACGTAGAATGAGAGTAGGGTACAGAGGTAGGGTGGGGCCAGACTATGAGTGCATTTGAAGACAATCGAGAGAAAGTGATACAAAAGACGAGATTCAAAAGGAAGTAAGGATATTGAAAGCAGGGAGGATGTAAAAGGGGGACGAACGGGCAAAGAAAAAAAGGAAAACAAAGATGTTCCCAGTCTCACTGCGCCAAGAAATTATAATTAATTGTTTGTGCAAAGAAAAGCCTTTATTGTTTTTGCGAAGAGAAGCCTGACACATGTTTCAAGCTGTGTACAGCTTTTCATCAGAGGCTTAGGTTGCAGCAATAAGAACTCCACATTTAGAGTAGGACAATGCCAAATACAGTTCTCAAAATGCCTCGCAGTTGCGGAAAGCTCAAAGACCGCTTGTTTCAGTCTATTCGTGTTACCATTGCGAAAGAAAAAAAGGAGACAAACAGAAGAATTATAGATGGAACGGAGAGGGAAAAGCTGACATGCAGGGAGACCAAGCAATAAAGATGAACAGTAGTCAATACGGGAAAAGACAAGGGAAAAAATAAGAAGTTTACAGGTGTGAAAAGAAAGATAAGTGCAAGCGCAGCTAATGTTAAACAGAGCAAAGCGACAACAGAGAGCAAAATAGGAGATATGAAGGTAAAAGGAAAGGGTAGGATCAAAGATAACGCCTCGGTTGCGCGCTGAAGGTGAAAAGGAAAGAGGGTGGGGGAAAGATTAAAGAGGCAGGTGACAGTGTAGAAGGGAGATGGTTGAAGAGGGGAAGAACAAAACCTCTATTTTTGAGGGATTTAGATATAGAAAATCCAGTTCTGAACTAAAAGACAGTTGGAGAAAGTGGACTAGAGAGCAGAGTCAAAGGAAGAGAAAGAAAGAAAGATCTGGTTGTCATCAGCGTAAAGGTGGAAAGAAAGGTGAAAGGAGGAATAAGAGCAGAGAGAGGAGCAGTATAGAGAGAAAAAAGAAGGGCTAACTACTAATCTTCGGGGGACACCGTAAAGAGGGAGTTGTGAGAAACCTGAGGCATTTCTCCCATGCTCCTGACTCAGGTGGCCAGGGGAGGGCCATCGACCTTGGATACCAACCCTCGGGGCGGACAAGCGAGGGAGGATCACCTGGGAGAGGCACCCTTGGAGACTGGGAGGAACGCCCTCGGGGGAGACATGGTATCCCCCATTCCAATTCATCCCTACCCAACATCCCCTCAGTCATTATGGGATATCGGCCAAAACCCATTCACCCACAACAATACATCTCCCCCCTTCACCCTAAGAAAAACTACAACTCCCCCTCCCATTTTCGAACAAGCCTAAGAAGAAAAAGAGGCAAAAGGGAGCTATAAAGATTACCCATAGCAATCAATGCACCAGGGATTCCTATGGGCAGTTGCCATTTTTCCCGATAATGAGGCCAGGCCTCTACAACTATTCCCACCTGAAACCTGTTAAGCCTCCCAGTCAGTATAAAAAGGCAGAGTAAACAGGCACACTCAGAGCAGGCTGGGGATGCTGGATGGTGCACAGAGGCCAGGAAGACAGAATTCGAGCTGGAGAGACCCTGAAAGGCCTGGATGAAGGAGGACTGCCTAACTGCTGGGCCTTTGAGTACAGGTGAGGCTGCTGTGTGGCGAGGGAGCTCTGACTCCAGGGAGCAAAACCAGTGGCAGCTGGGATTACCTGGCAGTGCCCACACCAGAGCTCCTCCCAAGGGGAGAAACAGGAAAGCCAGGCCTTTGAGGGGCAGGTGGGTAGGACCCTGAACTCACGAAACATCCCATTTTAAAACCTGCAGCTCCCAAAACCGCCAGAATGCTGTTTAGGGGAGCTGACGAAGTGGGACAGAAATAAGAACACAGCATTATGGGACTGGAAGTCCAGAGATATTTTGTTTGAAAATCGGAGCAAGTTGAGACACAAGGAGCAGCAGATCTTCCGGGGCGAAGGCAAACCCACTGGAGCAGGATGACAGATCAAGGGACCAGAGTGAGGGGTAGGAAAACCCTCAAGTTCCCTTCATGGAAGTCATTGACTTCGGGAAACCCTGAAGGAGATGCATAGAAAGCCAAATCCCAGACAAGAGGAAGCCTGCACTGTGTTTCAAGAATGCCAGTGACCCTCCCAGTTGAACAACAGAGTTGGGTAGGCAAGGCCAAGCCTGTGATACAGATTAGCAGAGTGGTCCAGCGAAATGAAATAGCCCACTCTAAAGTCTCCGCAAAATGTTTGATGTCTTGCTACAAAGTGGCAAAGTGAACAAACCCTGAAATGAGACTAAAGGGGAAGTTAAAAGGTGATTGCTTGGTTTAGGTATGTTTAACCGAAAAATAATTGGTCCCGGTAAAGCGATCGAAAAAAAGCTGACTGCATGCAACAGCTGATTGTGTAATGTACGGCACGGCTTTGGGCAAATACAAGAAATCGGTTTCGTTCCATCCTCATCTGTAAGAACGGAATAATGACACTTAAAGCAAAGTTACTTTAAATGTCAGCTGGATTTTAAACTTGTTGCATATGGGATCAGCCATAGGAATTAAATAATTGGAAGTGAGAGTGATACAAAAATGAGACTAGAGGAAAGGACGCAGCAATGAAATCTCGCAAGATTTTGTAGAAATAACATTAGGATAAGTGTTATGAGGAGAAAGCAAACAAAAACATTGTCAGACGTGAAGAGAAAGCGCGCACATAAAAAAATATTTTTCTTAATATCGATCGTTTTTTGATGTGGATACATGAAGCGTTAGCAAACAAGTAAGAAAGGTAAGTGTGATTTTTAACACAATCTATAATGTTTGGTTCAATTTTCCCCACATTAGTGAAAACAATGACAAAACAATGCTTGGTAGAAAGATTTCATCAGTTGATTATTATTACTTTTTTTGTTAGCGGTCCGTTAGGTGAATCCTGCCCTCCTTACACTTGTAAAAGAAGTTCTCTGTATTTTTTAGTAGAGCATCACAAATCATTATTTAATTGTAAGCCAGATTAACATGTATTATGCATGTGAAAATAAGAACACGGAGAAATCGATTTTTTAAGTGTTTTACTGTATATAAGAGCATGTCTTAACTGCAAATCATGGCTTAAAGTAATGAAAGTTAACAGAAAGAAAAAAATTGAAGTTCAAATATGACACCTAACTAAAACGTATTAATTAATGTATTTAGGTAAACAACAAAGGAAAAAGGCAGTTTACCTTGTGTCTACCAGAAGGAAAGAACAGTTGAAAGGAAATGGCATATTTATAATTTTGAAAGGTTAAAAGGCAAAAAGAAATGGTGGAAATGCATTCAATATAGGAAAATGAATTGTAGAGGAAGAGCAATAACAACTGCAGAAAATATTGAAAAAACAAAAGAACATAACCATGCACCAAACATTGCTAAAATCGAAGTGAAAAAAAAGATATGCGAGTTGAAAAGAAAGGCTAAATCAGAAGAATGTTCAAGTGGACAATTGGTTAGACAGGTATTAGGGGAGATCCCACCACATTTAGCTGGTGAGATGCCCTGTAAGAACTTACTAAAAAAGAATACTGTACCAGAGGAATTTAGACTCTAGATTACCAATCATCCCGAAAAAAGTGTGAGATGTGGAAATACCGGAAAGCTTACAGAGAACTCTACAGGGTGAAAGATTAATGTATTTCGATAGCAAAAGAATGGATAACAGATACCTTATTTCTGCGACAAAACAAAACTTGAGACGTTTAGGAATAAGCAAAAACTAGATGCTAGACAGAACATTCAAATGTTGTCCAAAACCGTTCATACAGTTATACAGTGTGCATTGAGAGATTGATAATTTTTTCCACTAGTTTACATATTAATGAGAGAAAAAGGGGGAAAAAACTACAGAGAAGTGTTCACGAAACTGAAAGAAAGTATGCCCAACGCGAAAGAGGGGAAAATATACTCAATGGACTATGAATTTGCAGCAATTAAGGTAATGAAACAAATATTCCCTATGAATTCAATACAGGGCTGCTATTTTCACTATAGCCAAGCCTTGTGGTGCAACCTAGAGAAGCATGGGCTTCAAACGAAATATAGCGAGTATAGTGAATTTCAACATCAAATCAAAAAACTATGCGCATTAGCCTTCATACCGACAGAGAATGTAGTGGAAGCATATATGACAATAATTATAGAACCATATTATACAAGAAATGAGAATGAAATACAGAATTTGTTAATTAATATGAAGAAACATTGATTGGTGGACAAACCTGTTTTGGACGGAAACTTCCCAAGATTAATATTGACAATTGGAATTGTTTTTCAGCAATAATAAATGGATCATCAAAAACTAACAAACTTGAGGGGTGGCATCATGGCCTGAATGTGGCCATGAATCATGTAAAACCTACATTGTGGAAGTTTTTGAGCATGTTACAAACAGAGCAGGGGTTACAAGAAAACTCGATAATTCAAAAAAATCAGTGGTCAAAATCTGCAGAAAAACAAAATCAAAAGTGTGCAAATCATAAAAAAAACAAAGCAATAGCTAATAAATATGAGACATTAAGCATTTCTGATTACTTATCAGGCATGGCCTTGTCAGTGAACTTCATTACAATGTAAATAAAGGAAGACAAAAATATGACCAAAAAAAGGTTTGTATGTGAAGAATTGTATTTTGAATTTATTTTAAATGTTATAAACTGAAGTGCTGAAAAGAAAAAATGATTAAAAAAATCATACATTTTGTAGCATTTTGGAGCATTTTGGCACCATTTTGGGTGACTCTAAGACGACAATAAGCAAATCTCTTCCATCTGTGCCACAAGGATCACAAAGGGAAACGTTTCCCGACAGGAAAGGACATCATCCAAAGAGGCTGGTAAAGCGTTCTTGTGTTTTCCCAATGACCAATGGCAGAATCTAAGCCATTAACATTTGTAATGAGCCCTGGTGGAATCTTTGTGGGCCGCCTGTAAGATTTGCTTGTTGTCGTCTTAGAGTCCCAGGTGATCTAGGTATCTGACCACAGAAACCATGCTGTTAGGCTCAGTGATTGTGGGAAGGGGTGGAGAATCATGCCCACCTCCAATGACAGTAAGATGTGGCAAAGTGGTAGAGATATTGACATCTGCTTCGTTAGGCTCACTAGATCTGAAACCAGAACCTGGCTGGCCTCCATGGTGTAACTAGAATGAGCGAACAGTGCACTGCTTCCTGAAACTTCTGCAGCCCTTTGCGTTAGCGGCATTCAGGCAAAAGCCATCATCCCATCTAACTGGATCTCTAGTGCATCCCCCAGAGAGCCCACTCTCTGGCCCCCCATACCCTTGATGCAATGCCAGGACAACGGCAGTTGAGGCTGGGGCGAAAAGATCCACCTGGGGAAAACCCCACTGGTGGAATAATTCCCTCACCACCTCTGGGTGTAGCTGCCAAACATGGTTGGCTTTCGCGAGCTGGCTCAGTTGTCCTGCTTCCACAATGGATGCACCCAGCAGGTGGAATGCCTGGAGCCACACCATGTGAGCAACAGCCCATTACCACAATTCCAGGGCTAGACATATCATGGGAGGTGATTTAGTTGCCCCCCTGCTTGCTGATGAAGAACACTGAGACTGCATTGTCCGTCTGTAAGGAGACTGTCCCGCCTTGCCCTGAATATTGGGCAGAAAGGCCCTTAATGCCAGAAAGATGGCCTTCAGTTCCAAATAATTGATGTGACGGGAAAGATCCACCCCTGTCCACAGATTGTATACTTGGAGATCATTCAGCATTGTCCCCTTCCCAGCATGGAGGGGTCCATCCTGATGGACACCTGGGGCAAAAGTTGTGGAAGGGTCCCCCTGCAATAAATTCTTGGTATCTGCCAAATCATAGGTCATGAGTCAAGTCCTGAGGATTTTTTTTTTTTTAACTTTAGTTAATAAAAACTAAACACATTCAAGAACCCAAGAAAAAAAAAACCCTATATATATATATATAGGTCCTTGTATGATAGGAATTCCCCTTCTCTGAACAACTGCCCCGCCCATTCCATTCCCTTGACCGACCATTCCTGAGAGTGCCGGAACCCCCTGCTTCCCAGTCTAAGGGGGTGGCCCCAGAGAGAGGTCATCGGAGACGGCCAGGTGGTGAGGTGAGCAGTCCGGGGGCCCTCTCCCCAGATGTCCCAGAGGACTCCCAGGGTCGGGTGGGACCTTAAGTGTTGAGGGATCGACCCGCGAGGGGCCCACAAGAGGTCTCGTACCTTCAGGAGATGGGCGTCCATGTCTTCCAGGTATGTCCAATACGTCCCGATTCCCTCTTTCATATGCTACAGAAGGACACGCAGTTGGGGGGCACAAAAATAGAGGTAAAAATCCGGGAGCCCAAATCCCCCCTCCTCCCTAGGCAGAGACAAGGTGGTCCTACTTATTCTCGGGGTTTTCCCCTGCCACACAAAGTCTCGGACCCCCTTTTGTAGCTCTCTAAAAGTCTGAGCAGAGATGTTGGTTGGGAGAGCCGTGAAAAGGTAGAGAAGCCGTGGTAATATATTCATTTTTACTGTAGTCATTCGGCCATACCACGATAGGGTCATCTTGTCCCATCTCCTCAAGTCTGATTTGATCCCTGCCATCATGGGGTCATAATTTGCGGGGCTCAATTTCGATATGTCTTTGGTGAGAAGTACACCCAGGTACCGTACAGCGGCCTTCTCCACTTTGATCCCGTGAAACCAGTCTAGAGGGTCGAGCCCCGGGTCTATTGTCCTCATAGGGAGCAGGACAGATTTAGCGGCATTTATCTTCAAGCCTGAGAAGCGACCAAACGCTGCCACCAACGCCAGGAAGGGGGGGAAGTGATGCACTGGGGTCCACCAGATATGCCAGGATGTCATCTGCAAACAGGGACAGTTTGAACTCAACGTCCCCCCTTCTGATCCCCTTGATGTCCGGGTGAGCTCTAATTGTTATTTCCAATGCCTCCATCGTGAGGACGTATATCAGGGGGGAGAGAGGGCAGCCCTGCCTTGTCCCTCGGGAGAGGGAAAATGGTTCAGACAGGCTCCCATTCACCTGTACCCTTGCCGTGGGTGCCCTGTAGAGGGCGGTCACCCAGCTCATAATGTGGGGCCCGAAGCCCATCCTCTGGAGGAGGAGCCCCATGTATCGCCACTCGACCCTGTCAAAGGCCTTCTCCGAGTCCAGGGAGAGGACACATGCGTTTAGCCCCGACCTCTGGGCAAAGTGGAGGAGGTCTATTGTCTTGCGAATATTATCCGACCCTTGCCTTCCCGTAATAAAGCCCACTTGGTCACCATGGATTAGCTTTGGCATAATTCCCTCCAGCCGCCTCCCCACCACCTTTGCCAGAATCTTGACGTCAATATTTAACAGAGATATGGGGCGGTATGAGAAGCATTCTGCGAGGTCCCTCCCCTCCTTGGGCAGAACTGCTATTATGGCCCCCATTATAGACTCGGGGAGGATGCCGTCCACCAGGACAGCATTGAAGACTCTCGCCAAAAACGGGGCCAGGGTGGAGCGGAATCTTTTATAGATATAGACAGTGAAGCCGTCATCCCCAAAGGATGTTCCCACCTTCATCCCGCCTGTCACCTTATCAATCTCATCTTCTGTCACCGGGCCCTCTAACACCTCTGCCAACTCCTGCGATTGGGATGGGATTTGTATGGAGTTTAGGAAGTCCTCTATCTGGGAATCGTCCCCCTCGTACTCCGAGGAGTAGAGGGTTCTGTAGTATTGGCAAAAGGCCTCTCCTATGTGGCAGGAGTCTTCGGCCGAGATGTCCCTGGGTATCCCTCACCTCCTTCACCCTTCTACTTCTCTGGACTTCCATTAGCTTCCAGGCTAGGATTTTATCGGCTTTGTCCCCTTTCTCATAGAATTTTTGTTTCACCATTAAGAGGCTCCTTTCGGTTTTGTGTAGGAGCAGATCTTTCAGTTGAAGCCTGTAGTCCTCCAGTGCAGCCACACGGTCCTGCTCTACAGCTTGGTCCGGGGAGCCCCCCGGCTGGAGACAGGCTATTTTACCCCACAGGGCTTTCTCCTGGGCTTCCCTCTCCTTCCTCATGGAGCCTATTTTTATGAGGACTCCCCGTAGGTCCTGGCCACCTCTCCGTTATGGTTAAACTCAAAAAACTCTGTTATGGAGTCGAGGAATTCCTGGGCCAGTACCTCATCTCTTAATAGGGCATCATTGCATCTCCAGCGCCCTTTACGTTCTTCACCCCTGTCCTAGCTCTAAGGTGATTCGGACTATGTCGTGGTCCGACCAGGGGACTGGGTCTATCCCGTAGCCCGCTACATATGGGGTGAGGACCTCGTCTACCAAGATGTGGTCTATTCTCGAGAACGAGTTATGAGTAGTTGAGTAGTAGGAGAAGGAGCGGGTCCCTACCCTGGGAGATGGGATCGTATCTGACAGTCCCAGGTCTCTGTTAACCCTCTGGAAGTGCTGCGCCATGGCCTCATCTGTGTGTCTGAGGTACTGGGGGCCAACCAGTCTTCTGTCAATAGTCGGGTCAAGGACCATGTTGAAATCTCCCCCCACCACCAGTGGGCCCTGTACGAACAGTCTCAATTTGTCCCCTACCTCCTCCCAGAATTGGGCCTGGCCTTCGTTAGGACAATACACTACTGCTAGCGTCAAGGGGGATCCCTGCAAGGAACCCCGCATCATCAAGTACTGACCCTCGGGGTCTCTCTGGATGGCCTCCTTTTCGAAGACTGTATCCCTCGCCACCAATATGGCCACCCCTCTTTTTTTGGTCTTGTGGGAGGCATGGAAGACCTCTCCAATTCTTCCCCCTCGCATTCTGGGCTCTTTTCCCTTTGCCCAGTGTGTCGCCTGCAGAAAGAGCAGGTCAAGATTCGCCCTCCTAAACTCCCTATGGACCAGGGACCTCTTTGTGGGTGTGTTCAGCCCCCGCACATTGAGGATGCCCACACTCAGGGCCGGCCGGGCATCAACCATGATCTGTGTTTTCCCCTCTATTAGCCACTGTCATCGCATCATTGCTCCCTTCTTGCTCCCCTTGTTTAATCTTTTGGACACTTTCGGGGCCTTCCCCCAACTGCCCACTATACCCTTTCCCCAGCAAACAAACCCCAACTGATTCGTACTCCCCCTCCCCCCACCCCGGCGTCCAGCCAGATAGTTCCGCCATTTCTGGCATTTTGGCCAGACCACCAGCCCGCCTTCTACGGCCAGGCAATCTTTTCATAAACACCTATTTCCTTGAGACCCCCCCCCTCCCTTCGTCCCCCCGGTCGGCCCTGCCATACTTGCATTGCTCGCAGATTCAGGGCACTACTTAGACTGCAGTTTCTCATTTCCAGACCAACAGGTGGTTATGCCCCATTTCACGTCCCCATGGTCCGAGCTCCCGTGCCGAACTCGGCCGGGATACCAGGCGCTCATCCCTCGGAGTCATTCCGTTCTCCCTCCTTTGTCGGGGAGGGAGTGTTCATCTTCCTGAATTTCCTTAGGCCAGATTTCTTCCTTCTTTCACTCGACGGGACCTGGCATTTCGCTCCGCCCAGGACGGGTCCAGTTGGCCCCCTCCGAGGGGCCGGGTCCGTCAAGTAGTCCTGGATGGCCCACTTGATATCCTCTTCGGTGGTCAACGTCGTCCGCTGACCCAGGTATACGAAGGTTAGAGAGAAGGGGTAGCCCCATCTGTATCGTACCCCCTTCTCTTTTAACAGGTGTGTGAGGGGGCGGCACATCCTGCGCTTGGCCAACGTATATGTGGAGAGGTCCTGGAAGATGGAGACCTGGGAGTTATTATATGTGACTTCCTGAGCTTTTCTGGCGGCCTCCAGCACCTGTGTCTTGTCGGCATAATAGTGGAACCGGACCAGAATCGATCGAGGTCCACCCGCCCGTCCTCCCGCCCTGTGCACCCGGTCAAATATGAGTTCAGTGGTCATCTCATCTTCTAAGAGGAGGGCAATAATGTCTCGCACCACTCGGGTGACCTCTCTCTCCGTCTCCCCCTCTGCCTCAGGGACCCCAAAGAATCTGAGGTTGTTTCTCCATTCCCTGTTTTCAAAATCGTCCATTTGTCTCGACCTCTCCTCCTCCCGTCTTTCAAGAGCGGATAGCCTCATGTCCATCTCCACCTCCAGGGTCGCTGAGGATGACTGGCTAGATTCCACCTGAAGGAGCCTATCCTCCACTTTGTATATTCTTTGGCCCATTTTATCGAACTTTTGGGCAAGGTCGGAGCACATTTCTCTTATCTCCTGTAGAATGGAGGCAAAGCCCCTTTCCATTGCCTCCGCCGAGGGCGCCGAGGCTTCAGACTGGGCCATTGCACTGTAGTGGGGCGGGCTGAGAGCGCGGGGCCTGGATTCTTGGTAACAGTATTTTTGTAGCTTCCTCTGCCAGCCCATCTGTTTGCCTGGCTTACCGTTAAGTGTTCCTCGCTCTTGAGGGGGCTACAGAGTCACCTGGCGGGTCCACTCATAACTCGCTCTCCCCTCCTCGGGCCTCCCGGGAGCCCGAGCGAATGCTGTCGGGCGGGCACATGCCCGGCCAGTCTCAGGCGGGGGCCTCACACCCAGAGCAGGGGTTTTCGGGGGTCCTCTGCGCACTCCAGGGGGGGCGCCTCGTTGCCCCCGGGGTGGGGAGCCTCTGATCCGCCTGTGGTAATGGTGGTCGTCGGGCCCTGGGAAAGGCGTGAGGGGCCCCTCCTCCTCGAGTCTCCAGCGGATCACCCCGCCCGATCGGGGGCCGGAGGAGAGGGTCGTCGCCACGCCCGCAGGTGTTGAACTCGGTCCGCGGAGGGAGACGGCTCCGCTGCTCTTCTGGCCTCTCGCGTGGGGCTCCAGTCACGGCGCAGAAGCAGGCCTCTGGATTAGGCGGCCTACGGCTCCTCCCCCGCCCAACTCTCCGGAGGTGGTTTTGCCGCCTAGGCCGCGGCTCTGGATCTCAGCCTTCCGGGGGGCTACTGATGCCGCTGTTTTTCTCGGTGGGGGCCCCGGGGGTTAACTGCTCCTTCGTTCTCAGCGGGGGGGTCTCGAGGGGGGCACAATCCCCTGTTCGACCTGGCCGTTGGCGGAGCGTGGGTTTCAGGCTGCCATTGCCTGTGCGCCCGCTGGTGGCCTCCCGTCCTGAGGAATTTTAATGAACTGCGACTGATGATCCAACCCTGCCACCAGGAGAGCCTGAGCGTTAGCAGAGCCCTTTGCATTTTCAACCTGGCTAGTGGGACCACCGAGACGCAGGAAGCCATCAACCCCAAGAGCCTTTGGAACTACAATGTTGTGGCGCTGCTGGAAGAACGAAAAAGGGAGCAGGTTTCCTGAATGTCCTCTACTCTCTCTTTGCTGTCGGGAAGACATTGGCATCCGAGTGTCCCATAGGAAGCTTATAAAGATCAAGCTTTGACACTGGGTCAGATTGGACTTCTTCCAGTTGACTTAAAAACCCAGGTCATAAAGTAAGTCCAGACGTTAATGAAGGTGAGAGTTCACTTTCTCTGGGGATAGCCCCTCACCAGCGAGTCATCCAGGTATGGGTAGTCATGAATGAGACGGAGGAAGGAGGCCATTGCACCCATTATATTTGTGAATACTCGGGTGCTGAGTTGGGACCAAAAGGGAGCACTCGAAATTGAAAATGGGACTCCACCAAGAGAACCTAAAAAACCTCTGTGAGGCACATATGGGGATATGCAGGTAAGCATCTATCAGATACTGTGCACAGATCCAGTCCTCCTGATCTGGATCTGCGCTGGGTTGATCATCCTGAATTTTTGAAGTGGAAGGAAAAGTTTTAAGTCTGCAAGGTCCAGAATGGTGCACAGATCTGACTAGTTGGACTTGTGACCAGACAGGAATAGAACCCCTGTCCGATTTTTGAGGCTGGAACTCTTCCATTGCCCTTATTTCTAGGAGTTTGGCAATCTCGACCTCCAGTGAGGGAGTCCCAGCCTGCTTAAATGGAGGACAGGAGCGGGGAGGAAAGAGGGAGTCTCAACCCTCTGCCGGTGACAGACAGTACCCTTGAGTCCTTCTTTATTGTCCTCTAGAACTCCCAGTGGAGGGAGATCCTTCCCCCTACAAGATGTCCTGTGGGACCGAACAAGGCCATCGTTACCTTTTCAATGCAGAAGCTGGAAGAGCTGGCTCATGCAGCTTGGTTGGAGAAAAACCCCATGGTAGCAGTTTTCTGCTGCTTCTTACGCTGCATGCTGGACGATCTGTCCTGCAGTCTCGCCTTTCGCTCTTGAACTCTCCTGAATCAAGAAAAAGACCTGGATCATGCCTCAGACCGGAACAAAAACGTTTTGTTTGGAATGGGCCGACTTTGTAAGAACCAACGACTTTGCCATCAGGATACAAGCTTGTTTCTTAGCCAGCTCGTCTGCCCCTTCAAACAGGAGGTCGAGAACCTTATCCTGCCACTCATTTGTGAATTTTGTAGCATGCAGTCACGCCTGCCAGCAAGCAATTGTACATAGCGCCACACTCCTAGCTGACATGTCGACATGGTGCGCGGCTGCTTCGAGGAGGTCCTGCATGAACATTCTAGCATCCGCCAGACCGCCTATAAACTCATACAAGCGGTCTTGAGCAATGAATTTCTCAAACTCTGAGATCTTTCCATAGCCAATGGTTAGTGGCTGAGAGCAGTGCTGTGGCGTTGGCTTGCCTCAGCTGCAAGGCAGAGTTTGCAAACACCTTCTGGCCGAGGCCCTCAAGGACACAATCTTACCTGCTGAGCACCTGTGATGAAGAAGCGGATGGCACGGATGCTGGCTTCGCATTCCTGCTGCTGCGACAACTGTACAAGACTGTTGCGGTCAGGCCGGCAGAACAACCTCCTTGATCTGCAACAGCCTATAACGGAGTTTGATTTGTTAATTTGTGGGAGTGACCGAATGTGGTTTACTCCAGATTCTCTTTGCCTCTACTAGCACATAATTGTGCAGGACAATCCTCGTTCTGTCAGACTTCTTGATTGACTGTGCCCCCAGCAGCACCCATGTCCGGTCCGGGACAAGGATCTCCAGAAAGCCCATAAGCTACATGAGCCTGCCATGAAAAGCTGTAGCGGAAAGTGGATTTACTTCCCTCCTCAGTGAGATTCGGATCTGCTGGGGGCTGCAAGTCTAGTGCTGGCGGTGGAGCTGTTTCCTGATCAGAGGAGCTGCAGGAGGCACAGAGTCACAGGGGAGTGGCAGTGGGGCCTGGGCTGCCACCTGAGGTGGATCAGGGATCCTCAGAGGGGTTGGCATTATCTCTCTAAAACTTCCTTTGAAATATTCCTTCATAGGGTCTGAATGCATCAGTCTGGAACCTCAGAAAAAATGCCTCCTCCGATTGATGTCATCTTTGCTTAGGAGCCAGCCTCTGTGTTGTAGTATGCCCTGACCATGACTCAAACTGGCTGCCAAGTGGGTCTGGACAACCACGGATCCACGTAATAGAGCGGTCAAGAGGTGACCAGCAAAGACAAAGTAGATGGCATATACAGTCTAGTCGGAGCTGACCACTCTACCCGGGGAGCAAAGGGATGATTCTCCCCTAAAGCCCTTTGAACTGACCCTGAAGGGTCAAGCCCCAACGACGCACTAAGAGTGGATTGCAGTGGCTTCTTTGATACCAAAGACGATAAGTGACAGAAGATGGAACATCTGAGGAGGCAGATTCCATTTTGAGCTGCAACAGCATTGACTGGCCTTTGGCAGTTGGAACTTTGATGTGCTTAGCCCTCTGACCAGGAACCTCAGCAACGCCGGTATTAGACATAGCCCTCGAAGACGGATCCTCTGGGACAACCCTGGTACGTGTAGCCTCAGCGCTGCTGAGAAGCAGATTAGCCCTGCTGGAGGGAATTTCAGGGGGGACCCCAGTATGTTTTGCCCCCACCGTGGGAACCTTGGCGCTGCCAGTAGGAGTGTTAGCCACTGAGCTGGGAGGCTCGGAGCGAGGTCTGGTAGCCAAATTAGCCTCAAGGGCCTTGGGACGAGTCCTGGTACTGTTAGGGTGTGAATGGCATCTCCCACGACCACAGACTTCCGAAGAAGAACCGCCAGCCAGGGTACCCTGCAAAGGAAGTCACTTAACGGTGAATGTTTCTTCACAGACACATTCTCGAATGTGCTCTGGCACTACCTGATGGAAGACTTCTTTCCAGCGTTTGAGATGTCGAGTGAGGGCCGAACTGAAAGCGCTTCACAGGTGAAGCAAGCGTCCCACGTGTGATCCGGGCCCATGTTCTCCAAGCAGAGAGCATGAGGATCCAATGAATTCTAGTACACGATGCGCTGAGGTGAACCCCTTTTACCTGGCATAAGCTGGCCAAAAAAGATGCCGCCAGAGACGAGGGGGAGACAGAAGAAAAACGAGTGGGTAAAAGCACCCGCTGGCCCAACGGAGAAAAGGACTGAGGTGCGAGGCCCAGAGGCAGGGTTTGGGGAGGCAGAGCTCGGGCCTGTGACATAAAAATAGGACAGAACATTTTTGTGTGGTGCTACATGCTGATGCCTCAGGGTTGTGTGCCCTGCTATAAATGTAAATAAAATAAAAAGCTCTGGTCCCATCCCGAAGGACGGAATAACCCTACAAGTATGGCGGAAAGGAGACGGGACGTAGGAGTACAAATCTTTATTTTTTTTATTGTTTTACTAATTTGAATCAACCTTTCAATAAATAACAATACATTAACATCAATCAAATACATTCAGATATTGATCAGTTAAAATGTAAAAATTTGAAATCAAGACATCCAGTAACAATACAAAGTTAAGAATTTACATAGCGTAGTAAGAACACAAATAACTACAGTTACTCTACAAGTTGTCATTCAAAATGTTCAAAGATAATAAAAACCGAACTGTAGCCAAGGCAACCAATGTGCGGTCCACCGAGAAACACATTTCCCATAATAAATCTGGGGTTAAATTTAAGAAATCTTTAAATAAATGCTTTAGGAAAGCGTTTCCTAGCACCACCAACTGCTTCCAAAAGACCAACAAATGCTTCAATTTCTCAAAATGAATTAAATTGTTGCAGAAGCGACAGGTTCTTTCACTTTGTGGATTTTTCAGTCTTATACCCAGAACCTCTTTAGCTGGCTTTAGATTCAGATTAAATTTTAGGAACAAGGCCCTGCGTTTGACTGAAGGACATTTGATCAAAAATGGAGCTGATTTATTAATAGATTTTATCTTAAAATGTCCTTTCTTAAAACTATCATATTCAATGCACTATTCCAAGGTAAACCAGACTGCCACAATTTATTCTTAGCTCTGTCGGGAATAAGTAGCTCTAACGAAATATCAGTTTCCTTCATCGTGGAAAAGCATCCTTGTTTCCACGTGCCTAATCTATCCTGATTGGAAGTCAGTAGGGAAGATTTAGGAGCTAATACCAAATTGTGGGAGCCATCAGATAGAATACATTTCCTAAATAAGTTCATCAATTGCCGCCTGGAAAGAATGTTCAATGAGAAAAGGCCTATTTCAAACCGTATTACTTGAATAGGGAGGTGGTAAAGACAACGGTTTGTTCCAGAAAAGGCCTTCTAATTTGTTCCATGAGCGCGCTGTTTCTGGCCTTTTCGACTCTGCTCTGTATACCAACATGGGTACTACGTCTGCTTATAGAAAGTGAGAACTGGATTATAGGAAAACCTATGTATAATGGACGCTTGCGAAGCAGCCGAAATAGCATTGTTTCTTAGGACAAAATTATGAGGCTCACCGTCCACAGTATTGTTGATATTTACACCCAGATATCAATACTCATTCACCAACTCCAGAGGTTTTTTTTATCTAAAAGACACTTAAAGAGCATTTCTTTACAGCCTTTTTAACATTGAAAACTAGAATTTTAGACTTCTCAATATATTTGTTTTATTTGTTTTTATTAGCATTTGTTTTATTATAACAAACAAACCTGCTTACCCCCCTTTAAACCCCCAAACAGCTGCTTCGCTTCTGAGTTTGTCCATACACCACTCCTTGGTATACCAGGACTCATCTTTAAAATAAGTCTAACAAATGTATTGTTTGAGGACACTAATTCACTTGATAGTCTTTGTGGAGGAAGTCCAATACCAAGTCCCAATCTTCTTTAAACTTCCTCTGATCTCCTTGAACCACATAAGACACCCATTCTAAAGAAACATAGTGCCAAATCTTAGCCAACCATTCCTTTTCTGTGGGTACCAACAATTGCTTCCATCTCTGGACAACAAGGATAATGCTGACACACTGAGAATCATATACGCCTTTCTCTGGGGTTTCAATGATAAAATGTCTGTAAAATTGTGCTCATCTGAACTAGCCTGTTGCGCCTCATTTGAACCAGCCTATTGTCTCCTACTGTACTAACCTGCTGTGCCTAACTGTACTAGCCTACACTCCACAATTGAACTAGTCTGCTGTGCCTAACTGTACTAGCCTGCTGTACCTAACTGTACTAGCCTACACTCCCCAATATAACTAGCCTATTGTGCCTAACTGCACTAGCCTGTGTTCCCCAATTGAATAAGCCTGCTGTACCTAACTGTACTAGCCTACACTCCCCAATATAACTAGCCTGTTGTGCCTAACTGAACTAGCCTACTTACCCCAATTGTACTAGCCTGCTTTGTCCAACATTACCAGCCAACTGCACCTGAATGCACCAGCCTACTGTGCCAGAGCAAACGTGAGTAAACCCTCCACCCAAACTGTTTGTTCATGGCAACTTTCTATACAACCACTCTTACCTTGGCAGCAACTCTTTACCACCTACACTCCAACACCACAACCTTCCTCCCTGCAAATCCACTGCCTCAATCACCTCCACCTCAACATCACGCATACAGCTGGACTATGGGGTAATGGGGTATGCTGACATTAAACAAATTGGCCCTCTGAATTGCTCCATTAGCCCACTGCAATGGATTCGCCGATTCGCTGCTCCTCCCACACCTTGGAACCCATGCCCAGTGAAGGACAGAAGCCTGAGACTTGGCTCCTGGTTCTTACCCCCCAGGACCATCAACAAAAAACACCCCCCTCACTCCTATCCTAACCAACATCAAGCCAGCACTAAGCAAATCCGGGGGAACACCTAAAAAACGCCAATCGACATAATTGAACACTGTTAGGCAGAAACCTGTGCAGTTCCCTTAGGGACCACTGCAAAAGATTTAAGACTACAGGTGTTGGCAGTAAACCCACTTGGTAGCAGTCTGTACCACCCAGATTTACCTGTAGCTGTGGCTGAGCAGTCAGACTTCCCTCAAGAAGAGTTAGGCAGTATGCAAAGTATACACAATAGGCACTCAGATACAACAATACAAGCAAACACTGACCAGAGCTTGGGTATCAAAGTATATAATTATTTATTTAAAAACACACTGTTGAAAACACTCCAGCACTCTTATTGTAAAACATTCTAAACAGTTACTATTATAATATATACACCCCTTTTTCCTTATCAAATAAGTCACTGTAAAACACCACTTATTTTCATACAGAGGTGAGCGCTTAACTAGATGGCACTCCAATAAGTTTGTGAAAAAGGGAGGGAAAAAGACAGAATATTGAAAGGTACACCACTCTAAGATTCAGGAACACTGTTAGCAAGGCAGAAGAGCAAAAGTCACTGGTGAGTCGAAGTCCAAAGGCTGGGCCCACTCTTAGAGAGAGCAGAGCACAAATGTGCCCAAGATCACACAGTTACACTAGGCTTAGAAAGTCTTGCAGAGGGTTCAAAAAGAGTTTAGAGAGGCTTAGGAAAGTTTAGCCAGGGTGTCCCAGGCTAACCCAGGTTTGAAAGCCGGGGGCTAAATCTACCCCGTACAGTCGGTAGCAAGGGAAGCCAGGCGGGACACGGTACCTTAAGTGGGAAGGATCCTCCAGCGGTGGCAGTTGTTCCTGGTAGTGGGTGCAATTTGCGTCGTCGTCCAGGGGAAGAGAAGATCTCGACTTGGAGGAAAGATGAAGGTCGTTGCACTACCAGGGCAGAAACCAGCCGCAGAGTTTTCCGGTTAAAGGTGGTACCTTTGTTTCGCAGTCGTGGTAAAACGTGGTATCCCGGTTGCCGGGGTGCTTGGCACAGGCAAGGCGGCCACGAGGTACGTCGGAAAGGCAAAAAGACAGTGAAACTGGTTATCCCCACCAGTCAAAGGAGGAAGACTCTCTGGCGGGAGATCTCCTCTGTCGTTGGGAAAAGTGGTGAGGCAGTCCAGCAGGGTTCCACCGGTGGTGGTGTCGTGGCAGGTCGGCTCAGCTTCTCCCTCGTCGGATTCTTAGGTCCTGTGGCGACTTCTGAAGTTCCAGTTCCCAAAGCCCTGCTTTTATGCAGCAAACCCCCATTCACTCAGCCTAGCTGTTACTCGAACATGCTAAGTGGTGAGACGGTCGGCTCACCACTTGGGCCAATCAGGATGGAGTGCGACTTGAGTTGCCTACGCTACTCAGTCCAGGGTGCCTAAATTTCCCTCCACCCCTCCTAAGTACCCCAGACAGAGTGGCACCACTTTGGAGGGCTTCTGTGGAGAAGCCCGCCAAAAAGTGGAACAAAGGGCTCGACTTGGGTTGGAGTCACAGAAGAGAACACAAACGCCATTTTAGAATCAAGTTTTGGCAAAAAATACCAACTGGAGAATTAATATTAATTAAATAAACCGGCGGTATGTTCGAGGCTACCGTAAATAATTAAATAAAGATAGTAGCCTAAAACAATGGGAAATCCCATAGGAAAATATTTGCGGTTGAATATAAAAAATAGTATCCACTGCCACCAGCCAAAACTCGATCAGGGGGACGGAGACGTGCCCCCCTCGACTAACAGACCCTGGGGCAATCGAATTGCCCCAGCCAGTACGTCCACAATATGATGGTTTGTACTGGTTCTGTTCACAATTTAAGACTAGTAAAGTCAATGGTGACTTTACATGATCTGGGAGACAGTAGTCAGTCCCAGAGTATGGAGTCTATACTGGGGGGTCACTATGACACCCCTGTGTTACTGCACTGAGGGTGCTGTGTAACACACATCACAAAAACACATGAAGCCCTATGGAGTAAAAGACCCCATAGCCCATTAAACACATCTAGATTCAAAGAAACACACCCAAATCATGCCCAAGAGTGAGGGTAAAAGAGTCTCACTCTTGGCAGGAGAAAGAAATAAACCCCAAAAATCCAGCAAAGCTGCTGGGGGACTCACTAGGTTAGGAAATTCAGCCTAAACAGAGAATTCTCCCTATCAAACACCCTCTGATCAAAGGTGCCCTCATCAATGCTCGATCACTGGTCGCCCACGCTCTAGACATTGCGGACCTCATCCCCGCTAACGACCTTCACTTGTTGGCTATTACCGAAACCTGACTGCATCAGGCCCAGCTCTATCCCTTGCCATCCCAGAGGGCTACTCAATTCTACGGAACAACAGGGTCTCAGGTAAAGGAGGAGGAGTAGGCTTTATCGCCAAAATATTCCTTAGCCTGAGAGTAACCCCTCTGTCCAGCTTCCAGTCCGCTGAACTTCTGTCAGTTAAGTTCCAACTTTCCGCGGCACTAACTATCCTTATGCACCTCATCTACAGACCACCAGGCCCCATCTACACATTTGAGGAAGAAATATCCGACCTCCTGACCGCTAATACCAAAACAGGATCTTAAGTCATCCTACTTGGGGATTTAAACTTAGGCCTCTGCAATCCTAATGACGTTAACGCCCTGTCCTTAGAAAACACTATCTCCCAACTAGAGTTCAAGCACAGGATCTCAGCCCCAACACAAAGCAGAACCCTGGATTGGTTGGCGGATCTCAACTGCTCCACCTCCATCCTCAAAAATGAACCCATCGCCTGGTCAGATCACCATGTCATCTCCTTCTCAATCCGAGGGAAGATGCAGACGAACATCCCTCCGGCTACTATCCCACAAACCCTCACCAGGAATAACCGCAACATCACCTTGCAAAGCCTTCACCCCCTAATTCACAACATCCTTGCTCCTGCAAACTATACCAACTTAGATGTGGATAAACTTGCTGACCTCTGAAATAAAATAATAAAACACTTGAATCAGCAGTAGATATCATAGCTCCTATCAAGCTCACCAAAGCTAAAACGGCAGCCCACTTGAACAAATGGTTCACTCCCGAGCTCAAAATCCTCCGGAACGCCAATTGAGTGGCAGAAGCCACGTTGAAAAAAACACCCAACCGGGCCAACAAAACTCTATTCACGCCAGCGGCCACCACCTACAAAACTTCTATCCTCAGAGCCAAAAAAGAGACTTATGACAACAGAATTGAGAATGCCAAATCAAGAACAAAAGAGCTTTTCATCATCCTCAAGGAACTCGAGTCCCCCTCTTCACCTACAGAAACCTGTGTGAAAGACGCAGACTGGTGTGAGAGAATCCAAAAAGCTTTGGCAGACAAAATTGTCATTTTACAATCCAGAATTGAACAGAAAAAGTCCAGCCTAGCCAAAAAAGCAAACTCTCCACCGCCAACCACTGCTAAAACTGTAACCTGCCCTCCCTTCTCTTTCACACCGGTCTCAACAAAAGAAGTGGAAAGCATCATCAAAGGCCTCAAGCCCTCAAGATACCAAGGGATTCCTGAACAGCCCCATCATCCAGGAAGGTGCCAGAGACCTGGCCCCTTTCATAAAAGTCCTAATCAATGCCACCTTCAAAACAAGCTCAGTCCTTAGTAGCCTCCAGGAGGCCTGGGCCATGCCCCTTCTAAAGAAAAAAACTAATCTAGACCCCAACAATCCCACTAATTACAGGCCAATCACTACTGTCCCCTACAACCTAAAGATCTTAGACAGAGTGGCCTACTTACAAACCCAGAAGCACCTGGAAGAGAACAACCTTCTGGGCCTTAGACAATCTGGCTTCAAACCAAGGCACGGAACAGAGACAGCCCTACTGGACTTAAAAATTCAGATGGACTAGGCGAAGGACAAGGGGACTCTAGCCATTCTCCTACTGCTAGACCTCTCAGCAGCCTTTGACCTTGTTGATCATCAGATTCTCACGGAACATCCGACGGCTTCAGCTGCTTTCTCCAGCCAGGCGACCGCCTGGGTTCAATCCTTCCTAGCCGACCGAACCACCTGGGTCTTCAGCCCATTCCATCCCAATCCTAGGTGGCGTGCCACAAGGTGCGTGCGTCTCGCCAACCTTATACAATATCTTCGCAAAGCTATTGTTAGACTGCCTTGATAACCTGGGTGTCACATACACAAACTATGATGACGATACCCAGTTTCTCATCACCTTATCAGATTGCTATGAAGAGGACTCCATACGGATCAACAACCTCTACCTTGGTATCCAAGCCTGGATGGCAGAACATGGCTTATGCCTCAATGAGGAGAAAACTGAGCTCCTTCTCATCGGTTCCCAACCACGGCTAAACAAACTGGACCCCTGTTACACTTCTATCAACATAGACGGTAACCTAATCACTGTGGCCAAAGAAATCAAAACCTTAGGGGTTTATTTAGATTCTACACTCTCGCTCAAAAAACAGGTAAACGCCACAGCCTCCTCCACAGCTTATAATAATAAACTCATCAACTCCTGCAAAGCCTTCCTCTCGCCCTCCAGCTGAATCACACTAGCCAGAGCACTAGTGCTCTCACAAATCGACTACTGCAACACCCTCTTTCTTGGCACCTCAGAGCACAATTTGAACAAATTGCAGGTGCTACAGAACAATGCCCTCAGAGGGGCTCTGAGTATCCCACGACACTCGCACATCTCCAGCTTTCACAAGATGCCCATTGGCTCCCTATACGAGACAGAATTACCCTTTGATCTCTCGTCATCATCCACAAATGCCTCTCTAATGACGCCCCCAAATACTTGGCAGACAATTTCAACCAACACACCTCAATCAGACCCACAAGAACGTTGTACTCCCACTGCCGTTTCATCCCCAAATTCTCCATACAAAAAAGCACGTGGCTCCAGTTTCCCCGTCCTAGCCGCCAAACAGTGGAACGCGATACCGTTGAGCCTTAGAGCGGAACCTTCCTTCTGGACCGTCAAAGCAAAAAATAAGTCCTGGCTCGCCAACAAGAACTCTACCATTGCACACTAATCACTGTACTTTGTTTTCCTGTGTTTGCCTCTCAACCACCATGTAACCTGGTCATTTGCACTTACTGTTACTATCTTGTATGTCTATTTTCTGCTGTAACCGGCTCCAAGTCTCCGGCGCCCAGTTACCCCAGGGTTTGGTGTGCTGTATAAATAAATAAACTAAACTAAAGCAATTAAAACAGCAATGAAATAAAGGAAGGGTGTTGCACAGCATCACAACATTAAATTAGGAAATGGTTACTAAAAGTGGCTAAACTGGCTCCTTAGACTTCTTCAGGTGAACTCTCGATGCCCAGCTCAAATAATTACTAGTAGCAAAAACAGCTGAAACATCCGTTGAGTGCAGGCACTTAGCCAAGGCTTCACCAGTTGCGATTTAAAAATAACGTCTTCAAGAAGAGTTCCCTCAAGGGCTTGGTCCCAGGACAAACTAATAAGTAATGACGAAGATCTGTGACAGCATTTTCACATAAGGTGCATGTTGGGGGAAGGGCATTATTCCATTTATACAGCAGAGTAGCTGTGGGCAAGACCCCAAGCCGAAACTTTAGATATGCAACCGTTTCTCTACTAACATGGTCCAAGTACTATTCACAGTCAACCCGTTTCTTAATCACAAGATACCGGGCCAATGACTCTGAGGCTCTGGATTTTGTCAGAATATCACTATCCATCCTACCCCCTGCAGCTATCTTTATCTTTTCCTTTGATACAGATGTCATAACAGCAGGGTTGGACCAATAATCCCAAAGGCCCAACTGTCCCAGGGTGTTTTTTACATGGGTAACCCACTTCAGGAAACTACTCCCTTGCTGGGACAGGACTGCTTCTTTATATTTACAGAGAATTTCGTTTGACCAGGGAATTTCGGGGCCCAGTAAACGACTGGTCGCAGTTTAAAAATTGATTCAAACCCTTATAGGCCAGTCTCAAGCAGCACTGGGATGTTCAGTGCATTTAGGGGCAGTCCAAGGATATTTTTCTGAAATGTGTTCTCTACCACTGCAAGGGACTCAATAGCCATATGCCCCCAAACTTCAACCCCATACAGTGCGGCCTGGCGTGCCTGAGCTTTATATGCCTCCAATGAGACAAGCACTCCCCCATTTCCATGCTCATTTGTGAACCCTGCTAGGGCCCCACAGTACCTGGCCAACGTAAGCTTAGCCTTGTCAATCTGAAGTGTCCACCCACAAGACGCTATGACCCTCACCCACAGATAATCATATGATATAACCTGCTCAATTACTCCATCCTCCAGGATAAGTCTAAGGGCCTTCTGTTTCTTCCTTACATTAGCATTACAAATCAAAACCTTAGTTTTACTAATGTTCAGGGAAAGCCCATTCATTTTGCTGAAAGCGACAAAAATCTCCAACTGCTTGCAGACACCTACATGTGTTAGAGACAGAAGTACTGCGTCGTCCGCAAACAGCAGAGCTGGCAGCTTATCACCCGCCATGGAAGGGGCGTTGGTTTGCAAACCCAACAACTTCTTCCAAACTTCATTAAGATACAAAATAATTTGGGAGCCAAAACGCATCCCTTGCGTACCCCCCTTCTGAATATCAATACTGCTAGTGGTGTTTCCCTCAACCCCCAACGGACCACTGCAGTATTCCCTGTGTATAAATTCTGAATAGCTGAAAGCAATGCACCTGGAATGCTGAGCTCCTCTAACATTTCCCAGAGAAGTGATCTTGGCACAGTGTCAAATGTAGTTCGCAAGTCGACGAATACTGTGTACACATGTGTCTTTCTGAGCACGGCATATTTCTCACAAACCAGGCGGAGGCTTTGGTCAATTGTGCTTTGGGACTCGCAAAACCCTGCCTGGCGGTGATCTATTATCCCATTCCTTAGGGCCCATTCGTCCAGGTGAAACAATAATGCCTGGGCAAAAATACCCCCCCCACCAGTTAAGAAATCAGCCTAAAATGTGCAGGGTCGTCGCGGGCTCCCTTTTTATGAATTGGGACGATTTCTGCAGCAGTCCAGGACACAGGGACCTGCTTCCTACACAATGCTGCTTCTTTGCCCCTTCGAGTCGAAAATTTTCCATATCCCCGGATACTGGGGGAGACAGCAATTCTGCCGTTGGTGCATAAATTGGGTCTGTGAGCAACAAATTCTCAATGCATGTCCGTGTGTTCCCTTATCCAGTGATGGTTGTCAGCAGCTCCACCTAGCCCAGCTTTATAGGGGGTGGAAATATACTCACCCTTAAGAATAAAGCCAGAACGATATAAATGAGAGGTAGCTGCCAAACGGGCCGATACCACTAAACGGGATTGGATAAGCAGTCTGACCCTGCCCATGTCAGAATCACATAAGAATTCAAGCTGGTCAATGTCCAAGGAGCTAACCTCTTCCAAACCAGGGGTGTCAAAAAGCAGATTCAAAACACTCGACCTGTTCAACAAAAATTCCTCAAAGGATCCCAGCCTGCACCCTAAATTCAACGAGTGAAAGGGAGGTGGGAGGGGACCTAATATTGGGAGCCCCACCAAGTTGTTTCCTTGGAGGTCGTGATGAAGGAGATGAAGAGCAACGCCTCCCATCCCTACCCTTAGTATGGCCATTCGAAAGGTCAGATCTCTCGCTCCTCTCTACTGCATTTCTTTCATAGCTAAGATGATGATCCCTCGATCTAGAACGATCAACTTAGTGATCTTGTCAGTGCATCACAGCCGATTCTTTCTTTGTTCTAAGGTTAGGAAGACATCCCGAATGGGCAATTTATCTCTAAAAAATGACTCAGATTTCTTCATAACAATCCGAGACATTCTCACACCCCATAAGAGTTGATTGTGTGAAGTTGGCAAGGAATAGAGCCTTGGACCAGGTTCACCGTAGAGTTTGCAAGATCGATTGCCTGGAGTAAATCATCCAAAGGCTCAGGAACCTGCGAATGGTGGCACGGTGAAGGCAGCCCCGGGACTATCATCGCCTTAGCTTTTTTCCCGCGCTGGCGTCTTAATTTATTAGGTCTAATCCTTGATATCACAATCTCCATTGGGGAGTAGGCAGAGACCTAATAAACTTTTGCGAGCCAAACAAAGAGGAGTGAGGCAAGGATCGCTGATTTTTAGATATTTCCTCAACTGAGGTGGTTTAATAGCCCCCCTTTTTTGGAGCAAAAATGTGAAATAGGGATTCCTCCCCAGTAAAATCCAAAGCAGTCTCGCCCTGCGCAGGCTCATCAAATGTAGTCAGGTCAACCACCTGTACTTAATTTTCAGTACTACCAACCGCCTGAACTCCAGAGCCAGCACAGTTTCCAAAACTGAAATGGGCAAACCATTATCAGCCTGTGAATCAAGTTCATGGGGGCCGTTTTACCCGGCTCACAGGGTTCAAACAGTTGGTTTCAGCACTAGTCAAACAAGACTCAATACGAGTAGTCATCACCCTTAGCTCAGATAACATCATAGAATTATCAGTCATTTTCGTCTCAAGAGTTTCATACAGTTTTGCTAGGGTCATCAGAACTGTACTCATAGTTGCTAATGCCACCTCCACCAGTGGCTGATGCCCCTGGTTAGGTGCTAAATGACTCTATGGGGTTAACAAAACAAACCAAAGTCGGGATAAGCTTTTCAGGCGGCTGAGTCTCTTGAACCAGAATTCTCGTCGGACTTGCCAGATGAGTCCAGCATATTAAAGCTAGATGGCCCCTACTCTTTAGATAATAGTTGGTTCTGTTCGGTCGGCATATTGCATAACTCCTTAGCAAGACCGGTCATCGCTGGTGAAGTACAAGGCAAGCCTGAGGATACCTTCTCCCTATGTATTATAGCAGAAACCACTTGGTTTAACCCTGTAGCACAGACGATTGGTGACCTAGAGGACAAGCACGGTTCCGAAATTGCCGGGTTAAGAGGCTGCTCATAGACTGGACAATCGGCCACCAGCGCACAATCAGAGATCTCAGAGAAGTCTATCAAAATATTTTGATTGGCCTCCAACAAAGACCTGTTGGACTCAGTACTAGGCGGAGCAGGTTCACCCTCAGAGTGGTTGAATCCTTGAGCTTAACAGAAACCCCCCCAATGTCAGCTGTCAATGATTTTGGCCACCTCCCCCGCATAGAGCAAGGCCTCGGGTTCCCTCCTCCCGATACAACATCAGGGCGCAAGGAGGCCATTGTACTCATTATGTGAATTACCTCAGGAAGATTGCCCGGCATTGCGGATTTTAACATGTAAGCATAAGACATAGTCAGTCAACTTGGCGTTATAAACAAAATAAAAGAAAAACAAGTTACAAACTTTCTGCCACACCACCCCAACTGCGTAATTGCACTGCTGAAGGACTCCTTAATGCACATGCGCAGATGCACACAACCTGCTATATTTGATGTTTTTTGGAACCAAGGGGCATGGCCAAACGGCAGTGTCTAAAGTATAATTTATGTGCCCAAAGTCTATTATAATTGAAGCTGAAAGCAAATAATTCAGTGGACAATGTTAAGTAAATCCTGACGATGCAAAAGTCTGCTTCCAATACCAGAAAATGTTGTTGAGTTTAAAGCGTACCTCGATCTTGTAATGAAAACGAGCTGGAGATTCTTCAGAGACAGACCTGCATAACTGCACTCGCGGCCGAAGCACTCCTTGATGCACGCTTGCAGATGCGCGCAACTCGCTGCATTTGATGTTTTTTGGCGCCAAAGGTCGTGGCCAAACAGCAGTGTCAAAAAAGTACAATTTACGTGTCCAAAGTCTATTAGAATTGAAGCTCGATCTCTTTATGAAAGCGAGCTGGAGATTCCTCAGTCAGGGCTCCGTAACTGCACTCCCGCAGAGCATGTACAAATCTTTATATTCAGGAATACATTTGAACCTCTTATGTAAGCACTGATGAAAGACGAGGCAGTGGAGTCATCTAGGCTCTGTCGAAACAAATACATGGGGAAGAAAAGCTGGAAAACGTGTTCCTGAATACAGAGATCTAATTTGAAACTAAAGTTGTATATTGCACTTTTTCTGCAATTGCACTTTATGTACTTTGGACCATAATTATATGAATTGTTAAGTATGTGTTTTATGTACAATGTCCATTGTATCAGTGTTTGTGTAATTTAATGTTTTCTGTAATTAATCAACTGCGACAAGGTATTTTTCTAAATAATGTGTGTAGCTTTAGTGTTTGACATCTATTGCTTTCTTTATTGGAATGATTGATATGTTTATAGGGAATTAACATGTTTCTGGATTATTTTGTCCAATTTATCTCGTCTAGACCTATTCACGATTGTATGTAGTCGTTTGTGGGACACCAAAGTGTTGTTTTAAATGTGTTAAGTTTACACAAGAAGGTGAGAATCCATTATGCTCAATTGCCATTGCAAAGCCAGCAGATCCAAACCTGGGAAGGGAGAGAAGCGTCCCTTGCCCATCACCTATGACTGGCGTGTGACAACAGCAAGGTAGTTTAAGTGCAAGTGCGCTGGAGGCTGGTGACTGCTCCAATATACCTGTATGGGCCTTGGCCTCACTGGCATTCACTGCAAGATCAAGAAAGCAGGTTGGCCGTGGGGGTCCAGTGACACCTGAGTGCACGGGCCTTTAGCTCGTTATGCCATCGCATTTCACAATAAAAGGCCAGAAAGGAGGTTGGGAAGGGGAATCCACACAGATGCAGGGCAGTGATGACAGATTGCTGTTATAGTGGGGGGTGAAGATAGCTAGCAAATTCATTTATATCTATTGAGCACCATACAACAAGCATACTTCTGCACATCACACTGCTGGTCTTACTGGCTATAACTGCCTCTTTTGCAAGTGGATGCAGGTCGGGCGGCGGGTCTAAGTGCAGTTAAGATAAAAGCACCGAGACATGGAGGGTAGGACTGTGGGAGAAGGAGGTCACAATGCTACAGGGGGACAAACAGTGGTAGAGTCACTGTGTATGCCTCATGGGGAATTAGTCTAGCCATTTGCTAGAATTAACTACTGTATTATACTTATAAAGCACACTAGTACACTAAACGGTATTTTGGTGAGTGAAAGCGCAGAGACACAAGACACCAACTATGCATTCATCACCTAATGGGGAGAATTTACAACAGGAAGAAAACTGAAATAGAAAGCACTACATCCTTACACGAATGCAAAATCTTCCACTAACAGCACTACTTTGCCACTGACAAATTGCAAGCCAAATGTTCAAGACAAATCTAAACCAGCATTGGCAAAGCCAACAGTTTGGGCTTTTGTGTAGGAATAAGATGAGCATTTTCCCAGCACTGTCAGGCATATCATGGCCTGGTAACGTATGACAAGGCATAAAAAAGCATTAGACGCTATTTACAATCATGCAAAGGCCTAACATGACAAGGCAGCCTGGTCTCCCCACACTACCAGTGAGCTCAGCAGAAAAGTGCCATTTCACTTTCTTACTTCTCCAATGTCAATCCCTCCAAGTGTAAACCAATGATGTGGGAATAGGTGAGTGGAGGTGGCATTCCGGTGATTCCACCACTACCATAAGCAGAGTACTAAGGGTTATGGGCTTGCACAGTATGCTGGCTCATAGAACATGCTAACTGAGAAATGGAAACCCCTGGACCTTACTTCACCTTCCTTAGCATTTTGGTTGCCTGGCTGAGGGACTTCTTAAACCTCACTCTAACTCACGTGTTGTGCTCAACAAGCACATAACATATTGCTACAGCGGAGACAAATCACCTTTCATAACCTCTACCTGAACCTTCCACCCAAAAGAAATGTATGAAGACAGCCATCTGAAAGAAACGCGCATTCAATATTTCCAGCTGTGTCTTCTACAACGTTTGATTCTCCGTTTAGTCCTATGAGGGAGGTGGTTGTGTTTTAATGGGATGCGAGTTGTTTGCTACTGGAAATGGTTTTTTAAACTATCCTTTCCAGCGTACCATATCTAAACAAACTGTTTGAGATTGTGGGTGCAGTGGTGGCAGTCAGTGTGCCAGACACTTGTGTTTCGATCTCAGTGGAGAGTGATGCATAATGTGCAACATTAGTTTCGAACCGAGCATTTTATTAAGGTGAGTTCTGTTCTCTTTGGACAGGTATCAAAGTGTTGTAGATAGTATCCTACATTTCTGTTTAAAAATATGCATTAGAGTTTTCAATATTTGCTGATTTTTTTTAAGATAGCCTCTGACAAAGGTAACTGCCATTTCTTCTTTCAATACAGTGATTTCAGTTTCTGTATTTGTATATGATCTGTCTGATCTGACAATCTTACTGATTGTTTCCCACATTCGCAGGCACACACGCATGCATGCATACATACACACACACACACACACACACATACACACCTTTTTCCATTCTTGTTAGCCAATATTTACAGTCTTGAAAATGCGTGGCAACTGACATTATGATTTAATATCCGTTCTTACAAACAATGGTAAAATAAATATATTACACTCACCACCTAAAATCTCCATGGCACCAGGGTTTGGCTATACTCTCCTTGCAAACATTCTCCTGTTCGGAGGGGCGAAGGAGCCGACACAGGCCCTTTGAATGTGCAGTGTGTAGCACTTCCTATACTATGCTACGCATGCATGACACCCGGAAAAAATAGTACAACATCAGACACTCTTTCACGATGGAAACTATTTATAACATCTAGAAAGAAGAGCAAAGATATAAATAAATATTAGTGAGCCTCAAATTATTTCCTGACGAGGTTCCACAAAGAGTCCAGCTGCAGAGTTTCTGGTATGATTACATTACTTCGTTATCTTCTCCTGTCGAAATAGCTTGCGCTACCCCCAACACATTCTAGTCCCGACAAGATTCCAGCTGTAAGCAGATATATGTATTGCTGTTCAAAAAACACTCTGTCTCGTGTACAGGCTCTGTCTCTGTGATACGATTGTCTCTTCAACTTTAGCCACTGGGTTCTCTTACAATTCCCTCTTCTCTCATTTAGAAAATTCGTATTCTTACATTTTCCAGCTATTGAATGGTTCACTGCATACTGATGTATGATGTAATGATTGTGCTCTTGTGTGTGCGGTTTTTAAAACGTAATGATGGCTGACAGATTTTCTCCAATCTACACTGTATACTTTGAGGCCTCTGGAAGTACGAAATGATTATGAAATGCTCGCAGATGAATATGCTCCTGTTCTGAGCGTGCGCGAAAAAGGCCTCCGGGGGCACGGCCTTATTGCTACTGACACCACGGTGCTCGCTAGATGCAGAACGTTGTGAAGTTCTGTGCTGCTCTCTGCCGGCAGGCAGTGTTTCTGTATCTAAACCACGGTACGTGACGCGTCATAGTAGACCTGAGCGTCGCTGGGCAAAGAGATCTGCTCGCCCCTCTAGATTTAGTGGTTGCTCGTGCTCGCGCATCGAGTGAAACTTGTTTTCACACGCTTATAGTATCGGCTCACGCCACTCAATCTCCAAACGAGGGTAGATTTAATAGGTTATTTACTGTATCTAAGCACTGCGTAGCTTTCATTAGAAAGACTTTCCGAAATACTCAATGGTTCTCTCACAGCTCCAATGACTTAATATTTTCACAACTTGCTAGATTTCTGTAACACTGCACTCCCACCAAATATTTGGACATCTACCACAAAGATGACATATCATGCTCTGGGATAGCTGCTTAGTTTTATTCTTTTTCCTTATTTTGTTTCAGGAGACATTAAAGAGGGGGCCTATCCCCACAGTAAACAGATGAAAGGCAGTTTAGAATTTCAGCTCTGATTTCAGATTTCTGCCTAGTCCTATCAGAGCCAACCAGGGCTAAAGACCTCCCTGTCCATCCTGGCCTGGACTTACTCATCTGAAAGGAAGTAAGCTAAGCAATAGCCATTTTGACAAATCCAAGGAATTCGTCCCTTCACCCCAAGAGGGAGCCACACTATTTGGGACTTGGGAGGTGATCCCACTATGCAAGACCCTCCCTAGGGTCAGGGCAAGCGGGGTCCCACTGTTGGTGACCCCACCTCTGGGGACAAAGGCGACACAATGCAGGATAATATCCCACCTCCCTCTATTTACACTACACCAATGCTCACAGGCTACATGAAGAGTAACCCGGCGCAGCACCAACGGGTGGAACTTCGACGAAGGTGGGGACCCGGAGACGCTCAGGGCCGCTGAGGCGGGAAGCACAACGTCCAGAGATCCACAGAACCGACAACTAGGCAGACCCGACAAGGAGATGAACAGATGCCGAAGAGAGGCCTGAGCTAACCGAGAAGGAAATGCGGATGCTCCCATCACCAAGAGCTTGACACCAACAGTACGGTCCACCGCAGGAGAGAAGGTATGAGTATTCGGAGGGGGGCTGGAAGGACATCCATATCCAGGGCCTAATGAGCTCTTATCCTTCAGATTTAAATCCCTCGCAGGCGGTGAGCCAATACATAAAGTCCTGGCGACAGAAACCCTAAACCAAAAGGGGGCAGATAAGTATTAAAACCCTGAGTGGGGTATAACAATAACACAACACAGGGCAACAAAAGCCCCGAACCCACAGGGAGCAGAGGGATATAACACCCCAGAAGGGGGTGAAAGGACAGCAGACCAGGACAATCAAAGCTCTGATCATCCAGGAGACCGAGAGGAATGAAACGCCAGGAAGTGGTGACAATACCACAAACGAGGGCGACCCAAGCCCAAAGGGGGTGAATACGTATAAAAATCCAGAAGAGTATATCACAAGCTAATGACACTGCAGGGTTGAGAAAATCCCGAGCCCACCCAAGGCAAATGAGTGGAACAATAGGAGAAGATAACTGTGTTGAGCAGACCTTTATATCGACAAGGGAGCAGAAGTATATCTTCCAAAGGTGGGAAACATGCAGGGATTATTTAACTTTCTTTTTGGCAAGAACCTTGTTTTTTTGTTGTTGGACAATTTCTACTCGGGGATCAGCTGAAGACTTTGGCACTCAAGTTGGGGTGGAGGTCAGAGGGAATAAGCCATCACCAGCCTTAAAAGGACGGAGAGTGATTCCTACACTAAGGCAAATGCTTGGTCTTTACTTTTATCTATATTCTTTGTAGACAGTGTGCAAATAGATTAGATAGGGTTTGGACAGAGGACAGTTTAAGTTGCATGACGATGTTGTGATGAGCACCATTTTGTTATTCGTTTGTGAACTGGAAAACCCTAAAATGGAGGACAATGTACCCTTCTGCGTAGAACACATTGAAGACACTCCACCAGAGCTTCAAGCATATTAATGCACCTGATGTGGGCAGCCTTCACATTCCTTGGCTTTCTGGGAACATATTTTAGTTTTGTTTGGGATGAAACCATCCGTTCGAGGGCGGTTTGCCATGCTCCGTTCTTTAGCTATGATACAAAGACTTTCAATGGTACATGCCAAATATCCGGTCAGAGATACTGCAAGGACAAATTTGACATTGCACGATTGTCATACTACCCTGACTCAACTCCTGCCCCATAAATCCTCTGCACGGTCTGCATGTTTCTGTTCACTTTCCTGCAGTTGCAGCAGCCCCAGATTTGTGGTGCACTTTAAGGAATCCACACTCTACCTTTTTCTTGCCAGCCCCTCATCTCCTCGACTTCCCTCTGAAGAACCTCATGCAAGGCTTCAGCAGCATTCTGAAACTGAAGTTTTGAAACTGCCTCTACACCAGTTGAGCGGGTTGGTGCGTAAGAGTTACATGTGTGCCCCATCTCTGTGCACTATGGGAGAGGGGATTTAGGCCTTTTGGAGACACTGGTTTCGACCTCTGTACAAAATAACTAGGCTCCTGGCCTGATCAAACAAAACAAGTCCCACTAGGGCCTACTGAGTGCAGAACCTGAGCAAGTTTGAGTGATGTTTGAGATGGCGCTCAGCCTGTCAACCAGCATACTACGAAAGGTGAAGTGAGCGCCTGGGGTATTTCCATCTGTCAGCTCCTTCTCTCAACTTAATGTTTATGGATACTGTTAACCCTACCTTTCTATTTATCATAATGAATGGAGTCTGCCCCCCTTCATCTGCAAATTATCAGATGTTTGTTGCACATAGGGCACAAGGTATCAAACTGAGTGTGTGGTTTTGCAGTGGCAAAGTAATAAAGTAAAATGTGAGCTGTTTGTAGAGCAGGTGATAGGAGTGCAGGGAGAACCGTCAGTTTTGCCCAGTTAGGCCTTTTCATAGTTTGTTACATCTAATGCTTTGTTAGGACTTGTCATGACTTGACTTGTCATGCCCTTAAATCTTGCTATACATGTGGCTAAGCTTGATTGCTTGCCCCACTTAACATTCTGTTTTTTATTTTGTGCCATTCTGCTACCAAGTCCATACTGTGAATCTACAAATTGGGATTTGGTCCCTTTGTGACACTGTAATTTGCTCATGTATATCTTACTTACATTTTCCCTTTGGAGGTTTTGCTCCCCGGTGTCCTGCTGCGATTTTGCCCCTGGGTGCTCATTGCAAGTAGTGTGCTACAGTGGTTTTGCTTTCCGATGCCAAATATAATTTGCTCGATTCACTCTAAGATATTGCACCTTGACAACATACCATGCTGAGTTGTTCCTAGCAAGCCAAACTGGATTCTTCCCACTCTGCAATCCCTATTCAGACCTCTCTTCAGGAAGAATCGTGACCCATTCTTTACTTGGTAAACCACTCTTTACTTGGTACCTACTGTGGTATGCTCCCCTATGTCTTTCACTATTCCTATACTGTCCCCTGCCAGAAATACCAGCAAACTTCTAGGTGTCTAAGGTAATGTCCTCGTAAGTACCTTCAGGCCCTCCACTAACTCACCTGCACTGACATTATCAACCTCTATGCTGAAACATATCCCCATACTAACTATGCTACTAGCACACTGCAATTGAATAACTCTCCAACAGACAAACAATAAAAAGCAACACCTTTAAAATCAATTTATATATCAATGTCCTGGCCAAAGCATCCAAGCACCATGGGCATGCAAGGCCCCTCTCTAGACACAAATGCCTCTATGCTCTCGGCAAAGACTACGTAGAAAAAAGACCTACATGAGCGCTCAGGGTACTTTGGGTCTGCACTCATCACCACAACAGCAGGACTATCCTTCATTTCCATTCTCTCTCCACTTATGTACCCACCCCCTCTCTATCAGATCCACCAGAGCCCCTGTACAGCATGTAAATGGCAGCAGTTTGCCATATAAATCTAAGCAAAATAACTTAATTTGATGTGTCTTGTAGCTCGTGCTGCCTACTTAGATCTATTTCCAGTGCAAGGTGATTGTCCTATTACTCCTATTTCCCATTCCTTCTCCCATGGGGACACGACTGGGGCAATTGTACAGCAAATGTTGACTAATTAATTTAGGCATAGAGCCAGCATACGCATGCAGAGTATCACCTCTACGCACGCAGACTCTGCCTCCTGGCAACACCCTAAAGCCCCTTTTCCCTGATCAGGCACCTGTGCAGTATGGGATAATGTCTTAATTAGTTTTTTTTCTGCTTGTCCTTATTTCAGTTGTGTTTTCTTTCCTTTTCTCAAGGCCAGTGATTTCCCGATCGTTTGTCTAGACAAACTTGCTTTGTTGCATGCAGGTTTTGCACAAGGCAGTACTCTGCTTGGGATCCCTGCAGGCTTTGTCTGGAGCGTCTAGGCCTCAATCAGCCCTGAGATCCTTCACAGCGTGCAATTCCCTTTCCTATCACGCAATGAAGAAACTGCTCCATAGGTGGGAACACATTCCTGCTCTGCAACAGTGTCAGGTCGTCTAAGTGCTGGGGAAGAGTGTGTGTGTGAGTAGTGTGGGGATAGGACTTCTATATAATGTGGTAGGTCAGACATAAGAGACTGACAAGATCTATGTTGATTCAACACTTCCTTATTCAATAACTAAAGACAACCTTAATCTAATCCCTACTTCCTAAATTGTGGGCCCTACTCTTCAAAAATGCCAGCATTAAAAGCATTAAACTGTGATCTTGAAATAAGAGTGCGCTCAGTTATTATCTTGGGACATGGCAAATAACCAGGCAGTAAGGGTATCCTATTAGCTGGTTTTATAATTTCAGAATGTTCTCTATCCAAGTTGCATCTTATGTGCAGGTCAGAGATAAAAGTTTCGAAATTCCAGCAGTATTACAGAAATGGATTCAAAGTTCCCTGGCTGCAGGCACGTCTTTATAAAAGCAAACCATGGAGTTTGTAATGCTTTATTCTCCCCACCAATAATGTGGTTCATGATTGCTTTGGTCAGTACTGCTTTGTCATTGGACCATATTATCCCCCCCCCCAACGACTTTTATACAGCAGCAAAGAAAAGAAAATGAACACGCCATTGTTTTTGAGTCAAGTGTTACAATTTTGTATAACAGTTCAAGGAACCATAATCCGAGCCTCCTCCAGAGTCCGCCAACCATAGCCTAACCAGTTCCAACCTCAGGTTGCCCTCTAAAAGAGAAGCATTCAATTCTATATCAACTACACAATTAGGCATTGATTTAGGTAAGCCCAAAATGTATGTCAAAAATGAGGAACGTCCGCTTAGCTGTCACTTAAACAATCTGTTTGACCGTTGATGTATACTGAAAAAAGCAATGGGGCGAGCATGCAACACCTGTGAACACCTGTTTCAACTACAAACCGAGGTGTATAATGTTCATGGTCACCAGAGTGTATGCATGCTGAGTTATCTCCACGGAGTGAGGCGAGAAAAATGATCAGGTCCATCAGGCATTTAATTTTCCCAAGACACTGCCAAAACCTTGGCCTGTTAACTTTGTCAAAGGCAGTGCTCAGGTCCAGGAATGTCAAATAGACTGTCTCCTTTCGCAAGGTAAATAAGAGTTGGGTATAATCAGGTATGGGTTTACGGCTTGCTCATTCTATCCCACGCCCTCTTGAAACCTCAGTTGGTTATCAACAAGGATTAAGTTCTCAACGACCCATTGCTGGAGATGGGCAAAAACTGCTCTTCCAAAGATCTTAAGCTGGGAGTTAAGGAGGGGGATTAGGTCTTTATGCCGCTGGCGACTCTACTTCCCTTCTTGAAAACTGAGACTATAATTGCTAGCCCCTAAGAAATTGTGAAAGAGCATTGTTGTAGCATACAATTAAAAAGACAGACAAGGACCCAAAAGTCCTCTATGGAGCAAAATAAGTCTGATGAGGTAGCATCGGCTTGACTATTCCTCCCACAAGCCTGTTTCCGTTGGGCAGTTGGCATTTCAGGACAAGAGATTCTCAGGCCACATTTTCTTGAGGTGTATGTCCCCTCTAGTCTCAATCATGGTACCTCCTAGATTAACTAATGGAGCATGGTTTTCCTAGGGAGAAGAGAAGTGGTTTACCCAGACATTGGCCGGGACGTTAGTGTTAACCAAATTGTTATTAACTCTATTTTTGGGTCCATGGTTTTCAAGCTCCCAAAAGGGCCTGGAATTAGATTGTACAGCAGCCAGTACAAGAGTCCTCCCAGGCCTGATCATCTACTGCAACTTTCCTTGCCTGCATAACTTTTATGTGAGCTGCTCTGGTATGTACGAATCAAATCACAAGTGTAAGGCTTCATTAATCATCGGAATACTTTGCTGATGGTAGCTAATTTTTGGATCGATAAAATGTCATTTTATGTAGTTTCATGTAAGCACCAATCCCCCTTTATAAGATTCATAATCTTACTTTACTTTGGTACCTTTCCTATGGTGCCTAAACCATGAGTAGGAGGTATTACCTTCTATGAGATGTTACACCAGCATTCAAGCTGCACTTTCACATGGTATGCTACAAGGATTTCTACCGTTCATCAAACCAATTTGCAACGTCTTCAAGCAACTTGCTTTTGCTGTTCTTTTTTGTACAAAATATCAGACCATGGTCTTTGTGAGTGCCGCCTGTAATCCTTTGTCAGATCATAATTAATAGGTTCAAGTTTCTTAATGTAGTGACTCCTGTATTTCTGGTCCAGTCATTTTGCTGCGATACACCTGGGATATCAAACAGGGGAACAGACCAGATTATGATCTCCCCATAGCATACATTTTGTTTTCATGGCATATTGTTTAAAGAGACGGGCACCATACTCCTAAACGCACCTGGTTTCTTTCGCTGCCCACACTGCCTTCTTATCTATGTCCATATTTTATACTCGCGGAGTCTTTATGTGGCCATCAAGGTACAGGTACAGTCATGTGGAGAAGTAGGCCATGGACTGGTAGTAAAAAAGTTACTACAGTGTTTAACTTGCACTTACTCCGATAGCCTGTAAATGAGCCCCCGCCACCAAAATAAACTCCAGAGCTATATTACCAGATTGCACCAGATAATACTAGCAGCCTACAGAATACATTACCATTTCAGCCAATATGTATTTAACAAGGCATAACCATACAGAGCATTCACTGTACATCATGACTCTGGGGGAGCTGGTGAAGGCAGGAGAGTGCTCCCCTCAAAGGTAACTTGGCTCTGAAGGAGCAGGCATCTATTCTCCAAGAGTGCATGCAACAAAGTGAACAATTAACACTCAAAAAGCGTAAGAGACCTTGGATGCAGCTTTGTCGGCATTAAAGATAGTATCATTTTCTAAATGATTTGGTTGTTGACAATTAAAACTGAGAAGTAACAAAGAAAAGCAAAACGTTATGAGCATTCTGATTTCCAAAGAATGCAGTACTCTTTCAATCGCTGGTACAAGGTCAGGGAAAAAAGTTGGGGGGCAAATCTACTGGCTTAAATAAAACATTTTTTGGGGAGGATGCATTAGAGTACCAACATGTCCCTCTGAAAACTGCAAAGAGTCCCTGCAAACAGCATTTGGAGTATGCTAAATCTCCTGGTATATCTAACTGCAACCAGAAATATAGACTAATTCCATCAAATAAATATCAACAAAGGCCAATGTTAAGTAAGAAAAGAGTTCAAATCCAAAAGGGGTTGAGAACAAGGGCAAAGGCTACAGCAGGGCGTTAAAATGCCTCTTCAAATTTACAACACGCTTTGACTAACAAAAACCAGTGATAATCAGAATTTCTGTATGCACCAACAGCTCAGCTGTCAAATAAGCAGCATGATTTTAACTGAAGGCCTCATTTCACCAGGTCAGACACAAATTAAGATGCATCATACAGAGAGAAGATGGACATATTTATTTCGTTACTGAGCGCCCAATGAGAGAATCACAGTCATTTACTGTAAAATTCAGAAAAAGTACATGGTTTCTTTGTGGCCTTAAGGATGATCATGACATCCTACGTAGAACTAAGATATCAAAGTTTCAGATTTTTACTAACTTGCGAGTTTTGCTCAAATTCTGCTCTCCAGCTGGAAAAACAGATCTCCCAGAGGAGGCACGCAGGGGTACAGACCGAGGGAACTCCACATCTGAGAAAAGAAAAGGCCAACAAGGAGCGGAACTAATCATTGGTGCACAGCTGTCTCTATAACAGGGGGAGAATCTGTCACATTGGAGAAGAAAAGCACCCATCAGAGATGGCAGCCCTGTCTCTTCTATATTGCAAATGATGGCAATATGCAGTTCTGCTAGGAGGCAGAAAGGGTCCATCAGGGGAACTGCCTAATCATGAAAATGTGTTGCAGTGTCACAGTGCGGTCCCTAGTTATGTAGAGTCGTCCCACAATCTGCTCATTTAGTATGCCTGCTGTTGGTTGGGAAAACCAAAAGGGTGAGCAGCCACCAGTAAGCTGCCCAGATCAATGGCTCAAATCCAAAGCTCCATAGTCCAACGGTAAGGGACCTTCAAGAAAGTGCCTGCCTTTTTCTTCACATAGTAAAGCGTGGTAGCCCTGTTTTCGAAGATTATAACTCTAATGTTGCTTACAAAATAGAGATATTCTATTCATGGATTGGGGCAATTTACAAAAATGTGATGTTTCATAGAGATCCGTGCTAAGCCATACATTTTGGACTCAAAAGTCACAAAATATGTCTCACGGGCAATATGCCAAACAATTTATTTCAGTAAAAAGGGCTTCAGAGGAGGAGAGAGGAATTATAAATCAGCGTGCCCAAATTGCCCCTTGTGCGTATGAGGGAGGAATTTGGGGAGAGTAGGGTTAATCTTCTGATTTTAACGGCACAAAATGAAGCAGAGTAAGGCGCATTCTAAGGAGGCCAACACACACTACCTTACTACAAGATGTGAGATGTAAGGAACTCTCCGCATTCCAATTTCACAAGCTATGTGACTCGCTCTGTGTGGCTCGTGGAACTGGAATGCGGGGTTTGATTATGAAACGGTCGGCAGAGCCTTGCGGAGGTGGGCCCGCTTGATTAAAACTAAATCACACGTATTACCGGAGTCTGTACATCATTTCATGAGACGACACAGATTTCTAAGAAAACGTTAGTTGCTTGATGATCAAGGATGAAAATTGCAAAGGCCTTTTTGTCTGAAAGTACTCTCCAGAAGGAAAAACTCCCAGAGTTCCATAAGAATCTCTGTACAGGGATTATAGCAAATTTCGAGCAAACCATTAAACTGCCAAGAGAGAAAAGCATGAGCCCCTCTAGCTTTACTCAAAATGTCCTTTGACTGGGCTCACAGAAGACAAATGCCTATGCATTGATCAATGTGAATGATCTCACTGCCTGGAAAGGCTATAACTTCCCCTATAACCCAGTGAATGCTTGAGGAGTCGAGGACGGGGGGAAGACCTGGTCAATCAATCAACTATTGTTTATTTGGATGAACAAAATCCATCAAAAATGCACATAGCATACAAATCCCAACAAACAATAAAGGACGCATTCGTATTGGTTTTAAAAGCTCTTTCCAATGAACAGAAAACAATATGATTGACAAGCCAAACTCAAGATTGAGGCTGCAATAAACAGTCTAGCCCTGTGCAAAAAATGTTTTCTTGTTACAAGTTGACATTTACCCTGCAGTGATCATAATAAAACTTAAAATTAGGTAGATGTTCATTCAATCCGTAGAGGAACACAGATAGGGAGAGGGGAAAAAGTATGATTGGAGGTGAGAGTGGAAAATCCACTGCTGCACATGGAGGACTAATGGGTTCTATAAGATCATTTGATCATTTCTAAGATGGGAAAAGAGGACTCCAAATCCAGTCATTTAACAGATACAATGGATAGCCACTGCAAGCCCTTCAATTCTTTCCCTGCTAGTGTACGATCCATGGATGCAACACCCCATTACCACTTCTGTTGCCCAAATCAGGCCACCACCATGGCGAGATCCAAGACTGCCAGCAAAAAGGGATAGGATCCTCTATACCAAGCTAAGCTGAAGACATTGCTTGTTAGCTTTAAAAAAATAATTCCAAGGCATTTGTAACCCAGCATAAAAGCTCGAGTTAGAGAGCCATTCAATTGTAAGTGCATACAAAAAGAAATCAAACCATGATTTATTTTCTTGATTTATGCTATTAAGTAAAATAAATAATAAAAGACATGCCTAGTTGTTAGATGTAAGTTGTGGCTGTTTTGTGCACCTGCAGGAAAATGGCATCCATTTTCGTTTTAGTTTATTGCCCTTTGTCATCGATGTTGTGTCATCTGGGGTTTAGGTGATCTAGATATGACAAAATGGATGGGGTTGGTGTTGCATGCGTGTCCCAGGGGTGATTTCACCTCAGAGTACAGAAAGATTCCCCTGTGGACACCACCTTTTGGTGTTGTCCAGTGAAAAAAGACTGCGATTCTCACGGGGCGAAGAAGAGAGCCCGGGGGGAACAAGTGTGAGGACGCTCTTGTTGTGTGGGATCCAGGCCTACCCCAGGTCTGGTTTGTTTACTCTCGGGTGGGTTCTCCCATCTCCTTCCTGAGGGGCACGCACACGCTTGTGTGTGGAGATCAAGAGAGGGGCCGTAACCAACGGCCAATCTAATCTGACCTCGCCACTGGATGTAGGTGCTACAGGCATGCTCTAGGCTTGTGCCCATCTGTGGTTAGAGCAACCCAGCATTTCCGTTTGGGACAAGGTCATCCTACCTCTTGCACTGGAGTAGAGGTGTTTCGGAGCGAAGAGACAAGTTGAGCTGAACATTTTTCCGGTGAACAGACCCCTGATGGCTACCATCTGACAGACAATATCATTGGCTTACCTGTGTCAACGTGGTCCAGGGTGGGGACTGTATTACCACCCCTCAACCCTCCATGTGCACCACTGGTAAGCGCTGCGGGTGTCCTGTTTACCCCAGGGTAAGGTAAGCAAGAATATTGAATTTGTTTCAGTGTCCGACTAGTGAAAAGGAGGAGCTGGCTACCGTCCTATGTTGGGAGGAAGCTCCGGCCTTCACTTTATGTGACGTAAAATAGAAGATATCACACCTTTTATTATTGGTTCAGATTCTACTCGAGGCCAATTAAAAAAAATAAAGGGGAGGGGTGGGGGTGATCAGTGCGTTTCCGTACTGCCATTCTGACCAGTGGTGCGCGCGGCTTCTGTTCAAGTACTGTTACTTCTATCTTTTCTGTTTTCATTCATGTCCGGTACAGAACGATAGGCATTTATCTATGGTAAAGGAGGAAAGCATATGAGATTTCACTGGGGGGCATTTACAGCACTTGGGGCAGAGGGCAAAAACAATAATATAAAACCCGCTCATCAGGCGCCACTCGGAAGTTCTCTACTAAGAAAGAAAAAGAAATCAAATAGGGGCCATATTGTGTTCGGTACCTTCAGAGGGTTTAATGGTATTATGAGACTCTGCGAATAGCAGATGATTTATTGATAGGTTTATAACGTGATGCTCATGGTTTCCCTCAGACGACTGAAAGGCTTAACATCTCTTCTTGGGGTTGATGACTGGGACTGCTCAGACGGTTGTTTGTCTTTAACAACACCGGTTCCAGTTGCTTTTGTGGTCATGGTCCCTCTCTCGACATTATGGGTTCCCTGTTTTTAGTGCGCTGCCTTAGCCAAGTACGTAATTGAGGATATTAGAATTTCAAGTCTGACGGGAGGTGGTAGATGTGATGGTGGCACTGTGTCATCTCCAGAAACAACACTCCAACTATTTGTATTCTACTTCAAAGTGCTCACTAGACCTAGACCAGGGTCGGCTCTTAAAGTAAAAGCCGTTCCAGTTTTAGATATAAGTTTTGCCCGGTTTCGCCGAGTCTTTTTTTTTTACCGGACACCCTGGAAGGTACGCATGGTTTATATACATATATCTTTATGTCACGTTTTATTTATTTTTTTGTCTATGTGTCCCCTTTGTTTGTGAGCGGTAGACTGAAGCTACCAATAGGATGCTAGTTGAGGTCTCACGACACATCCTGGGAAACAATTAATGAATGAATGACATGGTACATTAGTGCTGGTATTTTGCCTCCAGTTTATGTCAGGTCCCAGAGGCCTATGTTCTATATAAGGTGGCATTACCTGAATCAAATCTTGGTCCCTGAAAGCTGACTGGCTGGTCTGTTTGTATTTACTAATAGGAGTACCAGGGGACAGTCATTGTTTCGAACATTCGAATGAACTCTGCTCAGTGTTGCAAAATCGTTATATATGGGTATATATGTATGATCAACAATGTACTTCAGGCCCTGCCCGAGCAACCAACATCGGGGTTTCTTTTTCTTGCTATGGGTAGAAATTGGTTTGTTTTCAGGGTACTGTGTATGTATTCTCTCACTGGCACGCACTGTTTATCTGCCTGCTCTCCCCATAGGAGAGCAGGCAGATAAACAGTGCTCATTGTTTGCAACATTGCTGAAAGTTTATTCTATTTCAATATGTTAGTATGTCAAATATAATGCAGAATTATTTCATATTTAACTTTATAAAAGCTGCCCTAATTCAGGGCTACCAGTTGTGTGGAGTGTAGTGTATTATTTAATTATGACTAGAGTGTAATGTTTAAGGGCTCCTAAACGGGAATCTGCAGAGGTGTTTGCCTATGAGTAACAGGAACAAGGAACTGGGCCGTTGAGTTCTTTTTATCAAGGCATCGCTCTATTTCCAAAGACGGCGCTCACTCATGTAAGCACTTTATTTGAAGCTTTCCCCCAGACCCACTATTTCAAGCATAAGTGCAAAAAGGTGTACATCCCCAGTCTGCCACTTTATTTACAGGTTGCCTTCTAGTTATTTTTCAATATAATCTGTTATACCAGCACACACAAGTTCAAGGACAGATGCACCTTACGCATTACTCTTGTTTTAGTGACATCTTGAAGACCTTTCCAACAAGTGGCTTGTCAAATCCTACATACTCCTGAATTGGGTCTTAAAAGAAATTATTTCTTAAGGGGACCTTTGATGCGAAACATTTTCTTGACATAAAGCACCTTAGGTGCTAAGCAATGACTCAACAACAGACATCTTAATGTCTCTATTTCACTCAAATATTATGGGCCTAGCAGAATTTCCTCTCCTTGGAGAGTGGTGAAATAAGCAGAAATCCTATGAATACTACGTTACTAACGTCCTCAATCTGTTCCGGAGACCCATAATTCCTTACATTGACTGTTGGAGCCAGATGTTTTTACGTGTTTTGTAGCTTAATGATCTTCACTGATCTCCAAGATTATTCACCACATTTCTCGAGACAGGTTGTTCATTAATTTAATTAACAAACATGATGGGATGCCAAAATTCCAACCTCTGTTGCAGCCTGTGCAACAACAGCCATTTGAATGTTTCTGCATTAATATACAGTTCATCTGGGAACCAGAATGTGAAAGTGGAATGCGGGGCTATTGCTGGGAGAAACCGTGACAGACAAGGTATTCCGTCAGCATGGAGATCATTTAAATGATTACAATTTACCAAATTAGCCTTTTACTTCTAGTCTTTTTTGGTCCTTTTTTACTGTGGGCAGGCTTTGTGAAGTTTTGTGCAATGCTTATAAATGGGATATAAAAGTAGGGGGACCCTAATCATGGCCTATGAAATTAGCAGTTATGAATTCAAATATAGCCTAGCAGCCTTTTGAGAGTTTGGAAACCTTGTCAGTGCATATTAGGTTTCCCATGTGTTTGGATTGAAAAGGGAGCCTTCAAGTTTAGGTAGGAGATTTCTGCATAGTTAAAAAATAAGGGCCAGTGAGACAATATCACAATTTGTTTGTAATTCAGCAGTAATGACTCCCCAGAAAAACCGAACCAGTCAGGTTTTTTGGATACCTTATGAAAACACATACTTTTTATTGTCACTGATTTATGTATGCCCAAAGATGATCAGTCAAAAAGATGAGATGATTTGTCAAGGAACACACAATTGTGACATGAGAAAGCACAGATAGGAACCACTATCTCCTAGATCCAAATTGTACAACTCCTCTTTCATCAGTTTAACACAAAATGCACTGCTACTGCTTGGTGGGTGGTTGTTCTTCCACAATTGTGTAATCCATAAGCATACAATTATTGTTAAACAACATAACTAACTTGAAAACGTAACTGTATGTAGTCCCAAAAGAATCATATTAGCTGAGGGATCCATTATTTTGTCATACAATTAATTTCTTTCAAGATCGTTTCCGAGTACACTTACCTTATGACTAACGCAGCAGACAAAAACACATGTCACTACTTGCCATTTAAATTATAACATGGTGGGCAAGAGGACGAGAAGCTTACTTTGCATTAAAAGATTCACTGGCATATATTAAAAGTCAATAGTTGTTTTTTAAACTCACTGCATTTGAAGGTCAGATGTATTACTAGCGAAACCTAACAAATTACCTAAATTTGTAAATCCCTATGGTCATACCCTACAAGCATAACGTTGGTGGGGTGGAGATAGAAAGGAAAGGGGTGGGGGTCTTGTAAATATAGTTCATATTGGCCTGATTGAGTCTGACATCCTGGCAGAACAACCTTATGGGCAAAATAGATGCAGGTAGGCTGCATCTGAACGACAACTTTCAAAACCAGCTTTCCTGTGGCCATAGTAGATTTTGGAGTGTGATAAACTGAACACATTTTAAAATGCAATAATTTACACCTGTAGTTTTAGTCTAGTCTGCAGAAGAGTTAATAAACCGCCAGACATCACACTCAGATTTGACCATCTCTGACTCCTGGCAGCCTGGTTCCTCCTCTAACTAGAAGGTCCTAGGTTAAACTTTATCCTCAGTAAATGGCATCAACAATGATTCCCGGGGCAGTCCTCATGCTCCAGGATTGAGCAGACAGCTTGCAGATCCCTGTGGGTCTGTTATCTATATTGTATTTGTATTTATTATGTTTATATAGCGCTTTACTCCAAAACGCTGCACATTGTAACAGGTCACATATAATATTAACATAATAACAGTACAACAGTAGAAGCAATTTACAATTAAGAATCAGTCCAACAAAACAGTAAGTAGAGCAATTAAACTGAAGCAAAGAGGGAAAAAAGTGAGGTAGAACTGAAAGGGAGAGAGAGTGGTGGGAGGAGAAGGAGGGGGAATAGGATGGGGTAAAAAGGTGAGAATGGGGTGGAGGGGGGAGGGAGATGATCAAGATGAAATGAAAAAAGGAGGGAGGGGGAGCAAGAAGGGGGAAGGGTTTCCTGGTGGGGAATGGAGAAGGAGAGATTTAAGGGATGTGCAGAATGTGGAAAAGGTAGGAATAGAGTGGATAGAGAGAGGTAAGGAGTTCCAATGCAGGGGGGCTAGGAGCTGGAAGGAGCGGAAAGGGGAGGCGGCACAAGGGGATGGAGGAACAGTGAGTAGGAAGTGGTCAGCAGAGCGAAGGGAGCAGGAAGGAGTGTAGAAAGAGAGGAGGGAGGAGAGATAAGGGGGAGCAAGACCATGGAGAGATTTAAAGACTAAGCAGAGAAAATGAAATTTAAGTTGGGAGTGAAAGGGAAGCCAGCCAAGGGATATAGCAAGCCTTCTCCCTGGATCCACCACCATAGACAGGGGATTCACATCACACAATGCAACTCTGTTCCCCTGAGTGACTCACTTAGGCTTGCACTGGTCATCTTGGCCATCTTGGAAATGACTGCTGCATAAACTCTACTGGGACAGTTCTGTGGTTTATGCCAAACTGGGCACTGCTTTTAGCAAGAGGGTCGCCTGACATTGTGTCGGGCAGATGTAAGGAGAGGATTGACCTTTATTTTGATCTGCTCAACAGGTTCCTGCCCCAGCCGCATCAAATTATAGACCTCATAAAATGACAATCTCAACACCAGAGACAGCCAAATATCAAACGTTGACAAATTCAGGGATCAGAGTTTATATAATCCACACAATCATTATCTAAGACATTTGTAGAGTGGAAATTCATATACCTAATGATGAGCCCCAATCTGTGACGATAACAACATTCATTAAGGATTTATTTAGTCTGTGGGTGTACTAAGGTTTCCTAGAATGTGACCCCCCTTCACCCTGGGCTTTTAAGTGCCCCTATATTAAACCACTGTAACATTCATGTGCTCAAAATGTATAAACCAAACAATCTTTTATATGCTATTAAATTGATATTTGATATATTAAGCCATATCAGTGCACATACCTGCAAATCAGCCACTAAGCCATATGCAAGTGCTTCATCGTATTTTAAAAGAATTAATATTTCTATGAAAAAACAGGCTCTCAATAATGAGATGTGCATTAAAGACCTCTCACAATATCCCACTTTTGGAGAACAGACTGACTGAGCCAGTGGGAGCCTGAGAAGAGCTTTTTTTGTCATCATATTCCATTAGTGCTTCCACACCCTCACCTGATAAAGGGGGACAATGGCATAAAGTAATTCAGTGTATTTACATCTCGCTGGTTCAAACAATGCTAGCCCATGCTTGTGAATTTAACCAAGTGGGAAAAATTGAAAAACTGAGCCCACCCAGAGCCTGGACAGCGCCCTCGCAGCACAACAGACTACATTGCTGCTCCGACGCTGCACTCTACTCCATAGAGGTCATTTTGTGATCACTGAGCACCTGTAACATGTAACTGTGAAACCACTTGCAGTAATGCTTGATCACTGCTCCCAAGACTGAAACATGCTATCTATACCCAGCCACCTGCTGTATCAACTGCTAGCTATATTCATTGTATTGCCCTACAGGTGCACATGCATTTAGCCATTTGAAAGTGCACTACCATTGCAAGCTGCATCTAGCCTGCCATCACACTGCGTTTCCTAGTTGCTCTAGCCTGCCACGATATTGTGCTTTTAGTTGCATTTAGCCTGTCACTACACTGCACTTTGATAATTGTATCTAGCCTAAATCTACATTGTATGTATTTTGATAGTTGCATTTAGCCTGCCACTATATTGTGTTTTTTAGTTGCTCTAGCCTGTCATTATATTGTGTTTTATTTGCATTTAGCCTGTCACTGCACTGTACCTTGATAGTTGCATCTAGCCTGCCACTATATTGTGTTTTAGTTGCATTTAGCCTATCACTAAACTGCACCTTGATAATTGTATCTAGCCTAAATCTACATTGTATTTTGATAGTTGCATTTAGCCTACCACTATATTGTGTTTTAGTTGCATTTAGCCTGTCACTACACTGCACCTTGATAATTGTATCTAGCTTAAATCTACATTGTATTTTGATAGTTGCACTTAGCCTGCCACTACATTGCGATATGATAGTCGCACTCTGCACTGCACTGTCGTACATTGCTGTCTGAATTACCTTCAATACCAGGTGAACATCTAATGTATTGTGCACTGTAACCACCAATAGCTCTACAGCTACCAACGCCTACTGTGTCACCCCTGGGCTCCTGTGTTCTCAGCTCACCCATCTATACGTCATAGTATATGGTATAACACTCTCTACGTCAGCAGAATGCATATTAGCACGACTATCAACATGCGCCCCACTGCTGTTTTTACAATTAATACTGGTAACTATGGACCAATTTAAATATGTACCCTGCCCTACTCTCCATAGAAACTCGAGGCTTCGCGCTAGACTTTCCACCCTCTACGAACAGCAGGTACCTAGCAACGCCTATTTGAACCGTCGCACCATTCCCAAAAACCAGACTAGGAACTTAACGCATCCCAAACCACAATTACCTGCTAGCACCATAACGAAAGAACCCATCCTAGTTACCTATGATACCAAATGTCTTCCTAAAACAACTTCCATAACAGGATCCCTGATCAATGCAAGATCAGTCGTGGCCCACGCCACTGAAATAGCCGACCTCCTTACATTAGATAACCTTGACCTCCTAGCAGTCACAGAAACTTGGCTACATGACGCAGCAGGTACAACCCTCTCCCTAGCAATACCCAAGGAGTATCAACTACTAAGACCAGAACGCCAGAGGCGGCGGCTTAGCCATCATCTCCAAATCCAACCTGAATGTAAGATTAACAACACCGCCCACCCTAAAATCCTACGAACTCCTGATCGCTAAATTACCGATATCCCCATGCCAAACCCTACCTATCTATCTCATTTACAGGCCACCAGGGCCTTTAGGCCTATTCGAAGAGGAATTATCCAGCCTCTTAGCGAGCAACACAAAAAAGTCATCCCAGACAATGATCCTTGGTGATCTTAACCTAGGTCTTAATGCCCAGATGACAAACAAGCGCAAGTTATTGCCACCATGCTTGAGGGACACAGACTCACCCAAAAAGTTCTCACCCCCACCCACGACAAAGGGAGAATATTAGACTGGGTAGCCACCTCCAACTGCCCTACCACTATCACCAAAATTACACCCCAGCCGTGGACTGAGCACTTCCTCATTAACTTCTACCTAACATTCAACAAGATGCTCAGGATTGAAAAAATGATGGCACCATGGGTGCCCACTAGATCCAGAAAAAATATCACACCTAACAATATCTTACCCCTGCTCCTCCCAACCATCAATGCCTTGCCAACAGATTCTGACTCAGATACCATGGTCAAAATATACAACGACACCATAGCCATATCCATGGACACCGTTGCCCCACTGAAGAACTGTAAAAGTAAACAACAATCCTACCTCAATACTTGGTTCACCCCCCACCTAAAAGAACTGAGATTGGAAAAAAGGAAGCTTGAAACTGTATGGTGACACACCCCTACAGCTGAAAACAAACTTAAACTCAAACTATGCGCTTCTAACTACAAGAAAGCAATCATTCAAGCTAAAAAAGACGTCTATAACGATAGAATCTCCAACGCGTGCTCCAATACAAAAGAATTATTTGCAATCCTGCGAGAACTTGAATCTCCCATACCACCCGATAACGTACCCAAAGACAAGCAATGGTGTTCCAATATCCAAAACACCCTTGCAAATAAAGTGAAAACATTACAATCTAAAATTACCATAAAAAAGCCTCGTTCACTCTCAGCGAAACTCCCAGCACGCCCACGACCACACCCAAACCCAGCTTAACACCTTTCAAATTCGTTAAAGTTTCCACTCATGAAACTGAAAAAATCATTGCCTCACTAAAATCTTCAAATTGCAAAGGCAATTACTTCCCGGCCCAGATAATTAAGAATGCCGCCAGAGACCTAGCCCCCTTCGTCACCACACTTATCAACCTCTCCTTCTCATCTAGCACAGTCCCAAGTAGCTTAAAAGAGTCCCGGGTTCTCCCCCTGCTAAAAAAACAAACCCTGGACCCCTCCGTCCCCATCAACTATAGGCCCATCACCACTGTCCCTTTCCTCCTGAAGATAATTGACAGAGTGGCCCATCTCCAAATCCAAAAATACCTGGAGACTAACCAACTCCTTGGCACTCGTCAATCTGGCTTCAGACCTCAGCACGGCACTGAGACCGCACTTATAGATCTCAAAGCCCAAATAGACGAGCTGAACGACAAAGGAAACACAGCTATGCTACTCCTCCTTGATCTGTCGGTGGCATTTGACCTAGTTGACCACGCAGTACTTTGCAAACACCTAGCGTCAGCTGCCCACTTCTCAAGTGAAGCTATAGCCTGGGTTCAATCCTTTCTCGACAACAGAAGTATGCGAGTCTTCTCCACCTTAGACTCTGCAGACCCTATCCAGACAACATGTGGAGTCCCACAGGGCTCTTGTGTCTCGCCAACGATGTACAATATCTTTACTAAAACTCTATTCGACAAATTGGACAGACTGTGTGTCACCTACACAAATTATGCAGACGACACCCAGATCCTCATCCCCCCTTTCGGGCAATTTCACTACAGATACAGCTTTAGTAAACAAAATGTACACCCTCATTCAGGCATTGTTGGCAACCCAGGGCCTCTGCCTGAATGACAAAGAAACAGAGATCCTTATTCTAGGCTCACCTAACAACTTAAAAAAACTCAATTCCAACTACAGCTCTTTCAATATCAACAGCAATATAATCCCTGTCGCCAAAGAGGTGAAGACCTTTGGTTTCTACTTGGACTCTACCTTGTCCTTAAGGAAACAAGTGAACTCCCTGGCCTCATCCACTGCCTATACTGGTAAACTCATGAAAGCATGCAGACCCTTCCTTTCACCAGCTAGCTACATTATCCTAGCCAATGCACCGATCCTCTCAAAATTGGATTGCTGCAATGCACTTTATGCAGGCGCTAACAAATACATCATATAAACTCTAAACCCTGCAAAACAACGCGCTCAGAACGGCCTTGAACCTCCCAGTCAGAGAGCACATTTCAAATGCGCGTAGAAACTACAACTGGCTAAAAATTAGCGATAGGATCACCTTCAAAATTGTCACACTAACATTCAAATGCCTGAACAATCCTGCCCCCCCCCCCCATACCTCAGGGACAGAATAATAAGAAAAACCTCTGCACGACCAACCAGAACAGCCAACTCTTTCTGCCTCCAAACCCCAAGATTCCGACTAAAAAAAACAGGAGGCAATAGCTTGCCCGTGCAAGCAGCTCAGTACTGGAACGCCCTACCAGTTGAACTAAGAAGGGACCAGTCCTACAACAACCTCAGGCACCATACCCGTACCTGGCTCCGTCGCAATGACCTTTGAAACCTGAGACCATGTGCATTGTGTTCGGATGCCATACGCACCCATCCACTCTCTCATGCTAAATGTACATAATGTATTTACTGTTTATAATATGTTACTCTCTATTTCTACATGTAAATGTTAAGAATGTATATAATGTAATTACTAAATGTACATAATGTATTTACTGTTTATAATATGTTACTCTCTATTTCTACATGTAAATGTAAGAATGTATATAATGTAATTACTGTATATAACATATGATACCAATAACCTGTAATCTGTAACCTGTAACCAAGTTCTAAGTATTCTTGTTATTCTGCGCGCCCAGCTACCCAAGGGTTTTCTGGCGCCCTATAAATAAACAAACAGACTATAATTCACATGTCACCCATATGCCAATTTTAATATTCACCATGAAAGCCCCTAGCAAAGTAGATGCCCAGTGTTTTAGGATAAGCCTTTCATGATGCTATAAAAGCACCTTCTGATAAATCACAGTCCATTACACGTCTGTGTTCTAATTATTTCTCCGCTCTTGAACACTCAGACCAAAAAAGGTTTGAATGAGGTTATGGTGCAAACATACACAAATCCTTGTTAATTGATAACTCCAAAAACATTGTTAAAGGTGATAATGTCAAACAGGAGAGATGAACAAATGACTTACCCCTGCTAATGTTTTTTCGACTGGATGTTGCTCCCATTTTTATCCTTTTTTTAATATACTCTGATATCCTGCTTGCAGCTTGAAAACTTCTCAGCAGAGGGCGCTGTGCGTTGTCGAACTTGTATCCCTCGATGGCCTCCGTCCATCTCGAGTATGACGTTGGTGTCAGTATAAATGGCACGCACCGCGCCTGTTGCCTCAGTTCAGGGTTTTCCTCTCACCAGCCAGCAGTCAAGAAGATGAGAAAGGCGTGAACATTAACAGAGAGGAAAGTGTAAACCATAGAAATTCTCTCTTATCAGAGGGGTAGGATGGGAGGGGCGATGAGGAATATGTGGGAGGAGCATCCAGCTGAAAGAACATTACCAGGGGTAAGTAATTTGTTCTTTCGAATGGACTGTGTCCTCCCACGTATTCCCCAGCTTTGATAGACTCCACAGCAGTACTTTGCAGGAGGTAGGGAAGGAGAATTTATCTCTGATTTATGCTGTTTAAATCAGCTTTTCCAAATCTGATTTCCTGCCCCGATAGGAAATCCAAGCAATAGTATTTCTGGAAGGTATGCAATGAAGACCAGTTGGCAGCATTGCAAATATCTTGCACCGGTAACCCGTTCTGAAGGGCGGAGGAAGTAACCACCCCTCTAGTGGAATGTGCCTTTAGTCCTTCAGGGACTTCGTTTCCAGCCAGATTGTAGAATTCGGAAATGCACAGGATAATCCAGCGGGACAGGGTTGGTTTTGTAACCGCCTGTCCCACCCTATCTTCTGCGTAGCCTACAAACAGCTGATCATCGTGTCTTAATTTAGAGAGCCTGTTAATATAAAAGCTTAACACTGTCTTCAGATAGGATCCAGTCTTTGGAGTCTTTCCTCCTCTTTAGATGGATGTAGGGTAGAAAGTAGGCAAAACAACTTGTTTGCACCAAATGGAATTCTGACAACACATTAGCTAGAAAAGAGGGGCGGACCCTAAGAAAACTACTTAGTCTTTAATAACAACTGTAATTGGTTGCTTAGATGACAAAGCTTGAAGCTTGCTAATCGATGTGAGCAGAGGCAATAGCTGTTAAAAACACTGTTTTAAGGAAAGCATCCTAAGAGGAGAGGAATGCAAAGGCTCAAAAGGAACGTCCATCAGGAATCTCAAGACTAGGTTGAGGTCCCAGACCGGAACAATAAAGGGAACCGGCGGCAAGATATTAGTCAACCCTTTCAGAAAATGGCTGACAAGAGACTCCAAGATGGCCGCTGGCACTGAGTAGATGTGCCGACGGCGCTCCTGGCCCCGAGGAGAGTAAACAGGTGCCCACCACCCCACAAACAAAACCAGAGCCGGAACAGCACCGTGTATTTCGATACTGCAACACCCAAGGGAACAATAACGAGTAAAGAGGAGCGTGCAGTAGAGTGCTATCTGTGCTGAAACAAGAGGAGGTAGTGAGAAGAGGGTGAAGGGCCCCAGGGGAGACGCAACATCAGGAGTCCAGACGGTGCGGGATGGAACCCGGCGAGGAGCAAATGGAGGAGGAAACAGGCAAAGCGCTGTGACACCCAGACCAGCGGAGTGAGGTGTGGCACAAGGAGGGACCTACGAATCAGAAGGGACAAAGAGTCAGAGAAGAAGAAAGGAGTGAGAAGACCCTCCAGTGAAGCAGGACGACCGAGCCAGGTTCCCGGAAACCTCGGGAGTAGGCAAGAACAAGACGGTGAGTCCAGAGGGCCCCCGGAAGCTACGGGCTGGGAGACAGGGCACTAGCTCCACAAGGGAAGAAGTATGGTCAGGTGGGACACTCCACCACAGCTGCAAGCCCCCCGCAAATGCAGGTGCAGTGACCGTAAAGCGAGGAAGGGCACAGGGGGACGATTGGGAACAGGGAAGGGCAGGGAACCCAAAGCGGAAAGGGCAGGTCCCCCCACCCCTCCCCGCAACAGGAAGCAGAACCAGATGAACAACAATGAAAACAGGGAGGATTACGCCCGCAACAAGCAGGGCATCTAAACCTAAGCAGCTAATGTGGGCAATCTAAGCTGTAGAACGCTTAGGAATAGACACTGTAAAACTCCTCACACGAGACATGGCAGAGGAGACACGCCCACCTAAAGCTCAGCAAACAAGGGCATTAACGTAATAAAGCAGGCAAAGAGCAATAAGGCCTTACCAAGAAGGCCCAATAGGAGAAGTCATCCCAATGTCATACAGATACAACCTTCATAGAACTAAGGGGTATAGAAACAAGAGAGGAGAAGAGGACCTAAGGACAGAAGCAAACCGGAGGGAGAACCTCCGGGGAGGACAGGGGAAAAGCAAGAGCCAGAGACTGACAGGCCTACAATAAATGAGAGGAGGCACAGGGGGAAGGAAAGGGAGAGCCCGGACCTAACCCAGGGTGGTGGGGGGCTGCTCAAATGATAAAATATCTCTGGCCGAAAAGCAGAAGCCCTCGAGGAAAAAGGGCGCCGGTCTGCAAGTGGGAGAGGACCGGACCGGTGTGGAGGGGGGTCTGTCCCTGAGCAACGGAAGGGAAGCCACATGGGCTTAGGGCCGGGGCAGGGAAGTGCAGCTCCGACCCAAACAGACAGTTCAGGGAAGGCAACGGCCCTCAAGACCCCCAAGGGAACAATGACAACGAAGGCTAAAAACAGGGCAACAAAGACGGGACCAAGTCCAGGGGGGGCGCCCCGGGAACCCTCCCGACTATGTGGCCAGATCAGGAAATTAGAGATGCACCCACAGGGATCCAGTAAGGGGCAACAAGAAGTAGCCGCCCAGAGGACATGGAACCAACGACCCCTATGTCACGGCAAGACCTCCGTGGGGAAATGCTCACCCTGCAGGCCACCCTCGCCAGGACTTTCCAGGAGCAGTTCCAACTCATGAGGTCGGATCGCAACTCCATGGGACAGTTGGATGAAAGAACAGACCAATTACAAAAAGGGCTACAGGAAGTGGACAGGGAAACAACAGCAAATAGCGAGGCCATACAGCGGCTGGATGTGGCAAGGCAAAACCTAGGACTCCAAATGGAGGGCATGAAGAACAGATCCAGGATAATCAATATCAGGCTGAAACTGCTGCCAGAGACGGTGATAGACAAAGAATTAAAAGGAGTGGCTCAGGGAATCTTTGCAGAGCTCCTAGGGGAATCAGACCCAAATATCATTGAGCTGGAACGGATACAGAGTAGGACGAATGAACAACAACCCAAACGCAAGACCAAGAGCCTTTATCAGGTAGGCCCAAAAGGAAGCAGTTCTAATGGAAGCCAGGCAACAGGAACCGGTTACATACAACGGTCACATTGCGCTGTATCAGTACCTAGCGAGCAGTACATTGATTAAAGGAATAGTGCGCTCAAAAATATTATTGTCCCAAGCGTTCGGGCATGTGTTTTTAAGCATACGTTGATCGATCGTACAAATATTTCCCATGCACCTTACCGTAGTTTTCCTCACTTTTACACATGCAAAATCAGGCAGCCGGGCTTGGCCATCTTGTGCTAATCTTATCTGTTGCTGTATCGCCCTAAGGTGAACTGCACTGGCGGCACTAAATCATATCGCCCGCCCAAGAGGCTGACATCACCAAACCTAGTGATATTCTCTGCCTATCTCCATGACATTAGTGGGCAGCGTAGCAAAACGCACCCAGTCATCACCTACATGTTAACGTCAGTTGACGCAGAACCCGCAATATCAACACACATCCTTTCACAACACAGCGCGTCCCAAATTTGAATACAAAACTATATTTTTAAAGGAAATGGCAATACTCTGCAATTTATAATGTACTTTTATTTAACAATAAATGCTACAAGGACATCCGGCGATTGCCATATTCAACCACATAGTGAATTTCTTTCTTTGTTCTCGATCCACAAATGTTTATCGTGAGTCACACGGTGTTCCTTTTGGGTATAAGAAGTGCATTTAACGCACCATGAATCGCAAGTCTTCTGCATCAGCTTGCCGCTAGGCCCCCGTAAACAATGTCAGGCTGCTCCTTATCACTGGTACTGGGAAAGGGCATATCGGCCCGTGGCGATCGTCCCAAAACAGTGTCATAGTTATCCAGCCATTTAAGTGCATCTGCCGGCTGAAGAAGCCATCAATTGGTATCTGGAATCGATGACATTCGCAGAAAGGCAGGATGTAGCTGTGTGGAAAACATAAAAGAAATGTGTCTCAGTAGCCTTTTTTATTATAATTTTCAATGTACCCATTAACTCTGCACCGTGTGAAAACTAATGATGAACACAAACGTGAAACAATGGAAACACAGGGAAAACATCTTAGAAAGTAGTCTACAATTTGCTTGAAAGGTTAGTGCTATGGAGTATGTTTAGCTCGAAATGGGATGTGGAAGTTGACGCTAGAATTCAAAGAACACAGACGGCATTTTAATGAAATATTAGTGTAGAATTTGGCTTTGGTGGAACCTGGGGGAAACCAGATGTGTACTACATGCATTTCTATGCTGGACTGTCCATGTGCCCGGGACAAAGACAAGTACACACAGGTTGTTTTTGCGTGTTGTTGCAATATGCCACAAAAAACAACCCAGTACAATATAAGCCAGCAATAACGGTCAGAAAATGAAAACTTGACTCGTTAGTCTATAAAATCATCTACAGTAAAACTTACATAATATTCGGCATTTCCATTCTCTCTGCGTAAAGCAAAGTCTTCGTCCAGGTGAACGAATTTTCATAAAATGAAATTACATGTTCCTTTCTCCAGTTTTGGAAAGGTGAACTTTATCATATTTGACGGTATTACACACCTCCCTTCATTCATTCCATTCGGAATCCTGCGTTTCTTCCAAGGACGAAAAACAATCGAACCTTATACTGTGTACGATGCGTGGGTGTGCTCAGCTCACAAGCAGAATTCAAAGGCGCTGACCTTCACTCCGAATGAAAGCGAATAGCTCTTCAGATCACAGTGGCATTTGAAATATTTTTGAAAAACAAAATAATTGTTTGCTGCCATCCACCAATGCCGTGTGAAATTTCTAGTGATTTACTTTTTTGAATGAAAACAGTTATTTTACTTCCAAATGTCTTATTTATAATGTCCCTCTGGAGAACTTTGCACTCTCCCAGCAACTCCCACAGCCAGCCCACACCACTGGTCCGCTCACCCAGTCTCCTGTTATGATATATGATATGATATGGCATTTATAACGCACCTATACACTACACAAGTGTATCAAGGCGCAACGAGGCAAGGGAGGGGGAACAAAGGGAGGACAGACAACAATCCTACTAGGCCAGGTGCCATTCAGTTTCTGCATGGGATGGGGGAAGGGGAAAAGTGCGGGGGGGAGGGGAAGGGACAGTGCAATACATGGGAATAGAATAATAACAAAAGTAAAAATAATGGCCAGCAGGTGGCAAGTGCAAGTAAGTGCAGACGTAGGGTGTCAAGTGCTGGTAGTGGGACTGTAGGGATACAGAAACAGTCTCCGAGTGCGTGGGTTGCCGGGCAGGCAGTGCGGGCATGTACGACTGGTGTGGGAGGGACCTGGGCCCGAGATCAGAGGGTGGCCAGGTAACCAGTGCAGTTTCAACCAGGATGTCAGCAGGGGAGAGGAGGAGAAAAAGCAGAAGCAAAGAGAAACGTTTTGAGGTGCTTCCGGAACCGGAGATGGTGCTCCTCAAGTTTCAGGGAGGCTGTTCCAGAGGGAGGCCCCAGCCAAAGAAAGATCTACCACCAACTCGTTGCTTGGAGAAGCGACTGACCCTGAGGGAGCTGGAGGCGGATGGGCGAAGAGCTCGAGAAGGAAGATATTTAGGAAGAGAGAGTTGAAGATATTGAGGCCTCAGGCCCCAGGCGGCCTTGTGGACTTTGAACTTAATCCCCGCAGCCACTGGGAGCCAGTACAGAGATTTCAGTCCTGGGGAGATACGGTCCCTGGGCTTGAGGCCAAGGACAAGTCTTGCAGTCACATGGCAAATCACGTAAACATTTTTCGCAAGTAGCGAGTCTCGAGCCCTGACAAAATGTGCTCGTACGAGAATGTCAGAGCAAGCCCTGCTGCAACCTCCTCCTGCCAGGTCGTGGTCCCCTGAACCCATGACGCCTGTTCCCTTTGAACGCATCTGATTGCCAGACCCCAACCCTGCACCACCTCAACTTCACCTCCCATATACCTAATCTAGATTGGTCATATATTCTGGTAACGCTGACACCTACCCCCACTGCGTTTCAAATCGTAAGACTCTGAGGGCTGCAAATCAAAGATCGGCCCCTGTGATAAGGCATCCGATAGAAACTACCCCTAACACATGCACCCATATAAATATAGGTCAGAATGCACCTATTTATCACCAACAACCCCCTTTGATGCGCTGTTTTGCTTACAAGTCAGTAGTTCTTGCGTGCCAAGTATCTTATCTAGCATAGGTCTCATTCCTTTTGTGGGATGCATATTTATCCAGCTATTTGTACAAGTGTTTGGTAAGGCAACCGCAGAACCCCAAAGTTGTTTTCATGCTGATATCCATCTGACCCTCCCCCGATCAGTGAAGGACCCACAAGAGCTCGACGAGAGCGGAAAGTGTGAAAGCACAGCGTTACACTCTATGGCATCCTCCGAAAGACACTTCTTGCAAAACAAATTGACAAAGAGCATACATTTCAAAAGACAATTTGGACGCTTTATTTGGACACTTTATATAAACATTGCTGAACAAATAAATAGCTGTTAATCATTTGTACCGGGAAGTCAACTGTCCACAAAGTCTGCTTTCGGTGGACAGGGCACGTTTGCAATGTTTTGTGGCAATGTATGTGTCCTCGAAACAAAATCATGAGCGATTCCATGAGTATGTATGTCCAACACAGTCAAAATGAGATCTTTCACAAAATCGAATTCCATTTCCTGGTATATTGGCTTGACCACTCATTTTTTGCTTCTTTTCGCAAAGGCCATTATGTAACAAAGCATCCCAAAGTTTCCTGCAGTACTCGATTGTTCTCTCCCTACGTTCTCGTTATGCGCTAAAACCACTAGTAATGCCCTATATCGCATCCCGTCTAAGCCAAAATGCAATCGCTTGGGCCTGTACTTTAGGCACATATTGTGGAACAACTCCAAATCTCCTGTGTGACAGAATTCTGTGAGTCCCTTCAGATCTCTTGATAGAGTTTTATCAAACACGATTTCCTCAAGAGCTTTGTGTGGAGGTGAAGATGGAACCAACCACCACTTCTTGCGTTCCTGCTCCTCCGATAAAGTTCCATGTGCGCATTGGTAAAATGTAGGTTTTCTGTCCAACAGTGAATATTGGAACAGTGGTGCATTAGTGAGCGCCATCTTCAAGTAGAATTTCCACAGACCCACCACAAGTTTTGGAGCTCCACCAAAGATGGTTGCTGAAAGACTGGGACCACTGTAAAATATGTTCAGAACCTTTTACTTTTTCCAGCAGCTGTGATTTTTTTATTGATTGATTGATTTGGCAGCGTGCCATACATCAAATTGATGGCGAATGTTTGTAAACTGCTCTCTCATGGGGTCTTGGCTATTCAAATATGTCTGTCGGTATCTATGAGGTCTACATGCATTCCCCTCGATTGGAGATCTTCCAGGGATTTGATAAAAGCATGTTTCTCCATGGCCACTGAGGATTTACATTCGGACACAAGCACGACCACCGAACTCACATTTTTTTTATTTTGTTTCTATGTCCTGAAAGTGGTATGTGCAGTATTTTGCTGAAAATACAGGGCTGTCACACTGTCCATCGCCAGCAAGTCTGAACCGTTTGTCAGAGAATATCCTTTCAATTGACATTTGTTCTATTTTCCAAGCTTCAAGTATAGCAGGGAATCATTATTCACGTTGATATCTTTGGTACTGCATTTTAGAAAGAACTGGAGTCCCACAAATTGAAAGAAACTGGACAACTTACTAAAAATAGAACCACTGAAAAGTAAAGCTGCTGAACACAGTAGATTTCCAGCTGGAACTTTGCCCAGCATCGGTTGAGCGGACCATGAAAATTTAGCATTGAGCAGAGCACAGGTGGCTTATATTTTCAGGTTAGTGCCTTGTGATACACGAGTCACATTCAACAATGGCTTCCTGCATATTTGCCCCCACTACCCTCCCCACTGGATGGACACATTTCAGCATCAGTATAATCTCTACCAGGCAGCTGTCGAATACAATGTATTTGGGCTCCTTTATTAGACTATCGTCCTGCATGATTGTGGTTTGTGACTCAACTGTGGTGGACATATCGGCCGAACAGGACACACTGAAGTCGAGATCTTTGGCTAGTTCCTCGGTCAATTGCGTTGAGGCTTCAGTCTCTGTTATTTAAGCTTGTGTTATTGGAACACCAATTGGAGAAACCATCAATGTCGATTGTTTGTTGGGAGGCCCTTTTTTCGCGGGTTTAGATTGTGTGAAGTGGTCAATCAGTACTTCAAAAGCATATTCCTTATATTCAGTGTTTTCTTCTTCATCTTGTCGAGTTCTCACACTGTAGAAATTGTCCAAAGACACGTTGCTTGCTTCGCCGGTCACATTCAATTAATTTTCTGGCCATTGGGCATAAGCATCTCGAGTCTGCTTATTGACTGGACTACGCCACGCCTCAAATAATAGTTGCTCTATGGTGAAATCTGTTTGGCAAGCAGCATCTCTTGTTTCATTTGTTGTCTGTGTCTTCATACTTCGTTTTCTTCTGGGCCTTTAGGAGATGGGTTGTAAAAACATGTTCAATGTAAATCCACTATACAGTATATAGCACTTTACATTTAAAAGAAAGCATGTTATGAAGACACTAGCCAAAAACACTTTTTGTAATCGAAATTGTTAGTTACCCGCGCTTTCTTGATTTTCTGTGAAACCGTGTTCATCACTGTAACTACTGCACCAGCAAGCTGGTCCGCCACCTCGGATCCACGTGCCTCCTCTTCTATTTCCCGATCTTGTATACATCCCTTGAATAGAATATTCATTAACAAAAAGTCAATCATATTTGAAAACAAATTCTTTCCTCACTTACATATATACCCTTGTACAGTGTGTACGTCATTTAGTCAACATACACATTTCGAATTTCACCTAATTGATGGCTAGTGTACTCGATCAGAGATTACTGTGCGAAACACACCGATGGTAATGTTGCACTCAAGCATTTTGCAATGTATTTGGCATTAGGGTAGAAATTGTAACAGTAGAACTGAAATGGTAAAAGTTTGAAAAGATGCTCGTTTATAATAATGCCATTGTCTAATAGTATCAGATGTAGGATATACTTTCTTTCATTCAAGGGAACTGTCAGTATGCATACCTCATGCTCTGGATTAGTTCCAAAGGATGATGTAATTGTAGTCGAAGTACCAGCATCACCCTGTAACACAGTACTTGTTTTAGTATGGATGAAAAAAGTGAAATTGAACAGACACAATGGGATGCAGACAATGGTACATATCAATAAAAACCCATAAATGAAACATTATGTAAAAAAACAACAGGATACGTAAACTATTTCATATTATCTAAAATTCCATGCATAATACATTTCCGGAATCGAATAGTGAAATAAACTACCTGAAAGGCGCTCGAAGTTGTCGACGACTCCAGGAAAGAAATGGATGCAGAATCTTGATCCTTCAATTTCAGTGCATTGTCACTGAGTTGTAAAGGTAAAATTAGATTTGAATTAGAAATGTGGTAAGATCCAACTCTGAAGAATATGAAATTCAGCCAATCTGTATGGCTCTCCATTGGTATACTGGACGTGTCAGTGATGTCACTAGCGATAGTCTGTGCTTCAGTCAATATGTAACCTAAAAGAATTGACATGTAAAGCAACCAATTACGAAAAGATTATGCTCATTTCCAAGGGCACTATAGCATAGTTTTCTGTGTCCAAAAATAGTTTTCAATGATGCTCTGAAAACCAGGGACAGATGTATAGCAAAATGGGGTTTAGTTATAAAGCAATACAATCTGGTAAATATGCTATGTTTTGTAAGAAACATTTAAACCAAAAACATAAATCAGTTCATGTAGTTACCTGTTCAGTACCCCAAGGCCTACAGCTAAATCATGAACCGTGACTCACCTGAGGAAGCGTGTGCATGAATAGAGTTGGAATTGTAGTTGGAAGCAATTTACAAGACGTTCTGAATCAATGCTTCTTTGTGTACTGCGATTCGCTGTACATATTCGTGGCAAAGTGCAGGCTGCAGAATCGATCACCCTTCAAGTCTCCCAAGACATCCTGGGCTCTACTTTCAAGCTCTTCTGGCGCAAATCCGCAATATCTTACCCATTCTCTTATCATATCTATATTCCTCAGGAATATATGCATTATTGTGCCCTTAGGTTTGTTATGGGTCTTAGAACGGTAACCGTAAACCATACAAGCAGGCATTGTTGAATAATCTGTAAAAAAAAAAAAAAGTCAACGTTAAAGAATTCTTTTGCATGAATGCGTGAGAAAGATGGAACTATATCATACATTTTTCTATGCAATGTTTCTTTTGGTCACATAGGCAAAACCTGTGTTGCGTAGTCAAATATACACTGGGATAATTTTCTTACAGAATTGACTGATGCAACGAAAATCATAACTTGTTACTCGTCCGTTGAATGTACTTTCATGCATCAAAAAGAAACATGCTTATAGACATGGTCCGCGAAGGATGCAGTTCTATCCCAATTGACACTGATGACAATTGCTATATATCGAGAACAGAACAAATTAAACAGAAGTAAATGGTAATGGCAATGAGATGAATGAACATTACTCTACTGGGTACATTCGTTTGAAATAGATAGAAATTTAGAGATCAGGAAGAGGTGATTAGGTGACTTGCCCTTACCTTGACCAACAAATAATTAGATTCAGCAAGCAGGGTAGTTAGAGCAGGAGAACAGGTAGCGCGATCACAAGTTGACTTCCAGTGCTCAGAGATGTTCACAGGTAGCACGATGACAAGTTGATTTTCAATGGTCACAGATGTTCTCAGGTAGCACGATCACGAGTTGACTTGCAGTGCTCACAGATGTCCTCATGACAAATATCAAGGGCTATATACAGAATTAGAAAAGTGGCTGTGTATGTGAATGAGTGATGTGTATATGGCGTGGTCTTCTGTGGATAGCATGGGCCTGCTTCAAGGGGAGACTGCTTGGAAACACTGGTTCTGGTTAGGACATGTGTACAATGTCCGCTGCGCAGAAGATACCTTTTAAGTATACGTGGTGTTTGGCAACTTGGCCACCCTGCCTGCCCCCTTGGAAGTGCACGGACACAGGTGTGAACTGCCATTGATAGGGTAGGGGGACGGACGGCTAAGAGGCATGCAAAAAAGGGCCGGAACACTGCTGAATGGAGACACACTTATGTGGATTGCAGGGGCGCGGCCTGCTTCAGGGGAGCCAGCCTGGAGACACTGTCTGTGGAGAGCATGTGAACAATGGCCCCTGCATGTAACATACCTTTGAAGTGTACATGGTGTTAGGCACCTCGTCCGTTCCCACCCAGTCAGCCCTGCGAGGACAAGTGAGCTGTGCTTGATTCACTAAAAAATTGAAACAACCATTCATAAAAGTTCAGTTGTATTTTATTTTGTTGATGGCACAATTGACCTACACATTATACACTTCGGGTTGCAGCACAGTGTGGGAAAATCCCCTGTACCGACCGCCGTCACTGGGGAATGTATCTCTAATGGCACGAACGACACAGGCGGGTATTACTCGTCAAACGCAGTGTCCAAGCCTCCCATGAAGCCACCATGTAGATGAACGATAGGCCACCAGCATGTACGAACTGTGGAAGAGAAAGATACAAAATGTATTTAAATGAACAAGCTAAGTGTATCAAACCTTAGTTTAAAATGCAATCTTTTATCCTATGACATTGTTACCAGTACAAATGTTACTTCACAGATCAACTTGGGCTTTAAAGTGTAGACACATTACAAAAGTGAACACCCATGCAATCCATAACGTTTGGGGCACATAGAAATATTGTTTCTTGGTTGTATGTGAAAGACACATAAGATGACCACTGTGATTTCCCCAAATCGCGAGAGATGTATTGAATTGCCAGACTACATTCATTTGGCAGTGATAGATCAAAGTTACGACAGTATAGGAGACAAACATGAACATGTTAGTGGCCTAAGTGACATCACCTCTAGAGTACACTTACTCGTTACTTGGATTGCGACAGCAAAGTTAGTCGATAAGCACCATCATAATCCTAGACACGGACCGTGTGAGGCAGGCTGCCCTGACGTCATGCAGCTCGGCAACGCATTGCGGCCATGTCTCATCTTCCGATATGCAGGGCAAGCATCCAGAGTTTTCTCGGCAGCGGCAGTTCTCCTCCTCGGTTGGCATTACCTTGCACTGATTGCAGGTACACCAGGTGGAGATGTCGTCCATGCGACTAAGCTCAGGCTCAGGCTCTTGATCTGGTGATTCATCCTCCCAACTATCGTCCGAAGCCCCATCATTTCTGCCTCTTTCTCTTTCGATTAATTCCGCCTCGGAATACTCTGTCTCATACTGGTAGGGCTGTATTGTTGCCATTATGCAACTAAATTAAAATAGATAGTAATGATAGTACTAGTATCTGTTCGCACGGGCTATGCGCAATGAAGATAGCTGAACAGAGCAGAAACGAGCTACAGGATACACAAAAAAAGACAGAGAAACGATTGGAAAAGCAAATCTGATTTTGTCTGATGAGAAGCGGTCCGTTTGTACTTATTGAGGCGCCTGCCATTTCCATGGAGACACGTCATTAGCTGGAGCACAGAGAATGTTGACACGAGACGTGCATTGGCGTTGTGAAATGGGGTGTACGCGTCTAGTGATGTCAGCCTCAGGGGCGGGGGATATTATTTAGTACCGCCAGAGCAGTTCACCTTAGGTCGATGTGGCAAGATTAGCACAAGATGGCCGCGCCCTGCTGCCTGATTTTGCATGTGTAAAAGTGAGGAAAACTACAGCAAGGTGCATAGGAAATGTTTGTACGATCGATCAACGTATGCTTAAAAACACAAGCCCGAAACCCTCAGGACAATAATATTTTTGAACGCACTATTCCTTTAAGCGATGCCAAATGAGCCTTATACTTAAAGTGCTGAACGAACTGAGAATCCGGTATAAGTGGACCTTCCCCTTTGGCCTTCTCTTAAAACGGGCAGGAGTGCAAACACGCATAGTCTCACCGCAAGAAGGGGCAGATATTTTACATGATGATCTGGTCCCGAACCAGCAGGACGATAGATCACTGCCAATAGAGAACAGAGCGAGACCCAGGCCACGGGAGTGGACCACGGTGGATGAAAGACAGAGAAGGAGAACGACACTACGAGGACCACCGAGGAAGGAGAGAGGAGAAGACTACAGAGGGAGCCGAGGCAGGAGAGGGGGAGCATTCAAGAACGTTAAGCAGCCAATGTAATAGGGGTGGTGGACTCATAAGGGATGAATAGAGGTTTTGTGGGGCAGAGGGCGGTAACTTATTTGAGTTAGAAAGGGTGGATATGCCTGTGAGGGGAAACCAGAGGGTAAGGGCGGGAGAGGGCGACCATCAAGAGGGCTGGTGGAGAAGAGAGGGGAAAAGGGGGGGAGGAGGGAGACACCAACAGGGAGAAGGATGGTATGGGAACCAGGGCGGGGGTACTGGGACAGGCAAGGACAAATTGGCGAGGGATGATAGAATTCTGTGGAGGGAAATAGGGGACGATAGGAAGAGGATCCAAAAAAGGGGGGCAGAGCACAGGGGGGAGGCGAGAAGGGAGGGAAAACACAGATAGGCACACTACATACCAGGACGCAAGTTCAAATGGCTGACCCATAATGTACGGGAACTCAATAGCCCCTTGAAAAGGAAAAAGCTAGAGAAATTCACCAGGAAAGAGGGCCCAGATGTGCTGGGTCTACAGGAGACGCATCTCCTGAAAAAGGATCAGGGACAGCTAAAAATAAGAACCTTTGACCAGATATGTCATGCCTCGACCGCAGCAAAGATGGGGGGAGTTGCCCTGGCCATCAAAAACACATTGGACTTTAAGGTGGCTGAAATTCTCAGAGATAAGCGGGGGGCAGGTATATAATAGTAAGAGGGGAAATTATGGCCCCATACACTATGGCATCAATATATGCGCCCAATACGGGCCAAGAAACATTCTTGAGGGGGTTCTTAGGGGTGCTGGAGGAATTTGCGAGGGGACATATAATAGTAATGAGCGACTTTAACATGGCATGGCACAGGGGAAAGCATCGATCAGGAGGAGTGGAACAGGGGAGGAGTGACGCATCGGGAGACTTACGGGATAGAATGGACAGGGCAGGATTGAGGAACGTCTGGAGGAGGTTGAAGGGGGATGAAGAGGGATTTACCTTCCGCTCGAGTGTGCATGGCACACAATCGAGAATTGATTATATCTGTGTGTCTGTGCCCCTGTTGGGTAGAGTGAGGGAAGTAAAAAACGTGTGCCATCGGGATAGCAGACCACAAGATAGTCTCCATGAGGATGGACCTGCACAGACAGAGACGGGGGATCTGGGGATGGAAATACCCGGGGAGTCTGCTGAGGGACCCAGTGATAAAAGGAACTGGAAGGGATGATAAAGGATTTCTTTTAGATTAATAAGAGCAGCGACACGGGGGAGAGCATTAGATGGGACGCGTTAAAGCTACAATGAGGGAGAGCCTATAGCAGCAGAAGCCCAGAGGGGGAAGCAACTGAAGGCATTGGAGGCACAACTGGAGGCAGAGGCAGCAAGGAAGGCAGCAGTAGAAACCCCCACGAGGAACACCCTTCGAACATATAGGCGGGCAGTTGGGCAACTTGGGGTTCTCAGAACAAAGAAAGCGGAAGGAGCTCTACTCTTCGTTAGGCAAAGATACTATGCAAAGGCCAATAAGGCGGACGTCCTGCTGGCGAGGCTATTAAGCGATGCCGGGGCAAGAAACGTGATTACGGCATTAAAAGATGGGAAGGGAGGACGTCTCAACCGCACAAAGGACATACAATATAGTCTAGCTAGATTTTATGAGGAATTATATAAATCACAAAACCCCCAGCCCCGACAACAAGAGAATTTCCTTCAGGGTGTTACTTTGCCTAGGATAAGTAGGGACTGCCAAGAAATATTGAACCAGACAATAAAGGAAGGCGAGGTGAAGAGGGTAATTGGGAAACTACCCTCGAACAAGGCACCGGGGCCGGACGGCTACAAAGTAGCCTTCTATAAAACATTTGCAACACTACTCGTCCCACATCTGACAAAGCTATTTAACACCTTCAAAACTACAGGCCTCTCATTACCCCAACTATGGAAGAGTATAAAGTGACCCTAATCCCTGAACCTACTAAAGATCCCATGGAATGCACCTCATACAGGCCTATTGCACATAAACGTAGATGCAAAAATGTATACTAAAATACTGGCGAATAGGGTGGAGGAGCTCCTGCCAGAGTTGACCCAATCCGGATCAAGCGGGATTTATAAGGGGAAGACAGACCGCAGACAAAATCAGGCGAGTGGCCCACTTAGTGGAAAAGACACCAAAAAATGGGTATTCCAGCAGTACTATTGTCATTAGATGCAGAGAAAGCATTTGACTGGGTGGAATGGTCCTTTCTGTTCAAGGTTATGGAGAGATTGGGCCTTGGAGGGGATTATCTGGAAATGGTGCAAGCAAATTATCATGCCCCGGAGACACGTCTGATGATCAATGGGACGTTATCGTGCCCCATCCACCCAGGAAGGGGAACAAAGCAAGGGTGCCCACTGTCCCCGTTGCTATACGCAATATACCTCAAGCCATTACTGCAAACCATACGGCAGTTGGAGGGGATACAGGGAATACCCTTTGGAGGGCAACACCAAAAAGAAGCAGCCTTTGACATGTTGTTTACATTGACCAGTCCCCAGGAATCTATCCAAGCAGGGAGGGAGCAACTAGAGATATGGGGAAGTATCAGCCCTAAGCATCAACGTGGGCAAATCTGGACTGGTGAGTCATACGCTGGGAAAGGATGATCAGGAGGCATTAAGGTCATCAACGCCTTTTGTGTGGAGCCCAGGGGGGGATAAGATACCTGGGCATTCAAATTATGCCGTCTCTGACAGGGTGTATGGGGCCAACTATCTACCTCTACTGAAAGGAATAAGGAAGGACTTTCAAAGGTGGTGAAATCTCAGAATATCCTGGGGTAGGAAGGCTGGCGGTGGTGAAAATGGTAATATTGCCCCGCATTCTTTACCTAATCCAAGCGATCCCCCTAGCACACCCAGCAAGTTTCCTCCACGAGACAAGGAAACTAACCAATGAATTTATATGGGAAGGCAGGAAGGCTAGAATTAACAGGCATCTGCTCATGGCCCCCAGGAGGGTGGGATGGATGGCCCTCCCAGACATCCAACTATATTATGAGGCAACACAGCTAAGGGTGATAACGGAATGGTTCCAGGAGGGGGAGGAGAAACAATGGGTTGCTATGGATCGAGCAGTGGTACAACACCATTTGAAGGAAGTGCTGTGGCTGCCGAAGCAACACAGACCGAAACATATGTGAGTTCCATCACGAAGTTAACCTCGGAAACGTGGGATAAGCTAGTGAGGACACAGGGACCACAGCCTTCCCGTCCCCCTTTACGCCTACATTTAAGAATGGGGACAGAAAAGGGAACATTCAAGCAGTGGCAAGAGGGAGGATGTAGGGTAATACGGGACATGTTTCAGGGTAAGGACATCCTTTCATTTATAGAATGCAAATGGAAGTTCACAGTGGGGCAGGGGGGAGAGACTCTGTTACGCCCAATTAAGACACTGGCTTTTGAACCCAATAAATGAAGCGGCCACCAGAAAGGTAACAGTGTTGGAGACATTTCTGCTGACGAACGATGGGTCAAAAGGGATGATATCTAACTTGTATAAAATATTAGACAATGCCACCCCCAGACCTGTGTGGCCTTATATGCAACGGTGGGAACGGATAGTGGGGCAAGAGATTGGGAAAAAGGAGTGGGGGAAATTGTGGGGAAAGTTTACCAAATTGGCAAAGGCATCCCAGTTGCAGGAAGCATGGTACAAAATCCTATATGGTTGGCACTACATCCCAGCCTGCCTTCACAATATGTATCCAGAGTTATCTGGGAAGTGCTGGAGGGAATGCGGGGGGAGGGAACAGCGGAACACATCTGGTGGAGATGTCCCAAAATTGAGCCCTTCTGGAGGGAAGTACGACAGGCTCAAACATAGGTATTTGGGGCAGGAGGAACAAGTCTTCCTGGGCCTTAAAGCAGTGGGGGGAGGGGAGTCTGAGCCCGAAGGTCGCAAGAAGGCAAGAGTGGTTCTGACATTAGCTGCAGTGATCATAATCGCGCAGAGATGGAAGAGCCCATTTATACCCACGATCCAAGACTGGCTCCGCAAAGTATGGGAAATGGTGGCTCTGGAATGGGCCACATACGCAACGAACAATACTCTTCAGAACTTTGCGAAAAGACTGGGGAGAAACCCTAGCCTTTCTCAAAGATTACTTTCGGATACAATGGTGTCCTCAGCTCCTCAGATCCTTGGAGCTGCATTGAACTACCTGAAACTGGAAACCCAAATAGGGGAAAAGAACTTGGTCGTACCCCGAGGGGAGGGCGGGAGGGAAGGATGGGGGAGGTGTGAAGGGGGGAGTGTTATTCATGTTGTAAAATCAACAAAGAGAAGATAAAAAAAATGGCTGACAACAGGGATGCGCTCCTGAGCAGCAACATAAAGGGATGCTTTATGGTGTGCTCCGCCATAGCGATATCCTGCAAGTAAAAAAATCCTTCACCGCACTGCTGCAGCGCCGCTGTGAGAAGGGAAGGTGCGGCGCAGCACCTACTCCAGTGACTGTCCACAGTTGAATACATAAACTGAGCTGTGTGAGGTGTTGTGGTTTCAACAACAGTGGCCTGAGGGAGCAGAGACGATCCACTGCGGGATTCGCGCAGTCTGTAGGCCAACTAAAGTCCTGACTTCTGTCGAGTCTATGGCAATGTATAATTTTCCAGTCTATTGTGGAACTGTAGCAAGAGAGAAAGTTGTTGGCATGCATACTGATGCTCAAACAATTCAGCTCAAAGGATCTACTCATGCCCTGGGTGCCATCTACACAAATAACGAGGACTACCTACTGATAAACCAAGATGGTAGGGTGTGCTTGATGTGGCATTATGAGCAGATATGGAGCGTGTGTCGACTTCCCAAAAGACTGCGTGGAAAATTTTTTGTGCGTTTTTGGCCCACTGTCTTTTTCCTTCCAATTTGAATCATCAACTCAACAATCAAAAGAAATGTTTAAACAGAACAGGTATCTAAAATGTACTATTAAAACAATGTCTAAATACCCCCATTATCAAGCTGTCTTTTCTGTTAACAATGAAATATGCCAACATTATTATAGGATTTGGCAAAAGTCTAAAGGCGCTAATACACAAATAAACACAAGTGAAAATTTGACTAAATCAGATTCTACATGAGCTAAACCCTTGACAAAGGACCAGTGAATGGTGCACATTCATTAAACCACTCAAAGCTCTTGCTTATGGATTCAGGCTACAGTTCACACTTTCACACGACTTCTCAGCGCAAAAACCACAATTCTAGTTCTTTGAACGGTACCTCTTTACTGCTTTATTGTGTTTCCATTAATTTTTAAGGATATGTCCTGTTTTGCTTGTGTGACCAAAGAAGCTACACAGCATTGTGTGGACATTCAGTTCTTACATTATTTTACAGCTTCAATAAACAGCGGGATAAGAGTATGCTTGAACAGACCCCCTTTTTCCTCATTTGCGTCAGGACCACAAAAAGGAAATTGAGTGGACTGACCAAGAAGTGAAAAAGTTAATGGTACCTACAACACATAATACACTGACAGCAATTATCTGTATTAAACATGTGATTATTCTGAGAATGACTAATGGATGACAATATGCAAGGATTACATACATTCACTTGCATAAGAAAAATAGATCCCAGTCTTCTACATTTGAAAAACTAACCCTATCATTCAATTGATGTCTCTTTAAACTAGCGGTTGTGCAGTGTAGGTTGCCATTTCTAGGTGTTTAGGGTCATAGTTCAGAGACCACAGCTCTCAACAGGACTGCAAGTCCTACAATACCAATGAAAAATAGATGAGCAGCTCATGCCTGTTGTAGAATAGCTCAAATATTCTATACAAGACACTGCTGAATGACACCTTTCATTCTCTTAATCCAATTTCCCTTAAATAACCACAGCTACAGGAATGCAGAGTAAATATCAAGCACAAATCAAGTCCTTTCCAGATAGCATTCTATGTTATTCTCAGCATGGCCATGTAAACTGTTCCTCTTCTGTAGGGCTCTCTAGCACTGCCATCACCAACAATACATCTTTAAACACAACTGTCCTTAAAACATGGTAATGGTTTTAAACATTAATATTTCAAAGGAGCTCTTATAAGGCTTACCTGCGGCTGACCAGTGCTGTTGAAAACATCATCTTTACTTTCTTCTTTGTTTTTCTTAACAGGTACCCACTGTCCATATACTTTGTCAACCTCTTTTTTCCTATGCTGAGACCCAGACGACACCGGGAATTCTTTTGTCAATGTCACCTGATTTTTGGGTGCTGCTTTTACACTTGGATTCTGCAAAACAAGGATTTGTAAATAATAATTCAGTAACACAGAAAAGCCAAACTCTGGCAAAGACAGTAGTTTGGAACTTTGCATCTTGAAAAGCAGCTTTTATAAGTATGAGCTCATGTAGGATTAGTTAAGGAGTACAGGGATGCCATCCAGTGTATAATTAGCCATCCCCAAGCTATACAGGAATGATCCTAACAGGCAATTACATGTTGACTCCCAACAGGCAGAATGTGCTTTCACTCCAGAATGTAATTTAATTATTGCCTTCATTAGGTCGAACAAGTTACTCTCTTACCTGGTAACGTTCTTTCGATGGGATGGTCCGACAACGTATTCCTAATCACCGCAGCTGTGCTGCTTCGGAAAATCTTTCGGCATCTGCGTCCTGCGTTGATGACGTCGATACGCTGTCCTCGAGGCCCTCCGTCGAGCCGACGTCACCGGATGTTATAAGTAGGACGCACAACGCCCGTATACTCAGTTGTAGTTTTTTCCCCAGAACGTGTGGCACCAAACCACTGCCAGTAGACCACAGAAAGCCTTGCGGAAACGTAAGCTGCAATCGCATAAGAAATTCTGTAGCGGGGCAGGTACGGAGGGAGCGATGTGGAATACGTCATCAGACCATCCCTTCGAAAGAACGTTACCAGGTAAGAGAGTAACTTATTCTTCGAGGGGAATGGGTCCTCCGACGTATTCCATATCTATGACAGACTCCCAAAGCAGTACCAACGTATGGAGGAGGGAAACGAATTTAGAATGTAGACATTTAGAATGCCCAATCAAATTACAAAGTAAAGGACCGCCTTGCCAAAGGCCAGATCCTGCCCATGGATATAATCGAGGGAGTAGTAACGTATAAAAGTATGGACCGAAGCCCAAGTGGCTGCATCACAGATGTTACGAATAGGAACACCCCTCTGCAGGGCAGTAGAGGCAGCCGTACCCCCAGTAGAATGGGCCTGTAAGCCTACCGGAGGGTCCTAACCCGCCAAGCGGTCACATTCAGAAATTGCCAAGATAATCCATCTAGACAAAGTCTGCTTAGTAACAGCTTGTCCCAAACGCCTTCCAGCGTAACCTATAAAAAGCTGATCGTCCACTCTGACCCGGGACATGTGAGAAATGTAGAAACGTAAAGCTCTCCTAGGATCCAACCTATGGAGCCTCTCCTCTTCCTTACCAGGATGTGGAGGAGGATAAAATGCTGGAAGAATAACCTTCTGACTCAAATGAAATTCCGACACCACCTTCGGAATAAAGGAAGGACGAACTCTAAGGACAACCCTGTCCTTATGAAACACAGTGAAGGGTGGCTTAACTGAAAGTGTCTGCAACTCACTAACTCTGCGAGCGCAAGTGACCGCAACTTAAAACAGTTTTAAGGGTTAACAGCCTCAAAGGACAAGAATGTAAAGGCTCAAACGGAGCACCCATAAGGAATTTCAGAACAAGGTTCATCCCCCAACCAGGCACCTGGAAAGGTGACGGCGGAAACACATTAGTAAGTCCTTTGAGAAACTGATAAATTAAAGGAATTTTGAAATAAGAACACTCCTCAGACGAGCGCTTAAATATAGATAGCGCCGCCAGGTAACCTTTAACAGTACCCACCTGCAGGCCCCTGTGGGCCAACAAAAGTAAAAAAGACAGAACCACAGGAATGTTACATGAAAAAGGATCCACATTCTTAACCCTGCACCAGTCGCAGAACTTTCTCCAACGGCAACGGTACAGGGAATTTGTTGCCGGTCGTCTGGTTGAAAACAACACCTCCATCACGTCTTCAGGGAGATCCCAATCCTTATACCTCAACATTTCAGAAGCCAAGCGTGAAGGTTGAGGGATCTGACCTCTGGCTAGGGAAGACTATGTGGAAGGCAGATGGACAAGTCGAGAAGGTCCGGGTACCACGTCCTCCGAGCCAAAGCAGGAGCAATGAGGATCAACCGGGAACCGAACCGACGTAACCTCAGCAGCACTTGCAGGATGACGGGGACTGGAGGAAACGCATACAGCAGTGGGAAGGACCACTCCACCACAAACACGTCTCCTAAGGCTCCTTTTGGAGGAAATTCCCACGAGCAGAACCTTTCGCACTTCCGGTTGACACTGGAGGCGAAGAGATCCACCCGAGGGGTCCCCCAAAGGGCGAAGATCTCAAGGAGAATCTCCTGAGCCAGCTCCCACTCGTGAGAGATTGCGCTCTGCGTGCTCAGAGCGTCCGCCATCTTGTTTTTGTATCTGGCCCGATGAACTGCCGAGATCGAAACTTCCTGCTGGATGGCCCAGAACCAGAGCTACATCGCCTCCCTGCACAGAGGAAGTGACCCTGCCCCCCCGCCCTTTTTGTTGAGGTAGTGCATGGCTACTGTGTTGTCCGTCAGAATCAGGACATTCTTTCCTCGCACAGTCAGCAGAAAAGCCTTCAGGGCAAGCCTGACCGCCCTCAGCTCCAACAGATTGATATGGAGTCTGGACTCCGACGGAGACCAACGACCGCTGACTGTCAACTCGTTGGTGTGAGCTCTCCATCCCGTGAGGGATGCGTCCGTCACGATCGTCAGCTCCGGCCAGGGTAGACAAAAAGGAGCCCCCTTCATCAGATTGCCTTCGACGGCCCACCACAGAAGGTCCTGGGCGATTGAGGGCAGCACCTGAACGGGGTCCGACATCCTGCCGGAGGACTGCGACCACTGCATCTTGAGGGCCCACTGCAGAGATCGCATCCGCAACCAGGCCTCCGGCACAAGAAGAATGCAGGATGCAATGAGGCCAAGCAACCTCAAGAACTCGAACACCGGGAGACTCTGGGCATGTTGAAACTTTTGCACCATCTGCTGAATGTGATGAGCCCTCACCTGGGGAGGAAAACACTGCCCCAGGGATGTGTCGAGCACTGCTCCGATGTACTGGGGCGGCTGGGTTGGCGTCAAATGGGACTTCTTTTAAGTTGAGGGAGAAGCCCAGCTTGTGAACGGAGTGGCAGGTGACGGACAGATGGTCCAGGACTTGCTCGAGAGAGCCCGCCCTGATCAACCAATCGTCCAAGTAGGGGTGGACGTGATTCCCCCCTTTCCTGAGATACGCTGCCACCACCACCATGAGCTTGGTGAAGACCCTCGGGGCGGAGGTCAATCCGAACGGCAGGACCCGAAACTGAAAGTGCGAGTCGCCAACCGCGAACCTCAGGTACTTCTTGTGCCTTGGATGGATCGGCACATGAAAATAAGCGTCCCTGAGGTCGAGAGGCAGCAACCAGTCCTGAAGTTGAAGGGCCTTGAGGACTTGAGAAAGAGTAACCATCTTGAACTTGTCCTTCCTGAGGAGCTTGTTCAAACCGCGCAAGTCCATGATGGGTCTCCATCCCCCGTCTTTCTTTGAAATAAAAAAAAATAAGGGGAATACCATCCCTTGTTCCTCTCCGCTACAGGCACCAGTTCTATGGCGCCTTTCTACAGCAAGGATTGAATTTCCTGCGCAAGGAGCGGATCCGGACTCTTCAAAGAGATTCCCTGGTGGATTGTCGTGAGGCCTCTGCCAGAAAGGAAGACAGTAGCCGTGGGCTATGATCGCCAGAACCAACACATCTGAAGTAATGGCACGCCACTCTACAAGATGCTGCGACAGCCTTCCCCCAACCGGCAAACCATGGGACATGGCCTCATGAGTGAGGGCAAAGAGGCAACTGCCCGAGCGGCCTTGGCACCTCGAGTACCCTGTTTTCCACCTCTGGCACCCCTACGGTGGCCCCTTTGACTTGCAGCTCCTCTTGATTTACTAAAGGATGAGTAATAACGAAAGGAGCCTCCCCTCCATTGCTGTCCCCTAGGATGAAAAGGCGGTGGTTGGCGAACTGCAGCGCTCAACGACTTCGCTGCAGCTTTGGAGGTCTGCAACCTCTCAAGGCTCTTGTCAGCCTTACTGCCAAAAAGATGTTCACCATCAAAGGGCATGTTGAGGAGCCGGGCCTGCACATCAGGAAAAAAAACCCAACTTCCGCAACCACGCAAACCTTCGTATTACGGTGTTCGCCGCCATGGACCGGCTGACACAATCTGCCATGTCCAAACCCGACTGAACGGTCTCACACATGGCATCCTTGCCATCCTGTACAATAGCAAGAAAACCATCCCGTTCCTCCCCTTCGGGAATATGTTCAACTGCCAAGGAATTCCAGTTCCACAGAGTGTGCGTGAAACGTGACAAGGCACATACAGAGTTGGCTGCCTGTAAAGCCATACTCCCTGAAGAAAACACTTTCTTCGCCCAGCCATTAAAACGCTTGTCCTCCCTATCAGGAGGGATGGTAGGGTACGACGCCTGCTTTGCTGGGGCCGTGGCCGCCTGCACCACTAAACTCTCCGGAGTGGGGTGCGTAGTCAAGTAGCAGGGGTCACTACTGGCTGGGTGGTATTATCGCGGCAAAGACTTGCTCACTGTCGGGAGAGTCTCCTGAGCGGTCCAGGCTGCAGCCATATGGAATGGCATTACCGGGTCAGTTGGAGGACCTTGGTTGAGGATGTCCGTTGGGTCATCCTGCAGAAAATCCACAGGTGGCGCAGACCACCCCAAGTATTCCGTGACCCTCGACATAAGGTGCCGGTACGAGGACTCGGCATGGGTGCCAGGCTCAGGCCGACAGAACTCCACCTCCGGAGAGGTGTCCAGACCAACCTGGTTGTGACCAGACAAAATCTCGTCAGGCACCCCCTCAGGCACCAAACCTTCCTCAGATCCCTCATCCCCCTCAGAAATATAATCCAGAGGTTGGAAAGAGGGCACAGAAAAAGGGACAAAGACATTCTTAGCCTTGGCCAGAGCCTTTCGGGGGGTTCCACCGTGCCACGGGGTACCTCCGACAAAGCAGACTCGAAAGGCGTCGAGGGAATCGGGGTCGAGCGAGGCACCGACAACTTCGACGGCGTCGACACAGGCCTCGCAGGTGGAGCCCCGAGCGTGTCCTTCGACAGCCTGGGCGCTGATGGTGTTGAAGACTTCCTTGGAGGTGGAACCTCGAGAGAGTCCCTCGACGACCTTGGCGTCGATGTCTTCCTCGAAGACTTCATAGGCTCACACGGTCTCGAGGGCATCGAGGACCGGGACCTGGAACGGGCATGTTTAGAGCGACCATCCTTGTCCGACCGGGACCTCGAAGGCATCCAGTGGTCGTGATGACCGCTCGAGCCCAAAGGCGTACGAGTGGTGTCTCTAGCACGGTCACGGCCGGCGTCCTTCGACGGCGCGGACAGACCGGAGCCCTGCGATTGAAAAATCACCATCATCTCCTTTTGGAAGGAATCCCATTCCTCAGGAGTGGAATGCTTGTTGGGACAAGCAACCCGCCGACGGGCGGAGTCCTCGGATGAGGACGCGGAAGGCGACCTGTGACGGCGCTTCCGTGAGTGCCTCGAAGAGGCAGAGGAATGGCGAGACCGACTCCTGGACCGAGACCCCCTGGATTCACGACGACAATGCGGAGAGTCGCCCCTCGAATCGTCCATCGAAATTCCAGTGGATCGCGACTTCCAGGGCTTGGCAACCTTACCCACGGACAGCTTCTTCTTACGCTTCCGCAAGGCCTTCAATGTAAGCGACTGGCAGTCGACACAGTCATCCGTATCGTGGTCCTCCCCGAGGCACCAGAGGCAAGCGTTGTGCATGTCAGTCAACCACATCTTGGACCCGCACACCCGACACGTCTTAAAACCCGACTGCGGGGTGGAAGAAGCCGAAGACATTTTCAATACACAAAGGAACAGGTTCGAAGAACTGAAAGAACAGGATTCAGTAGAACCGAGGCGTGCCGAGATCTCCAAAGCGGACACGTTTGCAGAAAAAACAGAACTGAGGCACAGGCGTCGTGCGTCCTACTTAAAACATCCAGTGACGTCGGCTCGACGGAGGCCCTCGAGGACAGCGTATCCACGTCATCGAAGCAGGCGCCGAAAGATTTTCCGAAGCAGCAAAGCTGTGGTGATTACTGTCATAGATATGGTATAGGTCGGAGGACCCAATCCCCTCGAAACAAGGGTATTACACCTTTCATCCTCAGAATGTATGGCAGCCTCCCATCAGGAAATACAGGTGACACGCTGGTCCCAATAAAGCACCATAGTTCTAAAAGGAAAGTGTGTATGCTAGTTTGCTTAATGTACCTCCCACCCTACCTTAGCAGCATGGCCGGAACTTTTCATTTGGCCCAACAAGCAAGTTTTGTCCCTTTAAGGGACTGGGAAACAAACTCTTGGGCAGCAGGAAGCCCACAGAACTGCTGCTGCACAGTGGCTAGTCTGACAGGGAGAAAGCATACAGAGAATTGCTTACCAGGCCAAGGATAAAGAGAGCTGCACACAGGTTAATATTTGTCAGCGCTACACTCAGACGAACTGACAGCGGACATGTACAAACAATAAATCAAAGATGGAGTCGAGCCCAGATATCTGCTAGGCCAACCGAGCTGGGAGAGGAAGGACCACAGAGCACTGCCCGCAGATTCAAACTAACCAATCACATTTCCCAAATTGTCATGGTTCGCAGGGGAGTGGCTCTCCTGCAACGCAAACTATGTTCAGCCCTGTTTCTTTACCGTCACTATTGGTGGTTACCAGGGCGCTTACACCAATGCTGGGAGCATGCGCGTGGGCATCTCCTGCCGCAGTTTCACATTGTTGGGTATTCCGCATTGCCATGGATACCCAGCGTATGACGGTGCGTTGCCACGTTTCACCCAACTACGACGGTTTACAAAGGACTGCCCTTCCATGGCTTTGGCGCTTCTTATTGAAGTAAGTTCCCTGGCATTTCACTTGTGTTATTGCTATTTTTCGATCTCTGACCCGGTTTGCTGAATTGTCTTTGTTCTTGGATTACATTTGGATACTTTGCACTTATAACTTTCCTGGTAACGAAACCCGCATCCTGACGGACTGTTTTTGGATATCCCATTGAATGAACATTTTGCCTTTGGTTTCTTTTGGATTTTCTGGCTGATTACCATTAGTGATGTGCTTCTGGACGAGTTAGATATTTTGTGGATTTCTGGAAAACTTGTGTACTGGATTTTGGATGCTGCATTGAAGAAACATTGTACACTTCCTTTTTGTTATTAGAGCGTTCTCTTTCCGCCCGGGGGTAGGTCCCTCTAACCCAACTAACTTTCCTTCCATTTTCTTGACTTGTTTTGTTACTCCTGTATGCGGACACTGCATTTTTCATCTCAAGAAACCTTCTCTGTAAGTACAAGTTGAGCCTAAAACTGTAGAGACGATTCTTTACAAATGTCTTGCTGTCTTATCTACAATTTTGTTTTGTTCTACAGACTACCAAAAAGAAAAACCCAACCACATGGTATCTTGGACCCAGGAATCAAACTAATAGGGCAGACATAAGGCCGTGAGGGAAAGTTGTTCAGCTTTCTTTTCGTCAAAGACATCTAAAAAAGGCATGATATTCTTCAGGTATCCTCGTTTTGGGACTCTTCGTTAATGGCCCCAACAAAGGGTATAGATGTGAGTATAGCTGTGCAAAGGGAATTTGGCTCCTTGATCTCGGAATCAAAACAATGTGTGTTATAGTAATCTGATGGGAAGACTACTTCATGTCTTTCCGAGTCAAAATGCGGGTTGTGCAACTGCAACCAGGGTAACCCTAGAATCACTTTGTTCTGAGGTGCATTGATCAGATCAAAGGGCATTCGTTCTTGATGTCCTATGTCAGTGGACACCAGCGATAGTTGTGTCTGTTCTGTATCTAATCCAGAGACCAGTGCAGTGGCATCTACTGCATTAACTATTTCAGGTTGCTCTTTCGGAATTTTAGGGACACCTGCCTGCCGGGCATAATGTATATCCATATAACTTCCTGTTGCTCCATTGTCGATCATGGCTCAGGATTGTAGTGGGAAATCACTCTGAAGAAGAAAAGAAATAGAGATATGCTGGACGTAACAAGGAGAGAGCCTGGGAGTCCAGAGGACAACCACTCGACCGTGGGACTCCATCTACGGTCGAATTTTGAAGTTTCCCTGTTTCCATACTGGTCTTTTCTGACGATTGCACGAAAAATGTTCAGAGGAACCACAATACACACAAACATTCGCTTTACGCCTATGCCCCCTCTCCGATTTTGACAGAGGACCATGAATAGTTCCTATATTCATAGGTTCGATATCAGAAGTGGTAGTAGTGGTTGAGATTGCAGTTTTTGAGGTTGTTAGTTGGGGGTACCTCTTTTCACCCTTTCATTCGGGCCCTACGAGCATCGGTCTGCAAAACTAGAACTAATAACTCATGGAACCTAGTTGGTACAACCTGAACTGTAGCAAGCATATACTAAGTTCGTCAGACAGTGCTTTCTAAAAAAAAACTGCTGCTTTTTTTTATCTTAAGGCCATGTTGCTTCTGCAGCTAACTGGTTAAACTTGGCTAAGTAGATTAACAAGGAAGTATTACCTTGTTTAAGTTCAAGAAACTCCATGTCGGTTGCCTGTGTTTTATATTGAGTATCAAAGACACGATTCATGGCAGTGATTAAGGCATCAAAGTCATATAACGCATGACTATTAGCATCCAATAACAGATTAGCCCATGCAGCTGCAATACCACCCAGATGAGACAAAACAAAAGCTGCTTTAGAGGTGGCATCAGAGAAGGAGGCTGGATGGCATAAAAACGCAGTTTACACTGATTAATGAAGGTACAAGTATGTTATAGGGTATGTTATGGGATAGCCATGGAACCTCTCAAGTGGGGCCAATGGAAACTGGGTTGACATCAACACAGGTACAGGATTTTGTACCGGCACCTGAGGAGCTAGGGCAGCAGCCCCAGCTCCCCCAAGAATTAAAATGAAAACCTATATAAAGCACTTCACAAATCCACAACAATGGATGAAAGAGAAGGCATACGGTCTAATGGCTAAACCCAAGACATTGGAACAATATATGTATTTTAATCCCAGTTTCACCCACTTGACAATAATTGTGTGATCTGGCGATGGTATTTGCATCTAAAAAGGAGGCAGATATAGCTGATCAGCTAAGGTGATGATTCTTTAGACAGAAAATATTGTTTCTATCCTGCTTCCACATTTAACGAAAACTGGTGGCAGCCTGGCTAATCACTCTTACTTTGTTCCCCTCTTATCGGTCATATTTCAGAGTGCTTAGAAACAAACTTGGCACCACTATAAAGCACACAATTACACAAATAAAACTGTTGAGAGGTGTGCTTTAAGGGCAAAAGCAGACTTTGGAAGGTTTAAGTAAAATTATGAGCACCATTATGATGGAGTAATCACTATCCTTATGTTGCTATGTTGCTGCTTGCAATTACTCTGCAGCAAACCCCAATAATGTATTAAGTGCGACTACTGCTCTGTTAAAAGTCACTATGGTTTTACCTTTGATAGTTGGCTGTGTCCATTATTAATCACTGCTTATTAACATGCTTTAGCTTCAGGTTTACAATATATTTTATAGGAAAATGCTTAGAAATTAACTGAACACTACAGTCAGGTGCTGAAGTAAATAAAGATTGACAACGAGAAGAAATGGTAGGGAATTGCCAAGTAGCTAACTTTGTAACAGGAATACATGGATTCTAATCTTGTCTTAACTACTTGTCTACAGGTATGTTATTGTACAAATTAGTGTTTCTCCCTGTGCTTCATTTTCTTTATCTGCCTTCTGCAAACCCCATAAAACACATCTTCATTGCATATTAGCAAAAGCACCCGTTCGCTGAACGGGTTCTGTAGATAGACATGTAACATTTATCAATTGTTGAAAATCAATGATCATGTAGGTTGCTGTTCCGATTCACTTATCACTTCATGTCCTTTGCACCCTGAAGTAAACTGCACTGAGAATGGGCCTGTGTGGCTGGCTGACATACCCCGGAGCAGACGTTGGGGGGAGGTGAGAGTTGGCGAGCTGCTGCATACTGGGACCTTCTGTGTTCTCTCCAGGGACCTCGAGTTTTGTACCTCATGTCGGAAACCGGTCCTTCTACGACCACATTGATGTTTTGCCCATTTCAGGCAACCGTCTCATGTGGGAAAGTGCTGAAATACGGGGGAAGGGGTGGGGTGTCCAAATGTCATGAAGCCAGTAATGTCCAGAGGGTCCTAACAGGTAACTATGCAAAATGTGGTGCATATTGGTGAAACAGTGTGGAATTGCATAAGGAACAACGCTTTGCCACAAACCCACATACAACTTTTGATATAGATATATATATATATATATATATAGACGATAAATGAATTAACTGTAACCTCTCCATGTTTTATAGTTAGGATAGCACATATTTCACATCTACCACCACCTTGGAGCAAAGGATGAAAATGCAGAATAAGCCCAATCACAAATGGTACCAACTAGGCTATGTGATTTATTATATTTAACTTGTGTGATGTGTGGAATTGGTCTCACCTGGCCTGTGCTCATTTGAACCCTGTAAGCCAAGGGTTGGGCCAGTATTAAATATTGCCCATGCTTGTAAAATGTACCTGAGAGGGACATTTGGAGAGACCCTTCATTAGTTTTCACCCCACATGGTAATATCAAGACACAGGAACACCATACCATTTTGGTTCAAAATCTCAGCCATGCCGATACAGTTGTGCAAGATGAGGTTTATCAGTTCACTCCAGGTGGCATTCAATGGGATCAACATTATTGCCTGCACATGCATGCTTTGTCCACAATGCGCACAGGTGTACCATTCTTCTGCATAAGGTGCATGTCCTATGCAGAACACTAATCCACTAGAGGTTAGACCCATCTCCCAGATACAAGCAGGTATACATGCTGGTTTTGTTTCACTACTGCTCTCCTTTAACTTATTTTTTCATAGGTTCCTCCAAAATCGAATAGCAAGGCAGTCTGAGGATTTTGAAAATCATTCCACATACGTAGGTCCCTGAGCTTTTCCCTAAAGCATCAAGTGCTTTAGGGAAGTTGTACTCTTGGATCACTTCAATTGAATACTTTAATGTCTCTGTGTTGTGAGATGAAGAGCGTTTTTCAGTAAACTAACCCTTGCACATCTTAACTTATTAATACAATATTTCATGTACAGTAGGTATTTGAAAGCAGAGGTGCACATTAAGCCATGGACTTGGTAGCAAAGACAAACTTCAAAGGAGAATGCATCTGGTCCCACCAATTAACGAAGATCGATCCCTCCAAAATGACCAAAGCTCCTCTTTTTTTATTTGAAAACATCCCTTTGCAATTGCAAAATAGTACATTGTTTCCTTCTGCCGGGGCCAGCACCATTCAACACTGTAGGTACGTTAAAGCTGAGGTGCTGATTCAACCATTGGTTTGAAGGCCTAGACCAAATGAAGTAGAATGTTGGCAATGTTGCCGCCTGTGAAATATGCCCCCACCCCCAATTAAGCAATGCCTTTTTTCTTTTTATGTGGTGGACCTCTAAATCCATTAAAAAAACACAACTGCAGATATAAACCAATGTGGAGTATGGAGTATTTACCAAGTGTTTGGCCAAATAGTCGATAACCTTGCATACAATTGGAGCCACTTGGCGATTAATATTATTTGGTGAACTTAACTGTGAGCTGACAGAGGGAATTTTCCACTGGTGAGCTCTGCTTGCCTCAAATAGATCTGGTGAAATGCTGGCATCCTGTTAAAGCATGTTCATATGGGCTCAGGTGTGCCTAATACCCAGAATGATGGTGGACCAAAGGTTAGTGCTCAAACCTGGAAATTGAATTTAATTCTAATCTCTCCCACAGTGATCATTTTTTAAAAAATGTTACTGTAATAATGTTTAATGTCAATGTTATTAGTGCACATTTCAAGCAATAGCAATTTGACCATTGTCAGTCGCTTTAGAAAAGACCAGTGAACCATGGTAAAATAGCATATTTCTACTTTAGTTTTTTAAGCAATGTGCAGTACTGTATAAGAGTTGTCTTCAGTTACTGAACTCCTGCTCGGTCTTCCATAATTTTAGAAGCTTGGACGTTGATATGTGCCTTTGCTTAGGTGTCGCTAGAATTTGAAGAGTGCAAGAGGGTGTAGCAGCAAAGACAAATGAATGCTGATGGACGGTAGCGCCTTAGGGAAAGCCACTTCGGCCACTTTGGGTTTACATTTGGGAAACAATTAGCAAGTAGGTGAATTCACTCCCCTCTTCCTCAGCCCTTGAAAGTTCTGAGCACGTCCACCAGAATGTACCTTGCATCAGGATTGGATAAAAATTGTCACTCTGAAAGTTACAAATCCACACCTTACAAGAGGGCCTATTGTGCAAACCAGAATACCACCAACATTGCCGCAACATACCTGCCATTAAAAATATGACTCCAGAGATTTTAATGATTGTTCTCAATTTATTTGATCATTTATAGGGAAAAGCAGGTCATGTAATGAAAGGCAACTCAGTTCCAATAAAATCTTTTTTACAATTTGCTTTAATTGTTTTACGTTTTACAATAAAAACCTTTCACAAATAAAATGGCATCACAAACATAAAAAATAATTATAAGCATATTATTGTGATGAATCAGGCAGAGTCCTCACAAAAACCATACCTAAAGTCTCCTCCCAGGTGGCCAGGGGAAGGCAGACGTTACTTGATCCCAACCCTAGGGGTAGTACTAGCCGGGAGGATTGTTAGGAAAGATTTCATAGTTGTATGTAATTTTCCCTCCATGTGTCAACCCCCAAACTTGTTGCTGCTGTTTTGAAACCATTGACTGACTTTGCCAGAGAAGCACAGCCTTCAGCTGCACTCCTCTAGGCTTTCGCTCACTTTTTATGGGGAAACAGACATGCCCTTAAAACAGTCAGTACTGGGAGACTTTGTTTCCCTAAGTCCTTTCCTCATGTTGTAGCTTTTGTGCAACACGTGACAAGTGTAAAATGTATCTTACCATACAGCACACTTGGGTCTATAGTCATTTCCAACGACCCTAGCTACTCTCGCTGGACTTATGAACTGTGCAGATGTGTCATGGACAGGACTGGTGGCAGCTATCTTTTCGCATTATTTTTAACCCTTTCCTGCCATGTTAACTGCGTTTGGCACAAATAGGTGGCCTGGCTTCAAAATGGCCATGCCACAAGGTTCTTTGTCCTGTCCTTTGACCATCTTGCTTCTTCGCCTTCCCCCGGTCGAGTCAACCCAGGTCAGTCCTTATTTGGTCATGCACTTTCCCACAAATCCCAATGCTTTTGCAGGCTTCTGCATGCCTTGTGTGTAGGCCTCCAGGATGTGGGCTGGAACGTCTGGTTCCAATACAAATCCTGGGTGTCAGAGTGTGGAGTGCCCTGAATGACTGGGACCACTGTGGTCTGTGATTTGTCCACGTATGGAGTGTGTGTTTGTGAGCAGATCTCCAATTGGGTCCTCTCCGTTTTGGCGCGAAGGGAACTTTGGCTAAGAGGAGGATGAAAACACCACTACCACGTCAATCTCCTGAGTTCTCACTGAACAAAGGATAGGATGCAAGTATCCTGCAACTACAAATCTGAGTCGTGGAACCGCTGGCGACCCGCTGGAAGGTTTGGCACCCTGAGCAGCTGTCATCCATGGGACCCCTCTGCATCTGGTCGTTCTAGAAGGTCTGCGAAGACGCTTCGATCCATTGGAATAGTGGGACCACCTATTCTCGGGCACCTTCACCAAACCCTTCAAGTAAGCTTTCTCTTTAGTGTCCCTGGGTCAACCAGTGGACTGACTAGCTTACCCAGATGCTTTGCTCTGTAACCAGCGCCGTTTCAAGGAGGCCCTCGAAACTTGGTATACTGCTAGCACTGTGTCCATGGCACCCTCACACCGAATTTTGTACACTTGGCATTCCCAGGTCTGAAGTGAGACGAGAGCGCCAGGACCGGAGTAAACGCGGTTACCGTGTTGCCCTGCCGTGGCAACGTCCTTTGCAAATCCACTGCATTTGTGACTCCCTGGCCCCTGAAGCCTGCTGCAGTGAAACTGGGTCGATTCCTCCACCCGGAGCGGAGAAATCGCTGCTGTCCAGTTTGGGAATCATCGCTGTATCTCAGGAACTAAAAGGTGCTGAGACGTCTGTTTAGCTGCATTCGAACCTGCAAGCAAAGTGGACTGACCCGCCAAAGTTTGGGTCCGCTTGCGTCAGGGACCGACCGGTGAGTACTCAATACCCCAACCGGTTGCCCCTAGAGCAAGGGCCCATTTTTACGCACAAGTGGCCCCTGGGGGCCCCTCTCCTTTCCACTGCTATTGCAAAATAGCGACTCCATCCCAAACTCTCAAACTGCCTCCGCCTTCAAGTGGAGGTCCTGCTTGAATAGTGGGAACTTGTTCTGCATCGCTTCATCCACCTTCCCGAGCTGCTAGAGACCTCTGAAGAGACCCTGTTCTGCCCAGTGTAACAACTGTGTGCGCTGGCATTGCATGTACTATTGAGCACAAGGCTCTTCTCTTCATAGGGCTTGGACTGCCTCTTAGTTAAGTGCATTCTCGATGTTGAACTGGGCCTAAAGAATATCTGCACTGCCTGCTTCCTTCCCATCTAGGTTGTCGACATATTTAGTGCATTTACCCCTTTAGACCCCAATGGCCTTGTGCATATATATTGGATTGCTTGTGATGTGTTGGTTTACTTAGTGTTACTGTGATTCTTTTACTATGGTCTATGTTACAAAGGCTTTGTAATAAATGTGTCTATTTATTTAATATAACACCTGTCTGGAGTGATTTGTAAGTGTCCTTGCACTGTGTGCTCACTGAGGTCCTTCAGTCACCCTCACCCCTCCTGAGACTTAGTCTTGACCGTCTGCCATAGCAACCCTGATTGGTCTGGCTTGTTCAGAGGATACCCTCTTGCAAGAAACTAGGTTGACCTTCTAAAAAGATAGTTAAGCATAAAAACCACAAGGTGTGAACAATTACCCCATTAAAAGGAGCGACTTGAACATTGGAGACTTCAAGTCCCATAAGGGTAAAAGTACTGGGACAAAGAAGAGGGATGCAGAGGCCCTAGGTTGCAAGTTGCAGGTTAATAGGGTTAATTACCCACACCTTAGGGAAACAGAGGCATAAAAGGCCCCTTCAGGTGCAGGCCATACAGAATAGTAGCACTGGAAGGTGGAGCGGTTCCAGTAGTTCCACAATGCAGCTGTTGCTGAAGGAGGAACCGCTGTGGCTTGTAGTACAGATGCCAGTTCTGAGAGGGTCTCTTCCTTCAGAGACCTGAGGTGCAGAGATTGTGCAGTGGGAAGCATTATTGGTACAAGCTTTTCACCTGGAGATCATGATTGTAGAGTTCACGCTGCGGGAAAGGTTATTTTGTGCAAACTTTCATGATGAAGATCGTGGTTGCAGAGATAGTTTGCCAGGAAGCATAAAGCTAAGATGCCTTCCGCCCAACAAAGCAGACTCTGGTGGCAGGTGAGCACCTGAGAGCCTTTGGAGCACGGAACGCTCCTGTTTTGCTCAGCGCGGGCCAAGGAAAACCAAGCGAGTCGGTTTTCCACGTTGCCCGGAGCAGAAGAAGCCAGGAACCCGAAGGCAGCGAGGCGGGCAGACAAGCACATCAAACCCACTGAGTTCACATGGGTGTTGTGACCCTGGAGCGCTTTGTAACTGCCCGCTGGCCTGAAACAGGTCTTTTGAATATCGAACACAAGGGACCTTGTAGTATAGGCCTGACAGGTGAGTGGACCAAGCAGAAGTCATTCAAGTACTGTGGTGTGATTAAAAAAGTTTTGAAGAAGAAGTGGCATATCCACAAAAGCACATTATTCACGCTGTGGAAATATCCTGACCAAATTAACATTGCTGATGCAAGTATTTTGTGAACTATTACGGAATTATCCTGAAGGAAACCTTTTTGTTGATCTTGATGACCTGTGAAACCTCCTTATTCTCCAAAGAAACAGTGTGTAGAACTCTCTGCTTCGAGTGGAGACCAAAGAATTGTTGAACATTTTGAACTGTGGGTCAGACGCAGTTGAGAGAGTTACTGGAACTATATTGGAACTTTGTTCCTTATTCTTTTGAACTGTTGGTGTGATCCTGATTGAGTCTGGGGAAGGGAGATTCACCCAGGTTACAAGGAGAAATAGTTACCTGATCTTAAATGTAACTGTTGATTTTGTTTGATCTGAATTGCCATATGTTACCTTATTGAGTTTGTTGCATGTACAAGTGTGAGGGACTGTAACGCTTACCTCAGGGGCCCTGCAGGAGTGCCTGGTCTGGTCTGTTGGCGACTGCTGGTCCGGTCTGTTCTTGCAGTTTGCCCAAAACACTCCTCCCCACTGTTGGTTTAGTCACCCAATGGACAGAATTTAGGGGAGTGATTTGGATTGAGGATAAGATCCAGGTCCCTCAGAGCTGCTGGATCCCTGGATGCTTTTAGTCCTTAGTGTTTTTGCCCAGTTTTTTCACTGTGTTCTAGGCGGTATTACAGTTCTACCCAGTTCCTTCACTGGGTCCAGGTGGCCCAGGCCTGCTGCGGCGCACCCAACCGCCTCGTATATGCCCTCTGCTGTGCGCGGTTCCGCGCTGGTTAATGTCTCAAGTTTATGGCCAATTTCCATGTACCATAGGGGCTGAGGTACGTGAAATGTCTGTAACTGACCTTCTTTCTCTTGCAGACCGGTGGATGCTTGCAAACCGTGGTAGTTGAGGCGCCCTGTGCGGTGAAGGTGTGGACCAAGGAGAGTTCACTGAATGGGAAGAGGGCGTGGATGGTAGTTGATGTCTTTGCTTACCCCCATATGCTTTGTTTTTTTGCAGGACTGGAGTCGCGGCGTAAGCGAGCTGACAAGTGGGAGGTCAGCTGTTGCTTCTGTGTTGCCGGCGAGTGAACAGCTGTTGCTTTCTGCGAGGCCGGCGGGAGATCAGCTGTTACAACGTTGCTGCAGGCGAGCCAGCGAGTGTCCTGCTGTTTTCCTACAGGATGCGGGCGAAGTTTCTGGAGACCCACCATGAGTAGCAGGAAGACCGGAGTTGCTGGATGGGAGCGGAGTCAGGACATGACAGGCAAGCGTCATGCTATTGCGAGCCAGAGAAAATGTTAAGCGCTGGGTATGGCTCAGGGCGGGGTTTATATAGCCCTGGGCCAACCCAACGCCACTAGGCCACCATGGATGTTTCTGTAGCAGGCCCTCTAGGGGCCATGTTGGATTTCATTGGCTGGTCCAACGCGGAGGCCATTTTCGAAGGGGCATTGTCTAAAAGCATTGGCAGCAGCCTGTTTCTGCGCCATGCTGCCATGTTACTGGACCAGATGCCTCCAATGCTGCTGACTGGCGTGGGAGCCATGACAGGGAGAGAATCCTTTTTTCTTTTAAAAACCTTTATTCTTGCTTGACAAGGTGTACAGGGACAAACAGAACATCAATACATACAGAAATAAGGTTTATACATTTGCATGTATTATATGTATGAAGTATATAGTTTATCCTGGACACATCATTTCGAAGGGCCCTGATCACATCAACACAGGCAAATCAGTGTTATCTGCTGGTGTTGACATCTGCCTGCTCATCTTCCATGTTGGCTAGAGTCTGTAAATATGCTCGAAATGGTGGCCATATCTCTTGCGGTCTGTCTGCAGTTAGATGGTTGTATGGATATCCAGCGCTCCTCTGTGTCTGCCGCCCAGTATACCATGCATGGCTAACAGCATACAAATCGAGGCCAGCTTACGGCTGGTCACTTGAATCGATATGAGTTCATGGAACAGGCAGTTAAAGTCGGCTCAACAGTTCGCTCAAGCATCACTGATATGGCAGTACAGATCCCAGCCCAGTATTCAGATAGTTTAGGGCAAGCCCAGACCATGTGACGGTATCCTGCCCTATCTGCGTGACATCTGGGGCAGAAAGGCGAATGATCCTGAGACATGAGATGCAATCTGGCAGGTGTATATTGATAACAGTGCAATACCTTAAAGTGTAACAGACAGAACTTGGCATTCAAGGACACTGTGCGGGCATCCCACCTAACCTGGGTTAGCTTGCTTCTATGGTCCCTGCTCCAAGCCTCAGGGAGTTTAGTTAGCGGCCTATTGCATTGCTCCTGAAATTCTCGGTACAGTCTGGTAACCATGCCGGACGGTCACCAATAGGGGATCGTCCGGGGGTTGTGTGGAGGACTCAGGCCATCAGTTCCTAATAGCACGCCTCAGCCCAGCGTATTGCAGCCATCCAGAAGGGCGTCCGCCCAGGTGCCCGCGGAGTTCAGCCCAACCAACCAGTGTGCCTTGATCGTATATGTTGCCCAGGGTGGAGTAGCCGCTCGCCGACCACTTGGACACTGCAACCTTATTAATCTGCGGGAAGTTGGGAACAAGGTTACAAAGCAATACATTTTGTAGGAATGGGCGGGGACTGCCAGTTCGTCTCCTTATTTTGTCCCAGGCCAGCGCAGTGGTGTGCGCAGGGCTGGATACACCAGGATCTCCCCCTAGAAGAGGCAGGGAAAGGGAGCAAAGCTCCCTGGATCCAGCCGCCAGGCGCTCGATTTTCAAATGCGGAAGTGATGGGCCCCTCGGCTGTCTAATACGCTGCATAGTGTGCCTGCGCTGCGATCCAGTACAGCTCAAAGTCGGGGGCCGTCATCCCCCTTGTACATGTGTCCTAACCATAGTGACCATTGCAGCCGAAATGCTACAGAAAGCCATAGAAAGCCATTAACCTCCAATCCAAGTCTAGCAAATAGTGCTATGCCAGGCAACAGTGGGACATTCAGGAAATGGTAGAGCAGCTGGGGCAGCGCCACCATTTTTAGTAGAGAAACCTTACCACAGAGGGTAATGGGCAGCTTCGTCCAAGCGAGCAGCTTATGACTGAGCTGATGCAGATTGTTCCCATAGTTGCGCTCATATAGGGCGATCTAACATCTTGTGCCCACAAGAATCCCATGCGGTCAGTCGGGCTACTGTGGTGTCGGTTAGGGGGAAGAGCTCGGATTTAGTCCAGTTGACCTGAAGGCTAGACAGGGACCTGTAGTGGGCCACATCTTGCATGATATGTACAAGGTTGCGTTCAGGATTCTTTATGTACAATAACACGTCGTCCGCGTAGAGAGAAACAATCTCAGGTCACCCAGCCAGCCGTATCCCCCTATGAGAATGTTTATGGCGCATCAAATCCGCGAAGAGTTCCATGACAATCACAAAAATAAGTGGGGACCGAGGGCATCCCTGTCTGATCCCTCTGCCAATATCGAACAGGGGTGACAGCTGCCCATTAGTGCGCACACTGGCAACAGGCTTAGCATAAAGTATCTGTATCCAGGACACAAGCGGGGACAGAAATTGCACCTCTCCAATACCTCTCCAATACCGCCCACAGAAAGCGCCAAGATAGAGTCAAACACTTTCTGCATGTCCAACATGGCCACAACAGCACTAACCCTGATATCAATCTGGGAGAGGATGTTAAATCAGGCCCGAGGGCCTTATTGGGTGGTAAGGCATCAATAGCCCGAATGATCTCCTCAGGGCCCATGGGGCGGTCCAGTGATTCCCTGCTATCGTTCGAGAGGACAGTCTAAAAAGGCCTCACTATCAACAGCCGAGGCATCATTGCCGCCGGTATACAGCTTTGCATAGAAGGATAGGAATACTGCATTAACATCTTCTGCATTATGGACCAGCTTTCCATTAGGGTCTTCAATAAATGGGATGTGGCCCCCGCCCCCCTCCCGACGTACCAGCTTGGCCAGCAGGGTACCCGGTCGCTCGCTTCCCCATATTGCCTAGCAGCTATTAGACTATCAAAGAATTTCCACTCCCTCTCTGCCGCCTCCTTGAAGCCGTCACGTGCCTCTTTAATTGCGCCTAGTGCTGTAGCTACAGGGTTTAGTGCATATGAGTTTTCTAGTTGTTTCAGAGAGTTATCCTGTGTGCAAATGTTCCTTTGTATTCCCTTAAGGATTCCATGCTTTAAAAGCGAGCTAGAGGATGGCCAGGGAGTCCACCGTGCCCGTGTTGAGTTCAAAGTAGTCTTGTATACATTCCTTTAGCTCAGCATTAAACTCAGCTCAGCATTAAACACTGGGTTGAGAAGTGAGTGGAGTGATTGGCGAGTGGTCCGAATATGTGCTTGGGAGTATGTCCGCATAGGTTACACAGTTAATCAGCCACCCAGATATTAACCACAGCTCTATCCTAGCGTGAGAGTGGTGTACAGTGGAGCAGAACGTATAACCCCGTGACTGTGGATGCAACAATCACCATGCATCAACTGCCACAAGGCCCCCCAGCTTGTCAAGGACAGTACGGGCCGCTTTAGACATCAGTCGGGCCCTGTTACCAGATCTATCTACTTGGGGGCCAAGTATGGTGTTGAAAACCCACTCTAAAGGACTGGAACCATGGGGTATCTGCCCAACATGTCAACCAGCTGTGCGTAATACTCAGGACCGTCGATGTTAGACCCATAAATATTGTGTAGCTCTACCTTCCTTCCGGCAAGAATACCCTAGATCAATATGTAGTGCCCCAGAGGATCGATATGAGTGTCTTTGGGTGTGTGTATTGAATTGGCCTATGGATTAGGGTCATCACCCCCGGTGGGGTCCCCAAATTTTGGCAAACCTCGCACAGCCAGCTGCCACTGAATGTGTCTCCTGCAAATACAGGATGTGTACCATGTACTGCTCCACATACAGCTGCAGCATACGCATCTTGGAGGAACCACCCAGTCCCCAGATATTCCAGCTCATGCATTTTATCGCATCAGCCATAATCAAATCCAGACAGATGGAGGCCCGGACAGGGATCGATCCGAGCGGCATTGCCCCCTGATAAGTGTCCCCACGCATTGTCGTAGTCTGATATCCCAGCAACCTATGTCAAGCATTTACTGAACCAAAGTTACCACTGCGCCCACCCCTCTCCGCCACATCCCCCCCAATCAGTGGGATGAAGAACCCAGCACCAGCGGCATGCAGCAGCACATCCCTGTTGCGGTAATTCAAAACTCTGGCAATAATAGGGCGAAGGGGGGCACCCGGTTTGAGCGTTGTTATAGGTGTGCAGTGGGCTTGCTCTATCGTGAAGTGGGCCGATAGTTTGGGGCCATCAAGCAGGGAGAGTTGAATGCGTTCCACAAAGTCTTCCATAGCACCGGGTACGTTGTCCTCAGGCATGCCAATTATGCATATGTTGCTACGCCGGGATCATGACTCAAGATCCTCGTTCTTTTTGATCTCTAGCACATGTCTGGTAACTGTAGTGAGGTCGGACCTGATAGCTGTGATATCCTCAGCCACCCCAACTCTGAATTCGACTTTGGTCACCCTGGTATCCGTTTTCTCCATCCGAGCTTTATTTGCACTGATCATCCGACTCCTATTGTCCATCTTTGTGTTGAGAGTGGTCAATCCCTCACGCATGTAGTCAAACATTCTCTGCATCTCTGTAGGTTCCCCATTACCAGAGGGGGCTTAGTCCGGCACAGGTTCTTCAGGGCCCTTTGGATCTCTAGGGTTAGTTTTAGCAAACATACTCATGGTGCATTGTTTCTTGCTACCCCTTTGGTCATGGCGATTATCCCAGTAGCAAGGTTAGGCCAACCAGTCAGAGATCTCCCTCCACAGAGCCGGGAGGTGGGGAGCCAAGTATTAATCCAAGCAGTATTCTTCCAGGCAGCCAGTCCAGTCGGCTATTGACAGCCAGGCTCCTTAAGGCAACACCAGGGCCAGTCAATCCGTGGGCCGCCCACGAAGGGGGTCCCCGTCAATATAGTAGCAGCAGGACATCTCTGCTCTTGCTGCCAGCTGATTACCCCACCTGGCACAGGATGAGGACCAGTACAATCCCTTGTTGCCAAGCACTGGCCTGGGGCCGGCACGCAGACAGACGAGGGAAGAGTCACTGGAATGTGTGTCGACCGCACGAAACGGGGCAACCCTCAGGGAATGGGTAATATAAGTGCAGGAGCAGGGAGAGCCAGGTGATACTTCTGCAGCATGACCGCTGCACTGCTGGCTGCCTCCCCAACACATCCCCCTCGTCAGCCACCGCACGCTGCCCGGCTAACCTGCCATCGCGTCCACCGTTCCGCATCAGTGCCTGGAGGCAGATCTCACCGCGAGTGGGCTGAAGCCCTGGCAGTGCGCAGGGGGAGGCGTCTGGCCGCCCGTGTCCAACGATCCTCAGGGGCGGGAAGAAAAAATTCAAGGTGTTATCCCAAGCGACAACGAGGAAAGGAGTTTCGTAGTGAAGGTTATATAATATGTAAGTCATTCAACACCTCTGCCTTGTCTTTAGGCTTGTGGACATGATTCAAAAACATATTGATTGGTTTGAGTTCCTGCAATTCTAGCTACAGGCCCACCAAAAATGCATCAGCTAAAAGAATGGGGCGTATAGTTGTCCATTCTCTTCAGCTTTACTATATTGATGTGCATAAAACATTTTGACATGATTTCAACAGCTCGTCATAGAAGGCAGAGTACATTACTGTTAAGATGGATTTCTAAAAATCTGGCATGGTCGACAAATTTTAGGTTGTCACCCTAGTTATATTGGACAGGGGAACTCCGAGAGGTTAGCCAAACCCATCAAGGTAGGCATGGAGAGCGGTCAAGGCTTAATCGCAGAAGGGAGTGTAGTCAGGGCTCTAAAATGAGTCAGTATATAGCATGACCTCAGTAGAGGGTAGAAATCAGGGTCTGCAATCTTTGGCTTGCCAGATTTTTGGGACTACAATTCCCACCAGCCCTATGCAGCTTAGACAATAGTGAGACATCACAGGAACTATAGTGCAAAACATCTGGAGAGCTGCAGGTTGCAGACCCCTGGGGTAGGCCTTACAAAAGGTTGCCCCAGCCCGAATTTCCATCTCTCTCCATCATTGTGTATGGTGGCGTGACACTTATGCCTTCTAGACTTGGTTCCATGTGTTCAATTTGCAGCAAAAATTTCTGTGAACACAAAATATTGCGGCAAAAAGGCCTTGGTTTTTCCGCCGTACTACATGTAAAGGATGCAGGGGACACCGCCGCAACCCCCAGACCCATTATACCATTTAGGGGTTGTGGGGGAAACCCCCGCTCCCCTTAAAGGGTGGAATGGGGTACACACCTTAACAGATTAAACCACAGCAATGTTGCCGCGATTGTGTGTTCAGGCGACATTTTTGCCGCAATTTTATCACTGCATACCCTAGACTTCCAGTAATGGTTGGGGTGGTAGCAGGAGATGTATTGGCCAATGAATTATGTTTTGTGGAGTTGTCATTCATATGTTCAACGCATTTATGTTGTATTCAGGCTTTACTTATGGGCTAGACTGCAGTGGCACTTTCTACATCTTCTCAGTGTGAGATGTTCAAATATTTCCACACCCAAGACTACCAATAGGCGCAAGCAGATGATACGTGTAAATATACTAGGTAAGTGGGGTGCTCTTGTCATGATGAAGAATGTATGAGTGGGATAAGTATGTGTTGTGGAACTATCAGCAAGAACGGAATAATCTTGTGACGTAGGGGAGGCAGTGAGTTTGCTGTGTTTTTTCACTGAGTTTTCTGGGATGCATAGAGGTGGGTAGGTTGATTGGTTTGTGAGATTCCCCCAGGCCAAGGACACTTAAGTATGAAACTTCAAGTGGAAGATTCTGTCTGGCTGCAACTTCATCAGTGTTCACAAACTAAGAGGCACATTTAAATTTGATCTACAATGAGGTTTAAAAATAGTTAATGACACTGTTTATGGGTTTCCCTTTATTTTGACAAGGACAGAGAAAAATTAACAATGCACAATTTGGGTGCAGGGGAGGAATCAACCCTGACATGAGGCCGATAATGAATACATCACAATGGTGCCCAATTGATGGACACTCCCGTCCCCTCCACACCATAAGGCTGGATAAATAGCTCACAAATTTTCGATTGGATAATAGTATCCTTTAACAAAAGAATAAAACAGTAAATGGAGAAATATATTCCAACAAAGGTTTTCTTTATTTTTCAGAGGTCAGTCAGTTGCTCTACGCGTCTCAGGGGCCTTTTCCCCTTCTCCAGGAGCTAAACTGTGGATATAAACATAAAAAGACTGAATGTCTATCATCCTGCTTTACATGTTACTAATGTTTCAAATCATATTATAAAGTTCAACATACAGATAACCCCAGTGATGAACCTGCCACACATTTACAGACTAGTTTTCCACTACACAGTGATCCAAGTCCCCAATTAAAGGTGTATCTCAAGGTGTACATGAATCACCAACAGCATATCCATTTTGTTATGGGGCTCCAAAAGGCCAGTCGACCACAAATACCTAATGCATAGAATGCCAGAATTAACGAGAGCCAACGTGTGAGGACCACATAAGCACACTATGAAATCCTTAGAGCCTAAACAAAAAACCTCTTCTCACATACCTGAGACAATTTTCTTAGGGACTGCCAAAAGTTAGCAATGGTGTCAGTTCTATTGACATGCTGCTTGCAGCCAATATAGGGATTATGATGTTAGGAGTAGAAAGTAAATTACCAAACAGCCACAAAGGGAGTCCGTCAAAACAACTTCATTTATTAATAATAATGAAGAAGGAAGATGTGGTCTACCACGTACCATCACTGAATTTACTAGAATATTTAGAATTAGCTCTTCTATATCTAAGTGCACACCTTGTTGCCTTCAAACAGCATGGGCCGATAAAAGCCAGAACGCGAAATCTGCAACAAGCCAGAAAACACTCTCATTACACAAAGAACTTTTGGCTATCTAACTATTTAAGTATAATAAACTCAGTGGAGCAGAGCTCCTCACCTGACAACTAGTGTGCCGTACCCCTAGTGTCCTTCCTTCATCTCCGGTCTATCCATTGGAGCGCCGGAGTCCCTGCTAATACTGCTTCTGGACGCCTTCACTTGTGCATACGTCACGTGGAGTCCACATGATGTACAAGGGTTTCAACTGAGGTGGGTCTATAACCCCATAGTGCCCATGGAGGCCATCCTATAATGATATGCTCTTTAATTTGTACAACTAAGTTGTAATACTTCCTTCTGTATGGCTATTATGAGAAACAGCTTTCCTTTTTCAATGCTCAATCTTCTTGGTGTGACACTATCAAGGAAAATATGAGACATCTGCTATAATGTAACAGCAATAACATAAGGCATGTTTTGTGTCAGGTTTCCTTTTGGGTTTGCTATAGGGAGCTACAATTTGGCCAATGGTTTGAAAGATCACTTCAGCAAAAATGATCATACTCTGTGCACACTTTAAGGCATGAACATGCAAAACACATTATCTTAGTGCAATTTTTACTTTCACATTTTATTCTTAACCAAAAACAATGACCCTGGAATGTCTGGGTAATGTCTCTATTCAGTTTTGTTAGTAATTCAAAAAATACCCATTTTACAATAAAGTGTTACATACAGTCTCGTGTTTGAAAATTAAATAAACCAAACAATATATCCGTGTTTTCACAACTTTTTAAATCCGAAAATGTTTCTAATGTCTACTCTTTTTCTTGTTGTTCTTTACAGTTTAAAGTCCAAAATTCTCAAATGAAATCAAGGGGCTATTGATCAAATAGTCTCTTATCTTTCCGTTGATGCACAACGTTGATGCACAACGCGTTTCGGGCTCTCTCTTAGCCCTTCATCAGGTGCGACCAAATTCTATACTTCAATCTGATGTATCTGAAAGTTAAATATATATTTCTATTTAGACCCTCAGTTCATGTTCCATCTACCTTCACAATTTCTTTTGACTAGATTGACCAATGTACCTGTAATACTGTGGATCTCTCCCATCTGTCAGTCTCTAATACTTGTGAATTTCATTCCAGTATCGTTTATTCATCCACTCTTATGTTTGTCTTGAGTATTACGCCCAATCTGTAAAAAATGAATATGACTTGGTTTTTGTACATGAATTTTGAGTGTTTATAAGCGGGTTTGGTGCTGGGAACAGTCTCTACATCATAGCGCTGTGCCCCAGTCACCCAACCCTAATTCAGCGTTTTTCCATGCTTTCCTTTCATGCCGTGTCCCCGTTGTCTCACCTGACTGTGCGGACCGCTGTCGGCTGCTAGCTTTTGGCTTGCCATGCGTGCAAGCTCTTTGTCATCAGCTCAGCACTGCCGCAAGCCGCTCGTATTGCTGTCTCGTGCCGTTCAGGATTTTGGTTTTCTCCTTCCCGAAGTCCTCACTCTCCTGTCCAATTCACAGCATGTGTATCTCCTTGCGGTAGCTCCACGGTTGCCTTGATTGTGTTTCTTTGAACTCCCTCGGTGTAGTCCCTTCTTGCTTTCTACCAAGCTGTCAACTGGCTAGTTTCCCGTGATTGCATGGCTACCATCTTGGAATAGTTTCAATAACTGTGGTTTGAATCCCTGTCGTGTGGTGGTTGCTTTTAGATCGTCGCTACAGAAGTCTAGGGATGTTACTAAACATGATGTTTGTTGGTTTAAATGTTACATGGCTCATTAAGAAACACTCAAAAAAAATGTTTTTATTTATTTCATATGCACTTGCTTTGTGTCAGCCCGAGCATTTACAAATACAATTCTATACGCGGGGTGCTATTTAGATTCTTGCTGTCCGGCTGATGTTTCTATGCACTTTTATAGAGAGCAACTTAAATCCCAATCTGCCTTCATCCCATTGGGTTGCATTGAGTTCAATTTGTCGATCCAGTATGTTTCTCTTTGCAGAAGAATTTTGTTTAAATTTCCTCCCCTTCTTGATATTTTTATCTGTTCCAGAATGATGAATCTTACCTGAGAGATATTGTGTCTTTCTTTTTTGAAATGTAGAGTAACTGGTGATTTTATTGCTCCTGTCCTGATGTTTGACTTGTGTTCGTACCACCTTATTTTCGCCTTCCTCATTGTCATACCTACGTAATAGATTCCACATGAACATCTTATACCATAAATTACATTTTTTTGAATCACAGATCGAAGAATGATACAAATTGATTTTGTAACCTTTATGAGGGTGAAAGATGGTGTTGCCCGTTATTAAGTTATTGCAGTTGTTGCAATTGTGGCATGGGGTTGTACCTTTGTAGGTTTCCTGGGTTCATTTTTCTGCTAACAAATCTGCTTTTATGAGATGTTCCCTCATTGATTTGCTCTTGGCATAGGCAAAGAGTGGAGGTTCTGGGAAGAGTCTTTTCATCATTGGGTCTAAGGTCAAAATTGACCAATTCTTTTTGATAATTTTTTTGATTTTCGGACTCTGTTGGGAGAAAGTGGTAACATATACAAGTTTCTCCTGTTCCTCCTTTTCTTTTAGTTGTAACGCTCCTTCTCTACTGATTCTGTTGGCTTTTTCGGCACATGATGTGATAATGGATGATTGATAACCTCTTTTCTCAAATTTTTCTTTTAATTCTGCTGTTCTTTTGGTGTATTCCACTTCTTCTGAAATAATCCGTCTGTATCTTAAAAATTGACTGAAAGCTATGCTTTCTATTGTCCTCCGCGGGTGGAAACTATTCGCATGCAGTATGCTGTTCCTGTCTGTTAGTTTCGTAAATATTGTTGTTTCCAATTTGCCTCCTTTCTTGTATACTTGCACATCAAGGAATTCAATGGATTCTTTGCTCGTTTTAGATGTTAATTCAATCCTTGGTGCCATGCTGTTGAGATGCTGAAAGAATGTCAACAATTCATCATTTGAACCATTCCAAATCCCGAATATATCATCTATAAGGCGGAACATACATTTCAGTTTGTTTGTCCATCTTTCTTCATTAAAGATATTGGTTTCCTCCAAGTAAGCCATATATGTATTCGCCCCCTGCAATGCTGGTCTATGGCTACAGTACGTAGCTCGGAGGTATGTAGTTGCACAACTTTATCTCCACTACCAGCAAGTTGTCCAGGGACCTTGAGGCTTTGGTTGCATCATATGTTTGTCCAAAATCAATCATGCATATGAAATGCTTCCTTTATTTCCTGTGACGTACAGAGTGCATTGGAGTTTGAGTTAAGTGTGACAGGATTAACAATTGGCATTTCCCTTTCATTGTCAATCAGAAATTCTCAGTGACATGCATCTTTCTAGCAGCGAGGTACCCATATAAAATGTTGTTAGTGTTCACAAACACAACCTGAAATAGGTAGCAGAGCACACCACAAAGGAAACATTGATAAATAGAATATAAATCTCACAACATAAAAATCGAAAACAAAATAAGGAAAAATATTGACCAGGCAAAACAACAGAACAAGATAACCAAAACAAACCTTCCCTTTTCTCTAATATTCAATAAAGAAGTAACATACCTCATTGTCTTTTGTAGAACAGAATGTTTTTTTGTATTAGTTTCAAGGGGATATTATGGTGTTCCTTTACTATAGTGGTTGAGTTGCAAACATGTTTTGATGTGATGATTTCTACTTTGAATAGTTATAGCCTTCCTAAGATGTACCTACCATCTTTATTGGTTGCTAAGCATGTTGGGGATCCCTTAACAGCATTTCTGCCCTTGTGCTTTTCTCGACTGATGAAGCCGTGCTTCAGTGCAATTGATTCTGCAAATAGATATACACACATAGTTAATGTTCAGTGTTGTGGATTTAAGTTATGTTTGAAGCTGCACAATGCCAGTGATTTAGTTCTTATTTCCTGCTAACACAGTTAAAGGCTTACTAACAGTTATGTTTTTCTACTAAAACAGTATATTAGTATGAATTCTTTTTAAGGATACACATACTTAGTTAGCGAAAATGGTATACTTTTCTTGAATGAGGTTTGTGAATTCTGTTGATTTTCTGCTTATGTTCTTTGGTTTCTGTATCTCATTTTCATGTGCCATGGTATAGGTTCAACTCCGGTTAAGCATTGGTAAGGCTGCTTTGGCTGGTGGCTTGGGTGTTTTATACTGTACGTGGTTCTGTAAAGACCAGACAATGTTTTGTTAGCTAACCACAGAACAGTGATGCTTGATACTTTCATGGATTCCAACTATGTTATAGTGCTGCCTAATAACCGATTTTCAAAGCTTCACTTACATGTAAAATTATAGTATGGAACATTCTCGGTGGGCTCACTTACCACAAATCACTATGTGATTCTGCGTAAAGTGTCCACTTGCTAGAGGTTTTCATGTTTTCAGGGTCTCAGAGTGTTGTGGGCCGTAGATGGTGTAGGTCTGGTTCCTGTTGGGAGATAATGTGCTTTTCTCCATGGCTACTGCGATGACTGGAAGCTGTGAATACATGTATACTGATATTCTATTAGGGCACTTACTTTGTTACTACTTTCATTAATGAAAAGAATCTTAACCTGGTTAGTACAATAAAAAGCTGAGTTACTAACTCAGTTTAACTTTTTTTCCTAGGGATTCTTGCTTTTTTGTTATACCGTTTAGTACAGGGGTTTTCAAACATTTGCATGAGACGGCTCCAAACCCCACTAGCAAAAATAATGGTGGGGGTTCCACCAACTGCTAGACCTACTCATTTTCAATTGTAAGAAACAACCCTTCTCCGTTTTTAAAAGAGCCTTGCACCCACCAATTGGACATGCACTGGATCTCCTCTGAGGGCAGGGCCACAGTTTGAAGACCAATGATTTAGTAGTATAGTACTAAGGAATTACCATATTAATGATACGGATACATCCCGTCCCCTTTCCTCCATCCTTGTGGGTGTCCCCAACATGGGGACAGTACCAGAACCTTTGGCGGAGACAAATAGAGCTTCCCCTTTAAATTTAGTCCAGCACGTGCCGGGTGCAGTCCTGGGTGTGTGAACGCCCACTGAGGCTCCCCCTCCTAGCCTCACCTCAGTAACTTTTTCCACACAGCAGTGTCAGACCTGGCAGCTAGGCATGGAGACTGATTTTCTGCTTGCTCCCCATTGTTTTATTTTTCAATCTTCACCTCCCTTCGGTGCATTCGCTCCCTCTGCGCAGGTCAACTGCAGGACGATTCACGAGATGTGCGTCGTGCGACTGCTCATTCCTGGCCTCGGATACTCATACGCTCTGTCTTGAGTGCCTGGGACTTGACCACCGCTGGGACGTGTGCGTGGCACTCAGCGCTCTTGGTCACCTGACATTGAAGAATCGGTTGTTCCGTTGGAGGGATATCTTCCACTCTTCTCCTCAATGTCATCTTCAAGAGGTTGTCTCTAGGACCCCACGTCAAGACAAGGTAGGCCCTTTATTTAGTACGCCTCCTCAGCATGGCGACTCCTTCCCAGGGGCTTCCACGGGCAAAGGACACCTTGGATTCGGGTTCTGGTAGGCCTAAGGCTGTGAAGGCAACTGGCTCCCAAGCCGAGGGGCCTTGAGGCTCTTTGGGGCGATCCGTTGGCAGGCCAGAGGCCATCAAGGCTACCGGCTCCCAAGCAGAGGGGCTCAGGAGCTCTACCGGGCAGTGCATGGAGGGGCGATCAAGTTTGTTGTCCACATTAGCCCCAGGGGACAAGGGATTATCATGTTCTCCCTGCAAGAGTTAGTCCTTGGCACAATCCAGCACGACTACCAGCTCAGTCGTTGAGGGCGCAGAGCCTACCAGAGCCGCCTCCAAGGTCATGAGTCAGGGCGATTCGACTACCAGCCAGCATGCTGAGGGTTCAGGGCATTCCAGAGTGATCTCTGAGGTTGGTGCTTCTGCTTCGGGTTCAAGGCCCAAGACGTGTCCTTCCATGTCAGAGTCAGCACGTGGCTCGAGGGCTTCGCACCCTCTCACCCAAAGTGTGGCACAAGGTCCCAAGATGGTGGATAGGCACGTGGTGGAGCCTGCTAGACCGGTGGCCATCTTGGATTCGGATCAGGGCCTTCCCAGGCCCTCGCCCATTGGGTGGGCCATGCAAGCAGGTTCCAGTCCCCTTCCCTCAGGAAGCAGTGTCTGTAACGCTCACCTGATTCCCGCAGAGGCGCCGGTCTTGACTGGGTGAATGCCGTATCTTCAAAGGTGATGTGTAACACACGGTTGGCTCTTTGGGCTGGACCTCTGTGCACTGTATGTCTGACTCGAAGAGTAAGATGTCTGCAGATAGAAAATATGGGATTAATGAACTGGGGTTATTGGGTGCCTCTCTCCTCTTCCCTTTCTCTTCTCCTGTAGAACCCCAAAGGTTAACACCCTCACCTTAGGTAAGTGAACGCCGAGCTCTCCATCTGCCTCGGGGCAGGGTGCCGTAACCAGTTTCTTCACTGGATAAGGGTGCAGGCCTCTTGACCTCAGAGGACTGCTGTCTGTCGTTAACTGCACGAACGGTAAGTTCTGGGCACTTCAAATGTCTTAAAAGTCTTTTGTAATGATATCTCTTGTTTTGCAGGGATCCGGCGATGGCGGATGGCGGGCTGATGAGAGTTGAGGATCGAACCTGCGTGAGGAATAGAAGCGCCTGGAAGCACGTAAGTAAGCGCTTGTAGCCTGCTTCACGATGCGCACTAACTGTCCCTTTTATCTTGCAGGTACAAGTTCGGAGCTTTAGAGAAGCTGAAGGGTGCTGGAATACCCACTGGATTCGGCGTGGGAAGGAGTAATGGCACGTGAGTAATAAAGTTGCCTAATGTCTTTAAACGCACCTTCTTTGTCTTTCAGATGCGGGATGCAGCGCCGAAGGCCTCCGGAGCGTGCGAAGAGCTGGTAAGCTTTTGTCTTTCAGATGCCGGAATGCAGTGCGAAGACCTCCGGAGCATGCGAAGAGTAGGTAAGCCTTTGTCTTTCAGATGCCGGAATGCAGCGCGAGGCGTTGGTGACAGCCGATGGACCAGGTAAGAGATGCGCTGCCACTGAAGACCGTAGTGCTAACCTGTTCTTTCTTTGTCTTTACAGGTGCTGCTGAAGACTGGATTCCAGGATGGTAAGCTTTTTTTTTCCCTTAGGCCCAGGATCAGAAGCAGAAGACACGATGAGCGTTCTGCTGCAGAGAATGCAGAATAACGCAAAGCAAGATTCATCCATCAGGTGTGGTTTAAATAGCCTCCTGTAGTGCTTAGGCGTCTCCTTCCACAGCCACGCCTAGGTAAGAAAAGAGTTCCTGCTTTCCAGAAGAGTTCCAGTGTTCTGAACCTAGGGAGTGGCTCCTGCCCCACCCAACAAGAAAAGTAGTCCCAAACAGAAGAGGATCAGGGGTTCAACTGGCAGGTAAGTAAGCAGCATGGTCTGCTGCAGGTAAGTCCACCCAAGCATTATGAGCCCGGCGCTTCCAGCGCTGGGACTGGGCATCTTTATGAGCCTGGTGCCACTGGCGCCAGGACAGGGTCCAAAAGGTCCCAATTGGGACTGGCTGGCACTCGGAACCGGGGTTATGGGTCTGCTTCCAAGGGAGTCGGGCAAGTCCTGATCTTTTGGAAGCAGAGATCATGACAGTGTCAGACTTTATGGTACAGGTAGTTGGTCTCTTCAGGGAAACATCTTCCCGTCGCAGCCTTACCCCTCCATGCCTCACGCGGTTCAATTAGGAATGGAGGCCCATCGGTGCAGAGGGCCGGCCCACTCGAGATACGGCAGCTTGCAAGAACGCTTCAAGTGCTTCTTCCTCCTCATCATGTGTTCCCTGCAGTTGACTGGGCTCCTCAACGATATAGTCAAGGAGGTGATCTCGCAGGTCATGCCTCCTAGGCCTCCACCTCTGGTCCCTCCGCTGGTTCGCCTGGCGGTACTGGTGCCAGTGCCTGTCCCTCATCTGGGCCAGGCCTTACCGGTTATCCAGACCCCCCTCCTCTTCCTCCTCCTGTATCACCAACCTCTCCTCCTCAGCAACCATTGGATCTATCTTCGGGTTCGGATCAGGGGGGACCCCGCTGGCACCTGTCCCAGGGCCTGACTCCCCTCAATCTGGGAAAAAAAGTGTGGGGGGTGTTTCAATGACAGCGATGAGGAAGACACCCAGGACGACGAACCCTCTGCATTTGTAAAGACTTTTCATGACTGTCTTCAGGGCCTTGCAGAGTTCTTGGGGGTTCCTCAGCCAGAGGAGGCCCCCAGGAGTTGGGAGTGCTAGCAGAGAATTTGGGCAAGCGCACCAAGAGCCGTTCAGGCATTCCGCTCCAGAAGGATGTCCTAAAAGTGGTAAGAAACGTCTGGGAGAATCCCAGGGCCAATGCCCAGATGAACAGGAAACTCGACAGCAGATTCTGGCTTCCAGATGGCGAGCCAGTGTTTCTGGCCTGCCAGCCTCAGTCTCACCTTTCAGTGGTGGCTGCGCCCTCGCTGTATTCTAAACCTTTGTCGTCTTGCTCAGGGAGCGGGAGCCACCTCCAGTTGTCTGTCCAAGGAGGAGAAGGTGCTTGAGTCTTGTGGCAAACGATGCTACGCCATCTCAGGGCTGTATTTGCGGCAGGCTAATGCCAACGCCCTAGTATCCACGGCTAACCAGAAGCTGTGGCGAGAGCTTGGGGAGTTTCTGGCTGACCTCCCTCTGGAGAGGCAAGCCTCCTTCAAGGCCAGCCTGGTGGACGCCCGGGCGATTGCGCAGGACCTAATGGAGTCTTCGGTCTCGCACATCGACACAGCCAGCATAGGGCTGTGCCTGGGGGTCGAGATGAGACGGACGGCGTGGATGCATGCCACTAAATTTTCATCCGATGTGCAAGAGCGAATCCTGGATCGTCCCTTTGAGGGCGTGGACCTTTTTCATTCGTCCACCGATGACAAGTTGACAAAGAAGACCTCTACACAAACTGCCACGTCCTTGGCCATCTGCCTAAGCCAGGGCAGAAGTCCTTCTCAGTCTCAGGGCAGGACCAACTTCAAACCCTGCGCTTTCAAGAAGCAGTGATGTCACGGTCAGGGAACACTGCTCGTTTGTAGTGGGCCGGCTGGCTCTTTTACCAGACAGCTGGAAGTGTTTTTTCAAGATTCCTTGGATCCTGTGTATAGTCTCAATGGGCTTCAGTCTTCCCCTTCCTTTACCATCCTCTCCTCCTCTGCGTCAAATAGGGTCCCCAGCATTTTTACGGGAGTTCCTCTCTTTTGGAGATGCAGGCGTCAGTCAGACAGGGGCTCTGGCTTCTACTCCAGGATTTTTGCAATACCCAAGAACAACCAGGCTGGCCTGCGTGTGGTCTTGGACCTGTCCTTTCTCAACTTGTCTATAACGCTTGAACGATTCAATATGATTACTACTGTACACATAGCAAGAGTCTCTATGCGCAGGTGACTCGGTGTGTTCCCTTCACCTCAAGGAAGCGTACCTTCATGCCCCAATCTACCAGCCGCATCGTAAATTTCTGCGTTTCACGATTAAGTCGTCCCACTTCCAGTACAAGGTGCTGCCTTTCGGCCTCAATTCGGCTCCTTGTGCGTTTACGAAACTGATGAATGCGGTGGCTGGTCTCGTCCGCCTGGAGGGCCACCATCTATACCCTTACCTGGATGGCTGGCTGATCAGGGCCAGCTCGCCTGAGGGTGTGTGGTGCTCTCATGCCAGCGGCTGGCAGATGTTCTTCACCAGCTAGTTTTCTCCCTCCCTTAAGGAAGGGATTTGAATTTTAGCAGTCCACCTCCCGGGGGACAGCAATGCAGAAGCGGACCATCTCAGCCGCTTGGGGTTCAACACCTACGAGTGGGAGTTGCACATCAACTCCTTGTTATCTCTGTTCCAGAGATGGGGGTTTCCGAATATGGACTTGTTCGCATCTCTTCTGAATTCCACGTGCCCCCGGTTTGCCTCTTGGGCGGGCCGGGGTGAGTAGTCTCTGCGGGACACGTTCCAGCTCTGCTGGCACAGACGCAGGTGCTATGCCTTTCCTCCTCCACCGTTGCTCCAGCAGACCCTCCACAAGTTCCAGATGTCGGTGGGGTGCAGCCCCATCCTGACGCCCTGCACTAGCCGTCAAAGGCTTGATTTTCGGACCTACTGCAGTTGTGCTCTTGGGGTCCGGTCCACCTTCTTATCCCCAGCATGGGCTTCCTGACGCAGCAGGGTTGGGTAGTGAAGCACCTGAATCCGGACAGGCTGGTCTTAGTGGCCTGGTTCCTGAACAGCTGAAACTCCACCATGCTCAGTTCTCCGAGGACAACTGGGACATCATTCAGGAGGCCCTCTATGCAGGCCCAGTACAAGAGCAAGTGGACAAAATTCTGCCACTGGGCTCGCGACAAGGGGTTTGACCCCCCAAACCCCTGTTACCTGTTCCCTGGACGAGGTGCTGGCCTTTTCTGCACATCTAGCTCGTTCCGGTGTTCAGGTCAACACCTTCTGCACTTATCGGGCAGCTATTGGGGCCTACAAGAATTCCCCTGAGCATGTTTTTTCAGCGGCCAACCCGGTAGTTAAGGCACGCCCCAAGGGGTGGTCCAGGCTTTTTCCACCGGTACACATGCCTCATTCGGTTTGGGACCTCAATGTGGTCCTTGCAGCGCAAACCTTTTGAGCTGATGGCCTTGGTGGACATCAGGCTAGTGACACTTAAGAGAGTGCTGCTGGTGGCGCTCACTTTGATGCGTAGGGTCAGCAAGCTGCAGGCTCTGTCATCAGGCGAGCCCTTCACTACCTTTCACAGTGACAAGGTCATCTTGCACACTCATCCTAATTTCTTGCCCAAGGTGATCATTCCATTCCATTTGAATCAGGAAATCTGTCTGCCGGTGTTCTTCCTGAATCTGCAGTTGGATGGCAAAAGGGCATTGCAATCCTTGGACCTTAAGAAGGTCCTCAAATTCTACCTCTCTGACAAAATCTTTCAGGAAGTCCAAGGCATTATTCATCAGGTTTGGAGGCATGTCCCCCGGAACCCAAGCTTCCAAAGCTTCTATCGCCCGTTGCCTGGTGCAGGCCATTTCACAGGGGTACACAGCCATGGGCAAACCTGATCCTGAGGGCATTCATGCCCATGCGGTCAGCGATAAGGCCACGGCTGTCACCTTTCAGGGACATGCTTCCTGGAATGTCATCAGCAGGGCGGCTACTTGGTCACTCGGTCGGCATGCTGTAAGCACTATACCCTGGATACCAGCTCCTGGCGAGATGCAGAGTTTGGCCAGGTGGTTCTGTAGAATCTCTTTGCTTCATCCTAGATATAAAGCAGGTTGTCACGGCTCCACCCTGTGGTCTTGTTCGGTGGAATCACCTACAAGGAAAGGGAATGGAACGTATGAGTAATTTAAGTTACTCACCATAGTGACAAGAGTACTCATAGTTCTTATTTATTTTATTAATTTATTGTTCACTTGTTAAGCACCTATACAACAAGTAAATACTGTTTCAAAGTGCCCACAGGGCAAAGGGAGGGAACACTGAGTGAAGCACATTAGTAAAAACATAAACCAGTGGGGGGGGGGGCTACTATGCCTTGTGAGTATTCAGTCCATGCTCTGGGTGAGCCACAGATTAGTGCATGGTAGAAATGCATGGTGAGGAGAGTGCTACATGGCCTGGGGCTGTGTTGGGTAAGTGCTTGCCTCCAAGGCAGAGGGAGGGCAAGGTCAAGTGCTGAGGGTAGAAATGGGATGATTGGGTGTGGGAGGTCAGGGGCACGAGGATGCCCATGACACCAATCACAGCAGCTGTGCCTATTAGCAAGAGGGAAGGAGGAGGTAAAGAGGAAAGACTAGAGGAGCTTCTTGAATTTAAGGAAGTCCTGCTCAAGGCGCAGAGAGGGGGGGGGCTGTTCCATAGGAGGATAGGAGGGAGCAAGCAGAGGCGAGTGATCGACCAACTACTCTCCATTTACCATAACGCTTTACACACAGTTGTTGCCAGAGGACCGTAGAGATCTAGAAGGAGAGTATTTAGTGAGAGCAAGTTGAAGATAGTGTGGTCCCCGGGCTCAGAGCCTTGTGGATGATACAGAGGGATTTGAATGTAATCCGTGCAGCAACTGGGAGCCAGTGAAGATTTTTCAGGGCAGGAGAGATACAGTCCATGGGCTTAAGGCCAAAGATAAGTCTTGCTGCCCTATTCCGGATTAATTGAAGGGGTCGCAAAGCGGAATAAGGTAGATTCAGGAGGAGGCTATTGCAATACATTGAGTCTCTGGGGGAAAGGGAGAAAAGGAAGAATTCCTTTGAGAAGGAAGAGCTGAAAGTGGGACTTCTTGGCAATGTCCTGAGTCTGAGGGAGAGAGAGAGAGAGAGAGCAGTCAAAGATGACTCTTATCCCCCTTTCCTACATACATCCCTCCCATCCCATCTTCCCCCGCTTGTATGCCAGTGGCTAAAGTATTCAGTATAGCCAGGTATTAAAGCGAGCAACGTGTTCAAAGGACAGTGATTTGAGGCGCTGGAGGGTGGGGCCTCGAAGAGCATTTCCTTGCCCGGGACCGCACCACCAGGCATGTGCTGGACTAAATTTAAAGGTGAAGCTCCATTTTTCACTGCCAAAGGTTCCGGTACCATCCCCATGTTGAGTAACACCTTTTTTAACAAACTCCTCAGAGATTTTGTTTTGTAACTTAGAGTAATGATGGCAATGATTATATGTGCCTTCTTCACCTCTTTGTAACCACCCTCAAGGACAGGTGTTCTACTTTTTTCCATCTCTCTGACATGCACATGTAAATTTTTACAGTTATACATTTTGTGAATTGTTCTAATCTGATATTTGTAATCAGATTCTTTAGGCAATGTTTTTACAGCGGGAAGGGTAGTGGGTTTCGAGTTATCGGATGTGGAGCAGGGTCTGCCAGGTTTGCTCTTCCACTGGTTGGTAGGAGGGTTGTAATAAGCTTTTATGTGCCATCTACAAAGTGACTTTTTTGTGTTTGCTTTAAACATTAGGGATCGCTTAGATTGCAAATTGAATTAGGTCAAACTTGCTGTGTTTTGTAGGGTGCATGCATTCTATCTTAGTAGCAATACAAATTATGAGAGCCATATGCGATGGCAAGGGAGTAACTGGGAGGGATGCTTGTTTTGTAAGGGGCTTGGAACATTTCATGTAATAAACGCCAGATGAGCAGTGTTTGGTTGAAGTGGCAGTGTTTGTAATAGTGTACTTGTAGCTCTGGTTTCTTTTGTAATACAGTGATCGACAGTCTTGAGGTTGTTCCCAAATATTTTATGATACGTTGTTTGATTGCCAGTTATCTTTATTAAGAGGACACTTTGGTGTACTTGATAAACAATTTATTTTCAGATTATATTCCGTGTGTTTGATGTACAGCATATTGAACAACGCACCGAAACACAAACTTCCAAATGTAGAACTATTAAGGACACGACACAGTTGTACAATGTAGTAACCTTACCGAAAAAGAGCTTTAATAATAATTCAACTTTGAAGCACATAGGTTAAAGCTGTCCATGGTATTAAACAACACATTAAAAAAGATATTTTGTAATGTGCAACTTTAAGACCTATGTCATATCGAGTTAGGGCAAGGTGCGAGTGACTGCTGGAATTCAGAATTTGCAATTACTGGTTCGTAGATGTTTTGTTGTACTTTGCAATTAAGCTTTTCATTGCGCATTTTTGTTCAGCAGCACTGACATGTCAGCTGATGAAGACCGATAGATCGGGCATCATAAATCACTCGTTGGGGCTCTGATCTATGGATGTGTTTAAAAAAATGTGGAATACAGCACAAGCTTTTAAGGAATATTTGTGGCATTATATGCTGTAAATCTAAATATACTATTGTTGTGTCTTCATACTCTGCAAAATGTAAGAAGCACGGTCAACACAAGGTGACCCATATAGCAGCAACATGTCACTGTTCATCCAATTCTGCGAGCTGAAATACTGTCAGCATGTGGAAAAGAAGCTATTCTTTATTAACAATCCTGTGGGCGCATTTGCGCATGAGCGAAGCATAATCACAAGAATCCAACTCACTCAATACGATATTGGCATAACTATCAGGAAATTAGGATGTGCTTTTTGGAGTTGTTCACTCACATATAAGACTGCTGGTTTTCATTGTTATGATTATTCTGTGTTTCAACACCCTTATCGAATTTATGTAGACAACAAATGTAATCAGGCATATTTGCCATTGTGAAGCCTTGAGAAGGACCCGGAAGGGTCGAAACACGTGTTGGCTAGGGCAAGAATCTGCTATGTTACTATTTCTTTTTTTATTAAATCAGTAGTAATTGGGCATGTGCGTAGTTAGCAGCGTGCATGCACTAGAAGTCGTTTATTGAGTAAGCGCTGGGCACAGACCATTACACACAAACACGTAGCAGCCCTTTAATATCTTAATAAAAACATATTTATATATATTTTTCTTTACCTCAGACGCAGCTTAACGTGGCCTGCCCAAAATCTTGACTGAAGTTAAAGAACGTGTTTGGGTATGGCGTTGGCGCTAGAGGGATTGGAGGGGTTGGCAATGTGGTTTTCTCCATCTTCTGAACAGGGAACAAGAGGCAATGACACATCACACTGAAAAGGCTGTTAAAAAAAAAACTTGTTTTCATTAACAGAATGGTCACTCTTATAGCAACACCTAACAGCAGGTACTAGGCGAAGCTCTACAACTAAGGAGGGATTTCTAAATTAAGACTGTCAGAATGGCCTACACTAAATGGTGATCCCTATTTATTTGTAATGACCCCGCCCCCTTGAGATCAAGTCCCCACCCCTCTAAGGGTGCCCCACTTCCACTATAGAAAACAAAGGATTGGCCAATATAAAAGTTCCAAACAGTCGTAGCTTCTGAGGTACGCTTAAAGAAAAAGGGTTTGACAACTGGCCCCAAAAAAAATCCATAAACCTACCATTCCTAGGCCATCCCTATTCTAACTCAAGTAAAATATTTCTTCCTTTGCCGAGGTTCATGAAGCAGGTACAACCAGTTTGACAACCCTCGCGAGTTTCCTGTTTTTTTTACCATACTTCTTTAGACCCCTCCTAGAAATCAGATTTCCCAATGCTTTCTCCTGCAGCCTTCCTTCAGCTTGTTCACAATCCTTTGTGGACCTTTTGGTTTCTTTTTGTTTTCTATAGATCTGTTTTAGTACTTCAGTTTTTTGCCAGAGGTTTCTTTACAGACCTAGTTCTTCAGGTTTTCACCACATTTCCCCAAGGCCTCATTTGTCCAGTTTCTCTGCAGGTCCTCTTATTCTTCAGGTCTTTCATCCAAACCTTAAATTGTAGTCTTCAGAGCAGAACTCTCTCATAAGCCTCAAGTTTCACAACAGGTCTCTCTCTCTGGCCTTGGGGTACAGGATTCACAGCACACCTTTCATATGACTGGAGGTACAGGATCCACAGTCAGTCTCTCTCAGACCTCGAATCCTCCATTATTTTTCTCCAAAAGTTGCTGGTTGAAAGCCCAAGCTTTCCAGTTTCCCCTAGGAGCTTCAGACGTGATTTCGTCAGCCTTCCTCATCCAGGACTTTCAGGGCTTAGTATCTTCTCTATGGTTTACCAGTCTTCCTTCATGCAGCAAACCGTTCAGGCTCTCCAGAAGTATCTTGGAGCAAGGAAGCAGGGACAAATACTGCTGCTTGCCAGAATTGTCGTTGCCTGGGCTCTGCCAGGCCTTTTTATACTCCTCCCTATGAGGCTGGGTCTCTTCCCTCTCACCCTATAGGTTATTCCCTCTTTGGCCCCTCTCTCTCCATTGGTTGTTGGGGTTTAAGTTTCAATCTGGGAATTCAATTGGTTATTCCCTATTCTGAAATGTCTCCCCTTCATTAGTCTCTTATACACCTCTTGTTATTGGCTAATTAGTCAAGGGTTTCTATTGCCTTTCACTGTCCTTGATCAGCAGCTCCATTTTGGATGTCCTGATGCAGCCTTATGTGGACCAGTGCTTTGTTTACTCCGGCATTTCTTCCAAGCTGTCGGCAATCGAGTCCCCTAGCACACTGATGATCTTACCTGGGTAAGTATGTTCCAAAAACATTGCATCATCGTGGCTACTTTTCCCATGATCTCACAAGTATACTGAAGGCTTCGGGAATGCTTTGGGGTTTGATTGTTGCACAGGAGCACATCCAATTTTGTCACAAGATAATGTATTTTTGGAGAGTTGTTTTTGTCAGCTTGAAAAATTGCCGTTTAGCCATATGTAGTTTGGAGCCTTTTCCAATTTAACGTTTGGGTTTTTGTGTGCTGTAAAAGCATGCTGGTGAATGGATATGAGGACTATCTTGGATATACAGTGTTTTAGTGTGCATTTGTATACACTGAGCTAGCAAATCAGTTTGTTTACACATAGGTCTGCAAGTGCTCATTAAAAGTGCATGCTATGTTTCATTGTGTGTGGGACATACATGTCACAGTTGTAACTTGTATTTAACATACTGAAACACAGATTTGCTTAAATGCAAGTGTCAAATGAAACATCACAAATGCATACTGTATTACGTAATACAAACTTTCACAATGGAGCAGCTTGCAGCAGTCGCATCTGTTGTCTGTCATGAATTGTAGTTCCCATCCAAAGGTGCTTCATGCGGAGCAAGGGGCAATTTGCAGCAGCTTGCAGTTTCTCATCTGATTCACGGAGTAAATCAGTAATATAATAACATGCCTGCAATTGCCATCCAAAATCACTTTTGCCACAAACACCAAGACCCACTTCTGTGATTCACAAGGGGGGCAAGCAAGCATGCGAGTGCCTGAATCTCTGAAACCTGAGTGCACGTGTAGGCACTCTTAGGCACTTCTAGGCTTCCTGCAGACCAATGCAGACTTTAAATGTGTTTTTTTGATTCTTGCAATTTAAATCTATTTTAATTTGGAACTTGGCAGGAGTTTTGCCTGACTTCTGACATACTTACTACACTTGATCTTATTTTTATTCCGTCTCATTGCAGGAAAGCGTCCGCGTTCTAATATGTCATCCACTATTTAGCTAATGTTGAAACAAATCATGCTACAGCGCGAGTTGTATTCCCCATTGACATAACATAGAAAGCATGCATGAGGCAGATGGACAAAAGGATTCCTTGTGAAGGCAACATATAACACGCACAGGATTTGTTTGAACCTACATGGAACGTACTAATACATTATACGGTCCTATAGCTAATACCCTGTGAACTTCACAATGGCCTGTAACAGGAGATTGACGGGAGTGGATCAAGGATGACCCTTGAAACAATCTGGTTTACCCTGGTTAAGGGCTAAGCAGCAATTGATTTGTTTTATATTTTGACTACAAAGAAGAAAAGGTGTGCCATTTGTAAACATTTACAGATGGGATTTGGAACTTTTTGTACTCTACACAAAGACGCATACCAACATAAAGAGTATGCACATGTTAAATATGGCATTTGTTTACACCTAATATTGCAATGCGTTATATTGCCATACCTTTACATTAGTATTGCCCTCCTGTCATCGTAATTTTAGAGTAATTCAAAATTGTAGTAGTTCAGCGCAGGTGGAAAAAAAACTCAGTGCCCACACTAGTCACAGAGTGGCTAATTCGATAGATCAATATTTGCAAAATGTAGGTGAATTCGATGCAAAAATATGTCTTGAATCAGTTTTTCTAGTGCAGTTAGTCAAAATGAACAATTTCTTTTATGTCAACAGTGTGTGGTAGGCCAGCATTTGGAGACTGGCAAGGAGGTGCGATTTCCAACTCTCTGTTCTTGTAAAAAGGTCTCCCCTTTCCCTAAACCTGGGACTCTAAACTCTACTCTAAACAGAATAAAAGGTTGCTCGTCAGGATTTAAAAAAAAAGTCCTGTGTCTGAAAATCCTACTCTGACTTACTTTCTTTCACCATCTCTACAAAGGAAAACACTTACAGGCCGATTCATGGAATGAATGTGCGGCGAAAAAACGGCGCACGCGTGCGAAAACGTGCGATTCGCAGTGAAATAGCGAAAATCGCAGCGCAAGTGCGATTATCGCATAGAAAACAGCGCACATCTATTTATGGAAGTCCGTGCACGCGCAAAGTGTGGGTTGTGCGCTGAAAAAGTGCGCGGCGCACGGTGGCGCACAGGTCATCGAATGCTGTGCGATAAGGCCACAGCAAATTCGCACATAGCGCGGTGCACATAACAAAAGTAGGCGTAACACGGGGCGTTACACGCAGAATGGAGAACAACTCGTGAAAATGTGGGCGTCACGGGGGAAGTACAGGCGGCAAGTGCGCGGAACGCCCACACGCTCGTCTACAACATGTATTCATGGAATGGAATAGGGAAAAACAGCGCACAGCCAAAGATGCACACAGGCCCATACATGTCCGCCACACGAAAGCAGGCGGTAGCGTCCCTGCGCAGGAAAAAAATGTGCGCCAAAGTTCTACACGTGCGAGAATTTCCACACGCGATCGGGCCTGGGGGAGCGTGTGCGTGTATTTCAGGGGTGCGCGCGAAGTTTTACACGCGAATGGCCTGGGTGCGTGTATTTCAGGGGTGCGCGAGAAGTTCCACACGCGATTGGCCTGGGCGCGTGTATTTCAGAGGTGCGCGAGAAGTTTCACATGCGATTGGCCTGTGCGCGTGTATTTCAGGGGTGCGCGAGAAGTTCCACACGCGATCGGGCCTGGGGGAGCGTGTGCGTGTATTTCAGAGGTGCACGAGAAGTTTCACATGCGATTGGCCTGGGCACGTGTATTTCAGAGGTGCGCGAGAAGTTTCACACGCGATCGGGCCTGGGGGAGCGTGTGCGTGTATTTCAGGGGTGCACGAGAAGTTCCACACGCGATCGGGCCTCGGGGAGCGTGTGCGTGTATTTCAGAGGTGCGCGAGAAGTTTCACACGCGATTGGCCTGTGCGCGTGTATTTCAGGGGTGCGCGAGAAGTTCCACACGCGATCGGGCCTGGGGGAGCGTGTGCGTGTATTTCAGAGGTGCGCGAGAAGTTTCACACGCGATAGGCCTGGGCGCGTGTATTTCAGAGGTGCGCGAGAAGTTTCACACGCGATTGGCCTGTGCGCGTGTATTTCAGGGGTGCGCGAGAAGTTCCACACGCGAGCGGGCCTGGGGGAGCGCGTGCGTGTATTTCAGAGGTGCGCGAGAAGTTCCACTCGCGATTGGCCTGGGCGCGTGTATTTCAGAGGTGCGCGAGAAGTTCCACACACGATCGGGCCTGGGGGAGCGGAGTACGTGTATTTCAGGGGCTCGCGGGTGGTTTCACACGCGATCGGGCCTGGGGGAGCGGGGTACGTGTATTTCAGGGGCTCGCAGGTGGTATTACACGCGATCGGGCCTGGGGGAGCAAGGTACCACTCACCGTCTGCCTTGCGTGTAGAAGAACGCGTAGCCAACACCCACCCGCTGTGAAGTAATAGCGTGTGAACCCCAACGCCGGCAAAACACACGCACCGCACACCACGAAAGGCAACGCCCGTGCGCGATACGTCACAGACGCGCATACGCGCTAAGGGCCTTTGGTCCAATGGAATCGCGTATGCGTGCTGACGCGCTTACGCGCTAAGGGCCTTTCCTTGAATTACACGCTGACGTGCAGAATTTTCACGTGCCAAATCACTCCGTATCAAGCTGGCCACGCGTAAGCACACGGAAGACCACACTCCTGCCCAAAAGGCCGAATTACTGCCCCCCAGAGCCCCGAGCAGCCTCCCACGAGCCATCTGCTGTTGCCTGCCTGCTGCCACCGTGCCCTGCCATTTGGTGCCTGCACATCAGCCATCTGCAGGGGTCCAGTTGCTGTGTCCACCCCTGCTGGAACAGAACAATCCCGACTGGGATACCATCGCTCCACAGCCCAGCTCCAGGACCCAGTTGCCCACCCACGCCTGCCTCGGGGGTCGCCATTTCGGGGTAAACACCATCCGAGACCACTGGCGACCCCCAGCCAGAGGGGCAGAGGGCCACCAGCTTCAGTCAGAAGGAAGTTGGTGTCCTGGTGGAGCTTATCCTGGGGCATTATGATGCCCTCTTCGGATCACCACGCGCCGACAAGGAAGGACGGGACAGGATCTGGGACGACTTTGTGGTTGCCATCAACGCGGAGGGGGTGGCAACCCGCAACATCAAGCAAGTCAAGAAGCGCTGGGAGGACTTCAGGTCCAGGACCCTCATAAAGGCCCGGCGCCTCGTGGAGGGGTGCCGGGGCAGCATGAGTACCATCCAGCTGAGGGTCCTGGAACACGTACGCCTAGCGCTCCATGCCCAGATCCTTGAGAGGCAGACCCGTCTGGAGTCGAGCGGTAAGTGGCCAAGCATTGCTGTGTGAGACAGGGCATGTTGCAGTGTGCTGGTTGTCTGATACTTGCCTGTATGTGTGACATAGGCCATGTACACGTGTGTGTGTGCAGGGACATCATGGTCATGCATGTGAGACCAGTAATGTGTGAAGCACACGTTTGGTGCATGTGTTTAAATGCAACATGGGGAGCCCTATGCAGAATGGACACATGAGAGCATGCCAGTGTCATGGACATGGGTGGGGGTGAGGGATGGGTGCTGATGCCATGTACATGTATGGTGTCCATGTCTGTGTTTCTGACCTGCGTGTCTGTGAATTGTGAATGCCATGGATGCATGACACATGTCTGTGACAATGTTCAGAATCACTGATGCAGCCTAGTTATCCTTGCATCCACTGTGTCTGGGGTGTACGAGTCCAGATGGATGAAAGTACGTTGAAGTGTGTGCATGTGATAGGCATGACCCATGATGCATGTGAGTCCAAAAACAACATTGTATGCTTCAAGAGTCCCTTGGACATGTTTGCTTATGTCCATAGCATGCACCATGCCTGTTACTGCATGTGTTTTGCCTGCACTGACCCATGTGTTGTGGAGGGACATGATGGAAGTGATCTTTGACAGTGCCACTCATCTGCTATTGCTTCCTGTCTAGGGGACCATTGTACAGTACCCTGATGCTTGTGTTCTATGTCTCCCTCTACACAGCGCAAAGTGAAGAAGAGGGCGGAGACGGCGCTGTGGAGCTAAGCGGCGGGGATGCCCCCACGGCTGCAGCGGAAGGGGTGGGTGAACCCCCACAGGGGCTTGCAACGGCGGAAGACGGTGTGGAGCCATCCAGGTTGGTGGTTTCCACAGAGGAGGAGGTCGCTACTGAGCCGCACATGGGGCCTGGTGGGGGCATCCCTGCTGGTGCAAGTGGTGCAGTCCAGGGCCAGGGGCAGGAGGCAGCACAGGTCGCCGTGGAGGTGCCTGTGCATGTCACTGTCCCTGACACTGTGACTGCACCACCATGCACCAGCAGGGATGCCCCATCCCAGGCCCGTCCGCAGGTAGGGGGGATGTCCATGTCATCTGACTCCCCTCCACCTGCAGACGAGGGGACCCGTGGCCGTATGGAGAAGGTCCTGATTAGTGTCACGTTGCGCACGGCTGTCATTCGTGATGAGGTGCGTGCTTCCCGGGGGGAGCACGCACGTCATCACGAAGAGCACCGTGCCAACGTGGCCCAGTTGGGAGAGGTCATGGTCGGGGGGTTCGTACATGTGTCGGGCACTCTGGCGACCCTCTTCTCCTCTGTGGAGGCTATGTGCCAGTCGTACTCCATGCCGTCTTCCGGCCCAGATGCCACCAGGGTCCCCCTGTGGACCTGCCCCGACCAATGCAGCCACCTCGGTGGGGATCCCATCCCTGCCACAGTCGGGAGTCGGAGGTCCAGCAGGGGTGGACACACCAGCAACTGGACCCCAGCAGATGGAGGATGTGACGGCATCATCGGGCAGGGCACGTGCACAACGGCGTCAGTGGATTCCATCAGCCTGGATGCCGTCGTGCTGGCAGCGGCAGGCTCGACGTGGGAGGCATCATGGCTCGGGGCCATCAACATCAGGGGTGCAGGCATCGGCCGGAGGGCAGGAGAACCCTGGAATGGGAGTGGCTTCCATGTGGGAGCGGTTGGGCCAGCAGATAGGTGCGGAGCGGCAGCAGGCAGAGGAGGAACGGCTCACAATGGTCAGGGCGGAGAACTCCATGCGGAGGGCGCTGAGGCGGGCTGAGTGCCTCGAGGGTCTTCCCAGGGATTTGGAGCTGGACACTGCATTATCCCTGCGAGACCTCGGGGCCAGGGAACATGCCAGCCTCCAAGCCATTGAACAGGAGTTCGATGATGCCCTGGCCCATGACAACAACCAGTGAGCCGTCGGACTAGCCCGCTGCCCTTGTAAATAGTTATGTAGTTAGTGTTAGGTTTCCTTTGCTTTTTTATTTATTTTGGACCTTTTGGACAATGGACCACATTTTTGTATATAGTTTTTTTATTAGGTAGTATTTTTATATAGGTTTCATTTCTTCAGTTGGGATCATGGACCCTGGATTGTTTATCTGTATATAGTCGACTGTTGGATTTTAGTTTTTTTTTTTGTATTTACCCATGGAGCAATGATTTTCGGTTTTGTTTTTACCTTGGATTTACTTTCTTGAACTGTGACTTTGTACACCTTTCCTTTGGATTATGATTTGTGGTTTTTCATTATTTTACGGACATGCTGCTTTTGGTTTTTGACTCCCATTGTCATTTGTTTATTTTTAATTCCATTTATGCTGTTTTTAATACATTTTTTTCATCAAACTTCAATGTGTAGTATCATCTCATTGGTATCATGCATATCATGATATGGGTTTTGAGATTCACTGACACCCATTGGGTGTATGTGAGGGACATGTGTTCATTTCCAAACTTGCAATTGGGGTTCTATCATGTCATTGCCATTTCTAAGTGGGTGGATGCAATACTCGGGTGGGTGTTTGGCATTTGGAGGCTGACCATAAGGGCCAGGGATCTAGATTGTGATGACATGTTGGCTGGGGGACATGTGTGGGGGCCTGCTGGCAGGTGCCCCGCAATGCTGCGGGGTGGGGGTGCAGGGGGACATAAGTGGGACATGAGTGGGGGCCTGCTGGCAGGTGCCCCGCAATGCTGGGGGGTGGGGGTGCAGGGGGACATGAGTGGGGGCCTGCTGGCAGGTGCCCCGCAATGCTGGGGGGTGGGGGTGCAGGGGGACATGAGTGGGACATGAGTGGGGGCCTGCTGGCAGGTGCCCCGCAATGCTGGGGGGTGGGGGTGCAGGGGGACATGAGTAGGACATGAGTGGGGGTCTGCTGGCAGGTGCCCCGCAATGCTGGGGGGTGGGGGTGCAGGGGGACATGAGTGGGACATGAGTGGGGGCCTGCTGGCAGGTGCCCCGCAATGCTCGGGGTGGGGGTGCAAGGGGACATGAGTTGGTGATCAGTAGTGCAAGGAGACATGTGCCTTTGCTGGGGGGCATGCCCATGTTGGGTGGGCTGCCTGCGGGACATGACCAGGGATGCAGGGTAGTCCCCTGTGGTGTGGGCTGCCTGCAGGGGCCGTGGAGGGTGTACAGGGAACACCTGGGAGGACCCACACTGCCAAATCACATGTAGGACTCCCCGGCACCTCTGAAATACATGTAGCCTGCTGAAATCGTGTGTGAAACTTCTCGCGCACCCCTGAAATACACGCACACGCTCCCCCAGGCCAGATCGCGTGTGGAACTTCACGCGCACCCCTGAAATATACGCACCCAGCCGTTCGCGTGTGAAACTTATCGCGCACCTCTGAAATACACGCACATGCTCCCCCAGCCCAGATCGCATGCGGAACTTCATGCGCACCCCCGAAATACACGCGCCCAGCACGATCGCGTGTAGAACTTCTCGCGCACGCGCCCAGGCCAATCGCGTGTGGAACTTCTTGCGCACCCCTGAAATACACGGACCCAGGCCATTCGCATGTAAAACTTCTTGCGCACCCTTGAAATACACGCACAAGATCCCCCAGGCCCAATCGCGTGGGAGACTTCTCGCACGCACACGCTCCCCCAGGCCAGATCGCGTGTGAAACTTCTCGCGCACGCGTGTTCCCGAAACCCGTAATACACGTTCCCCGCTTTGCGTTTGCTGTTTGCCAGTCCGGTAAACTGGTAGAGGGTTGGCGCAGCCCTTTGCGATGGTTTTGCGATCTTGATGGCTTTTCCTTGCGCGAGGGCGTTCTTGGGGGCGGAACTGGCGCTGCTGCAGGGTCTCTGCGCCACGTCTGCTTTTGGAGGCGAGAATCCATGAATACGCTGTGCGCGGAAATTGATTTTATCGCACGCAGCTGGCGCAGACATTCTCACGGGCACGCTGTGCGCCAGCCGCGTGCGACACTTTTGTGAGGAATTACATGAATCGGCCTGTAAATAACAAAGCCATGTTTTGGGGATTGCCCAAGGAAAGGGTGGCTTTTGCCTCAGCCCTTTGACTTCACCATAAGCCCTTGCTTATGCTCACAGTTGCAATTCAAATAGCTTGTGGAGTGCTGAAATGCTGTCTCAAGCTCCAGCAAAGTCTCTCTTCCCTTTTCAAGCATACGCCTCTTAGTCGGTATCCAGCCTTTTCGAAAGGATAAATGTTCATCGAATACATGTTCATCTGGGGTAAAGGGTTATTTTTGTTTGCAAAATGTTTGGGGTGAGTTTTTAAGGGTCCTAAACAGATGGTTGGGGGGAACCCCACCGCACCCCCCACCCCAAAATGCATTCAGTGAACATTTTTTCATTAGAAAATATTCGATGGAAAAATGTTTAGATGAAACATTTTCGATGCAAAGACATGGAACCCTCTTAGTCTTTTTCCCTTCAGGAAGACTGTCATCTTTCTCGTGTCCCCAGTCTGGGGTTCTCAGTCTCTTCTTTCCCCTCTCTGGGGCCTTCCTCCTCCTATCTCCCCATTCTGGGTTAACTTGGCCTCTCCCCGCTCGGGGGTCGGTCTCTTTCTCTCCCCACTCTGGCGCTCCTCAGCGGTTTCCCCACTCCAGGGCAGGGTCAGTCGCTCTTCTCTCTCTCCCAACTCTGGGTTTCTGTCTCCTTTACCTGCTCCGGGTCAGCCTCCTCCTCTCGCCACTGTGGGGGTTAGTCTCATCTCCCCCCACTCTGGGGCTTGCCTGTTCTTTGCCCGCTCCAGGATCCTGCTTACTCATTTTGCAGGTCGCCTCCAGATTCCCTGGAGCCACTAGGAACCTGCTTTTGCTGAGGAAGGTTCCTCAGAGGGAGCATGGAGTGGAAAGGGTACCGCGTCATGCGCAGGCAACTTCTTTCTCTCGTTCCATGTGTACTTGTGACTGGGCCTGTCCCTCAGTGCTTTGAGGTTCCTCTTGTCCGAACCAGACTCTTCCAGTTACTCATCCAGTGAGCCCTGCTGTACTCATGATGCGCAGACTGCAGTCCGGGACGCTGCATCTGACTTTTTCCTCTCTCCAACCAGCCGCATCTCCTCCAAGAATTCCGGTTCAATGGAACTCTGCAGACTTCACCAAGTCACTTTTCTGATGGCTCCTCTCCAATGGCGTTCCTCCAGAGGGGACTTGGGGGGCGGGGGTGGGGTGGTTTATTCGCCTCTTGCCTGTTTTCTAGGAGGATTGGTGATAGTTGGAGCCAGAAGGCGAATCAGCCATTACAAAGGGGTTTATAGGGTTATCATACACCTTAGCTCCCATAAAGATGTTGGTGTATGGGAGGGAGCGTCCCTAAAGGGGGGGGTGGAAGAGGATGATGCAGCAATCACCCTCAGATGGATCCTACTTACCAGTCTTCTAGGGGGTGTTAAGGGTAGCAGGTTCACCTCCCTAGTTCCAAAGGGGTGGCTCACCCCTTGGGGAGAGGGGTTGATCTCAGATTTGTCACTAGCAGGAGATAGACCATTATATCATCAAAGGGCCTCTTTCCTTAGCAGGTGTATGGGATTTCAAAATAAGGTGAGACTGCTAAAGGCAAAGGCTATGTCAGAGGCGAAGAGGTTAATACTAACTGTATTTTGCCCTTTAGATGTACGGATTGATCGATCTATGAAACCTACCAATAGTCTGAGGCCCTTATTTACAAAACCCTATTCAGGGCTCGTTTAAGTACAACACTGAGCAAAGACCCCATGGTGAAGGCAACGTACAAAAAGGTAGCCATCTTTGGGGTACATATGTGAGAAAATAATTGAGCATTTTTCTAAAACACTTCTTACATACATTTAGATATGTATTCTAGTAATGAGTTAAAGTTAAACATTATTCATTTCTATCATATCCCGAATCCAAAAGACTGTCAGGGGCTCCAGGACAAATTATGTAAAATGACAATGTAAGCAACTGTAGAATATCACATGTAATGCAGCTACCTATTACCTAATTAATGGTGGCGACTTTAACCTAGTTACTGAACAGAATTGCTTCAGAATTAACTAGAAACAGCAAGTGGAAATGAACCTCACACCCCATACACACAAGATCAACGCGAGACCCTGGGCCCCTAGTCACTCGCGCTTCCGGAGGCATTACTGGGCAGCTGGTAAGAGCCCCATGGAAGGCGGGCAACCCTAAATAACTGCTAAGAGGGATTGCTTGAACGGACTGGCCACGGGTGAATAAGCATTGGCGACACAGTGGGGACTCAATAAGGAGACCTACAAGGATAACCGAAGCACACTCCAGCAGTAGAACAACAACAGCTGTAGGGGTGCGGAGTATGCTGAGTGACCACTGACCAGAGGAGGAATTAAAGCCAGGACCCACATGGAACGCATGAAAGTGGGAAGAAGAAATACACCGAGTAGATAACAGAGAGTAGCGACCTATAGTAACAAAGAAAGCCTAGCACGCACATAGTTTCTAGATGGCAGACTAAGCCGAAAAGGGAAAGGCAGACAAACTGTCATGAAAGCCTATGCACAAAAGGAGGACAGTAAAGTGAGACAGCATGGAGAACCTAAATACAGCAAGTGACCACGCAAGAGGAGGGTCCAATCTTGGCAGCCCTATCCACTCTGAAGACAGCATTGGAGTATAAAATGGATGCAGTCATAGTAGATGTGCGCCTGCTTCAACAGGATGTAAGGGCACTAGAGGATCACATAGAAATAACGATGCACCATACTGGACCGACACAGAGTGCAACATGGAATAGGATTCAAGGAAAACGGAACATGAGGGTGGAAGACATAATGAGAAATAACGCGGGAGCACAGGAAACCGCAGTAACAGCAGGTGCCCGCAAGACGGCTGCCCTGGCAGCAGCCGTGAACCCCAGTTGAAAGGAACAAGTTACTTACCTGTAACTGTTGTTCTCCAGCATGGGTCTGGCATGGATTCACATGCTCATGAATATTCCCCGTCATCAGGCTGGGAATCCTCGGTAAAGAAAAAATCAGTATCAGTTTCGTTTCTGATCTGTCTTTTTTAGTAGTAACCAATCACTGGTCTCTGGGTCATACTGCCCCCAGCCAATGACTGCCCTCTCCCTGAACCCCTCCCCTGGCAGCCATCCTCAGATTTGGTAGCACATAAAGTGGCAGTATGACCAAGTGAAGAGCCTCAGAGGGGTAGGAGGGAGGGTTTGCATGTGAATCCATGCCAGACCCATGCTGGAGAACAACAGTTACAGGTAAGTAACTTGTTCCTTCTCCAGCATGGGGTCGGGCATGGATTCACATGCTCATGAATATAAGAATACATAGCAGTACACACATGCACAACCACGGGAGGTGGCAAGGCTCAACATTAAGTATTACATAAACTCAACATTAAGCAACTGTTACCTCCTCACCAGGCCCACCTTCAGGTGAACAGGTTGCGCAGCACTGCTTGGCCGACCCTGGACTCCTCCCTGGAATCCTGGTCGACGCAGTAGAATCTCGTGAGGGTGTGCATCGACCTCCACGTAGCAGCCCTGCAGATGTCCAGCAGGGGTACACCAGACAAGAACGCTGTGGTAGCAGCGATCGCTCTGGTCGAATGGGCTCTCGGATGGCCAGGCAACCGTCGGTTTGCCAACCGGTGACCGTGCATAATGCAGCCAGAGAGCCATCTGGAAATGGAAGCCTTCGAGAGGGCCTTCCCTTGGTTCACACGTCCAAAGTTCACAAACAGTTGTGATGTCTTCCGAAAACTCTTCGTGCGGTCCACGTATACCTTCAGCGCTCTAGCTACATCCAGCGAGTGCAAAGTCCTCTCGGCCGGCAAAGAAGGCAACGGGAAGAAAACTGGTAAACACCAAGGGCTCGTTGAGATGGAAGTCCGACGGCACCTTGGGCATGAAGGAGGGGTGCATCCTCAGCACCACCCTCGTCTCGTGAAAAGTCAAGTATGGAGGCTTGCAGGATAGGGCCTGGATCTCTCCCACTCGTCGTGCTGAGGTGATGGCCACAAGAAATGCTGTTTTCCACAACAGGAACTTCAACGGTGCCAAATGCAGAGGCTCGAAAGGCACCCCCATGAGCCTGGTCAGCACCTCGTTGAGCTCCCACGCCGGGGCCAGAGCCTTCACCAGCGGGAATGAACGGAACAGTCCCTTAAACTCCTTCACCAGGCGATGAGACCACAGGGATGATTGTCCCGTAGTTCTGGTGTAGCGGGAGATCGCCGCCAGATGTATTTTGATGGAGGCATGAGCCAGCCCTGCCTTAGCCAGCGACAGCAGGTACAGCAGCACTTGAGGGGCCGTAATTCCCAGAGGGTTAATCATCTGTGCACGGCACCAGACACAGAACCTCTTCCATTTGTGTCCATAGCACTTGAGAGTTGAGGACACCTTGGCCTTTACAAGCACCTCCTGCAGTCCGCCGGGATATCGTACCCTCCAAACTCTAGTGCCGCAGGAGCCAGGCCTGCAAGTTCAGCGACCCCGGGTCGTGATGGAGGATGGCGCCTCCTTCTCTGGAGAAAAGATCTGCGTCCGTCAACAGTTTGACTGGCGGGGATGCTGAAAAGTCCAGAAGGTCCAGGAACCAGATCTGTCTCGGCTACGCCTGTGCGACGAGGATCATCCTGCACTGGGACCTCTTGAGTTGGTTGACGAGTCACAGTAGCAACGGCAACGGAGGGAATGCATACAGGAACAGGCCGTCCCAGGGGAACGAGAAAGCATTGTCCATGCTCCTCGGCTGGGGAAACCTGCTGGCGAACCTCTGGCACTTGGAGTTCGCCGCCGTCACGAACAGGTCGATCTGGGGTTTGCCCCATCGTCGAAAAAGCCGATCCACTTGGTCCTGACGCAGTTCCCACTCGTGGCATGAGCACAGCTCCCTGCTCAGCGAGTCGGCGATGGTGTTCTTTATCCCTGCTAGGTGGAAGGGCACCAGAAACATCCCCTGGGCAACGGCCCAATGCCACAGATCCTGGGCCTCCTTGGATAGGGCCGGGGACCTGGTTCCTCCCTGCTTCCGGATGTATAACATTGTGGTGGTGTTGTCGGTGAAGATCCTTACCACCTTGCCCTTGAGGGACGGGAGAAACGACCTGAGAGCCCAGAACACTGCTTGGAGCTCCAGGATGTTGATGTGGAGTGACCTCTCCTCCGGGAGCCAAAGGCCTCTCGCATGAAGATCTCCGGTGTGCGTTCCCCAACCCTCCAGGGAGGCATCCGTCATCACCGTCTCCTGGTGTGTTGGGGCCTGAAAGTCTGTGCCCGCCGCGAGATGTGCGCGGGTGTCTCACCACTGAATAGCTTGGCGGAAGAAGTGTTGAGCGTGATCTTGTCTTCGAAGCTGCCCGCCGCTTGCCGCCAACGGGCGTCAAGAAACTCCTGCATAGGCGCACCAGGTAGATGCAAGAGGACATCATGCTGAGAAGTGACTTGATGGACCTCACCCTGGCCACATCCGTGGCCAGCAGGCGCTGCACCTTGCCCAGGATGGCCTTCGTCCTTTCCTCCGACGGGGAAGCCAATCGTGCCACTGTATCGAGCTTGGCTCCCAGAAACAGTGCAATCTTCAACGGAACCAGGTGGGATTTTGGGAAGTTGATGGAGAATCCCAGGTCCGTGAGCAGTTGGACGGTCTTCATTGTGTGCTCGACGGCGAGCTCCCTTGTCCTCGCTTGGATGAATCAATCGTCCAGGTAGGGGTAAACGTGGATCCCTTGTAGGCGCAGCCGCGCCGCCACTGGCGCTAGGCACTTGGTAAAAACCCTGGACGCCGACTTCAATCCGAATGGCAGGGCTTTTAATTGGTAGTGCCGTCCTTGGACTACGAATCTGAGAAACTTTCGGTATCCTTTTAGAATGGGGATGTGGAAGTAAGCATCCTCCAAGTCCAGCGACGATAGGAAGTCGCCTGCCTCCAGCTTGTCCCAGCACGTGCTGGAGGGTGACCATCCGGGACTTCTGGGCCTTGATGTATTTGTTTAACTGACACAGGTCCAGGATGGGGCGCCAACCGCCTGTTGTCTTTCTGACGAGGAAGTATCTTGAGTATATTCCGGAGCCCCCGAGCCTCTTCAGGACGAGCTCGATGGCCCCTTTCTTGAGCATCGCCCTTACCTCTAACAGCAGTTGTGGGATGTGATTTTCCTTCCTGGCCACGGGAGGAATTCGGGGGCACTTTAGAAATTCGAGAGTGCGCCCATGGGCCAGGACATCCAGCACCCAACGGTCGGTGGAGATGGACTCCAACATGCTGACGAACTTCACCAGCCGGCCTCCCACCGGGGTGCTCAGGTGGGGGCCCGAGGCTACGGGCGGTTCGGTCCTGCTTGGAGGCGGCCTTGCCGCCCTGGCCTCCTTGGCGACGGGGTCCTCCTGACTTGCCGCGCCCTCTGTAGGCCTCTTGTGACGAGGAGCGGGCTGCCTGGCGGTACGTCGAGGAGCCACCACCGAATCCTTTGGAGGCACTTTGCTTGCCTCCGGATTTCCGAAAGGGCGGCCGTCGTTGCTGCAAAACTCCCAAGGCCCGAGCCGTCTCTGTGTCGGTCTTGATGGCCTGAAGTGACTCATCTACTTTCTTTCCAAACAGGTTGTTCCCATCGAAGGGCATGTCCAGAACTCTGGTTTGCACGTCCTGGTGGAAATTTGTTGCCTTGAGCCATCCCCGCCATCGAAGGCAAACACCGTTGCCCAACTGGCGGAACCCGGTGTCCGCGATGTCCGTGGCCACCGTTATGGCGTGGTCCGACGCCATCTCACCTTCCTGTAGGATCCCCATGGCCTCCGCCTTCTTGTCGCCCGGTAGGAAGTCCAGCAGGGGGGGCGATCTTGTACCACAACTCCCTGTCGTAGCGGGCCACAATAGCTAGGGCGTTGGCCGCCATAATTGTCGCCACGGACGAGATGACTCGTCGTCCCATGGCATCCAGTCTCTTTCCATCGCCGCCAGGTGGGGAGGTTGAAGTTGAAGCCGTCGCCCCCGCCGCTTCCTTCTTGGCCGCTGCCGAGATGACCGAATCTAGGGTCGGCTGCACCCTAAGGCACAAAGGGGCGGAATCGGGGACCCGGCACTTCTTCTCGTACCGATCCCTCTTGGCAGACGTCATGGACGGGTTCTTCAGGAGAGCAAGTCCCTCGTCCCAGATGTCGTCAAGCAACGGCACCGCAAGGAGAGTCTTCCTCTTGGCCTTGCGCCGTTGATAGAGGAAGCCTTCCTTCTTCTGTTCTTCGGGGCAGAGCTGGAAGAGCTTGGATGCCCTGGAAATCATGGCGTGGAAGGAGCCAATTTCGTCGGGTGGGCAGGCCCGAGCGGGTGGTGATGGAAGGCCCATCCCCTTGTCACCACCGTCGTCATCCGTCCCTGTCGTGGCCGTATCTGTTCCCGTGTCATCCCTAGGATCAGGGGAAGGAGATGAAGGCTGAGCGGGCGGTGAGGGCTGGAAAGGCGGGGGGGGGACTCTCCTCTGCTTGTTTGGAGGGCTTCCCGACGAGCCCGGTTCTGCTGGGTCATCCGTTGGGGGTAGAGGCAATCTCGTCCTTATCTCCGTGCATAAGGTTTGGATTGCCATCAAAATGGCGCTGAGTTGTCCAGCAATGGCTGCGACAGGCGCGATGGTTGCTCCTCCTCCTCAGGAGCCCCGTCAGTGCCACCGTCGCTTTCTTCGCCCGCCTCCCTGGGATTCCTCCCGTGGGACCGGACCTCCTCAAACCTCTTGTTGAGGCCTTGCACGACTTCAACCAGCTCCTCCTCAGAGGCTATATCTGTGATGGCCACCGCCCCCCCCCCCTCTTTTTCCACCGGGGTCTTCACTGGGGTCTTATCGATGGGCTGAAAAGAGGATTCCCTCCGTTGTGGCAAGGAAACTCTGGGCCCCAAGGTCGTCTCCACTGGGGTAGCCTCCACAGGCTTCGCCACGGCTGCCACGACTCCCTCGATAGAGGCCATAGCCGGGTGAATCAGGGCCTTCACGACTTTTGGCGTGCTTGAGGCCTTCACGTTGGGGGGAGGGTCACCGCCTCACTCCCCCTTGGCTGCTTCCGTCGGGATCGACTGTGGCTTCTCCAGAAGCTTACCCGGGATCTCTGACTTTCTCTTCCCCGAGCAAGAGCGTTGGCTTGTGGTTGATGGCGTCGGTGAAAGTGCGTCCTGCCTGGCAGCCGAGGAGTCGACTGTTCAGCGCTCCCAGTGCCCGCGGACTCGCGGTGCTTAGCCTTCTGTTGGGCCCCCGTCGCTGGAGCGCCCCCAAAGGACTTAGAAGCCCGCTCAGACCTCTTCTTCTTCTCACCTACTGCTGGGCTCTTCCCTTCCAGCCAGTTGGTGAGGCGGATCCGCCGATCCCTCATGGTCCGCTCCGACATGTTCTTGCAAAACACACACAGTCCTTCTCCACGTGCGTTTTGTCTTCGTGAAGGCAGTAGAGGCATCTAGAATGCTCGTCCTCCTTGAACACATTCTGCAATCCGCATCCAGGTCAGTTCCTGAACAGCTTGGATCTGGGCGTCGAGCTTCCTTTTTCCTGGGCCATTTCCACGGGGTAGGCCTCAAGGTCTTCTGAAATGCTCCAAGAAGCGTACTCGACGAATACTTCACCCTTGAGGGGCGTAGAAAGTTCCGAAACGGGTCCCCATTGATCGGAAGTAGAAACGGTGGAGCTTGAAGCTCGATTGACCGAAAAAATTAAAGTAAACTCTTAGAAAAAATGCAAAACGCAGTAAAAGCTCGAGAGCTGTAGCACGAGGACTCCCAACACTTGAACGTGAGGTAAAAATCTGAGGATGGCTGCCAGGGGAGGGGCTTAGGGAGAGGGCAGTCATTGGCTGGGGGCAGTATGACCCAGAGACCAGTGATTGGTTACTACTGAGAAAGATCAGAAACGAAACTGATATTGATTTTTTCTTTACTGAGGATTCCCAGTCTGATGACGGGGAATATTCATGAGCATGTGAATCCATGCCAGACCCATGCTGGAGAACCTTTAGACGTCAGTTTTGTGAAGTCAAGCTGCTGCACTTCCCCCAATGGAAGAGAGACAGGAGCGAGAGAAGCAGCTGGGCCCGAGCTGAGACACTAATGCTGGCCCACTGTTTGGTTTGCTAAAGTTTTGAGGGGTTATTATTGAGATAGAGGGTCGGGGGGAGAGGAAGGGGAGGGAGCCAAACCACAGAATGTATTGGGGTGGACTGATAGGTTATTAGACAAGTGGAACCATGACTATAGGGCGGTAGATAAGGAATGTGCAACAGTGAGAGGTAAAAGGGACCAACGGGCGGGATGACAAGCGAAGAAATGGCACCATGCCATGATAGACCTAGAAGCACACCATGGCCCAGGCCAGCGAAGTGCAGATATATGCATAGAGACACACATGGTGGATTGGTGGGAATCATAAAAGTCTGAATATGAACCATTATACCAGTACCTGAAGGAGTGAATATAATCACCTGGAATGTAAGAGGACTTAACAATCATGTAAAGAGACTGCAAATATAAACTTGTCTGTCTAGAAAGGTAGCAATGCTGAAAGAAACACACCTGACAGTAGAGAGGCAGGCTACACTAAGAAATGGGGCACAAGCTGTATGGCTAAAGGGGAGTCCTTGTTTGAATTGCACCAACAGCCCTCTTTCAGCTGCTGGGGTTTAAAAAGGAGGGACGAATGGTCGCTGTGCACAGGTGGTGGGAAAATAGGGAGGTCTGCTTTGTAAATACATATGCTCCAAAGCATGACGTCAGTCTTCTTTAGATCGTTATATTCGGGGCTATCCATGTACAGAGAGGCAACATGGGTGTGGGGAGACTAACTGCAGTCGGAATCCAGTATTGGACAGGTCAGACACTAAATATAAGAAGCTGGCGCTGCCGGGTAAAACCCATAGCGGCCTGTTACGAGACTTAGGACTGGAGAGAGGCACGGGGAAGAGCGAGACTACTCGCACTTTCCGGCCCCCCCATACAATGCATACGCGGATAGCTTACATGTTTACGGGCGAAGAAATGTTGTGAAATTTTGAGTGCATAGAACACAAGGTTAGGACACACTCAGGCCACGCTCCATTGATAGCGACAAGGCCCGAGGCCCGAGTCCCCGGATACCCACCTTGCGCCTGAGAGCAGAAGCCTTGCGGGAAGAGGCATTCAATGACTATTTGAGGGACCAGATAGACTACTTTAGCATCAACACAGACAGCGTAGAATAATGGAGTATGGTATGGGGTGCATTCAAAGTGGTCATGCAGGGAAAATGGGGCACAAGCTGTATGGCTAAAGGGGAGTCCTTGTTTGAATTGCACCAACAGCCCTCTTTCAGCTGCTGGGGTTTAAAAAGGAGGGACGAATGGTCGCTGTGCACAGGTGGTGGGAAAATAGGGAGGTCTGCTTTGTAAATACATATGCTCCAAAGCATGACGTCAGTCTTCTTTAGATCGTTATATTCGGGGCTATCCATGTACAGAGAGGCAACATGGGTGTGGGGAGACTAACTGCAGTCGGAATCCAGTATTGGACAGGTCAGACACTAAATATAAGAAGCTGGCGCTGCCGGTTAAAACCCATAGCGGCCTGTTACGAGACTTAGGACTGGAGAGAGGCACGGGGAAGAGCGAGACTACTCGCACTTTCCGGCCCCCCCATACAATGCATACGCGGATAGCTTACATGTTTACGGGCGAAGAAATGTTGTGAAATTTTGAGTGCATAGAACACAAGGTTAGGACACACTCAGGCCACGCTCCATTGATAGCGACAAGGCCCGAGGCCAGAGTCCCCGGATACCCACCTTGCGCCTGAGAGCAGAAGCCTTGCGGGAAGAGGCATTCAATGACTATTTGAGGGACCAGATAGACTACTTTAGCATCAACACAGACAGCGTAGAATAATGGAGTATGGTATGGGGTGCATTCAAAGTGGTCATGCAGGGAAAAGCCATAGGAAAAATGGGAGGTCTCAGGACAGAAACACTGAAGGCCCTTGAGGATATTGACAATGAGGAAGCAAAGGTGGAGGGCGCAGAAGGAGAATATCTGTGGAATCGGGGCAGCTGATAGAATTGAGACAGAAATGCATGGGGGAACGGGGACAGCTGCAACGCCTCGATTTTGCGAAATATACTCAAAATCTGCATGCTGAGGGAGACAAGTCTGGGCGACTCCTAGGGTGGCTATGTAGACGAGAGAAACCAATAGAAGGGGTCAGTGCCATTACTGACACACAAGGGAATTTAGTCAGGACTCAGGTTGAGATCAATGAGGTGTTTTCCAAGTTCTATAAATCCCTATATACAGGCGACACAATGGGGAGAGACAGAGATGTGAATGAGGCACTGTGCCAAATAGACCTGCCAAAACTCAGGGAGGACCAAGTAGACAAGTTGGACGCACTGCTGATGTTAAAGGAAATAAGCCAAGTGATAAGAGAGCTGCTGACTTCCAAAACCCCAGGATCATACTGACTCCCAGGGGAGTTCTATAAAACATATGTAGAAATACTAGCGCCCAGATTGCCGAGTGTCTTTACAGAGGCATACGAGCTAGGAGTATTGCGCAGCAGCTTGAGGGAAGCTACCATCATACCGATCCTTAAACCAGGCAAAGCATCACAGTGTTGCAGATCACGTAGGCCCCTCTCAATGGTAAACCAGGACTGCAAGATCCTAACGGTGGTACTGGCAAACAGACTAAAGAGGGTGATTGGAGACTTAGTACACACAGACCAAACTGGATATGTCCCAAGCTGAAACACCACGTGGAATCTGCGGAGGCTACATCACGTCACAGACGGCACTAATCACCAGCCGGCTGAGTGCGCAGTCGCATCATTAGACGCAGTGAAAGCCTTTGACTCAGTCTGTTGGGATCGATTGCTAGCAGCTCTGGCACATTTTGGTATCGGGAACACCTTTTTACAATGGGTAAAGCTGATCTGCACAGTGCCCAGGGCTAGGGTGAGGACGGGCAGACAGATTTCTGAATCATGGAAGGTGCAGAAGGGCACTAGGCAGGGCTGCGCATTGTCGGCAATGCTATTTATCCTAGCAATAGAACCGCTGGCTGTGTTTCTTAGGAAGGAATATGCGGAAGCAGGAATAGCTTTAGATGGGGTGGTGCACCTGATTTCCCTATACGCGGATGACATGTTTCTGTATGTAAGGAGGCCAGAGGACAACTAACCGCGCATTTGTTAGATGTCATTTACGAGTTCACCAAGATATCAGCGATCAAGGTATACCGGGAGAAGTCCTGTCTGTTTCCACTCGTGGGGCTTAGAGACTACGGGGAGCAAAACTTGCCCCGATTGGGCCTCAGGCACAGACCTTCCATTACCTAGGCATTTAAGTATGGCACTACCCGGTGGCCTCACATAGGAGCAATAAGCAGAAATCCATGGGTGGCATGGCCAACTCTATGAAGTTCTGGAGAAGGCTGCCCCTCTGAGTCGCAGGGAGAGCGGCTCTCCTGAAGATGGTTGTACTCCCCCCCCCCGTCTCCTATACTGCTTTACTAACGTGCCATACAGTATACCTGCAGTCTTCTTCCGAAAACTGAACAAGCAGATAAGAGAATTCTTGTGGGAAGGAGGCAGGAATAGAATCGCCCTGGGCATTTTGCAGAGGGACTGTGCCGAGGGTGGGATGAAGGTGCCCCACTTTGAATGCTACTACTTAGCGGGCAGTTGCAACATGTAGTGCGCTGACTGGGAGACAAAGTCGCCCTAGAAACCTTGCTGCTGCAGCCATTGTTGAAGCAATATTTTTTGAAGGCAGTACTGTAGGTAAAGGAACCCGCCTTAGAGAGACCTTCCCAGTTGCTGCTATATGGCACAGAACCTGGAAACACCTGGGCAGCCCAAATCCCTGCTCGGCGCACATCCCCCTGGCAGGAGTAATAGGCGAACAGGCACAGTACAGGATACATTGGGAAGACAAAGGAAGAGCCACAATTGGGAATCTCGTGAGAGATAAACTAATAGCCTTCCAGACTCTGGTCGATGAACATGACATTCACGAAGGTCAGTTCCTGTTACATCTGGTTATGGTCAGGAGACTTGGGAGGAGATGGGCGGGTCCACAAGAGGAAACCGGAACTAATGTGAAATTGGACACAATGTACAATATATTGGAAGGGCGACACATGGTCTTTACATTGTATGATTTGTTTTTGGACAGGGTGAGGTTAACAGAACTTAAGGTGCGCAGTAAGTGGGAGACAGACATTGGAAGAGCATGGAGTGGAAAAGAACAGTGCATTACACCAAGGTAGTTTCTAGGAACGCTAGATTCAAAGTCCCCCAATTGTATGCTACTCACAGAGCGTATATGACTCCACACAGGCTGTCTCTCATAGCAGGAACAGGAGTCCAGGCTTGTCCAAGATGCGCACAAGGGGGAGTGGACTTGTTGCATATGTTCTGGGGGTGCCCTGTAATTCGGGTATTCTGGAAGGCAATAGCAGATAAGGTGGCACCCGGGAGGCATCCAGGTGCAGACATGGCCCACAGAGTATTGCTTCCTGGGATTGTTCCCTAGTGGCAGGAGACAGGATGCCCACTTAACCAAAACTAAAGATCTAATTTGCGTATTAGCAAAACACAGAATTGCCATGGCCTGGAAATCGGCTAAGGTCCCTAGATTGGAAGCTTGGTAGGCAGACTTAAGACAATGGTAACTGGAGGAGACAGCGGTGTGGCACAGAGCGCAGCAGAGGGGAATGCATGAGAGGGGATTGAAGCAAGGAACACTGACATGGGATATGTTTACTGCTGAGGTATATAACCCTCACTGAATATATATACTTAAAGGGTGAAAAGAAATTGATACGTTAGTATTCAAAAAGAGAGCATGATCATCTCCCCTCAGTATTAAGATTTTGCATAGACCTAACAGTGGGGAAACAAATAGCTGCCAACTATTCGTAGACTTTGATATCAAACAAATCCAAACTTGTGAAGTTGTCTAGATCCTGTGTCAGACATTTCATTATGTAATCTGATTAAATCTTTATTCATGGGTCAATATGTTAGGAATAGAGGCCCCATTCAATAGGGCTGGTATGAGAAGAAATTGTTGTTAGATTCTTTGAACTGTACACCTCTGTGTATTGCTAATATAATCGATTGTAGAAGAGCATAAAAGGAACTGTGCTATGAGAATGATAAGTTACTCGCCTTAGTCCCCTTTCCTCCATACTGCATGGGCATCCCTTCCTAGGAACGGGAGACGGAACCTTTTTCACCAGAAAAAACCTTCTTCTCTTTAAATTTAGAGGCGCAGCCCTGGGAGCATGCAATACCCTGACTTGGCCCACCAGCGCCACTTCTCAGTCTCCATTCACGCGTCAACAATATTTAACATTGCCTAATGACACTAGTATTAGTGGGGGGGGACGGAGGGACGTATGGGGGAAAGGGGACTAAGAGTATGTTAGTCACTACAGTGACTAACTTAAAATTACTCTTACGTCCCATCGCCTTTCCTAAATACTGCATGGGCGATTACAACTGAATGCAGCCCCAGGGTGGAGAGGCGATCCTCCTTAAGCAAATAAGTTCCTCAGAACCACCTGTACGAAGGCTGCCTCTGACTTGGAGCCGGTGCCCAAACAGTAATGCTTACAGAAAGCCGAAGGGATGGCCCAGTTGACCGCCCTGCTTATGACTTACCACGGGACCTGTCACTGGAAGACGATGGCTGTGGCCTTGGCCCTGACGGCATGAGCATGCAGTTTAGCTGGCAGCAGTTTCTGCTGGCCCTCATAGGCCTCCTTGATGGCTGCAACCATCCATCGAGCAATTGCAGCCTTGGATGATTGATAGCCTCGCCTGGATCCTCCAAAGGTGACAAAAGAACTTCCGACTTGTGGAAGCCCTTGGTCCTGCCCAGATAGAATTTCAGAGCGTGCCTGACATCCAGACAGTGCAAGACTCTGAGCATTGTCCTTGGGTCAGTGAAAAATGTGGGCAAGACTATTCCCTCGTTCAGATGGAACGCGGAGGGTATCTTAGGCAGGAATGCTGGTTGAGTCCACAGGACCACCTCATCCCTGTGGAAAATGGTATAGGGGTCTTGTCATGATCTCTGCTTCCAAAAGATCAGAACTTGCCCGACTCCCTTTGAAGCAGACCCATAACCCCGGTTCCGAGTGCCAGCCAGTCCCAATTGGGACCTTTTGGACCCTGTCCTGGCGCCAGTGGCACCAGGCTCATAAAGATGCCCAGTCCCAGCGCTGGAAGCGCCGGGCTCATAATGCTTGGGTGGACTTACCTGCAGCAGACAATGCTGCTTACTTACCTGCCAGTTGAGCCCCTGATCCTCTTCTGTTTGGGACTACTTTTCCTGTTGGGTGGGGCAGGAGCCACTCCCTAGGTTCAGAACACTGGAACTCTTCTGGAAAGCAGGAACTCTTTTCTCACCTAGGCGGGGCTGTGGAAGGAGACACTTAAGCACTACAGGAGGCTATTTAAACCACACCCGATGGATGAATCTTGCTTTGCGTTATTCTGCATTCTCTGCAGCAGAACGCTCGTGTCTTCTGCTTCTGATCCTGGGCCTAAGGGAACAAAGGCTTACCATCCTGGAATCCAGTCTTCAGCAGCACCTGTAAAGACAAAGAAAGAACAGGTTAGCACTACGGTCTTCAGTGGCAGCGCATCTCTTACCTGGTCCATCGGCTGTCACCAACGCCTCGCGCTGCATTCCGGCATCTGAAAGACAAAGGCTTACCTACTCTTCGCATGCTCCGGAGGTCTTCGCACTGCATTCCGGCATCTGAAAGACAATAGCTTACCAGCTCTTCGCACGCTCCGGAGGCCTTCGGCGCTGCATCCCGCATCTGAAAGACAAAAGAAGGTGCGTTTAAAGACATTGGGCAACTTTATTACTCACGTGCCATTACTCCTTCCCACGCCGAATCCAGTGGGTATTCCAGCACCCTTCAGCTTCTCTAAAGCTCCGAACTTGTACCTGCAAGATAAAAGGGACAGTTAGTGCGCATCGTGAAGCAGGCTACAAGCGCTTACTTACATGCTTCCAGGCGCTTCTATTCCTCACGCTGGTTCGATCCTCAACTCTCATCAGCCCGCCATCCGCCATCGCCGGAACCCTGCAAAACAAGAGATATCATTACAAAAGACTTTTAAGACATTTGAAGTGCCCAGAACTTACCGTTCGTGCAGTTAACGGCAGACAGCAGTCCTCTGAGGTCAAGAGGCCTGCACCCTTATCCAGTGAAGAAACTGGTTACGGCACCCTGCCCCGAGGCAGATGGAGAGCTCGGCGTTCACTTACCTAAGGTGAGGGCGTTAACCTTTGGGGTTCTACAGGAGAAGAGAAAGGGAGGAGGAGAGAGTCACCCAATAACTCCAGTTCATTAATCCCATATTTTCTATCTGCAGACATCTTACTCTTCGAGTCAGACATACAGTGCACAGAGGTCCAACCCAAAGAGCCAACCGTGTGTTACACATCACCTTTGAAGATACGGCATTCACCCAGTCAAGACCGGCGCCTCTGCGGGAATCAGTTGAGCGTTACAGGTCTGAGGCCAACAGGGCCTGGATTTCACTGACTCTGCCAGCGGAGGTGAGACCCACTAAGAACGCTGTCTTAATGGTGACCAGCCTGATGTCTGTGGTCGCCACTGGCTCGAAAAGTTTGTGTGACAAGGCGCCCAAAACCACATTGAGGTCCCACACGGGGTGTGGCTTCTTGATGGGCTGGTAGAGCATGGACAAGTCCGCCAAATGCTTTTTGATTATTGGGTTGGAAGAGGAAAAGGTTTCCTTCTCCGAATTTCAATACGCCCCTATGGCTGCCAGATAGGTGCAACATGTGTCCACCTGCACGCCTGAGTGAGCGAGGTGCGCCAAGGAGAGCACATCGTCCAGCATGCACGTACAGGGGTCTATCTCCTTCGAGTTGGCCAAGTGACAGAATCTACTCCATTTACTCTTATATTGGCTCCTGGTAGCCTTGCTCCTGCCGCCCTGAATGAGCTCGAGGTTGACCAGAGATAGGTTCAGGTGCATGAGGGTGATCTGCACAGGAACCACGCTGCGAGGGCTAACTTCTGAGGAGCAAGGTGGAGTACCTTGCCCTCCTGCTGGGACAGGAGATGTGCTGGTCCCACGGAAGGTGAATGGGTGGTCTGTCTGGTTCTCTGAGCACGCAGTCTCGCCAGCCACTAGGGGACTATCAAAATGATGCTGAGGTGACCAGCTTCTTTTATCCTGCGGATTACCCTGGGGACCAGGGGTGTGGGAGGAAAGGCATAGGCTACCATGCCCTCCCATTGAATCTGCAATGCGTCGACCAAGGAGCAGGGGCCCTGCCCCAGCCAAGGTGTGAACTGATGGCACTTCCTGTTCTTCCATGAGGCAAACAGATCCACCTGAGGGTGGACCCATGTGTCGAAGACGACCTGAAGCACTTGGTCGTTCAATTGCCATTCGTAACTGTCTGCTCCCAGTCTGCTGAGCCTGTCCTCTTCCAAGCTGGCCTCCCCCGGACAGTGGACGGCTGTGAGGTAGATATTGTTCTCCAGGGTCCATTCCCACATGCTGACTGCTAGGCTGCACAGTGGAAGGGGACTGGTACCCCCCCCTGCTTGTTGACATAGTACATGCTGGTGGAGTTGTCGGTCTGGATAAGTACTGTCCTGCCTCCAATGAGCGGAAGGAAGACTGAGGGCTAGCCAGATGGCCCTGAGCTCCAGCCAATTGATTTGCGACACCTGTTCCTGCCAGGTCCAGACTCCGTAGATGCTGAGGTTGTCTAGAGTGGCACCCCAACCTTCCAGGGAGGACTCTGTAGGGATGGTGAGCTGCAGGGTCGGCTGCCGGAATGGCTTGCACCTCCGCAGGTTGCAGTCCTTGGACCACCATGAGAGGTCCGAGTGGCGAGAAGGCGGTATGCTGACCAGCTACGCTTGGGAGCCGCCCTCCTCATTCCATAAGGCTGAGAAGTGAAGCTGTAACCTCCTCATCCTGAGTCTGGTGTGGGGCACGGCCAGTAGAACCGCTGCCATGATACCTAGTAAGTGCTGGCACCACCAAGCCAAGGTCACTGCTCTGTTAAGGAAGTGCGCAGTGGCCCTCTTGATGGCTGTGATCTCGTCCTCTGAGGGAAGGACCTCTTGGAGCTCGTATCCTAGATGAGGCCCAGGAGGGGAGTAGTTTCTTACCTGTAACCTTCATGGATTCACATTCTGTGAATATTCCCCGTCGTCAGGCTGGGAAACCTCGGTCACTTTAACCTAGCGTTTTCCTGTGGAAAACTTCAACACTTTAGTGTCCTATCAAAGTCCTTTTTGGGTGCTTTAGTCCCCACCAATAGGACGTAGGGTATAAATAGCCCGCTCCCACGACTTCCCTTTCCTCCAAAGTAGAAGGAACCCGAACCAGGTTTGCCTACAGCGGCGGGGGCATGTGAATCCATGAAAGATACCAATGCTGGAGAAGAACAAGTTACTTCTTACCTTGTAACGTTCTTTCGATGGGATGTTCCTCCGACGTATTCCTTATCTTTGATAATACGTTTCCAGCTTGCTGGCCTCGGAAATGTTTTCTGTAGAGGGCGCTGCGCGTCGACCTGCGCCGAGTCGATGTCCCTTGACGGCCACCGTATCAGTGCTGACATCACCATGCCCATAAATAGCCACGCGCTGCGTCCGTTGCTCAGTTCCGTTTTGTAGCATAAGAAAAGTCATGCCTGAATTGGTTATTTACCTTGAAGGAGCGTAAGCTGCAACCACAAGGGTAGTATTACTGCGGGGATGGATGGGAGGGGCGATAAGGAATATGTCGGAGGAACATCCCATCGAAAGAACGTTACAAGGTAAGAAGTAACTTGTTCTTCGAAGGGATTGTGTCCTCCGACGGTTTCCTTATCTTTGATAGACTCCAATAGCAGTGGCATGTGATTGGAGGTGGGAGTAAGAATGTTATGTATCCCTTTAGGGATGGACCGAATGTAATACGGCCTTGCCAAATCTGGTCTCTTGACTAGTGGAGGAATCCAGGTTGTAAAATGTTGTGAATGTATGTGCGGACGACCATGTGGCAGCCGCACATATGTCTCGGACCGGTACCCCTCTTTGGAGAGCCGAACAGGCTGCGATACCCCTGGTTGAATGAGCCCTAAGATTTTGGGGTGGCTCTTTCCCTGCCAGGTTATAACATTCCATAATGGCCAAAATAATCCACCTGGAAATGGTTTGTTTTGTTATGGGTAGTCCCAACTTGTGACCTGAGTATCCTAACAAACAGTTGGTCTGCTTGCCTGAGCCTAGCCATTCTGCCGATGTAAAAGCTGAGAGCTCGCCTTGGGTCCAGCCTATGTAGCCTTTCTTCCTCTTTTCCCGGATGGGGAGGAGGGTAGAACAAAGGTAAGGTAATTTTCTGAGTAATATGAAATTCAGAAACCACCTTTGGGAGGAAATTAGGCTTCACCTGTAGGACAACTTTGTCCTTGTGGAAAATTATATGTGGGGGTTTACAGGAGAGAGCTTGTAGCTCGCTCACCCTCCTAGCAGATGTTAGTGCTACCAATAGGACAGTTTTAAGCGTGAGAAATCTCAGCGAACAAGAGTGAAGTGGTTCGAATGGAGTGCCCATTAGGAAGTTTAAGACTAAATTTAAGTCCCATAAGGGAACCTGGAATGGTTTTGGAGGATAAACATTAGTTAATACCTTGAGAAATTGTATCACTAGAGGTAGTTTGAAATACGATGGTTCCTCGGCAGTGCGCTTGAAGATAGAAAGCACTGCGAGATAGCCTTTTACAGTGCCAACTTGAAGGCCTGAGTTTGCCAAGTAGAGTAGAAACGATAACAACGTTGGTGTACCACATGAAAAAGGGTCGATATACTCTTCCCTACACCAGCTGCAACGGCAGCGGTATAAAGACTTTGTTGCTGGGCTTCTGGCCGAAAGCAACACCTCCATGACGTCATCAAGGAGGTCCCAATCCTTGTACCTCACCCTTTCAGAAGCCAAGCGTGAAGGTTGAGGGTTCTGGTGTCTGGACGGAGGACCTGACCTCCCTTCTGCGGGAGAAGAATCTCTTTGAATGGAAAACGGATTGGAGGGCAGATGGAAATATCTAGAAGGTACGGGTACCACGTTCTCCTGGCCCAGTCCGGGGCAATTAGGATCATGGTTTTCCAGAATCTTCTCAACCTCCTGATCATTTGAGGAATAACAGGGACTGGTGGAAACGCGTAGAGGAGTGGAAACTCCCAGTCCACTAGGAACGCGTCTCCTAGAGCTCCTCTCGGGGGAAATTCCCTTGAACAGAACAGATCGCACTTCCTGTTGGTGCTTGTGGAGAACAGATCCACCTGAGGGGTTCCCCAAAGGGCGAAGATCTCTTGAAGGACTTCCTGAGCTAGTTCCCACTCGTGGGAGACTGTGCCCTGCCTGCTCAGAGCGTCTGCTGTCAAGTTCTTCTCTCCGGCTAGATGGACTGCCGAAAGAGAGATTCCTTCCAGAATTGCCCAAAACCAGAGCTGCATTGCCCCTCTGCACAGTGGCAGTGATCCTACGCCTCCTCTTGTTGAGATAGTGCTTGGCCACTGTGTTGTCCGTCATTATCAGGACATTCTTTCCCTGTACGGATGGCAGGAAAGCTTTCAGCGATAGTCTGATCGCTCTCAGCTCCAATAGGTTGATGTGTAGTCTGGACTCCAATGGAGACCAACGACCGCTGATGGTCAAGTCGTTGGCATGGGCTCCCCCACCCCATGAGTGAGGCGTCTGTGACTACTGTTATCTCCGGCCATGGTTGCCAAAACAGTTCTCCTTTCAAGATGTTCTCTGGATAGGCCCACCATTGAAGGTCGCGGGCTACCTTGTCCGGAATCCGGAGGAGATCTGTCATTCTCCCTGAGAATTGTGACCACTGAGTTCTCAGTGCCCACTGAAGAGATCTCATTCTCAGGCGAGCCTCTGGCACAAGGAAGATGCAGGATGCCATGAGGCCTAGCAACCTCAAAAAGTCGAAGGCTGGGAGATGTTGGGCATTTTTAAATTTGTTGACCATCTGCAGAATATCTTGAGCCCTCACCTCTGGTGGCGAGGCTTTTCCCAGGGAAGTGTCCAGGACCGCTCCTATGAACTGGAGTCTCTGTGATGGTATCATCTGTGACTTCTTTAAATTGAGGGAGAAGCCCAGCTTGTGAAGGAAGTGGCAGACATAATCTAGCTGGATCTGAGCTTGTTCCGAAGATACTGCTCTGATCAGCCAATCGTCCAGGTAGGGGTAGACGTGGATCCCTTCCCTCCTTAGACTTGCAGCCACTACCGACATTAGCTTGGTCAAGACCCTCGGGGCGGAGGTCAGCCCAAATGGCAGAACTCGAAAATTGATAATGAGAGTCGCCAATTGCGAACCTCAGGTATTTCCTGTGTTTGAGATGGATTGGCACATGGAAATAAGCATCCTGAAGGTCCAGAGATACCAGCCAGTCCTGGAGCTGGAGGGCCTGAAGGATCTGAGAGAGAGTTACCATCTTGAATTTGTCCTTCCTGAGGAACTTGTTCAATTCTCGTAACTCCAGGATGGGTCTCAGTCCTCCGTCTTTCTTTGGTATGAGAAAGTAGGGGGGAGTACCAGCCCTTGTTCCTGTCCGCTAAAGGTACTGGTTCTATGGCACCTTTCTCTAGCAGGTCTATGATCTCCTGCAAGAGGAGCAGATCTGGAACTTTTAGAGAGCTGTGCCCTGGTGGATGACTCTGAGGGATGTGTAGAAAGGGTAGGCAGTAACCCTGGGCAACTGTCTCCAATGCCCAAACATCTGACGTTATAGCCTGCCATTCCGTCAGATGGTGAGTTAACCTGCTCCCTACAGGTGTTTTGTGTGGAGAGGCCTCAGAGTGGTTTGGGGGCGGCTGATGCAGATGGCGAGGGTAAAGAGGCACCTGCTGCTGCTGCGGCTTTACTACTTTTGACCCGTCCACCTCGGGTAGGTCTTCTTTGGCCTCTTTGAGCCGGCTGTCCTCTGCCTTTCCCGAATGCAGAATAATAGCGAAAGGACTTTCCTCTTCCAGAGGTTCCTGAGGGGAGAAAAGGAGTTTGGTGGATTGCAGCTCCTAACGATTTTGCCGCTGATTTAGATGTCTGCAACTTTTCCAGACTCATCAGCCTTCTTTCCAAATAAAGAGCCGTCAAAGGGCATATTCAAAAGTCTAGCCTGTACATCTGGAGCAAAGCCAGACTTTCGCAACCACGCATGCCTGCGGATTGATGTACTTGCCGCCATGGCCCTGCTGATACTGTCGGCAGAATCGATACCAGTTTGAAGTGATTCGCACATGGCATCTTTGCCATCTTTAATAATGTTAAGGAAGGCTTCCTTTTCCTCTACTTCGGGTATGCAGTCAGCCGCTGATGAAGCACACTCCCACAGTGTGTGACTGAACCTGGCGAGCGTACAGGTGGTGTTGATGGACTTCAACGCCATACTACAAGCAGAGAAGACTTTCTTCACCATAGAATCGTACCTCTTGTCATCTCTATCCTGTGGGACAGTAGGGTAAGCGGTCCTACTGCTAGATGAAGTTGCCGCTTGGACCACCAGGCTCTCTGGAGTCGGGTGTTTTGATAAGTATTCAGGGTCAGCAGCCGCTCCCCTATACTTGGCTGACAATCTTTTATTGACCGCAGGGATAACTTCAGGAGTTTCCCAATTAGATGCAATTTTCCTTTGTAAGGCTGCATGGAAGGGGACCACAGGGTCCTCCTGTGGACCTTTGTCTAATTTGTCTGTCAGGTCATCCTGTTGAAAAACAGGCAAAGGCGCAGACCAACCCATAAATTCAATAATTCTTGCCATAAGGGTTCTATAGGGTGTTTCGGCATGTTCCCCTGGGTCTGGCTTAACAAATTCCACTTCTGGGGAAGTGTCCAGCCCACTTGCCTCATGTAGTGACTCCTGTAGGTCCTTCAATCTTCTTTCCTCAGAGGTGAAATCCTCTGAAATAGGCAGTGTGGTCCTCTGCAACCCAAATGTTTCCTGGTCAGAATCTTCCCCCTCTTCATAAATTGAAGATAGTCCAGGGTACTCTGACCTCTGAAATGGTATAAAACCCATCTTTAAGGCAGAAGGAGCCAAACTCGTCATTATTGGGCGTGAAAACGTCAATGTCGTTGACGCCGATGTGACCGGCTTCGAAGGCGCAGAGAACAGCGTCGAGAAGACTGGAAGAGGTCTCAAAGAACTGGAGAGGATCGGGATCCTACTCAAGGATGTCGACGACGGTCTCGGCGTCGAGCCGCAGGCCCTTGGATGCACCGTTGGCTGTGGAGTAGCCTTGGTCTTCTCTTTCATCGGCGTCGGCGTCGACGTTGGCGTCGAGTCGATCGGCCGATGCGTCGAAGAACCCTTCGACAACGGCATTGATTGCGCCGATCCATGCGTCGAAGGAATCTTCGACGACGGCGTCGAAGATGGTGCCTTCTTACCCGATGGCTCGTGGCGCTCTCGGGTGGAATGTTTCGCCGGGTGCAGCGACTTGCGGCGTTTTGATTTTTTGGGTTTTTCACTCAGGGTATCACCCTCAGCTGTCTTCGAGGGGGGGTGAGGCCGCTTTCTCGAAGACGCTTAATATTTTCTTTCTGAATTCCTCCCACTCAGCCTGAGAGCTGTGTTTTGTGGGACAGGAGACCCTTTCTGGGGAAACAGAAGACGATGAGGAAGGGGATCTTCAACGTCTCTTTTTTGAGTGTCTTGATCTCGACGAATGATGGGAGCTACTTCGAGATCTAGAATGGGAATGTTTTCGACGGTGAGGAGACGAATGCTTCGACTCAGCCGAAGAAACCTTCGAGGAGGTTTTGACTGACTTACCTCTCTCGAGCTTCCCGTTGTGCTCCTTCAAGGCTTTCGCTGTCATGGACATGCAGTCCTCACGCTCCGAACAATGGTGCTCGGCTCCCAAGCACCACAAGCAGATCCTGTGTGGATCCGTTATCGAAATTTTTTTACCGCAGTCTCTACATTTCTTGAAGCCGGATTGCGGCGTCGTCGTCGGTTCCGATGAAGATGCCATCGAGAACGAGTTGGTATTTATTCGAGTAGATATAGAGGGTTATCCTGACTGAACTGAGCAACGACGTTCCGAGGCCCCACGAAGCACGGAAAAATGGAACTGAGCAACGGACGCAGCGCATGGCTATTTATGGGCATGGTGACGTCAGCGCCGATAAGGTGGCCGTCGAGGGACATCGACTCGGCGGACGTCGACGCGCAGCACCCTCTACAGAAAAAATTCCAGAGGCCAGCAAGTTGGAAACGTATTATCAAAGATAAGGAATACGTTGGCGGACACAATCCCTTCGAAATGGAGTTACAGTTAAGCAACTACTCCCTTCTCCAGCATTGGATCTTTCATGGATTCACATGCTGTGAATAGATTACATAGCAGTACCAATCATGCATGGCGGAGTGTAAAAGGCAAACCAATGAACAAAATGTAATCACATATATGAGACAACAAACCCAACAAGTGACAAAGTTCAAAATAAACACCTCAAAGCTGTGGGGCTTACCTTATTGGAACAGGCTTTGCAGGACCGCGCATCCCACCTGTACATCATCACTATGCTGCTGCCCCAGACAGTAATGCCGGGTGAATTATGCGGCACCACCCAGGAGGCCGCCCGGCAAATGTCCACCAGCGGAATCCCCGACCATAACGACGAAGCCGTGGACCTCGTCGAGTGAGCCTTAGGATCCCTCCTCAAAGGCTTTCCAGCTTTAGAGTGGCACAACAAAATACTAGAGGACACCCAACGTGAGAGTCCCTGTTTGGAGATAGCCTGTCCCTTGTTGGACGGACCATAAGCCACAAACAGCTGCTTTAACTTCCTGCAGTCCTGAGTTTGATGCAAATAAAACTTTAACACCCTCTTAACGTCCAGATAATGCAGTGCCCGTTCTGCAGGATTGGACGCAGGAGCAAAAAATGAGGGCACACCAATAGAAGAGAGTTTGTGAAATGTCGTTGGCACTTTGGGGATAAAGTGTGGGTTAGTGGCCAGAATAACCTTATCCTTCAGGAATCTCAAGTATGGAGAGTCGACGACCAATGCCTGCAACTCCGATATCCCCCTGGCCGAAGTAATTGCCACCAACCAAAAAAGCCACCTTCCATGACAGACACTTTAAAGGAGTCATCGCCATCTGCTCAAAGGGCGGTTCCATAAGAACCGAAAGTACCACATTAAGGCTCCATACCGGTGCAAACTTCTTCATAGGAGGAAAAGCTCGAAATAACCCCTCAAAAAATGCTTCACTATCACTAAAAAGAGGAGTCGCATGACGCCTCCGAGTAAACCTGGATATCGCAGCCAAACGTACCTTAATGGAGGACAATGCCAGGCCCTCTTCCGCCAAATGCAACAGGTAAGGGAGAACCTGCTCTGGGGAAATGTTCAAAGGGTCAACCCCAGGCTGGGCCACACACCACACGTAAAACCTTTCCCATTTACGTCCGCATGAGCTATTCGTGGACGGTGCCCTTGCTGACTCCAAAATTCGTCGACTGTCCCGGGAAATACCTAAATGGCCGAACTCGGAGTAGTCAGGAGCCAAGCCGAATCGGGTCTTCCATCGACAAATGAAGGATATCAGAGAACCACGTCTGCCTGGGCCAGAACAGAGCCACCTGAATCGCACAGCATTGCTATCTCCGAATCCACTGGAGGATCCGCCGAATGAACGGAAACGGGGGAAATGCATACGCGAACCGGGAACGAGAACGCATCCCCCAGAGACTCTGGATGAGTCCTTCTGCTGGCAAACTCCCGGCACCGCTTCATTTCGACAGTTGCAAAAAGATCCAATGGGGGATGCCCTCATTTCCAGATCATCATTGAAACATGTTACTCCTTCAGCTTCCATTCGTGCAGCTGGCCGGCGTCCCTGCTGAGCGCATCTTCCTGAACATTCAACACTCCCGGCAGATGATAGGTCACAATGCTGATCTCGTGAGCCAGTGCCCAAAGCCAAATGTCCTGCGCCTCCTTCGACAGGACCCTGGAATGTGTGCCCCCCTGTTCCCTTAGATAAAACATCATGGTGGTATTGTCCGTCAACACCCTCAACACCGAACCACGTATGCGCGGCAGAAACGACTTGAGGGCCCAGTCTACCACTCTCAACTCGAGCACATTGATGTGGAACAGAGATTCCTCCCGAGATCGCAGACCCTGCACCTGTGAATCGCCGAGATGAGCCCCCCATCCCATCTGAGAGGCATCTGCCACAATCGTAAAGTGGAATTCCGGCTCCAGCAACGGCATGCCCCATACCAGATTGGCCGTGCATGTCCACCAGCAAAGAACATCAACCAGACTTCCGTTGACCACCAACTTGACGGACCAAGACGCGCGCCTCTGCGCCCATCGGGCCGCGAGGAACTTGTGCATCGGCCTCATGAAGAGACGACAGTTTAGCAGTAGCGGAATACACAAAGCCATGGCCCCCAGCAATGACATGTAGCTTCGGACCGACACCCTTGTACCTTCCTTCCACTATCCTGCCCTTTGAAGCAACTTCTTGACACGCTCGCTGGAGGGCTTCACCAGATTGTGCCGGGTGGGAAACTCCACACCCAGAAACACCAATTCCTTGGACGGTGTCAAACGATTTTTTGAGGTTGATGGCAAATCCCAGTCGTTGCAAAAGCTGTATGGTAGCCCCAAGACTGTCTTGCACCCTCCCCAGTGATAAACCCCTCACAAACCAGTCGTCCAAGTAGGTGTATACATGATGACCTTCCCATCGGAGGAACACCGCCACTGGTGCCAAACACTTTGTGAACGTCCTGGGAGACGACTTCAAGCCAAACGGGAGGACCCGAAACTGGTAGTGTTCCTCGCTGACTACAAACCGCAGAAACTTGCGGTGCCGTTGACGCATAGGAATGTGAAAATATGCATCCTGTAGGTCCAATGACGCCAGAAATTCGTCCGGCTGTACCGACCTGATAACGACCTGAAGAGTGAGCATCTTGAACTTCAGGCGTTGCAGAGTCTTGTTCAACGCCTGAAGATCCAGACTGGGCCGCCACTTGCCGTTGGGCTTCTTCACCACAAAGTAGCGGGAAGAAACCCTTTGCCCCGCTTTGCCACCGGCACTGGTTCTATAGCTCCTTTCTCCAGCATAAGAACCACCTCCTGCCACCGGATTTTAAGATGTGGTTTTAAGACATACACTGGTGGAATGGTAACCGGGGGACACTTGAACTCCAATAAGTGGCCTAGACGCACCGTGTCCAACACCCAACAATCTGATGTTATTTTTCTCCACTTGTCCATGTGCATAGCCACCGTGCCCCCCAGTAAATTGTCCTGAAGGCAGTCATTGTTGCGGCTTAGCTTGCCTCCCTTTAAAAGCGAAGGACTACGAACCCCTCTTCCGCTGAGCCTGGGAGTCCCCACTCTTCTGCGCCGACTGGGCTGACTGTCGCTATCCTTGCGAGGAATAACTGGGCCGACTGCAACCACGATCCCTGCTGGAAGCAAACCGGGCATTACCTGAAGCACCCCGGAATGGGCGAAAAGAGCGCCCACTCTGAAAGGAACCTAAGGACTTTCAGGGCTTCATCTATCTTTTCTCCAAACAAGTGCTCTCCTTCACAGGGCATGTCGATTACTTTGTATTGTACTTCCGGCTGAAAGTTAGTGCATTTTAGCCAGGCCTGTCATTGAAGCACCACCCCATTGTTAATCTACTTAAACCCAGACTCGGACAGGTCCACAGCAATATTTATGCTGTGGTTGGAGGCCTCTTCACCCTCACGCACCAACAGCATTGCGTCCTTGCGGTGCTGCTCCAGCAGATGTTCCAGAATAGGGGCCAGTCTATGCCACATTTCGCGATCATCTCGGCCCATGATCGCCAAGGAATTAGTCGCCTTGACTGTCGTCGCCACAACAGTCAAAACCTCCTTCCCGAAAGCGTCCTGCCTCCCGACCTCACTATCCAGAGGAGTAACACACTTGTGTTGACTTCTGGCCTTCCGGCTGGCAGCCGCCGACACCACTTACTCAGGCGGGGGCTGTGACACCAAGCATTTTGGGGTAGACTCCGGGGCCTTAAACTTCTTCTCAAGCCGACCTTTGACGGCCTGCTCCGAAAATGGATGGCGCATCGTGCGCAGGCCCTCCTGCCACACATGGTCAAGAAAAGGCACGGAGAGGACAGCCTTCCTTCTCTTGCCTATATGAACGAACAGGAAGCAATCATTCCGCTGCTCTTCTGGTGCCAATCCAAACTCCACACACACCTTAGACATCATGGCGTGGAATGCCCCAATATTATCTGGGTGGATGGTTGCGCTGGACTCAGAGGCTGTTCCACCTCCACGTCCGTATCCCATGCGTCGTCCCTCGTCAGCAAAGACGAAACAGTAGATAAGGTGTCCCGCGGAACATTCTCTTGCTCAGACTCCGGTAGCTTGACCTTCCCTCACCGGCAACGGCACTGGCAACCGTGCCTGAGAAGACTTCCTCTGAGGTGCACCAGGAACCTCGACCACCGGCACCGCCCGGTTCACATTAGGAGGAGGCAACCTCGCATCCAGCTGACCCAACAACGACTGCAGCGTGGACAGTACTTGGCGGAACAAAATAGACTGTGGGTTACCCATCGGATAATCTGCTGGACCAGCGCCCATTCCACTGGAAGTCGAAGGCCCCACACTTTGGAGGCCCAAAGCCGACGGGCCCAGGACACGATCCTGGTCGTCGTCAACCTCCGATGACACTGAAAAAGTCGCCAGATTGTGATGCAGAATGTTGTCAGGAAGAAGAGAAACAAAGGGAGAAGACTGCCACGCCCCACTCGTCGACAACAATCCTTCCATGTCCACTTGCGTGGAAGAGAACAGCAGCGGTCCACTGTCAATCACTGTCATCGCCAGAGCCGACACCACCACCGTCGATGACAAGATTGTAGCCTGCAGTACAACCGCCGACGGGTCCACCGTTGACGAGGTCGACGTCAGCACCGCCTCCATCTGCGTTGACTTCACCGGAGACTCGGCTTTCTTGGTAGCACTGGACCGGAGTTTAGAAGACTCCCGGCTGGAGGACGACTTTTGATGGTCCCCGGAAAAGGAGTGCTTCGATGACGATTCCTTCGGCTTGGACAAGCCCTTCTCCTGTGCCGTCGACTTCTCGGGCCTACTACCAGACCCCCGGGAATGGTCTGAACGGCCATGCTTGGATGAAGATGTATCCTTCAACAGTTGCTTACTCGAAGAAGATTTACTGCTCTTCCTCACCTCCAACGCAGGCAAAGCAGGACAATATTTCTTGGGCGGAGGCTCGGCCGACGCCACATGGCGATGTTCCGCAGACTTCACATCCCGCTCCAAGGACAGACTCCGGACCGACGCCACCTCAGAAGCTGGGTACATGCCCTCATTGAGCCAACAGATGAACAAGTTACTTTCTTACCTGGTAACGTTCTTTCGATGGGATGGTCCGACGACTTATTCCATATCTATGACAGATAATGTCCACAGCTATGCTGCTTCGGAAAATCTTTGGCGTCTGCGTCCTGCGTCGATGACGTCAATGCGCCGTCCCCGAGGACCTCCTCCGACGGCCGACGTCACCCGATGTGATAAGTAGGACGCACAACGCCCGTAGCCTCAGTTGTAGTTTTTTCCTCCAGAACGTGCGACACCAGTTTTCTGCCAGTCAGACACACAAGGCCTTGCGGAACGCAAGCTGCAATCGCAAAGAAATTCTGCAGCGGGGAAGGTAGGGAAGGAGCGATATGGAATACGTCGTTGTACCATCCCATTGAAAGAACGTTACCAGGTAAGAAAGTAACTTGTTCTTCGAGGGGATTGGGTCCTCTGAAGTATTCCATATCTATGACAGACTCCCAAAGCAGTACCAAGCAAGGAGGTGGGAAAAGAATTTAGAACACAAATTTAGCATGCCCAATCAAATTGCGGAATAAAGGACTGCCTTGCCAAAGGCTAGATCCTGCCCTCGGATGGAATCGAGGTAGTAGTGACATACAAAAGCATGTACTGAAGCCCAGGTGGCTGCATCACAGATGTGACGAATAGGAACACCCCTCTGCAGGGCAGTAGACGCAGCCACTCCCCTGGTAGAATGGGCCCGCAAACCAGCCGGAGGGTCCTTACCCGCCAAGCGGTAACACTCGGAGATAGCTAAAATAATCCAACGAGACAAAGTCTGTTTCTTCACAGCTTGTCCCAAACGCTTTCCAGCGTAACCAATGAAAAGTTGATCGTCCACTCTGACCCGAGTCATGCGCGAAATATAAAAGCTCAACGCTCTCCTAGGATCAAGCCTATGGAGCCTCTCCTCTTCCTTACCAGGATGTGGAGGAGGATAGAACGCTGGAAGAACAACCTTCTGGCTCAAATGAAATTCCAAAACCACCTTCGGAAGAAAGGAAGGACGAACTCTAAGGACAACCCTGTCCTTATGAAACACAGTGATGAGTGGCTTAACTGAAAGTGCCTGTAACTCACTCACTCTGCGAGCGGAAGTAACCGCAACCAAAAACACAGTTTTCAGAGTTAACAGTCTCAAAGGGCAGGAATGCAAAGGCTCAAACGGAGCACCCATAAGGAATTTCAGAACAAGGTTCAAATCCCAACCGGGCACCAGAAAGGTGACGGAGGGAACACATTAGTGAGCCCTTTCCAAAACTGAGAAATTAAAGGAATCTTAAAATAGGAACACTCTTCAGATGAGCGCTTAAATATGGACAGCGCCGCCAGGTAACCTTTAATGGTCCCCACTTGCAAGCCCCTGTGGGCCAAGGAAAGCAAAAAAGCCAGAACCATTGGAATGTCACACTCAAAAGGATCCACATTTTTAACTCTGCACCAGTCGCAGAACTTTCTCCAACGGCAACGGTACAGAGACTTTGTTGCCAGCTGCCTGGCCGAGAGCAACACCTCCATCACGTCTTCAGGGAGGTCCCAATCCTTATACCTCAACCTTTCAGAAGCCAATCGTGAAGGTTGAGAGATCTGACCTCTGGATGGAGAACCTGACCCCCCTCCCGTGAGAGCAGATCGTCTCGGTAGGGAAGACAACGTGGAGGGCAGATGGACAAGTCGAGAAGGTCCGGGTACCATGTCCTCCGGGCCCACGCCTGAGGAATGAGGATCATCCGGGAACCGAACCTCCGTAACCTCCGCAGTACTTGCGGGATGACGGGGACTGGAGGAAACACGTACACAGCAGTGGGAATGACCACTCCACCACGAACGCGTCTCCTAAGACTCCTTTTGGAGGAAATTCCCACGAGCAGAAACTTTCGCACTTCCGGTTGTCATTGGAGGCGAAGAGATCCACTTGAGGGGTCCCCCAAAGGGCAAAGATCTCCAGGAGAATCTCCTGAGCCAGCTCCCACTCGTGAGAGATTGCGCTCTGCCTGCTCAGAGCATCCGCCGTCTCGTTGTCGTCTCCGGCCAGATGAACAGCCGAGATCGAAACTTCCTGCTGTACGGCCCAGAACTCGAGTGAGCCTGCTCCCCCCCTTTTTGTTGAGGTAGTGCATGGCCACCGTGTTGTCCGTTAGAATCAGGACACTCTTTCCTCACACAGTCGGCAAAAAAGCCTTCAGGGCTAGCCCGACGGCCCTCAGCTCCAACAGATTGATATGGAGTCTGGACTCCGACAGAGACCAACGACCACTGACTGTCAACTCGTTGGCATGAGCTCCCCATCCCATGAGGGATGCGTCCGTCACGATCGTCACCTCCGGCCAGGGCAGCCAAAATGGGGCCCCCTTCATCAGATTGCCTTAGACGGCCCACCACAGAAGGTCCTGGGCGACCGAGGGCGGCACCTGAACAGGGTCCGACAACCTGCTGGAGGACTGAGACCACTGGAGCTTGAGTGCCCATTGCAAAGATCTCATCCGCAACCTGGCCTCTGGCACCAGAAGAATGCAGGCCGAACAGTCTCAAGAACTCGGATGCTGGGAGAGTCTGGGCAAGCTGAAACTTGTGCACCATCTGCTGAATGTGAAGAGCCCTCAGCTGGGGAGGAAAACACAGTCCCAGGGATGTGTCGAGCACTGCTCCGATGTACTGGAGCCACTGTGTTGGCGTCAAGTGGGACTTCTTTAAATTGAGGGAGAAGCCCAGCTTGTGAAGGGAGTGGCAGGTGACGGACAGATGATCCAGGACTTGCTCGGGAGAGGTTCCCCTGATCCCCTGATCAACTAATCGTCCAGGTAGGGGTAGACGTGAATCCCCCTTTCCTGAGATGCGCTGCCGCCACCACCATGAGCTTGGTGAAAACCCTTGTGGCGGAGGTAAATCCGAACGGCAAGACCCGAAAATGAAAGTGCGAGTCGCCAACCGCGAACCTCAGGTACTTCTTGTGCTTGGGATGGATCGGCACATGGAAGTAAGCGTCCTTGAGGTCGAGAGACAATAACCAATCCTGAAGTTGAAGGGCCTGGAGGACTTGAGAGAGAGTAACCATCTTGAACTTGTCCTTCCTGAGGAGTTTGTTCAAACCGCGCAAGTCCATTATGGTGAAAGGGGCCCCTAGGAGTCCCTCGTGCTATGGAGACAAGGCAATGACCATACACGAAAAGATGCGCCAGACACGAGGTTTCAAAATCCCAATGCTAGGGTTTATTGCAAGCAAAAGCTAGTATCAATTGGTCAATTCTGATCTCATGCCCCACGACGTGAGTTTCCTAGACCTCGAGGGACGCAAGAGAGCGAATTACGTACATCAGTTACATATATACAAAATGCACATCATACAATCAGCAAAGTCATGTTCAACACCCCTCTGTACTAAGTTCCTTTGAACTCGGGATGACGATGGACATATCCGACGAATATGACGATCATAATGCTTTCGATGTCTATTCTAGTAACAATGTGCAATTTAGAAAGTGCGGAGGCATCTTTTAGAACACAGTGGTTCTGTTCTTGGAAGCAATCTGTTCATGGGGGAAGAGCCACATTCCAAGCTTTACTATCTATGAGGTACTATTCGTGTCCTGGGAGCCGACACGTTATAAGGGGTTTTGCGAAGGGGGGTCGTAAGAGAAGCATAATTCAAGCCTTTAATTGTATTATTCTAACATAGTCTACCATCTTACGAGACTGGTTGGCAGCTGTGAAGTGATTAAATGCCCTGCAGCTTCCTCCCAAGGCTACAGAGAGGGAGCGTGGGCATTCCTTTCTGGGCTACTCATGAGGAGTTCAGCAAACTCTTCAGTCCCGCGACCTTGTCCTTTCATATTCAGACAACAATGTTAACAGTTGAGCAGAGTAAGCAGAATCCACAAGAATTGCAAGCTGCAAAGCAGTTTTTTAGACAGAAAGCAATGAGCAATGGTTAACAAGCAAAATGGCGATTCTGCTACGTTTAAAATGGCCGCTTGTTGGTCAAGCATAACAGTCTATATTTATATAATTTGGTGCATAAGACGGTTGGCCCATGGCCATCAAGTTACGTCTGTCATTCAAATGAAGGGTATTAATTTTTCCAGATTGACAATGGGTCTCAATCCCCCGTCTTTCTTCGAAATCAAAAAATAAGTGGAATACCATCCCTTGTTCCTCTCCGCTACAGGCACCAGTTCTATGGCGCCTTTCTCCAGCAGGGCTTGAATTTCCTGCGCACGGAGCGGATCCGGACTCTTCAAAGAGAGGTTCCCAGGTGGATTGTCATGAGGCCTCTGATATGTGTGGGTTATGATCTCCAGAACCCACACATCTGAAGTAATGGCTCGCCACTCTATAAGATGCTGCGCCAGCCTTCCCCCAACCGGCGAACCATGGGACCTTGCCTCATGACTGAGTGGTAGCGGCTGCGGCGTTGCCTGAGGGCAAAGAGGCAACTGCCCGAGCGGCCTTGGCACCTCGAGTACCTTGTTTTCCACCTCTGGCACTCTTACGGTGGCCTCTTTGACTGACAGCTCCTTTCGCTTTACTGAAGGACGAGTAATAGCGAAAGGAACCTCCCCTCCATTGTTGTCCCCTAGGACGAAACGGCAGGGAGATTGTCGAACTGCAGCGCCCAACGACTTTACTGCAGCTTTGGAGGTCTGCAACCTCTCAAGGTTCTCGTCAACCTTGCTGCCAAAAAGATGTTCACCGTCAAAGGGCATGTTGAGGAGCCGGGACTGCACATCAGGAGCGAACCCAGACTTCCGCAACCACGCAAACCTGCGTATTACGGTGCTCACCGCCATGGACCGGCTGACACAATCTGCAATGTCCAAACCCGACTTAACGGCCTCACACATGGCATCCTTGCCATCCTGAACCATAGCAAGGAAACCATCCCGTTTGTCCCCTAGGGAATATGTTCAGCCGCTAATGCAACACAGTTCCACAGTGTGTGTGTGAAACGAGACAAGGCACATATGGAGTTGGCCGCCTGAAGCGCCATACCCCCTGAAGAAAACACTTTCTTCACCCAGCCGTCAATACGTTTGTCGTCCCTATCCGGAGGGATGGTAGGATACGACACCTGCTTTGCCGGGGCCGCAGCCGCCTGCACCACCAAACTCTCCGGAGTGGGGTGCCTGGACAAGTAGCAGGGGTCGCTACTGGCTGGACAGTATTTTCGCGACAAAGACTTGCCCACTGCCGGGAGACTCTCCGGAGCAGTCAAAGCCGCCGCCACCCTTCTCTGCAGAGCCATATGAAACGGCAGCACCGGGTCAGTGGGGGGACCAAGATCAAGGATGTCGGTGAGATCATCCTGAACGAACTCCCCTGGGGGAGCCGACCATCCCAAGTACTCGGTGACCCGAGACATAAGGCGCCGGTATGAAGAATCGGCATGAGTGCCAGGCTCCGGCCTACAAAACTCCACCTCCGGAGAGGTGTCCAGTCCACTGGCATCATGCAGTGACTGCCTCAGGTCATCAAACTGGCTATGGCCCGAGAGGAGCTCATCTGGTACCGGAACCAAGCCTTCATCAGAGCCTTCATCACCCTCTGAAATGTACTCCAGGCGGTGAGAGGACGACACCTGGGGACCAACGCTAAGCCTGACCTTAGACAGAGCCTTTCTAGGGGCTAACCCCATGCCACGTCAAGTGGGCCGAACGAGTCGGCGGCGGCGTCAGCTGCAGCGCTGCCAGCATCGACGGCGTCGACACAGGCCTCGAAGCTGGAGCTCCGAGCGTGTCTCTCGACGACCTAGGCGCCAACAGGACGACCTAGGCGCCAACAGCGTTGACGTCTTCCTCGAAGACGGCACAAGATCACGCAGTCTCGAGCGCGTCGAGGACCCGGAACGGGCATGGCGAGAACGGCTATCCTTGTCCGAGCGGGACCTTTCCCGCGAGCCGTGCCGACCACCCGAGCCCAAAGGCGTACGAGCGGTCTCTCTCGACCGGTGCCGACCGACCCCACTCGGAGGCGCGGACGGACCGGTGCCCTGCGATTCAAGAATCGCTAACATCTGCTTCCCGAAGGAAGCCCATTCCTCCGGTGTCGCTTGCATGGTGGGATAAGCGACCCGCCGACGGGCAGAGTCCTCAGAAGAGGACGGGGAAGGCGACCGATGCCGGCACTTCCGGGAATGCCTCGAAGAGGTGGAGGAGTGGCGAGACCGACTCCTGGAAGGAGACCCACTGGACTTCCGACGATGACGCGGAGAGTCGCCTCTCGAGTCATCCGTCGAAAGCCCCGTAGACCTCGACTTCCTGGGCTTAGACACCTGACCTACCGACAGCTTCTTCTTGTGCTCCCGCAAGGCCTTGGCCGTGAGCGACTGGTAGTCGCCACAGTCGTCCGTATCGTGGGCCTCCCCGAGGCACCAGAGGCAGGCGTCGTGCGAGTCCATGACCGACATCAAGGACCCGCAGTCCCCGCATTTCTTGAAGCCCGGACGCGGGGTTGAAGACGAAGTAGACATCGTCACAAACAGGTTTTTCACAAAAACCGAACAGGTTCAACTAACCGAGAAGAATACAGCAAACTCCAAAGAGTCGAGGCGTACCGAGATTCACGAAGCGAACACGTTCGCGGAAAAAACGGAACTGAGGCTACGGGCGTCGTGCGTCCTACTTATCACATCGGGTGACGTTGGCCGTTGGAGGAGGTCCTCGGGGACGGCGCATCGACGTCATCGACGCAGACGCCGAAGATTTTCCAAAGCAGCGCAGCTGTGGACATTATCATAGATATAGAATATGTCGGAGGACCCAATGCCCTCGAAAAGCCGCTGATTGCGGTCCTTAAGAGTTTTCTGCGAGAACTCCTGACAAATCTCACAAGTGCCTGCCAAGTGATGGGGTTAAAGGCAGTAGAGGCAATCCATATGGCCGTCACCTTCATACACCTTCAAGCCCCAAGTAGTACAGGGCCGAAAAAGAGACTTCTGAGCCCCTGAAGCCATCATAGCTTACGATTACCAAAACGCACGTGCAAAAACACAAAGAACACAAGGTGATCCCAACAGTTTGGAGACGGTTGAAATCTGAATGGAAGACGCGGGGCGGGGCTATTTATACCCTACGTCCTATTGGTGGGGACTAAAGCACCCAAAAAGGACATTGATAGGACACTAAAGTATTGAAGTTTTCCATGGGAAAACGCTAGGGTAAAGTGGCCGAGGTTTCCTAGCCTGACAACACAGAATATTCACAGCATGTGAATCTATGAAAGATCCAATGCTGGAGAAGGTGAGGTTCTGCGTTGGCTGCAGCGGAGACTTCTTGAGGTTGATAGTAAACCCCAAGTTGTCGAGTGTGTTCATAAGTGCGGAGGAGGTGTGGGTAACTTCCTTCGGAGATCTCACCCCGACGAGCCAGTCATCCAGATACGGTGGCCCTGGGCCCTGAGGAGGGCTGTCACTGCATTTGTGAGTCTGGTGAATACCATGGTGCTGAGTTGAGGCCAAAGGGTAGTACCTTGTACTGGAAATGGCAGCCCATGATCCTGAAACATAGGAAAGAGCGATGAGGCTGCCAGATCGGGACGTGCAGATAGGCGTCCTTCAGATCCAGGGAGCACATCCAGTCTCCCCTGTCAAGTGTCTCTGCAATGAGCGCTGGGTGTTACCATCTTGAATTTTTGAAGAGGGAGGGAGAGGTTGAGGGTGGATAGGTCCAACAACTCAGGCCAGCCTGGTTCTTCTTTTGTATGGCAGAAATCCTGGAATAAAAGCCCAATCCTCTCTAGGAGGCTGGGACTTGCTCCAAAATTGCACATGGAAGGAAAGCCTGCCCCCCTAGTGGAGACACATGGACCTGAAGGGACACGTCATGCCTTTTTTCCTTCTGAGGCTGGTGCTGAGGAGGAGCACTGGAAGAAGCCCTTGCTCACCCCCCTTTTTGTTGCTTGCGACAGTGTTGACTGGGTGAAACGTCAGGTTGTCTCGACTTCCACTCCTGGAAGCCCGGGAACCCGCCGAACAACCGCCCCTTGTCCGAGCATTGATGCGACTGGGTGTACGCCTTGGGCGTGGCCTTCGTTAGGATAATGACTTCACTGTCTGCAAGCTGTTTAAAAAATATAATTCTTTGTCGGTGGTAGAGTGGAAGATGTCACTACCCTCGAATGGAAGGTCCAATATGCGTTCCTGGACATCAGGGTTAAATTTAGTACCCCGAAGCCAGAGGTATCGATATGGGCCACGGTGGATTCCATGATGTCCTGCACAACCAGCTTGGCTTCTCCTAGACCCGCCTTGAAGCGTGTCTGGCTCTGCACCGCAAGTTGCTTTAAGGAAGTCTGCTATTTCCTGCCAAAGCCTCTGGTTAGCGGCTGCCAGCACGGCATCCGCATTGGATTGATGCAGGTGCAAGGATGCGTGGAGTAGTTTCTTCTCCTCCTTGCCTAGCAGCGCCGAGGACGAGGTGGCCCCGGACAACTGAGGTTTAGAGTAGAGTGACGCCGCAGGAATCACTGAGGAATGCGGTTGAGGGTGTGCTGACAGCAAGAGTGGATCCCCCTCTGTTTGTTTATATATCTTTCTGCATCGGGACACCCGTCTTGGTAGGGGGTCCTAGAGTGAGGACTTCTGCCAAGACCGCTTCCTCTGGCTGTTCTACCTCAAGCCTGTTGTGGAAGGTCTTTGCTGACGACAGAGTGTCAGGGTCGTCGTCCTCATCTGTGTCCACCAGGATGTCCAGCTGGTTCAGAGCGGGTGGAGGAGTGCTTGGCGCCATGGGCTCCGTTGTGGGGGCGGACCCAGAGGCTGCTGCAGAGGTTGTTGTGGAACTGCCTGAACTGGCACAGCAGTCGGCATTGTGGGGGCCAGCAGGGGCAGCGGGTGCTGTGCCGGTGTCTGTGGAACTGGAGCCATGGGAGGAAGGACTATGGGCGCTGGTGGGGTGACCAGAGGGAGCAAGTCCCTGACTGCATCCCGTAGGATGACCCCCATTTGGGGGGTTCGCATCGGTGCCAGAAACCTTTCGAAGAACCTGTCTTCGGAGGTGAAGAGGTGGAAGGCGATATTGACGGAGTGGCTGGAGGCTTCTGAGGCCGGGGCGCACTCTGCTTAGGTAGCAGGGGAATCCTGCCCTGCGCCACTGATGTATAAGCTGTAGGCCACGTACCTGGGTTGACGCCAGTCCCACCTTGAAACTCGTTCACCCGCCTGCTCTGTTCCTAGGAGTGTCATTGGACGAGCGTTGTCTGGCCTGGTGGCCATTTTGTCGAGTTGCGTGCCACGTGCAAAAGTCGTGGTGCATGGATCCCTGGGTCCAGCCTCCACCAATCCACTTGGTGGTGGAGCAAGAGACCTACCCGGCACCTCAGATCTAGACCTGGAAGGCGTACTGCCCTCTGCAGTGTCCCCGGTAATGCTGGGTGAAGGCGTTCCCCTCTGACATTGAGCCGGTGCTAGGGCGTAGCCTCTCAGGAGTACTCCCGGTAAAAGAACTTTGCTATCCCTCAGCAATGATTCCGGAACGATCTAATGACCCCTCGGCTATATGGCCGGTAGCTGGACTAGCCTCAGTGTGTGCTGGTACGAGAACCCGATGGGTCCTCCCGCTCGGTCGCTTCCTCTGGAAGGAGTCGCCCTTGCGGGGTGCGATGGAAAATAGTGGCCCTCCTTTGGGCCTCGATCTCCGCTTGATGAAGTTCTTCAGGTCTTCTGGAGGCAATCCTCCACCTAGCTAGTTTGTTCTTGGGTGCGCATGGAGTCAATGCGTCGTACGCGGTACAACATTCCAAGCTGTGGTCGGGGCCAAGGCAGCAGAGGCAAAGAGCGTGAGGTTCGGACGTGGGGAAGAGCCCCTCGCAGGCTGGACACCTGCTGAAGCCACCTGAAGTCGGCATGTGCCGGGGAGGAAAGTGACGCGGGAGGACCAAGTACCTAGATGACAGATAAAAGACAAAGGTACAAGTGTCTGGAGAAGAGCGTGTGGCATTACTTGGCAGGGCCAAACCCAGGAGCGCTGGTGAAATCGGCCTGTTCCCGTCGACTCGGAAAAGGGGAGAGAGGAGTGGCGCCGGCGGGCGGAATCAGAGAAGCGCATGTTCCCAGGGCCATGCCCCTCTGTGCCTTTAAATTTAAAGGGGAAGAAGGTTTTTTCTGGTTAATAAGGTTCCGTCTCCCATCCCTACGAAAGAAACGTCCATGCAGTATGGAGGAAAGGGGACGGGACATAAGAGTCAAATTATTCTAGACATTATCATAGGAGCAGCTAACTAAGGCATGACTAGAGAAAGATGGAGAAATGTTCTAATGGTTGTTTGCAAAACTGTACATGGCAGAAACATCAAGGGAATACCCCTCCATCTAAAACTAGAAGCATCTGCATGGGTTGGACATTTCACCTTTATATATTCATGAAGTATAGAATCCAGCAGTTGCATTCCATACATAAGACAATGTGATAGTGTTTCACAAGACCATGTACATAGGGATGACTCTTTGGTATTTTCTCTGCAAGTACCACCATCTAAAATGGCCTCCCAACCAGAAAATCATTTCTGGTATTGATAATACTATGGCACACCTTTTCAAGGATCCACCAGATTTTCGGGGCCTCTGCTTACTGTAGTAATTAATGTAATTGCCAAATCGAAATTCATTGCACCTTCCTGCATATGTCCCCTCAGTGACTATTTTAAGAAGGCCAACAAACGCCTACCCATTTCCCATAGACCTATTGTCGGTATTACTTGATGCATCAGCAAAACTATTCAGCAAATTGCTCTATGATTGATTGCAAGAATACTGGAAGTAAAACTATATAAAACCAGATATGGGTTCCGGAAGATAGAGGTACTAAATCACCAGCTTGTTACATCTTTATTGTAAGGTTTTCAACATATGCACTGTGCAAGAATCACCACGATATCTTACCTAAATATGACATTTGACTGTTAAACAGTTGTGGTTCACTTTAGAGAATTCTAAGATCTGTGGCAATTCTCAATTTTCTAAATCTTGTACACCAACGCAATTGTGCTTCAGTTAGATTTGCACAAAGGTGGGCTGCACAATGTTTCATATCAACCATAGAGTTTGTCAGCGGTGTGCTCTGCCCACACTCTTGTTTACACAAACATGTTAATTATAAAAGGACCACCCTCCTAACTAACAAAATACAGTCCACAAATGGACAGACTACATATCCAAGCTTTATCTTACATAGATGGCTTCTTTGGATAGCATGTACCCCTAGAGCCGTACAAACGGAGCGCCTTAATGCCTCCTTTTACACAATCAATTCCGTTTTACAAATGTCCTTATCTACCTATCTACTCTTCTTGAAATATACACAATGATATGGCAGAACATGGTCCAAGTGTTAATATGACATCAAAGGTGATGGTAATGGGAAACAAAGACAAGCCCGGAGTTTCTTCTTTAGTGCAAAGATGGAGCAAGTGGCAACATTTGTTTACTTAAAAGTTGTGAGAAACCAGAAGCTGTCTCCCTGACTAGTCCCTGGGGATCTGTCATCCAGGTTGCCAGGACACGGCCATCGGTATTGGTTCCAGTTCCTGGGGGTGGACCAGTGCGGGAGGAACACCTGGATGGGAGTGGAAGTGGGACACCGACGGGTGAGACACGGTATCCCCTTTCTTAGAACACCTTTTCCCCATCCTACCACGTAGGATACTCAGAAACTCTAACGCCCCTGTCCCCTTTCCGATACGAACACTTTCTTACTCCACGAAAGACAACAGACTAACACCATAGCCGTTTTTCTGACATATGCCAACACAGAGGCAGGTAATTAATAATAACCACACACACCTGATGGCCCTTTCCCTTCCCCACACGGATAAAAGGTGGAGCACAAGAGCACAATACAAGCAAGGCAGACCGCACAACGCGACAGCTATTCCAGGATGGCAGTTCAAGAAGAGGAGAAAGGCGGCGAGAACCGAAGGGACGACAAGGAGATAAGCGGCCTTGCACTTTTCGAACCAGACCTGCAAAGCCTCAGTAAAAGAAATCATAAGACCGCGAACAATAGCCAGCGTGTGCTGTAGCAGATGTCAACGGTACACAGAGCCCTCCTATACTGATAACCAGTTCGGGGAGAGACGCTTGTTACTGTGGTACCGTCCTCGACTCTAGAGACAAAAAAAGCCAAGTGGTTCATCGGAGCTGGTGAGGGAGTACCGATTATAACACTGAACTGTGTTGAGCGAAGGTTGCAAGTGGCAAAATAAGGCGAATTAAAGAACTGTTACCACTGCAGAGGAAAAAGCAGCTGCAGAGGGGTCCGGTGCCATGTGGGTGCTCACTCGAAAGACTCTGGCTGATCCTCCCTTTTGTTGAAACTACCGATACCAGAAGGCCCTAGGAGAGCCACAAGGAAAAGGTGAAAGTGGCGATACAACGGTCGAGTAAAACCCCTGTACAGTTGAAAGTCTTTGACCTGCAAATAACTGGAAAGCTAAGGGAAATAAATCCTGTATAGTCATAAAGCAGAAGGAACTGTATGACTTGCAAACATGAACCCAGCTGAGGGATACCTGCAGAATGGGGTGGAGCATGATGCCTCAATGAACATTGTGTTGACATGAGAACCCGACGACGGGAGGTCCACGGTGGATCGTTTAAAAAGACATTGAGACATGTGAATGCAACAGGTGAAATCTTTGGAATAAAAGCCATAGTGAACCCAACAGAAAGAGGCTAATATTCGAGAAGGGTCAGAGTCCAGAAGAGGGGGATCCAGAGGTGTAAAGCCATCACCCAACATACATAAGTAAAGGAACTTTTTTTGTTTTGTTATTTTGAGCACATCAGGTCCTCAGAGGCAAGAGACTTGTCCCGAGCTCAAAATGTGGCGAAGGGAGACCCCCGGCTATAAGATCCTGACTTATTATTTGTGAACACTTCTTTTTTTATTTTGGGCACTTTCCCACAGTCTTTTTGTACTTTGCTGTAAGGATTGGCAATAGTTTTCTTTTAGTATAGGCCCTTTTATATGACAAGACGCCACTAGGACTGCCTTATTATTTGATAGTCATAGCTTGCTCCCATATTCGATTTAGATTAGGCGTTTTTCCAACCCATTTATACAGTTTAAAAATACACCCTTGAACTGTGAACACTTGTGTCTGTCTTTACTGTTGCCACCATGAGTTCCTTACAAAATGCACAAGTGTGGAGCGGCAACATTTGTTAAAGTTACGGGATAGTGGAGCAGTGTTTACATTTGCAAAATATTTTGGTGAAGCAGTTGTTTAAGGGCAACACTCGTTCTATTGCACGACTGCCCATGAGACATGGAGACACAGTGAATTTGCCACCTTGCAGAGAGTAGCAAACCTTTATGAGACATTTTCTAGGATCACAAGGTATGACACACCAACTCTTTGCACTTGGAAATAGGTTTTCATTAAGTTGAAGACATAAGAACCAAGCCAATCACACAATGGTAATAATGTGGATCAATGATGCATTAAAATGAACGAGCGCCCATACAGGACCTATCCTCTCGTCAGATATATTATCCTATTCCTTGATTGGCTAAACATGTTTGGATAATATAAATCACGAATATAACACCTGGAGAAATACTGAGTAATGCAATAATATGATATGTGCAATGTAATGCAGGAGTTTTTTAACTCGGTTGATGAAGCTAAAGAAATTGAGAAACCAAGTGTGCATATGTATAACATTTCATCACCAATATGTAATGCTGACGATTAAACTGGACAGTTAAACTGGCACTATGATTATATGTAACCAAGGTAAGATTAATTTTTGTTAGCTTTATCAGTCTTGTCTGAAAAACAAGGAGTTTTCAATCCATTCTGCTCAGGTGAGATTGAAAGAATAACACAATTTTTTTTCTTGTTTGAACCTTGTTTGAATCATGCTATTAGGACACCGATTGCCCTTTTAAAAACAAAACATGTTTACCAATGTGCAACACTTACATTTCTCCTACTTGCTGGGGAAAGCTGTCCAACATGGTCTGTAAATTGCTTTGTTACAAAGGCTTGGGGAATCAGGAACACTAACAATGTCTGCATACCTATGCCTGGATACGAGTTACTACTAAAACACACCATCAACCCAATCCCTAATACTCTTACCGGCAGACAAACTCACTCTGCCTCCTGGACCTAGACATCCCACTCCTGATGACACCTCCTCATGAAGCCTACTACCAAATGTATCATACTGGGCAATCTCAACCTAGGCTTCAACGACCCCGCTGATGCTAGAGCGGCTGCACTTGCACAATCACTAGGAGAAATGAATTTCTCTCAGCTAGTGTCCTCTCCCACTCACGCCAAAGGGCGCATCCTCGACTGGTCCCTTCCACCAACGCCACTATAGACATTGCCGCCATTAGCCTGGTACCACGGACGGACCACTCTCTGATATTGTTTGGACTCTCCTATCCCAAACCATCAGTCACTCTGTGAAGGCATCATGAAGCAAAACATAACAGATTCACTTTCTTAACAAAACAACTATTTTATATGTTGGTATGGATTAAGGCCTACTTGCCCAGTACAAAGGTGAGATTTCCCAACCTAAAGAAACTAAGGACAGTCTGTCAGTAAGTTCACCTTAAAAGTCTGTGTCCAAAACCTATACTTGCCCTCACAACCAAAGATATACAATGTGTAGGGATGTCAGCACCAAAAGAAACAGTGTTCAAAATAAAGTTCTGCGCTTCTTCCAGCTCTGGCTTGTTTCAACTTCCCTTTTCCCCCCCAAGTTAAAATAGTTCCACAAAAAGGCTCTGGGTTTCCTTCCCCAAGTGTAACACAGTTCCAGCATATCTCGGGGTTCCCTTCCCCAAGTTCAACACAGTTACAGTCTCTTGATTTTCAACAATATTTCCAGCTTCACCTTATAATCCTTCAAACTCCATAACAGTTCGCACAGATGCTTTCTTTCACTTCAGCACTTATAACATACAGCCTTTGTCTTCTCTTGGCTTCTTCCAAGATCAGGCTACTCGGTCCAGGCTCAGTTGTTGGACCTCACGGTCCACAACCATTGCAGGTCACGCAACCAATAATCCTTGGCACTTTGTGATGTGCTTAGTTTTCCTTGACCAACATATGCTTTCCACCTTGTACCAGTGTCAGTACTTGACATGTGCTGTGGTTTCTCCTTGGCAGTCTATTGGCTTTGCCACAACTTGCATTCACTTTTTTCTGTTGTGTATATCCTCTTCCACCACCTTGCTATCACCTTGTCCATTCAAGTTCAGCAACGTGTCTTTCACACTTGCTTTTTCACTTAGTTCATAAGTATTCATTACAGGCTTTCATTTTGTTCATCAAACCTTCTTAGCAAGAGTGACTACTTAAACTACTTATAAACGGCATTCTTATAAGCTTCCGTTAGTTGGCAAACATTAAATGTCCAATTCCCACCCCACCCCTGGAGCACACTGGTACAAGTGTTCCCTGTCTCATGCACACAGGGGATTTTGTTTGCTCCTTCAGGCGCCTTCCTTCGGTTCTCCGTGTCTCTTCTCACTCCCGGGTATGCATCGGAATCTCCAGGAAGCAGTGCTCGCTGTCAGGAAACATTCTCGAAGCGTCCCGCAGCGGTTAGGTGGTTTCAGTGTTCCTCAGCACCAGCTGGGAACACCCAGCTCTGGTAATTGCTGGGGCTCTGGTCCTTTCACAGCCTGCTTGGGCCTCAGCACTTCTCTGTCCCTGGAAAGACACAGCGTCCTCTCTGCCGGTCCTGCTCCAGCCCGCTCCTCACCTCGGAGCTGCCGCCTCTCTTTGGGCAGGTTATAATTGTAATTAATAATAATTCTAATTGGTTATTTATAACGTGCTTAATACCAAGAGGTTTGTAAGTGCAGACCCAGGGATCGAACTTGTTTTGCTCCGCGTCTTGCTTCCAAGGCGAGCATGTTGACCCTGAGCTATCCTCCCGAGACTAAATTCTGTGATAGGTTCTCCCTTCTTTTCCTGCTTGACCGTCCTTTTAAGCACCTGTTGCCTTTCAATAGGTTGCATGTGCAAGTGCTTTGCCTGACCATAATTATACCAATTAACTGGGCATGCCTGACACTCCCATAGGCATCTTCCTCGTCTCAGTACCATAGTGGTGAAATTGACAAGAAGTGCGCATCTTTCCTAGTTGCCACTTCCTCGTCCCAGTCTTAAAGGCATGTGATTGTGGGACAGTGGGTGTGTGTGGAAGGGGAAAAAGACTTACAATAACCTACGAAAGCAGGGGGAGGGTAGGAGTCATTCTCAGACGGGAAAGGGAGATACCATGTCTCACCTGAAGACATCCTCTTCACACTCCCCGAGGTCCATCCACACAGGTGACCCACCCTTGCATATCCACCTCCAGTGTCAGGATAAAAAAGCTATGTCCTTTCCCTGGCCACCTGAGAGGAAGATGCAAAGGGAGTAGATGGGAGGATGCCCTCAGGTTCCTCACAACTCCTACACCCCGGCCTAGCCAGGTCCCAACCTGCAAGCTCACGCAGGAGATACTGGAGCCCACACTTCAATCCTTGCTCAACCCTCTAATACCATGCACTAACAGACCTCAAGACCTAGCCAACCTCCATCTCCTGAGCCTCTGCTGCACTATGGACCAGCATGAGCCGCTCAAACCCAAAATACCTAAACCGCATAAACCTACCAACATCGGGTTCACTCTCCGTAGAAGCAAAAGAGTCCTTGAACACCTGGTCATACAATGGCTTTACTCAATCTATATTGGAACCATGCAGGTATATCAGATCAGACCTTAACTGATGTTATGCATATGTTAGATCTGATCAATAACAAACCTGCCATTATTGGTGTAGTGCTTGGAGGAGATCAAAATATAAACTATTTAACTGCTAAAAAGGCAGATTTAACTGATTCTGCAAAGAAATAAATGGTTGTGGCTGATGAAATATATGGCAATTTTCAATGTTGAATGGATCAATTAAAGGTGACATTTCACCTAGAGCAACATGGAGGTGAGGTAGCTCGACATCCATTATAGATTATATTTTTATCCAAAGAAATATGCTGAATAGTATTGTAAATCCTGAGGTGACTGAGCAGCCCAAAAGCTATCATGACCTACTATTTACCTGGAAGTGGCAGATACTAAATGACAAGGGACAATATTATCAATCTAAGTTGCTGCTAACAGGGGGTAGGACAGATTTAATGCATGCATGTGTACACAGAATGTAAAGTTTAACTCGGATATCGCTGACTTGGAAGACATATGTGGCCATTATGATTTTTTATAAATTGCAGTCATCTGTTAGGGAGAATTCTCTGTAAAGGCTAATTTCCCAAACCTAGTGAGTCCCCCAGCAGCTTTGCTGGATTTTTGGGGTTTATTATTTTCTCCTGCTAAGAGTGAGACTCTTTTACTCCCACTCTTAGACATGATTTGAGGTGTTCCTTTGTCTTCCCCTGTGTTTTATGGGCTATGGGGTCTTTTACTCCATAGGGTCTCATGTGTTTTTAATGTGGGTTACACAGCATCCTCCGTGCCGTAACCCAGGGGTGTCGTAGCGACCCCCAAACATAGACTCCATACTCTGAAATTGACTACTGTCTCCCAGGGCATGTAAAGTCACTATTGGCTTTACTAGTCCCAAATTATGAACAGAAACCAGTACAAACCATCATATTGTGGACATACTGGTCGGGGCAATTCGATTGCCCCGGGGTCTGTTGTTCGAGGGGGCATGTCTCCGTCCCCCCTGATCGAGTTTTGGCTGGTGGCAGTGGATACTTTTTATATTGAACCGTGAATATATCCCTATGGGATTTTCCCATTGTTCGAGGCTACCAACTTTAACTATTTAATTCCTATAGCCTCGAACATACCGCCAGGTTATTTAATATTAATTCACCGGTTGGTATTTTTTGCCAGAACTCGATTCTAAAATGGTGTTTGTGTTCTCTGTGACTCCAACCCAAGTCGAGCCCTTTGTTCCACTTTTTGGCAGGCTTCTCCACAGAAGCCTCCAAAAGTGGTGCCACTCTGTCTGGGTACCACAGGGGGTGTGGGAGGGGGTTTAGGCACCCTGGACTGAGTTGCCTTGGCAAATCAAGTCGCACTCTTGTGTGATTGGCCCAAGTGGTGAGCCGGCCGGCTCACCACTTAGCATGTTTGATTGACAGCTCGGCTGAATGAATGGGGGTTTCTTGCATAAAAGCAGGGCTTTTGGGACTGGAACTTCGGAAGTTGCCACAGGACCTGAAAATCTGAAGAGGGAGAAGCTGAGCCGACCTGCAATGACGACACCACCGGTGGAGCCCTGCTGAACCGTCTCACCACTTCCCGACGACAGAGGAGATCTTCTTACCGGAGAGTCTCTTCCCCTTGAGCTGGTGGGGACAACCAGTTCGCTTTCCTTTTCGCCTACCAGGACGTCTAGTGGTCGAATTGCCCGTGCCAAGCACCCCGGCAACCGGATAACCACTTACCACTGAACCGCGAATAAAAGGACCGCTCCTTTGAATCGAGAAACTCCGCGGCTGGTTTCTTCCCTGGCAGTACTACGACCTTCTGTTTCCCTCCCTGACGAGATCCTCTCTTCTGCCGGACGAAGCACCGACGGCAACCGCTGCCAGGAACAACTGCCCCCGCTGGAGTGTTCTCACCACTCAAGGTACTGTGTCCGCCTGGCCTCCCTTTCTATAGATTGCTACAAGGTGACAGTAAATCCTTAACCTTCTAGACTGGGCTGGTCCCTTGACCATCTAACTGGTCCCTTTCTTTTGGTCCAACTTCTTTCTGAACTTTTGAGACTTTTGTGCACTTTTCAACCATGTGACCTTGGACACATTTCGTTCCGATCCTCTTAAAGTGGATCCGACTTTCTGAACTCTAACTTCACGGTTTTATTCTGCCTCCCTCTCTTGCTGTGTTCTTTTGAAAGTGTTGGGACCTGTTTCAATTTATGCTCTGCCTTTCTCTCCCTTTTAACCGAATTATTAGAGTGCCATCTGCGTTAAGCGCTCACCGCTGTCTGAAAATAAGTGGTGCTTTACTAAAGACTTGTCTAATATTCTTTGAAGGGAGTGTATATACTTCAGTAACTGTGTTTTGAAATTGCTTGATATTAGTGCCAGTGTGTTTTTATAGATGTGTTTGTAAATAAATAATTATATATCTTTTACACCAAAGCTCTGGTCAGTGTTTGCTTGTTCTACTGTATTTACCTGCCCTATTGCGTATGCTCTGTATACTGCCTAACTCTTCTTGAGAGAAGTCTGACTGCTCAGCCACAGCTACCAGGTAAATCTGGGTGGTGCACACTGCTACCAATTGGGTTTACTGCTAACTCCTGTGGTCTTAAACTTTTTGCAGTGGTCCCTAAGGGAACTGCACAGGTTTCTGCCTAACATCATCCTATACATTAAAACTATGTTATAGGCATAAACATGTGCTTGACCCCAAAATGAGCTCCAAAAAAAGACAACTGCGGTCAGACATCAGAGCAGCTGCTCATTATGATTTGCCCTTAAGATTAAGTAAGATTCTGCATCTCAAGATGACGTATCATAACTGGTGCAAATTCCGGCGAGCCAGTCCCTTTCAACAAGATGACTACCACATGTTGAATATGATTGCTTTAAAGAATAGTGATCAAGTCTGGGCAACATGGAATAGTGCCTTTCAAAATAACCAACTTCCATTCCAAGTTAATGCTGCTCAGGAGTCTAGCTGGGTCAAGTATTATGAGCAACTTTATGGTGCACATGCGCAAGGCTATGAGTGGGGCTCAGAATTATGGAATACTGTGGATACAATTGTCTTTGAGAGAGGATATCCTGTTTCAGATATCAAAACTCAGTGGCTCGAGAGCCCCTGGCCCAAACGGGCTTACAAATGTAATGTTAAAGGTGCATCCTGAAGGCTCGGCAGACATCCTACTTAATCTAATCAATAACATAGTATGATCCCAGCAACTACCTACAACCTAGAAACAAATCTAATTATTCCCATCTTTAAAAAGGGTGATCGCAAGGTGCCCCATAATTACCGACATATATCCTTGCTCGATGTACCTGGAAAATGTTTTGCTCCTTTACTCTTGAGACTTTATATATTGGGTGAATGAAAATCAGTTTACAGATCATTTTCAAACAGGTGTTATCACAGGTTTGGAGACATCAGTAACTCTCTTGGTACTATCACTGATAAAGCGACAAGAGCAAAGACAACCAATTTACACGGCTTTTACCTGGATGCAAAGTATGGGCATTGTTTTTGCAAACAAGTCTTATGGAGGATAACTCCGCAAGGAAAATACTTTGCCTAGAATATCTTTATTGAGCTGCCATTCGTGTTCTTCTGGAAGACTATTGCTGCTCAGGGTATTTGCTAGAGTACTACGTTCCCCAGGAACATGTTGAGAGACTAGGATTATGTTCCTCTTGAGTGCCCACTTTCACATCTTTTGGGATAGTCTGGACAGACTTGGAGAACGTGTGCCTCCCTGTTTAGGTAAAACATAGCAGTGGTGCGGTCTGTAAGGACTTGTACTGTCTGACCTGCAAGGTGTGGCTGAAAGGCCTAAAGAGCCTTGAGGACTGCCAAAAGATCTAGGAAGTTGATGTCTTTGGGCTGTGGCACGTGTCCACTGGCTGTGGGCTGTTTGGTGAAGGAAGTGAGCCCCCCATCCGGCAAGCGAGGATAGTTTGTACTGGTGGAACACGGAAGGGTTTTCCACTTAGCAGGTTGTCCCCAGACCACCAGCAAAGAGCCTGTACCAGGGTTAGCGAAATAACCACTAGATCGTCCCACTGACCGCTTGCCTGAGACATGGTTTTGCTAACCTTTCCTGCATTAGGCGCAGGCGCGCTTGTGGAACCAAGTCAATGTATGAGGCCATCGTCCGAGCAAGCGGATTGCTTTGCGTACAGTTATGTGGCGACTAGTTTTGTAGTGAGGTACTTGCAAACGCATGTTTTGTACTCTTGTTTGATGGGAAAGCCAGCTACTCTGTCTTTATAATAGCCCCAAGGAATTGTTTTATTTGGCTGGGGACTAGGCTCGATTTCTTTTCGTTGAAGGAGAAGCACAGATTGAAAAGAAGGTCCATTGTCTTTTTTGTATTTTGTTTGCAAATTTGAGGAGATTCCCTGGTAATTAGCCAGTCGTCCAGATCCGGGTATACTAGGATTGACTTTCTGCGCAAGTGTGCTGCCACTACTGAAAGCACCTTTGTGAATACTCTTGGAGCCGAGGCGATCCCGAACGGGAGTACCTTGAACTGGTAGTGAACTCCCGCTATCTTGAAACACAGATATTTTCTTTGTGCAGAGAGGTTTGAAATATGAAAGTATGTATCTTTCATATCCAATGATGCCATGTGCCCCCCGCACCACTGTTTTAGGAAGGGGATTACTTCGTAGAGCGTGGTCATGCAAAACTTGGGGGGTGACATTTGGGGCTCATGGAAAGGTCTTTATTTGGCACAAGGAAGTATGGTGAATAAATACCCTTGTTTACCTGATTTGCTGGGACGATCTCTATGGCACCCTTTTCCCGCAGTGCCTTTACTTCTTCCAACAATATGCGCTTTTCATCTGGCGTCATTTTCCTCTGTCTTGGCTGGCGGTTTTTGTAACAGTTCGATACAATACCCACGTGCCACGGGGGACAAGACCCACTTGTCTGACGTTATCCCTTCCCATGCGTGGGTGAAGTGTGAAATTCAGCCTCCTACTAGAGTGGCATGGGAGGGGACCTGTAGCAGTGCGTCACTGTTTGGGAGGGGCGGAGCCTCTCCCAGATGAGGTTCTGCCTCTTCCTCTGGCCCTTTGATTTCCTCGTTGAAAACCAGAAGAGAAAGTTTGTCCTTGTGATGGGCCCCAAGATGAAGACTGTCCACCCGAGCATAGCCGGAAGAGCATTGAGCACCCTGACCCCGAAATCTTCAAGAGTTTGAGGAGCCCCGTTGTACGTAGGGCTGGTCTATCAACTGGCCATGGGATTTAAGTGTGCCATAGTCCTCCTTAGTATTCTTGAGGGCTTCTTCGACAGCCTTACTGAAAAGTACATTAGGCTCCACCGGCATGTTAATGAGGGTGACCCGAGTCCAACTTAAAACCAGACTGAGCCAGGCATAGCGATTGATTAGCGAACCTTCTGCGATGATGCGTCCTGCAGTGTCTGCTGCAGCAAGATTACTTGTTGGATACCTGCTTGCCCTCTACAATAGTACTAACAATTGCGACTTTAGGGGTTCTGGGACAGCTTCAAGTTGATGTTCCAGGTCATTCCATTTGTGGCAGCCATAACTAGCTATAAGCATAATGTTGTTCGCAATTCTGGCTTAGTATGCTGCTGAGGAGACAACCTTTCTCCTGAAAGTATAGATTTTCTTGTTTTCTTTGTCTGGTAGGGGACTCAGCCGATGCCAAGGGAGTGTCCGCCCTCTTTCTGGTAGTGGTGGCCACCAGTAAATCAGGATTGAGTATCAATGTTAAAATGTTGTGCAGCCTTCAGCAGCAGTTCAGATATTATAGTTGGTTATCAACGGGAGAATCTGCTACCGATTGGACTTGGTAGCCTGGCGACTGGGTGACGTAGATATCGTCATAGAATTGATCCTGACTATGAAGGGTCCCCTTGAGAGCCAGGGTCTTGAGACCCTGTGAGATCCTCATTGTACATGTCCTGAGAGGGGTCTTGATAGGTCGAGGCCGGGAGGCCTAGAGCAAAGGTGCTAGGCTGTTGCTCAAGGTTAGTTCTTTTGGCAGGGGGTTCCTGTGTTGAGGCCCCTGGCTGTGAGGCATCTCTAAGGGACGCTAGTTCTTCTGGATGCCTGTCCATAAAGTCCACAAACCAGAACATCCTTTTTTTAAAGTTATTAAATTCTTCCCGACTATAGTCACACAAAAGTGGGAAGCCTGGGCTGGTAGGGGTGGCTTGAGAGGGAGTCTGGTTCTTGTGGTGCATGGCCTCAGAGTGCGTCTACAGGGGAGGAAGAAATAATAGGTTACTCACCATAGTGACTAATCCACTCCTAGTCCATACCCTTTCCACCATACTGGGTGGCCATCCCTCGCTAGGACGGGAAATTGAACCCTTTTCACCAGAAATAATTCTCTTTCCCTTTAAATCTAGATATGCGCTCCCCTGACTCCGCCCACCGGCACCAATCCTCAGTCCCCTTTGACACGTCTGACATATTTCAATTGTCTAATAACAAAGGTCTGTTACGGGGGATGATGGTGGGACGTATGGAGAAAAGGGTACTATGGGCTAAAAGTACATTAGTCACTACAGTGAGTAATTTATAATTACTCCTATGTCCTGTCCCCTTTCCTCCATAGTGTATGGGTGATTACAACTGAATGCAGCCCTGGGGTGGAAAGTTGCCCCTCTAAGAAAACAAGTTCTTCAAAATTGCCTGGCCAAATGTTGCACCTGATCTGGCGCTGGCATCCAAGCAGTAGTGTTTGCAAAAAGCAGATGGGAAGCCCAGGAAGCCGCCTTACTGATCATCTGCCATGGAACGCGTCCTTGGAAGGCCACAGCTACGGCCTTGGCTCGGATGGTGTTGGCGTGCATGTTTGCTGGCAAAGACCTGTGCTGCCCTTCATACGCCTATTTGATGGCCTTCACCATACATCTTGCTATTGAAGCCTTGGAGGCTTGACAGCCTGGTTTTGACCCGCCAAATGTGATGAACAACGCATCCGATTTACGGAAGCTCTTTGTCCTGTCCAGGTAAAATCTTAGCGCACGTCTAACATCCAAACAATGCAATACCTTCTGTGCCTCATCATTTGGATCTGCAAAGAATGTCGGAAGTACTATCTCCTCATTAAAGTGAAACAATTACACAACCTAAGGGAGAAATGAGGGGTGCATCCTAAGCAACACCTTGTTCCGGAAAAATATGTTACATGGTTCTGAAGCCGCCAGCACCTGTATCTCACTGATCCTGCATGCTGATGTAAGGCCAACTAGAAGAGCAGTCTTTATAGTTACCAGTCTGATATCTGCTGACGCCATGTGTTCGAAAGGCTAGTGGGCCAGGACGCCCAGCGCCACGTGAAGGTCCCAGACCAGATGTGGAAGCTTGACCGGTGGTGGGGGGTACAACCTGGCTTTTTAACCACCAGATTGGAGGAGATGATGTGATCTTCTGAGTTCTTGTAGGCACAGATGGCCGCCACATAAGTATGCAGGTGTTTACCTGCACACTGAGTGAGCCAGATGCACAGAGAAGATAATACATCGTCCATTGAGCAAGTCGGGGGGGGGGTCTATCTTGTTTGCCCTGGCCCAGTGACAGAACCTCGTCCACTTGCTTTTGTACCAAGTGCAGATGTTTGAGGGTGACCTGTTCTGGAACCATGCTGCCAGGGCTAACTTCTGCAGAGCAGGGTGAACCACTGTTCCCTCCTGCTGGGATAGCAGGGGAGCTGGGCCCAGTGGGAGGGGGACCGGAGGCTGATCCGACAGTCGGAGGAGTTCTGAGAACCAAGGTCTGGCTGGCCTCCATGACTCCTTGATCTTGCAGATGACCTTGTGAATCAACTGAGTGGGGGAAAGGCGTATGCCCACATGCCGTTCGACTGAATCTGCAGCGCATCTCCTATGGATCCTCTGCCTTGTCCCATCCATGACGCAAAGTGGTGGCATATCCTGATGCTTGGGCGTGGAGAATAGGTCTACCTGAGTGTGGCCCCACCTGGAGAAAATCTCCCTCAGGACCTCCTTGTTCAACTGCCACTCGTAGTTGTCCACCCCCAGCCTGCTGAGTGTCTGCCTCCAAGTCTCGGAAGGATAGCTCAGGGGCAACATGCTCACCTTGGAAGCAAGACAACACGGAGCAACACAGGTTCGATCCCCAGGTCTGCGCTTAGAAACCTCTGGGTATGGAGTGCGTTATAAATAACCTATCATATCAAGTTGGATACCCCCGGGAGGTGAACTGCTGATAAGTAAATGTTCGACAGTGCCCACTCCCAGATGTCGAAGGACATCCTGCAGAGCGGAGGAGACCGGGTACCTCGCTGCTTGTTGATGTAATACATGCAGGTGGAGCTGTCTGTCTGAATACAAATCAATTTGTTGCTGACAATGAGGAGGACTGCTTTGAGAGCAAGCCAGATGGCCATAATCTCGAGCCAGTTGATGTGTTCCAGTTGTTGCTGCCTTGACCAAACCCTGTGGACACTGTGGTTGTCCAGGGACCCCACCTCCATCCCCGATGGGACGAATCTGTGGTAATTGTGATCTCTGGTAGCAGCTGCCTGAACGGTCTACCTGCTAACAGGTTGGCGTCTGCCCTCCACCACCAAAGGTCCTAGTGAAGGTGCTGTGGTATGCCGATTAGGGCCGCTTGGGAGCCTGTATCCCGATTCCAAGATGCCGAGAAATGTAGCTGTAGCCTCCTTAATTTGAGCCTCGTGTGTGGCACAGCCAATAGACAATCCGACATTATTCCGAGCTGGTGCTGCTACCACCATGCCAAGGATACCAGTCTGCAGAGAAAGTGCCCCATGCCACTCGTCATAGCCGTTTATCTTGTCCTCCAAGGGGAAGATCTTCTCCGCCCACGTATTCCAAATTAGCCCCAGGAATTTTAAGGACTGCGTGGGAAGTAACTGCAACGTCTTGAGGTTGATGGAGAACCAAAAATCGTACAGCATGTGCATAAGCGTGGTAGCTGTGTGCTGGACTGCCTCAGGCGACTCCGCTCGTACAAGCCAGTCGTCGAGGTATGGATCAAGGTGGTGGCCCTCTGCCCTGAGCAGGGCTGCTACAGCTTTCATTAACCTTATAAAAACACTTGGGCCGAATGGGAGGACCTTGTATTGGAAAGGAAAGCCCATGATCCTGAACTGGAGGAAGGACAGATGGATGGGGCTCCCAAATCGGGACATGCAGCTAAGCATCTTTCAGATCCAGGGAGCACATCCAGCCTCCCCCACAGTGTGTCTCTGCAATGAGTGTTGGCGTATCCATCTTTAACATTTGAAGGGGTAAGGAAAGGTTCAAGGATGAAAGGTCCAGTACAACCCTCAGGCTAGCCTGGTTCTTTCTGTCTGGTAAAGATACTGGGGCCTATCTTCGCCAGAAGAGTTGCTGTCTCAATCTGTGGGAGTGGGTGGGAGGAAGGAGGAGATGGAGGTATCGGCAGGCGGAAGCCCGAGGAATCCACTGAGAGAATACATGGGTCAGTGAACCATGCCGCCAGGAAGGAGTGTGAAGGGAAAGCCTGCACCCCACCGGAAAACTGTGGATCTGGATGGCACCGTCACTGTTTCTTTCCTTCTGAGACTGGTACCTGGGAGGTGGATTGGAAGAACCCTTTGCATGAATATTTGTGCTGCCTGTGCTGGCATGGCGACATGTCGGGCTGCCTAGAGCGGCACTCCTGAAAACTCCTGAACCCACCGAATGTACAATCTCTTTCAGAGCATGTGTGACTTGCTATAGGTCTTGGGTGCAGACTTAGTCAAGAGTGACAAAGACTTAGCAGTTTGGGGGCTATTTTTCTTCTTATCAAGCTCCACATCCGTAGTCGTGTGAAACAAGGCCCTCCGCTGCCCTCCCCCCCCCACCAAATGACAGGTTGAGAATTCATCCTGCACATCAAGGTTAAACTTGGTTGTCTTGAGCCAAGCAGCCCTCATGTCGGTGGCGACACAGATAGCATGGCCCATGTCAATAGATTCCAGGATATCCTAGCCCACTATCTTCGCCTCTGCCAACCCTGCTGTGAATCTCAACTATGTGTGGGGAGCTCCGGGAGGAAGTCGGCTATCTCCTGCCAAAGCTTTAGGTTCACTGCTGTTAACATGGAATCCACATTGGCCTGGCATAGGTGAAGCGTAGCAATAGAGTATATCTTTTTGCCATAGGCCACCAGTAGCTTTTCTTCCTTCCCTAAGAGGGCTGATGAAAAGGTTTGTGGCTTATAGGACATGGAGGCTGCAGCTATAACAGAGGAATGAGGCTGGGGGTATACAGACAGAAAGAGGGAGTCCCCTTCCACCTGTCTATACTTGGGGTCTAGGGGCTTATTCGCAGGCTGTGTGGAATGAGCTTTAACCAGCACTTTTTAGCCAAGGATTCTACATGCTTCTACTAAGGGATGCCAGTTCTTGTGGTTGGGCTGCGGGATACCCAGGTACTCAGCCACATCCGCAAGCCTCTGGTGGAAGGCCCTAGCTGAGGAGGGAGTATCCTAGTCCTCCTTGTCATCCGTGTCCCCCGCTGTGTCCTGCAGGTCGGGTGCTTCTGGCGGTGTGCCGGGTGCGGGCAGCTGTGTGTTGCTGACTGGCAGTGCCAGAGGATGCTGTGGGGGCTGCGCCGGTGGTGGAGCTGCTGCAATGACGTGTACGGGTGGGAGCTCAGGAACCTGGGCCTGAACAGGTACCAGGGTCTGGGCTAATACCAGAGCTTGAGGTGGTACAGGGGGAAGCATGTCCTTTATGACCCTCCCTGAGAATAGTGCCCATCTGAGGGCACTTCATGAGGGAGAGACATTTGTCATATAAGCTGTGCTTGCATGCTGGTGAAGGGCTTGGTTGCGTGGGAATGGGTCCCTGAACTTGCATCTGCTGCTGTGCTCTCGCCACCCCGTCTCACTAAGCTGGGGTCTGTGCATCGCCCCCTGAGCGGCTGCAGTTGGATTATGAAGTGGACAAAATAACAGGCATTATCCAGTCCCATCTCCAAGTGCATTCCCATGCCTGCACGCAGGCGTCGGGAGGCTCAGGATGCGCCACCATTGTCTGGTTGGACAGACATTTTGTCATGCACTGCGCCACATGCCTGCTGTGTGGTGCCTGATGAATTGGGACCAGTCTCCGCCTGCATGCTTTAAAGCAAAGGCTCGGACCTTCCCTGCACCTCAGGTAGAATCCTGGGAGGCAGAGAGCCTTCGGCCATGATGCCGGTAGTACTAGTAGTGTATATAGGCGCCCCCTCGGTAGCAAGCACAGTGTCAGAGCACAGCCCCTTGGGGAGAAGCCAAGTACAAGAGTTTTGCAGCCGCTCAGCGTGGGACCGGGAGGATCTCAGACCCCTCGACTGGTTGATCTTGGAGCCTCGGTACCTTTGCTGGTTTTAGGACCTGGAAGGCCCCTCCCGCTTGGCCGCTTCTCATGGAAGGAGTCGCCCTTATGTTGTGCAGAGGAGAACAGGGCACCTACCTTTGTCCTAGTCTTCCTCCATACATATGCCTTGATGTCTTCTGGGGGTGATCTGTCGAACAGCTCCCTCCACCTGGGTGAACAGTTTTTCAATGAATACGGGGTCAAAGCATTGCATGCAGAACAGCCGTCCCAGCCGTGGTCGGGGCCAAGGCATCAGAGGCAGAGCGTGCGAGTATCCGACGTGGGGGAAGGACCCCTCGCAGGCCGGACACCCAATGAAGATCGCCGTCGTCCACATGCGCTAGGGAGGAGCATGGCACCAGAGGACAGGGTATTAACTGAACAATTGCTATGGAAAAAAGGGGAAGTACGTTGAATTACAAGACTGGAGGCCTAACCCAGGAGCATTGGTGAAAGGGGTCTGCTCCTGTCGACACGCGTGGCCACCCAAGGTTGCCATGTAGTCCCCCAGCTTTAGCAGAGGGATTACTTCTAGTAGCACTGTCATGTAGAATTTTTGTGGCTTGAGATTGGTGTTTGCAGGGTGTAGGTCTAATACTGGGCGCATTGTTAGATCCTTTTATGGCACAAGAAAGTAGGTTGAATAAATACCCTTGTTTACATGGTCCGCCAGTCCGATTTCTATGGTGTCCTTGAGAAGCAGCGTTCTTCTTTTGAGTGGAGTGTGTCTTTTGACACAGGGATGGTTCTAGGGTCGCTGAAGAAGCTCCAAGCAATAACCGCCCTCCACAGTTGATGGCACCCACTTGTCCGAGGAGATCCACTCCCATGCGTGGGTGAAGTGTGAAATACACCCTCCTACTGAAGAGGCATGGGAGGGCACCTGAAGCGGGTGGTCATTGCTTGGGAGGTGTGGCTTCACCTCTAGAAGAGGAGGACCTCCCCCGGCCACGAGATCAACGCTGGCCCCTTTGGTAAGCATGTGAGGCTTGACCCTGGTTGTTATTCCAGGATGAGACCTGACTTTGTCCGTAACCTGATCCCCTTTGTGAATTTTGTCCACGAAATCTAAGAAAATTGCTACCACCTCTTTGGCCGGATGGCTTATTCGTAAACTGGCCCAGTGCTTTTAAAGTGTCTTACTCCTCTTTAGCAGATTTTAAGGCATCTTCTACGGCTTTCCCAAATAGCATGTTGGGTTCCACCGGCATATTAAGGAGAGTTGTCAGAGTTTCCTGCTTGAAGCCAGACTGGCGTAGCCACACATGGCGCTTAATAATGGTGCTTTCATCGATAATCTTGCCCATATTGTCTGTGGCATCCAGATTATTCTTTTTTTTGTCAAAGTTTTTTTTTATTGAAATATTGTATGAACATTAATTCATCAGACATTACAGATGGTAATACAGTCAATCTCAAAGTTATAGCAATTCAAGACAAACTATTGCCTATTACAATTCATTTGCTAGGAGATCAACTTCAAAATTTCATCGCAGGTACAACAATAATTAAATTTCAATTCAACATCAACATTTAATTTGGATAACTTTATAATTCATCGCATCTATGAAGGTATCGCTTGGGGATCGGATAGATCACTGAAACGTTCATAATTATCCATACTGATGAACATGGGGAAAAAGAAATTAAAAAATATTTAAAAAACTAAAATAAAAAAAATCTCACCAAGGTTTCAATCAGCTCTACACCACATCTCGCTGGCGGCCGGGTTTTCCATTACCCGATGTTCAGTTAAAGGTACTTCCTTTGTTCTAAAAGCGTGTCAGGGTTGACAGATATTTAATCATTTTTGGCTGAAAGAACATATTTTCTTTTTCTGCAATGTGATCTAGGAATGGGCCCCATATGTTCGTGAACTTAGAAGTCTGCCCCTCTATTGCAGCAGTTAACTTATCCATGAGCAAGAGTTCCCACACTTTAACCCACCAGTGTTATATGCGGGCCGTCTATTTCCTTCCAAAAGCGGGCCCAGGTAAGACGGGCCGCCATGAGCAATTGGGTGATCAGGCGGGCAGTACGGCCAGAGCGGGGGTAGGATCCGTTCTCCGGGGAGTCCCCCAACAGCATCACTAATGGGTCCATGGGGAGAAAGATTCCACTTATGTCCCTAATTTTGGACTTAACCTCTATCCAATAAGTTTGAATGATCGGACAGTGCCACCATAAGTGTCCCAGCTCCCCCTTCACGCCGCAGCCATGCCAGGATGTGTCCGGGTATTCCGGGTTTATCGCATGCAATCTCTGAGGTGAGAAATACCAGCGATAACAAATTTTAAGTGCACATTCCTTCACTGAAGTGCCTCTAGAGGACTTCTGTGCCCTGTCCCATATTCTCTGCCAAGATTCTGGGGATATTTCAATTCCCAGTTCTCTCTCCCAAACTGTCATGTATGGTAGTTTCTCCTCTTCCGGGACCCATTCTAGAAGGCGATAATAGCAGGTTGATACTCTCTGTGAGCGTTGACCTTCCGCCACTGGCAGTTCCAGGCCTGACAGTGGTCTAATGGCAGCTTTTTTGATAGTCGGGTTGGTGACCCAGTGCTGTAATTGGATGTATTGGAACCCCTCGGTCTAAGGAAGGTTAAACTTTTCTCTGCACTGGACGAATGTCGGTGGGACTTGATCCTTATATAGTTTGTGCAATCGCAAAGGACCCTCGCTCGACCAGTGCCGGTAAGTGTTAGCCTGGAGCCCCGGTGTAAACGCCGGGTTTTGTCTGATTGGGGAGAGGGGTCCCAGCTCTGGGGAGATTCCTCTTAATTTATAATGTCTATCCCAACATTGAAGCGTTGCTTTCGTGGTTGGGAGGAGAGATTTCAGGGAGGTTTGCATTTCCCGTGGAAGGAAGGGAAGATAAGCAAGAGGGGCTTCTGAATATAGTTGCTCGATATCCTGCCATTTAGGGGATTCAGGGGGCTTGGTCCAGCTCAGAATGGGGCAATTTGGGTTGCTCTGTAGTATCCAAGTATGGAAGGGAGTCCAAGACCACCCATCTGTCTGCTTCGAGTGAGGATCTTGCGCTGGATCCTAGGCGTTTTCCGTTGCCAAATGAAACAGCCTAATTCGGTCTGCAGGTTTGTGAAGTCACGCTCTGGGATGAGCAGTGGAAGTGCCTGTAGTGTGTAAAGGAGTTTCGGGAGCAAGGTCATTTTGACTGCGGTTATGCGTCCTAACCATGATATCTCCTGCAGGCGCCCATTTCTGCAAGGAATCTTTAGCTTCTTTTAGCAAGGGGGGAATGTTGGCCTTGAATAGGCCTGCATAGGTGGATGTCAGATGCACCCCCAGGTAGGTGATTTAGGAGCTTTCCCATCTGAGGGAGTAGGTGTTGTGGAGGGCGTTTAGCCCTTGTTGTGGTTCAGATAAATTTAGTTTGCAGGGGAACCCCCAACGATAACTGACCTTTTGGGTTCTCAGCCAAGAGGTTACTTCCTGTAGGCACCGCCGACATGCCAGAGTGTAGGGAGCCAGATCCTGGAAGAGCTGAACCTTCATGCATTGGAATTGTATCGAGTCTGAGTTCCTGGCAGCCGCCATAATTGCTACTTTCTGGCGGAAGAAATGAACTTGGGTGAGCACGTCTGGTACCAGGTTCCTCTTGATCTGGGCAGATGAGTATACTCTGTGGGTTCTATCTAAATGTAGTTCTTCGTTTGGCAGGAGGTCCAGGAGGGACCTGAATAGAGTCTTTACATAGTCGGCTAGGCCCTGATCAGGAATCTGCTGAGGAACTCCTCGAAGGCGTACATTGTTCCGTCTCGACCTATTTTCCAGATTGGCCTGCTTAGCCCATAAATCCTCTAGCTGTTCATCAATAATCTTCATCCTTTCTGTTAGGGCTTCGTTGTTATGGGCTTGTTCGCATGCTGAGTTTTCCAAGTCACTGACCCTGGATTCAATCCCTCCTAGATGGGAAGTCAGGTCTGCAAGGGATTGTGCTAGCAATTCTTTGGAAGTTTTGATCTCCTCCTTAATTTCTTGAGTAATGTCTTGTTTGAGAGATCTGAACATGTGCTCTAGATCCTCCCTGAACATTGCCATGTTTTGGGGCAAGGTTGAAGACGGGGCCGGGGGGATCTCGGCCGTTACCAAGCGTGTGGAAGGGGGACTCACAGGCTTTGGGGACAAGAAGGCTTGTATGCCTTGTCCCTTCTTTTTTATGGCTGTTTTGGGCATGCCCCAGAGTGATGAGAGAGCTCACAAGCCCCTCAAACCTGAATTAGATGTGTGAGCGTGGGCCCCTTGGTGTGTGTGTGTGTGAGCCGACTTTGGCGTTTAACGTAGCATCCGTTGGTAAGGGAGTTTATTCCCTGGTTGCAGATCTGTGGCGTGGGGGGGTTGGGAGGATTGTGAAGTCTCTCAAGCACAAGATACATCAAACCCCATTCACCAACCACCAGTATTGTGGCTCTTGAACACTTTATAGGGCATGGGCGTTGGGCATGTTTCCATGGGGTCCCCACCCCACTTCAACAGAGGTAAGAAATGAAGAGGGCCGAGATGCAAGGTCACATCACATCCAGTTTACCACCTCTGGCATTCCCTCCAGTTGCTGCTGTCACTCATAGCCCTCACGTGGACAGCTGTGGGTGTCCGTTACCGTGTACTTCTCCCTGTGACAGCCCCAAAGAGGGAGACCCTCTGCTCCACACCGGCCCCCCCTCCCGGAGTCAAGGACCAGGCCGTCCTGCGACTATGTATGCCGCCATTCTTTTAAGCTATTCACAGTTCCATGTGGCCCCCCAGGCGTGAGGCCGGGTCGCAAAGTCCAGCGGGAGCAGGCTCTCAGTCGCGGGTGCTCCTCCGCTCCTCCCCTCAGTCCACCTCCCTCTCAGGCCGAGTTAGCTTTGAGCACTGCCCCGAGCGACTCTCCAGGGGCAGCGCTGCGTTGCAGGTCAAGGCTCCACCGCTCCGGCGCTCGTTCCTCCGCCGCGCCAAGGGCATATGCTGTCTGCCGCTTCGAACGACCCTCCAGAGCCGGCGCTATGCGGCGGGTCCAGGGCGGGTCGGAGCCTCCATCCGCCCCCACTCCACCGGGGTTCCAGAACTCCGGGTCAGCGAACTCCTCTGACCCGGCCAGAGGGCCGCTTCATCCACAGCCGGTCGCGGCGCTGCCCCTCCCCCACCGCCGGGCCCATCGCCGGGGGGCCCTCCCGGACTCCCCGGACTGCTGCATATTTTAGGGGGAGTTTGCGAGGCCCTCAGCGGGAGGAGCGGCAAATGCCAGGTGAGGGAGGGAATTGCCCCAGCGGTCCAGCGGGGGAGAGGCTCCACCAGTCTCCCGCTCAGAGCTCGGATCGCCATTTTCTTCCCTGAGGGCGCCGACAACCGTAGACCCGAGCTCGAGCAGGGAGCCCCGCGGGATGCGGCTCGGGTCTAAATTGTAGCTCCTGCTTCAGAAACTCCCAACGATCCTCTGCCAAGTGGAGTGGGGCTGAAATTTCGGCATTCTCATGCGCAAAATCGCGTTGCTTGGGCCCCTGAGAGCAGAGCTCACAGAAAGCACAGCCGCATGGCATGCAGTAAAGCCACGCTCCCCAGATTATTCTTTAAAATGCCTTGCTATCTGCTGCAACTAGAACCAGTTGCGACTTGAGAGGTTCAGGAGTTGAAGCTAGTTGGTGTTGACACCTCATCCCACTTATGGCAGTTGTATCTTGCCAATAGTGTCGTGTTATTCGCAAACCTGGATTGAAAGGCTGCTGAGGTGGCCACTTTCCTTCCCATAGTGTACAACCTTTTGGTCTCCCTACTTGGGGGTGCCTCTGAAGAGGCTAAAGGTGTTCAAGCCCTCTTTCTAATTGTGGCTACCACAAAAGGGTCCGGTTTCAGCTGTGCCCTTATGTAGAGAGGGTCTGTAGGAGCAGGGCGGAAGAGCTTTTCGTCTTATTGGGGTCCCCAGAGAAGGTTGTATTCTCCACTGGATAGATGGCAAGATGGGAATAAATTGGGTGACAGCTTTTCTGTATCCCAGTATATCCTCAACAGTCTTTATCCAGCTGAGTCACTTAGGTTTGTATCTGAAAGTGCTCAGCTGCTTTAATGAGCATGTCGTTCTGCAGTGGCTGATTGTCCACTGGTTAATCTGCCACTGGGGGGGTCTAGGTTGACGGGAGAGGCTATGTTATACACATCTTCATCTTCGTCATCATAGTACTTTTCTCCTCCCTCCTGTATGGTGCAATTGTCTTCAATGTCTGTATTTGGGTCATACAGATCAATGAGTACCGGGTCCAGCTGGGGTGAGATAGGCAGGGTTTCAGGACGTCACTTTTTAGGCAGGGGCTGAGAGGAAGCGGCGGCAGTAGTGGGAGGGGTGGCCTGTAGGGTTTGGACTGCCTCTGTTTTTTTTCAAAGAGGTCTGCCATAAAGGACATTCGCCCCATGATTCCGTCAATGTCCTCGCAAGTCCAATGTGCTGAGCTTGGTATTGACCTTGGATCCTGGGGAGATACTCTGAGGTGTTACTGGGGCCCGAGGTGTAGAATGGCCCTTGTTTTTGAGGGCTGCTGTCAAGAAGTCGTTCTCCTCCCACCCCCTCCCCCACACCCCCCCCACCGACAGGGAACCAGATTCTTTTTCCCTGTGTGGTGTTGAAGATTTTTCCCTATGGGGTGATTGATGTTAGAGGAGTGTTTCTTGGTCTCCTTACCCTTGAGGAGGCTTTCAGGGACATGTTTTTTCACCAGGTGCGCTAATCGCGAATTCTTGGAGCCCTTAGCCGCTTTTGACGAGGAGTGACGAATTTCGGTGGTGGAGTGAACCAAAGTCGCGTCACCTGACATCTGACGTTCGGCAGTGTGTTTAGAAACGGCAGATGTACTGTCTTTCGACTGTCGGGGCCTGTTGTGTGGCGATTGGGAACTCGAATACCCAGAGGAGAGGGATTCTGTGGACCTCTCCCTTGACGCCACGTGTGGGCATTTTGTTGACGGTCGCGTCGATTCTCAGCCCTTGGCTGTGTGTTTAATGCTGGGGGCAGTGGGCGTGCTTTCGCTGCAGGGTGTCATTAGCGTAACACAGCCGCCGGTCTGTCTATTGGGGTCAGGGGCTTACACTTGGGAATCTAATGTTTCCCCGTCGCCTTCGCTGTCCGAAGAGGCATCGTTGCTGCCATCGCTATAGGTTCCCTCCACATCCATGGCGGCTTCAGAGTGCAGGCCATGATGGGCCCCGCGTTTAGTCTTGTGGTCCTTAAGCCTCTTAGGCTTGAAGAGCTTGCAGGCTCAACAATGGCCTTCGTCGTGTTCCTGTGGTAGGCAAAGATTGCACACTAGTTGCTTGTCTACCCAGGGGAATTTTTTGTTACAACTAGGTCAGAATTTGAAAGGGGGTTCTATCCATAGTTAAAGGAGATGGCAGCCAGACGAGAAAAGCGAGCGTGAAAGGGTATGTACATTCTCCAATGTCCACCCCTCACTCTCCCTACTGTTTGGCGCAAGGCCTGGTGCGGCCCTCCAAGGCCGAAAGGGTCAGTCGAAAGTTCTTATTCGACGGCCGCCTTCAAAGCTGTTGAAGATATTAACGAGTCAATGATAAAAAGATTAAACTAACTCCAATTGAAAGAGTCAATGGAGTTATGCCAAAATCAGATCTCTATGATTTAGCGTCCAGCTACAATGGTGGAAAAAAACAATCTGAGGGACCTCGACACGTGAGGGACCATGAGTACAGTGGACTTCAAACTAGGGAATAGTATTACTGGCACGCCCTGTTGACGTCCCTTTTCGAATTTCGAAAACAACTAATACTCTGCAGCTTCCACTAGATGTCAGCCTATGCATAGCATGTGATCTAAGCAGATCCCACATATATATGTATACACATACATATAAAGCAGAAAATCTGTTAGTTTGTTCCTTACACAATTCTACACTCTTTCACCAAATTTGGCATAGTTACCTATTAGTACCCTCCGGACATTACTGACTACATGACATTTTGATACCCAACCACCTTTCCCCAGATTTCAGCCTCTTCACACGAGACGGTTGCCTGAAATGGGCAAAACATCAATGTGATAGTAGAAGGACCGAATAATGTCATTTTAAGCATATCGACGTGAGGAGCAAAACTTTGTAGTCCCCTCCCTCGAAAACCACGTTGCAAGACCCTAGGACACACTGTTTCCGAGACATTTGCATCGCAACACACTGCACCAGATACACTTTAATTCTGTGTCATTTCTATGCTTTTCTCTTTCCAGATGCCAATTTCCTTCTGACCCTACTACTTATTTCTTTCCCATCAGATTTTGCGATGTCATACCCTCAGTTTAAGAAATTATCAACATTTTCCCAAACATTCCTAACAACTTTCAAAACCGTTAGTGGCTTTGCGAATGAGCAATTCTGGCACCTAAAAGTACAAGTGCAAACAATATTAATATCCAGATACAGGATAAGCTTCTTAGCTCCACCACACTGTTCATTCTATCGATACAGTCATCAAGTGTAAGCAGGCTGTGCTTCTTCCACTAAGTTCTTGGAATCTTTAGAACCACCAGGAATGCCACCACAGGTTATTTAAAATCGGATAATCGATAATGCTAGTACTTAATATCGACCCACCCAAATTGTGCAATGAAACAAGACTATTTGAAAAAACAAATCCCAAATGTAATAGCACAATATTAACAGGCAATGCTGAAGGAGAAGATATTTTCATTCCACACATTCATACGACACCCACCGATATGCCCTTTGATTTTAAGTGACTGCAATTTCCAATGCGCCTTGCATTCGCAATGCCTACAGGCAAATGTCAAGGACAGTCTCTCACGGTAGCAGGCATTAACTTGGAAAGTCCATGCTTTTCACATGGTCAACTATATGTTGCATGCTACAGAGTGGGCACGCCTAAACATTAATACATTTATGCACCGGAGGGAAAAACAAAAAATAGGATTTATCTCAAAGCCCTCGATTAACAAGATTGTCAAGTAGTCAAAATACATCTAATGCACTTATTGGACAAGAATTTTATATGTACACCAAAAATAAATATCAGATGTTATTTTACTCTACTCGAGTACGTATGGATGTTCCTCATTCAACCCGCAACCTTTTGATCAATATAAGGTGGTGATGGACGGACGGGGTCATATCTACATACATAAAAAACCTTTATGTGTCCTCAGAAAAAAAGAATTGATTTCCAAAAATTGAATATTCTTTCTATGTCAGTCTACAGAACTTGTGCAGAGTATGGGTACTTTTTGTTAGTTCACAATATAGAGTGGCTTAAAGAGGAGGAGCTTAATAACCAAAGAGTTACTCTGTCCATCTTATCAAAATGGTTTGCTGAGTCCATGAAAGCAAGAAAGATATTCCCCCCCCCACCTTCTAGATTCCTCGATACTCGTCAAACACCAAAGACTATGGCCCAAGAATAAGAGTAACCTTAGCACCAAACCCCAATACCAGGAGGGGACCCACGGCCGAACCAGTGTTCCAGACTGCCTCTTGAGCTCTTGCGACAGTAATAGCTGTTCAAGAAACCAGACAACTACCCAATTCTTCTAGAAGACAGTGAGGCTGTGCAGAGTACTGAGCTGCCAACCCAGGACATGCAAAGAACACACAATTTAAACTTTTTTTTTGTCTCTGAACGGTAGCCTGGCCTTTGTCTTCAAACTGTGGGTTTTTAGATGTGGGACGTAGGCTTGGATGTAAGAAAACCAAGGACATTTGTAAAAGACTTTTACTGAACTCCCTGAAATCGGTTCCATGTGTTAATATTCACACAAAAATATCGCCATACAAGAATGGCCCTGTATTTTTGCAGCGATATTAACCGAATGAACCTGCGAGGGGGACACCCCCACAATCCTCATTATTTTAAAGGGGGCCCCATATAACATAATATTGCCTATGGCTGTTCCTGACGACCATATATATGGTGATATTATTGGTGGGGATAATATTACCCGATACCCTGAAATCTTCCTTAAGGCGCAATAGCTTGGTGGCAAAAACAAAATACACACTCCTCTAACCAAATCCTTACATTGCTTAAGTCTTTTGTGCTTTTCTCTAAAGATCATCCCATAACAGATGACCAAAAAAACAGTTGGAACTTTCGGAAAATAGTAATTACTAGCAATACTTTGGAGAATTGTATAAATGCTTGTAATATTTATTTTTAAGACCTTATTTTTCGAAGACCAAGGCATCTTTAAAGATTACTATGGTATTCATTGAGCGTGGACCTAGCTTTGAGAAGCAATGGAGCGATTTACAGAGGTATACAACAATACAGATACATAATGCAGCGCTTTTCAGAGTTAAGAACAGATATACAGCAGGGGGGTAGGATACAGAGGGGCACAGAGGAGAGGTACAGCTGTACCAATTGGTGGGGAGGAAAGGGGTAGGTGGCATCTAGCGAGTCAGGTGGCATCAGGCGCAACGTGATGGCTTAGGTGTTGAGGAGAGACTCCTTGAAGTGGGCCTTGAGTTCTTTTATGAATTGTAGGAGCATGTGGTGACAGTCTGATGCAGACTGGGAGGAGGTTCCATAGTCTTGGGGCATAGGCAGAGAAGGATTGAAGGTTCACATAACCTGAACTTTTGCCACTATCACTGAGTGAAAGGTGGAAGAAATTAATCATCACAGACTAAGGCACTAGGAAATGATCAAATTCTGCTGACATCTTAAAATAGGAACCAAATGTTTGGGCCCTGCTTTACTAGCACCTTTCCAATACCACTGCTGGTTCATTGCAGGTACACGAGGCATGGATGAGACAGGGCATCTATGGAAGAAGGCTATTAGAGAATCCAGCTTAATAAGCAGCCCACATCTTTATTAGATGGTGTTGGGTAGGTAGATGGTTAGTCCAGTGAATTACACATCCAACTATTTCAGGGGGACGAGCTGCTAGGGTCCTGAATCATGCAGTGACTCAATGCATCTCCCAAAGGGTAGAGGAAGTGGGATCTTGCAGACTCACCACCCTCCAACAACATACAGTATAACATTCCAAGGGGTATTGCAGATCCCTTTACCCAAAGCCAATCAGCATGATGACTCCAGGCAGTGCCAGAAGAACCCTGGTAAACAAACCTTATTCCCAGGCATATGAGAGTGGTAGGCCTTTAATATCCAGAACAGACCAATAAAGTCCCTATGGAGGAATTTTGCCAGATAGAGTGCACAGCAGTTCCGGACGGACCACCAATGTTTAAAACACAAAGTATGTGCAGCAGAAAAGATTTTGCAAACTCAGTACCAACCATGAATCTTGCACTTAGATAGAAAAGCTGCTAGAGGCAGCAGGGCACTTTCCGTGGCTGCGGTTTGCTCATATCAACACTGCATGAAAGGATTCCAAGGTGGGGGCAACATTACGAGCCACATATTAAACATGCAGAACAAACAGTTTAGAGAAATTACCTCATTATACCACAAAGAGGACCTCAAATGAACAGATTGAGAAATCCAGTAGGGGTAACTTAATCCATGAAAAAATCGAAACTCTCGGAAAAAAAACTGCAGCTCGAACCAATCCACAGGGCTGAGACCACCACTAAATCCCAAAAGGAACTATAATTAGACACAAGTGGAAGAGAGAGACCAGAAGGGAGCCGACTAGCTTCTTCTCCTGCACTCATTAATACACTTGGAACTACCGATGGTGAGGTGGTGCACATTTTGACAACCTTACTTCATATGCTCCGGAGACAGGTAATCCAGATAACAGTCCCAGAAGATGGGAAGTTCAATGAAGAAGGGGCAGGAGGGAGATTTAGAGGTGGGCCTTCAAGCAAAAATTGTGAAACTACCAGGGAGTATAGAGACAAAGGACTCCCTAAAGTCTTACCAGAGAAGAGACCCACTGGCAGGAAGCTAAGACAAACATTACTCACCGTAATGTTATTTCTGATCGTTATCTGCTCAGATTCACATGCTGTGCATATAGTCTGACATTTGGGGGTAATCGCAGAATATTGAAGCTTTCTTTCGAAGATCGAAAAGAGACATCGACATGGGCGTGACTAACACTATAGTTAACATGACGTGTAGTTCACCCAAAATCCTTCACGCTTAGAGGTCCCACCGGTTGTTTACCGGTTGTTTTCTTGCTGCCGCGAGGGAGCCTGCCATAATGCGTGAGTGAGCACAGAAGAAAGATGTAAGAAGTCTATGTTCCTTCTACTCCAAGACAGGAGGAAGGGTGAGTGCATGTGAATCTAAGCAGATACAATCCTCAGAAATATGATTACAGTGAGTAAGTAATGTACGTCTTCTGAATCCTGGGAATCTGCTTATAATCATATGCTGTGCATAGACTAGCGAGCAATACCTAGAGTCGGTGGTGGGATAGGTGAAGGAACAGCAGCAAAGATATGTCTTAGCACTGCCTGTCCCACTCGAGAATCAGAACTAAAGGTTTGTCTCAGTAGTAAAAAGAGTGAAAGTGTGAACAGCACTCCAGGTGGCTGCTTTGCAAATAGAATCAAGTGGAACATTCTCAATAAAGGCTATAGTAGCTCCAATACCTCGAGCAGAGAGCTCTAGGCATAAAGGGTACATCTATTTTGGCAATTGAGAGACACAGTGTGATGCATTTAACAATCCATTTAGAAAAAGCTGGTTTAGAGACAGGAATTGTCTTCCCTTTATTAGTAGTTTTGTGTTTTCAAGGTAATACATCATTGCACTCCTAAAATCTAGTGTATGGAGGCTTCTTTCAGCTGAGTTGGTAGGATTCTGAAAGAAAGTAGGAAGTTTGATGGATTGATTCACATGGTACTTAGAAATGAATTTAGGCGCAAAGCGTGGGTGTGTGCGCAGTACCACCATGTCTTTATGGTCACAAATGGGTCTAGAACTGAGAGAGCCTGCAGTTCACCAACTCTCCTTATGGAGGTAATGGCCACTTGGAAGGCAGTCTTATAGGTGAGGGACTTTACACTGGCTTTATACATTGGCTCAAAAGGAGGCCCACCATTAGTCTTGGGAGAACAACAATCAAGTCCCACCCGCAAGTTGGGTTAGCAACAGACGGGCAGTCTTTTTACCCGTTACATGAATGCCTTAATTACAGGAATTTCTCACCATGAAACCTTGCTCCGAGATGTGGTGTATGCAGAGGGCAGCAAGGTGGCCCTTTAAAAAGTTGAAAACGAGCCCTAAAGACGTGTGTTAGATTAAAGAACTATGTCTTTAGGTGAGCAGTCAATAGGGTTGATGTGTTTAGTATTGCACCCAATGTAAACAGTTTCCATTTATTGGATTAACAATGGCTGGTGTATGCGTGCCTCCAGGTATGTTCATACATCTTTGAGGAAGTTGGAGGAGCCCAAACTATGACTTCAGGAGCCAAGCTGCTAAGTTGAGTCTTTCGGGGCCTGGGTGCAGTGCCTTCCCTAGGTCTTATGACAGCATGTTATATGGGCGGGGAGACTGACATTCTCATGAGAGGAGAAAACCATGGTTGTCAAGCCCACATTGGTGCTACCAGGATTAGCGTGACTTGGTTCATGGTGCATCTTGTGCATTATCCTGTTGAAAAGGGGAATCAGGTGGGTGGGGAGCATAGGCAAATCTCCCTGACCATGTTATCCAGAGACTGTTCCCTTTGGACCGTTTCTGAGAGTACCTGGAGGAGTAATCTGGGCATTGGGCGTTCTCCAGAGTTGCAAACAAATCGATGTCTGGATGGCCCCATTCTGCAAAAGACATTGAGTAGAACATGCTCTTGCAAGCACCACTCGTATTCTATGGGTAGGCGTAAGTCACATCTGCCAGAAGATTGCGTTCCTCTGGTACATGTTGTGACAGTAGGAACATGTGTTTATGAGTGGCCACTTCCAAATGTTCTGTGACAGTTTGGATAGCCCTGGTGAGTGAGTGCCCCCTTGTTCAGATAGTATATGGCCATGGTTCAGTCTGTGAGGACAAGAAACGTCTTCCCCCATAATTGTGTTTGGAATACTTTCAGTGCTTTGAACACCGCCAGTAGCTCCAACAGATTGATAGGTTTGGAAACTACTGATGAAGACCACATGCTGTGCGCTGTCTGTTCTAGGAGGTGTGCTCCCCATCCTGACAAGGATGCGTCTGTGGTGAGTGGGTTTACTGTGGTGGTGGTGAATGATTTCCCATCAGAAGGTTTTCCTTTGACAATCACTGCACAGACTGAACAAGGGCTGTCGAGAACCACTTGATCATCCCACTGACGCTTGCCTGACACCATTGGTTCGAGACCCACACCTGAATGGGGCGCATGCACAGACTAGCGTGTGGAACCAGGAAGATGCAGGATGCCACCATACCCAGGAGCCACATAGCTTTCCATACAGCTATCCGGTGACTGGGAACTGTGCAGGCATCATGAAGGCATAATGAATTAAGACACAGACAACAGATTCAAATTTCAAAAATAAAACACTTTATTAACTTAAATGTCAGGATGGAAAAGTCCTAATTTGCCTTGCCATATGCTAAGGTGGGATTTCCCAACCCAAATGAAACTAAGGAAAGTCTGAGTTTAACTTAAAAATCTGTCTGTGTCCAAAACCTGTACTTGCCCTCACAAGAAACAAGTTACTTACCTGTAACTGTTGTTCTCCAGCATGGGTCTGGCATGGATTCACATGCTCATGAATATTCCCCGTCGTCAGGCCGGGAATCCTCGGTATAGAAAAAATCAGTATCAGTTTCGTTTCTGATCTGTCTTTCTTAGTAGTAACCAATCACTGGCCTCTGGGTCATACTGCCCTCAGGCAATGACTGCCCTCTCCCTAAGCCCCGCCTCTGGCAGCCATCCTCAGATTTGGTAGCACGTAAAGTGGCAGTATGACCAAGTGAAGAGCCGCAGAGGGGTAGGCGGGAGGGTTCGCATGTGAATCCATGCCAGACCCATGCTGGAGAACAACAGTTACAGGTAAGTAACTTGTTCCTTCTCCAGCATGGGGTCTGGCATGGATTCACATGCTCATTAATAAGAGAATACATTGCAGTACACACATGCACAACCACGGGAGGTGGCAACAGGCTCAACATTAAGCAATACAACAACCCAACCTTAAGCAACTCTTACCTCCCACCAGGCTCACCTTAGGCGAACAGGTTGCGCAGCACTGCTTGGCCGACCCTGGACTCCTCCCTGGAGTCCCGATCGACGCAGTAGAATCTTGTGAAGGTGTGCGTCGACCTCCACGTCGCAGCCCTGCAGATGTCCAGCAGGGGCACACCAGACAGGAACACTGTGGTAGCAGCGATCGCTCTGGTCGAATGGGCTCTCGGACGGCCGGGCAGCTGTTGGTTTGCCAACCGGTGACAGTGCATGATGCAGCCGGAGAGCCATCTGGAAATGGAAGCTTCGAGAGAGCCTTCCCTTGATTCACAGTCCCAAAGTTCACAAACAGCTGTGACGTCTTCCGAAAACACTTCGTGCGGTCCACGTAGAACTTCAGCGCTCTAGCTACATCCAGCGAGTGCAAAGTCCTCTCTGCCAGCGACGGGAAGAAAAATGGCAACACCAAGGGCTCGTTGAGGTGGAAGTCCGACGGCATCTGCCTTGGGCATAAAGGATGGGTGTGTCCTCAGCACCACCCTCGTGTCATGAAAAGTCAAGTATGGGGGCTTGCAAGATAGGGCCTGGATTTCTCCCACTTGTCGTGCGGAGGTGATGGCCACGAGGAAAGCTGTCCTCCATGACAGGAACTTCAAAGGTGCCGAATGCATAGGCTTGAATGGGCCCCGATGAGCTTGGTCAGCACCACATTAAGCTCCCACGCCAGGGCAAGAGCCTTCACCGGCGGGAATGATCGGAATAGTCCCTTCAAGAATTCTTTCACCAGGCGATGAGACCACAAGGACGCTCGTCCCGTCGTCCTGGTATATCGGGAGATTGCAGCCAGATGTATTTTGATGGAGGCGTGAGCCAGTCCAGCTTTGGCCAGCGACAGTAGGTACAGCAGTACTTGAGGGGCCGTAATCCGTAGAGGGTTAATCTTCTGTGCACGGCACCAGACAGAGAACCTCTTCCATTTATGTCCGTAGCACTTGAGACTTGAGGACGCCCTGGCCTTTGCAAGAACCTCTCTGCAGTCGGCAGGAATGTCATACCCTCCAAACTCTAGTGGGGCAGGAGCCAGGCCTGCAAGTTCAGCGACTCTGGGTTGTGTTGAAGAATGGCGCTTCCTTCTCTGGAGAGAAGGTCTGCGTCCGTCGGCAGCTTGACTCGTGGGGACGTTGACAAGTCCAGAAGGTCCGGGAACCAGATCTGTCTCGGCCACGCCGGTGCGACGAGGATCATCCTGCACCAGGACCTCGTGAGCTGGTTGAAGAGCCGGAGCAGCAACGGCAGCGGAGGGAACGCATAAAGAAATAGGCCACCCCAGGGGAACGAGAAAGCATCGCCCATGCTCCTCGGCTGGGGGAACCTGCTGGCGAACCTCCGGCACTTGGAATTCGTCGCCGTCGCAAAGATCGATTTGAGGTTTGCCCCATCGTCGGAAGAGTCGATCCACTTGATCCTGGCGTAGTTCCCACTCGTGGCACGAGCGCAGCTCCCTGCTGAGTGAGTCGGCGATCATGTTTTTTATTCCTGCCAGATGAAGAGGCACCAGAAACATCCCTTGGGTGACGGCCCAATGCCACAGATCTTTGGCTTCCTTGGATAGGGCCGGGGACCTGGTTCCGCCCTGCTTCCGGATGTAGAACATCGTGGTGGTGTTGTCGGTGAAGATCCTCACCACCTTGCCCTTAAGAGGAAGAAAAGACCTGAGGGCCTAGAACACCGTGCGGAGCTCCAAGATGTTGATGTGGAGAGACTTCTCCTCCGGGAGCCAAAGGCCTCTCGCGTGAAGATCTCCGGAGTGTGCTCCCCAACCTTCCAGGGAGGCGTCCGTCGTCACCGTCACCTGGTGAGCTGGGGTCTGAAAGTCCGTGCCCGCCGACAGATGGGAGCGGGTACCCCACCACCGGATCACCTGACGGAACGTCTCGTTGAGAGGTATCCTGTCCTCGAAGCTGCCCGTCGACTGGATCCAGCGGGCGTCGAGGAACTCCTGTAAGGGTCTCATCCGAAGCCTGCAAAGGCGCACCAGATAAATGCAGGAGGACATCATCCCGAGGAGGGACTTGATAGATCTTACCCTGGCCATGTCCGTGGCCAGCAGACACTGCACCTTGCCCAGAATGGTCCTGGTCCTTTCCTCCGACGGCGAGGCCAGCCGCGCCACTGTGTCGAGCTTGGCTCCCAGAAACAGGGCGACTTGCGATGGAACCAGGTGGGATTTTGGAAAGTTGGAGAATCCCAGGTCCGTGAGCAGCTGGACGGTCTTCGCAGTGTGCTCCACAGCAAGCTCCCTTGTCCTTGCCCGGATGAGCCAGTCGTCCAGGTAAGGGTAGACGTGGATCCCCTGTAGGCACAGCCGTGCCGCCACCAGTGCGAGGAACTTGGTGAACACCCTGGGTGCCGACTTCAATCCGAACGGGAGGGCCTTGAACTGGTAGTGCCGCCCTTGGACCACGAACCTGAGGAACTTTCGGTGTCTTTTTAGAATGGGGATGTGGAAGTAGGCATCCTCCAAGTCCAACGACGACAGGAAATCGCCCTCCTCCAGCTGTCCCAGCACATGCTGGAGGGTGACCATACGGAACTTCTGTGCCTTGATGTACTTGTTCAGTCGTCGTAGGTCCAGGATGGGGCGCCATCCTCCTGTTTTCTTTTTTACGAGGAAGTACCTTGAGTAAACTCCGGAGCCCCGAAGCCTCTTTGGGACGAGCTCGATGGCACCCTTCTTGAGCATCGCCCTTACTTCCAACAGTAGTTGAGGGACGTGATTTTCCTTCCTGGCCACGGGTGTAACGCGAGGGCACTTCTTCTGAAACTCGAGGGCGTGCCCTTGGGCCAGGGCGTCCAGCACCCACCGGTCGGTGGAGATGCACTCCCACACGCTGACAAATCTCGCCAGCCGGCCTCCCACCGGGGTGCTTCGGCGGGGGCCCGACCCCACGGTCGGTTCAATCTTGTTTGGAGGCCGCCTTGCCTCCTTGACCTTGTGGACGACGACGGGCACCACCCGACTTGCCGCGTCCCCTGTAGGCTTCCTGGGACAAAGATCTTGCCGCTTGGCGATAAGTGGAGGAGCCACCGCCGGATCCCTTGGAGGCACCTTGTCTGCCTCCGGAGCTCCGAAAGGACGGCCGTCGTCGTTGGAGCACTCCCATGCCCGGGCAGTCTCTCTGTCTGTCTTGATGGCCTGAAGGGACTCATCAACCGCCTTCCCAAACAGGTTGTTCCCGTCGAAGGGCATGTCCAAAACCTTGGTTTGTACGTCCTGGCGGAAATCCGTGGCCTTGAGCCATCCTCGTCGTCTCAAGCAAACGCTGCTGCTCAACTGACGGAAACCGGTGTCGGCGATGTCCGTTGCCACCGTGATTGCGTGGTCCGAAGCGATCTCCCCCTCATGTAGGATTTCAAGGGCCTCAGCCCTTTTGGCGTCCGGAAGGAAGTCTAACAGAGGGGCGATTTTGAACCACAACTCCCTGTCGTAGTGGGCTACGATAGCCAGGGCTTTGGCCGCCTTAATAGTCGTTGCTGCGGATGAGATGATCCGTCGTCCCATCGTGTCCAACTTCCTGCCCTCGCCGTCCGGCGGGGAAGTTCATGTCGAGGCCGATGCCCCCCCACCTTTCTTCTTTGCCGCCACCGAGACGACCGAATCCGGGGTAGGTTGTGTCCGAAGGCACAAAGGGGGCAGTGTCGGGAACCCGGTACTTCTCGTACCGGTCCCTCTTTGCCGGCCCCGTGGCAGGGTTCTAGAGGAGGGCGAGCCCCTCATCCCAGATGTCATCAAGAAGCGGTACGGCGAGGACCGTCTTCCTTTTAGCCTCGCGCCATTAGTAAAGGAACCCTTCTTTCTTCTTTTCTTCTGGGCAGAGCTGAAAAAGCTCGGATTCCCTGGAAATCATGGCATGCAAGGATCCAATCTCGTCGAGCGGGGACGCCCGAGCAGGGGGCGACAGGGGGACACGCCCCGTCGTTGCCTCCGTCGTCATCTGTACCTGTCGTAGCCGTGTCCGTGCCTGTATCATCCCCCTGGGTAGTAGACCGGGGGGAAGGCAGAGCGGGCCGCAGAGGTGGCGTAGGATCCGTCGTCCTCCTCTTATGAGGTGGACCCTACGAAGGCCCTGGCTCCGGTTCTCCCGTCGGGTCTGGCTCAGGTACCTGCGTCGGGGGAAGGGGCAACCTTGTCCTTATCTCCGAGCATAAGGACTGAATCACTGACAAAATGGCCGCCGAGGTGTCCTGCGGCACCGGAAACGACGGGCGCGAGGGCTCTTGAGGAGCCTTGTCAGCGACACCGTCGCTCTCGTCGTCGGGATCCCTCCCAATGGGCTGGGCCTCTTCCACGACTTCAATGAGCTCTTCTTCAGAGGTCGTGTCCGTATCCATGATGGCCACCAGCCCCTCCCCCACCTTTTCCAACGAGGACTTCGTGGGGGTCTTCTCGATGGGCCTGAAAGACGACTCCCTCCGCGGTGGCAGGGAGACTCTGGGTCCTGAGGGCGCCTCCACTGGTGTAACCTCCACAGGCTGAGCCAGGGCCGCGGCAACATCCTCAATCGAGGTCTTAGCAGGGTGAATTAAGGCCATCGTCACCTTCTGGACGCCTGGGGCCTTCACCTTGGTGGGAGGGTCCGAGCCTCACTCCCCCTCTGCCGGAATCTTTGAGATCGACCGGGGCCTCTCCAGAAGCTTCGCCGGGTTCTCGGACTTCCTCTTACCCGAGACAGAGCATTGGCTCGTGGTTGATGGCGCCGGGGAGGATGCGCCCTGTCTGGCAGCCAAGGAGCCCGACCGTTCGGCGCTCCCCGTGCCCGCGGACTCGCGGTGCTTAGCCTTTTGTTGGGCCCCTGTCGCCAGGGCGCCCTCACAGGACTTAGAAGACCGCTCAGATTTCTTTTTCTTGCCTGACGGGCTCTTCCCTTCCAGCCAGTTGGCGAGACGGAGGTGGCGATCCTTCATGGTCCGCTCCGACATGTTCCCACAAAACGCACAGTCCTTCTCCTTGTGCGTCTTGTCCTCATGGAGACAGTAGAGGCATAACGAATGCTCGTCCTCCTTGAAAACATTCTGAAGCTGGCATCCAGGGCAGGTTCTGAACAGCTTCCCGGGCGTCGAGCTTCCTTTCTCCTGGGCCATGTCCAGGGTAGGCCTCGGAACTTCTGGAATCCTCCAAAAGCATAACTCGACGAAATCTTCACCCTTGAGGGGCATAGAAAACTCTGAAACTGATCCCCGTTGATCAGATGTAGAAACGGTGGAGCTTGAGGCTCTATTTAACCGAAAAATGAGAAAAATCTCCTGAAAAAGCGTGAAAACGCAGCAAAAGCTCGAGAGCTACAGCACGAGGACTCCCAACCCTTGAACGTGCGGTAAAAGTCTGAGGATGGCTGCCGGAGGTGGGGCTTAGGGAGAGGGCAGTCATTGCCTGGGGGCAGTATGACCCAGAGACCAGTGATTGGTTACTACTAAGAAAGACAGATCAGAAACGAAACTGATACTGATTTTTTCTATACCGAGGATTCCCGGCCTGCCGACGGGGAATATTCATGAGCATGTGAATCCATGCCAGACCCCATGCTGGAGAACTAATCTATACAATATGCAAGGATGTCAGCAACCAAAAGAAACCGTGTTCAACACAGTTCTGAGCTTTTTCCAGTTTGCAGCTTCCGTTCAGATCTCTCCCCCTAGCAAAAACCAGTTCCAACAAAAGTCCAAAATGACCTTTTTTTTAACCAACTTTATTTTCTTTCATTTTTAACTGTAAGACAACAATTAGCTTTCGGTTACAGCAGTATTACAGACATTAACGTCTGTGTGAACCAAATGTTTGACCTCCCCGAACTTTGGCCTTGAAACTATTGTCTTCCAACTTTTCCCCCTCCATTGCCCCCACCCTCACCCGCCCTATCCCACCTTCTACCTTTAGAAAATACTGAACCAAACTGAGTCAAGGTTATAACCAGAGCAAGGCAGTTTCCTGAGCCCGTCCCTCCTCTGTGTCTTCTGTTGTCATTATCTGATGTGAATGTTTCTTAAAATCCTGGGTTTAAAGAATTGGGCCTCCCTCTCCCCCACGCAGTCCTGAAGTGGATCCCATATGGCTAGGAATTTCAGGTATGTCCCTGATTTTGTGGCGCAAATGTTCTCTATCCCCATCACTCCCCACACTTTCATCCACCACCATGGGGCTGTAGGGCCTTCTACTGTTTTCCATCGTTGGGCGACTGTCATCCTTGCTGCCGCCAGCAGGTGGGTGATGAGGGCCGCTCTGTTCCCTGAGGCTGCGCATGTCCCTTCTGCCACTGCCCCCAACAGCATGACCTTGGGGGATTGAGGTAGGTCTGCACCTGTTATGTCTTTGATTAGACTCAGAACTTCTTTCCAGTACACCTTTATCTTTGGACATGTCCACCACATATGGAATAGGTCACCTCTTTCACCACACCAGCGCCAACAGTCTGAAGGGTACGTGGGGTTCATTTTATGGATTCTACTTGGGGGCAGATACCAACGATAGCATAGCTTATATGCTGATTCTTTGATTGCAGTGGACTTGGAAAGTTTGTGAGCCCTCCTCCAGATTTGGCACCATTCTTCCTGAGTGATCTCCTCCCCCATGTCCCGCTCCCAATCTTTCATGTATTGGAGGGTTTCATCTGCTTGCGATTTATCTAATAACTTGTACAATCTGGTGATCTCTTTTCTCTGTGCCCCCTCCCGTATCGTGAGTTCTAAACCTACTGGGGGGTGTAGTCCGGCCCTTTTTACTGCAGGGTGCGAGATCCAGTGGCGCACTTGTATATATTTAAATCTGTGCTGTGCTGTTCGGTGATGCCAAATCTTTGTTTGCATAAGTCAAAGGAGAGTGGGGCATCATCTTGGTACAAGTCTCGTAAGGACGCTATGTCTGCTCCCTGCCAGCCATCCCAGAACTTCAGTTGGAGCCCAGGCAAGAAATCTGGATTGTGTGTAATAGGGGACATCGGGCCCAGACCTGGTTTGATCCTTCTGCAATGGATCGCCATATCCCAGGTGTGAAGTGTCATCTTTGTCGCTTCCAATAGGTTGCCTCCCCTCTCTCGTGCTTTTGGCTTAAGGAATGGGAGCACACGTAATGGGGTGTCGGTCGCGAACTGTTCTATTTTCCCCCACCCTGGGAGGGGGTCACTACCCGACCATTTCAGTGCTGGTGCCAATTGGGCCACCAGGACGTATCTCCCTATATCCGGCACTCCCAGACCCCCCAGAAGTGTTGGGCGCATCATGATCTTTTTTTGGATTCTTGGCTTCTTATTCCCCCAGATAAATTTGAACACAGCATTTTGGAGTTGCTGAATCATTTTCGGGGGGGATTACCACCGGGGTGGAGCTTACCATGAACAGCAGTCTCGGTAGCAAGGTCATTTTTGTCGCCGCTATCCTAGCAAACCAAGCAAGTTCCTGGAGGTCCCATCTCTGCAAGTCTCCTAGCAGGCGCTTCCAAAGAGGATTGATGTTAGCTTTGAGCAGGTTTTTTTGTGGACCTGGTGATGTAAATTCCTAGGTATTCCAGGGATTGTTTTTCCCACTGTAGGGGGTAGAGTTCCTCTAGGTATGTTATGTTCCTTCTATCCTCGGTTACATTCAGTGCTTTGGATTTGGCGTAATTTATTGTGAACCCTGAAGTATTTTCGAATCTCTGCAGTTCTTTAATTATGTTGGGTAGTGTGTGCTTTGGGTTTGCCATGTAAAGCATAAAATCGTCTGCATATAAGGCTATTTTATGTTGGGTCTCCCCTATTCGTACCCCACTAATACCCGGGTCCTCCCTGATCCTATGGGCAAATGGCTCCATTGCCATGGCGAATATAAGGGGGCAGAGGGGACACCCCTGCCAATACTCTGGGTTGTCTTCCCCAAGTTTCAAGTAACAGTTCCAACGCAAGAGACCTTGAGACTTCGTTCTCAAGTCAATAAATGTCTCAAGTCTCAGGGTTCCCTTCACAAAGACTTATCACTAAAATATCTTTGTCTTCTTAGGACTCTTTGCCACACTTGCACCCTCTCTTTTTAGTTTGTTCTCATGTGAATATCTTGACAGTATTGGATTTAACTTAAGGATTTCAGTTAATTCTGCTTTCAAATTATATAAGTATATTTTTGCTGTTTATAGCTTTCACCCAATTTGGTATTCATTGCGCCTCTCTTTGGTTGAATGTAAATGTTCCATTTAAATCAAGCTTCAGTATAGCATTGGTTTAGCTTATTCTTTAAGATTCCATTCGCTTCAGAATTCTGCATACAGTGGTTTAACTTGAATTTAAAGTTCTGTTCACTTCTGAATTCAACATGCACTAGTGCTTTTTAATCAATAGACCGGGGTTTTACTTGTGACTCACTTTCAATTGAACCCGCTATGTGATATTAATTTGTTTGCTTTAAATTAAATGTCGAGCGCAGTCAGACTTTCGGAAGGGAATAGTTTCTTACCTGTAACTCCATTTCTCCAGCATTGGTATCTTTCATGGATTCACATGCTTAAAATATTCCCAGTCTGTCGATGAGGAATATTCTAAGCATGTGAATCCATGAAAGATCCAATGCTGGAGAAGAACAAGTTACTCTCTTACCTGGTAACGTCCTTTCGATGGGATGGTCCGACGACGTATTCCATATCTATGACAGTAATCACCACAGCTGCGCTGCTTCGGAAAATCTTTCGGCGTCTGCGTCCTGACGCCGTCTTCGAGGACCTCCTCCGATGGCCGACGTCACTGGATGTTATAAGTAGGACGCACAATGCCCGTAGCCTCAGTTGTAGTTTTTTCCCAGAAAGTGTGGCACCAATCTTCTGCCAGCATGACCACAGAAAGCCTTGCGGAAACGTAAGCTGCAATCGCATAAGAAATTCTGTAGCGGGGTAGGAGCGATATGGAATACGTCATCGGACCATCCCATCGAAAGAACGTTACCAGGTAAGAGTAACTTGTTCTTCGAAGGGATTGGGTCCTCCGACGTATCCCATATCTATGACAGAGTCCCAAAGCAGTACCAACGTATGAAGGAGGGAAAAATAATTTAGAATATAGAAATTTAGAATGCCCAATCAAATTGCAGAGTAAAGGACCGCCTTGCCAAAGGCCAGATCCTGCCCATGGATAGAATCTAGGGAGTAGTGTCGTACAAAAGTATGGACCGAAGCCCAAGTCGCTGCTTCACAGATGTTACGAATGGGAACACCCCTCTGCAGGGCAGTAAAGGCAGCCATACCCTTAGTAGAATGGGCCCGTAAGCCTACCGGAGGGTCCTTACCCGCCAAGCGGTAATATTCAGAAATTGCCAAGATAATCCATCTAGACAAAGTCTGCTTAGTAACCGCTTGTCCCAGCTTAGTAACCGCTTGTCCCAAACGCCTTCCAGCGTAACCTATAAAGAGCTGATCATCCACTCTGACCCGGGACATGCGTGAAATGTAGAAACTTAAAGCTCTCCTAGAATCCAATGTATGGAGCCTCTCTTCCTTAACAGGATGCGGAGGAGGATAAAATGCCGGAAGAATGACCTTCTGGCTTAAATGAAATTCTGACACCACTTTCGGAAGAAAAAAAGGACTAACTCTAAGGACAGGGTTGTCCTTAAGAAACACAGTGAAGGGTGGCTTAACTGAAAGTGCCTGTAACTCACTCACTCTGCGAGCCGAAGTGACCGCAACTAAAAATACAGTTTTGAGGGTCAACAGTCGCAAAGGGCAAGAATGTAAAGGCTCAAATGGAGCACCTTAGAAACTTGAGAACAAGGTTAAAATCCCAACCGGGTACCTGGAAAGGTGACGTGGGAACACATTAGTGAGCCCTTTCAAAAACTGATAAATTAAAGGAATTTTGAAATAAGAACACTCCTCAGACGAGCGCTTAAATATGGACAGCGCCGCCAGGTAACCTTTAATGGTACCCACTTGCAGGCCCTTGTGGGCTAAAGAAAGCAAAAAAGACAGAACCACAGGAATGTCACATGAAAAAGGATCCACATTCTTAACCCTGCACCAGTCGCAGAACTTTCTCCAATGGCAATGGTACAGGGACTTTGTTGCAGGTCGTCTGTGCGAAAGCAACACCTCCATCACGTCTTCGGGGAGGTCCCAATCCTCATACCTCAACCTTTCAGAAGCCAAGCGTGAAGGTTGAGGGATCTGGCCTCTGGATGGAGAACCTGACCCCCCCCCTCCCGAGAGAGCATATCATCTCGGAGGGCAGATGGACATATTGAGAAGGTCCGGTTACCACGTCCTCCGGGCCCATGCTGGAGCAATGAGGATCATTCGGGAACCGAACCTTCGTAACCTCCGCAGCACTTGCAGAATGACGGGGACTGGAGGAAACGCGTACAGCAGTGGGAAGGACCACTCCACCACAAACGCGTCTCCTAAGGCTCCTCTTGGAGGAAATTCCTGCGAGCAGAACCTTTCGCACTTCCGGTTGACACTGGAGGCGAAGAGATCCACTTGAGGGGTCCCCCAAAGGGCAAAGTTCTCCAGGAGCGTCCGCCATCTCGTTTTCGTCGCCGGCCTGATGAACTGCTGAGACTGAAACTTCCTGCTGGATGGCCCAGAACCAGAGCTGCATCACCTCCTTGCACAGAGGAAGTGACCCTGCCCCCCCCCTTTTTGTTGAGGTAGTGCATGGCCACTGTGTTGTCCGTCAGAATCAGGGCATTCTTTCCTCGCACAGTCGGCAGAAAAGCCTTCAGGGCAAGCTTGCCGGCCCTCAGCTCCAACAGATTGATATGGAGTTTGGACTCCGACGGAGACCAACGATCGCTGTCAACTCGTTGGCATGAGCTCCCCATCCCGTGAGGGATGCGTCCGTCACAATCGTCACCTCCGACCAGGGTAGCCAAAACGGAGCCCCCCCTTCGTCAGCCCCCCACAGAAGGTCCTGGGCGACCGAGGGCGGCACCTGCACGGGGTCCGATACCCTGCCGGAGGAATGTGACCGCTGCATCTTGAGAGCCCATTGCAGAGATCTCATCCGCAACCTGGCCTCTGGCACCAGAAGAATGCAGGATGCCATGAGGCCGAGCAACCTCAAGAACTCGAACGCCAGGAGACTCTGGGCCTGTTGAAACTTGTGTACCATCTGCAGAATGGGATGAGCTCTCATCTGGGGAGGGAAACACTGCCCCAGGGATGTGTCGAGCACTGCTCCTATGTACTGGAGCCGCTGAGTTGGCGTCAAGTGGGACTTCTTTAAATTGAGGGAGAAGCCCAGCTTGTGAAGGGAGTGGCAGGTGACTGAGATGATCCAGGACTTGCTCGGGAGAGCGTGCCCTGATCAACCAATCGTCCAGGTAGGGGTAGACGTGAATCCCCCCTTTCCTGAGATACGCTGCCACCACCACCTTGAGCTTGGTGAAAACCCTTGGGGCGGAAGTCCACCCGAACGGCAGGACCCGAAACTGAAAGTGCGAGTTGCCAACCGCGAACCTCAGGTACTTCTTGTGCTTGGGATGGATCGGCACATGAAAGTAAGCGTCCTTGAGGTCGAGAGACACCAACCAGTCCTGAAGTTGAAGGGCCTGGAGGATTTGAGAGAAAGTAACCATCTTGAACTTGTCCTTACTGAGGAGCTTGTTCAAACTGCGCAAGTCCATAATGGGTCTCAAACCCCCGTCTTTCTTCGAAATCCAAAAATAAGGTGAATATCATCCCTTGTTCCTCTCCGCTACAGGCACCAGTTCTATGGCGCCTTTCTCCAGCAGGGCTTGTATTTCCTGCACAAGGAGTGGATCTGGACTCCTCAAAGAGATTCCCTGGTGGATTGTCGTGAGGCCTCTGCCGGAAAGGAAGACAGTAGCCGTGGGCTATGATCTCCAGAACCCACACATCTGAAGTAATGGCACGCCATTCTACAAGATGCTGCGCCAGCCTTGCCCCAACCGGCGAACCATGGGACATGGCCTCATGACTGAGCTGAAGCGGCTGCAGCATTGCCTGAGGGTAAAGAGGCAACTGCCCGATTGGCCTTGGCACATCGAGTACCTTGTTTTCCACCTCTGGTACCCCTACGTTGGCCCCTTTGACTTGCAGCTCCCCTCGATCTACTAAAGGATGAGTAATATCAAAAGGAGCCTCCCCTCCATTGCTGTCCCCTAGGACGAAAAGGCGGAGGTTGGCGAACTGCAGTGCTCAACGACTTTGCTGCAGCTTTGGAGGTCTGCAACCTCTCAAGGCTACTCGTCAGCCTTGCTGCCTAAAAGATGTTCACCATCAAAGGGCATGTTGAGGAACCGGGCTTGCACATCAGGAGCAAACCCCGACTTCCACAACCACGCAAACCTGCGTATTACAGTGCTCGCCGCCATGGAACGGCTGTAACAATCTGCCAAGTCCAGACCCGACTGAACGGATTCACACATGACATCCTTGCCATCCTCCACCATAGCAAGAAATCCATCCTGTTCCTCCCCTAGGGAATATGATCAGCCGCCAATGCAATACAATTCCACAGAGTGTGCGTGTACCCCCTGAAGAAAACACTTTCTTCGCCCAGCCATCAAAACGCTTGTCGTCCCTATCAGGATGGATGGTACGGTACGACGCCTGCTTTGCTGGGGCCGTAGCCGCCTGCACCACCAAACTCTCCGGAGTGGGGTGCATGGACAAGTAGCAGGGGTCGCTACTGGCTGGGTGGTATTTTCACGGCAAAGACTTGCTCACTGCTGGGAGACTCTCCAGAGCAGTCCAAGCCACTGCCACCCTTCTTTACAAGGCCATATGGAATGGCAGTACTGGGTCAGTTGGTGGACCCTGGTCGAGGATATCCGTCAGGTCATCCTGCAGAAAATCTACTGCTGGTGCAGACCACCCCAAGTATTCCGTTACCCTTGACATAAGGCACCTGTACGAGGACTCGGCATGGGTGCCAGGCTCAGGCCTACAGAACTCCACCTCCGGAGAGGTGTCCAGACCACTGGTGTCGTGCAACGACTGACGTAGGTCTTCAATCTGGCTATGACCAGATAACATTTCGTCTGGTACCTCATCAGGAACCAACCCTTCCTCAGATCCTTCATCCACCTCAGAAATATGATCGAGAGGCTGGAATGAGGGCACAGAAAAAGGGACAAAGACATTTTTCGCCTTGGCCAGAGCCTTTCTCGGGAGTTCCACCATGCCACGGGGCACCTCTGACAAAACAGACTCGAAAGGCATCGAGGGTGTCGATGGAATCGGTGTCGACGTCGATTGTGGCGCCGACAGCTTCGACACAGTCCTCGAGGGCGGAGCCCCGAGCGTGTCCCTCGACAGCCTGGGCGCCAATGGCATCGACAGCTTCCTTGGAGGCGGAGCCTCGAGAGAGTCCCTCAACGACCTTGGCGCCGATGGCGTTGACAGCTTCCTCGGAGGCAGAGTCTCGAGAGTGTCCCTCGGTGCCAATGTCATCTTCGAAGACTTCACAAGCTCCAATGGTCTCAAAGGCCTCGAGGACCGGGAGCTGGAACAGGCATGTCTAGAGCGACCATCCTTGTCCGACCGGGACCTCGAAGTCACCCGGTGATCGTGACGACCGCTCGAGCCCAAAGGCGTGCGAGTGGCGTCTCTAGCACGGCCACGGCCGACGTTTTTCGATGGCGCAGACGGGCCGGAGCCCTGCGACTGAAAAATCACCATCATCTCCTGCCGAAATGAATCCCATTCGGCAGGAGTGGAATGCTTGTTGGGACAAGCCACCCGCTGACGGGCGGAGTCCTCAGACGAGGAAGGCGACCGGTGATGGCGCTTCTTTGAGTGCCTCGAAGAGGCAGAGGAATGGCGAGACCCACCCCGGGACCGAGATCCCCCCGGACCTACGCCGACGATGCAGAGAATCGCCCCTCGAATCGTCAGTTGAGAGCCCAGTGAATTTTGACTTCCGGGGCTTGGCCACCTTACCTACACAAAGCTTCTTCTTACGCTCCCGCAAGGCCTTCGGCGTAAGCGACTGGCAGTCTACACAATCATCCGTGCCGTGGGCCTCACCGAGGCACCAGAGGCAGGCGTCGTGCAAGTCCGTCAACGACATCTTGGACCCGCAGTCCCGACACTTCTTAAAACCTGGCCGCAGGGTAGAAGAAGACGAAGACATCATGGATCTTCACAAACTAACAGGTTTGAGGAACCGAAAGTTCAGAACTCAGAAGAACTGAGGCGCGCCTAGATCTCCGAAGCGAACACATTCGTGGAAAAAACGGAACTGAGGCTACGGGCATTGTGCGTCCTACTTATAACATCTGGTGACGTCGGCTCAACGGAGGCCCTCGAGGACAGCGTATCGACGTCATTGACGCAGAAAGATTTTCCGAAGCAGCACAGCTGTGGTGATTACTGGCATAGATATGGAATACATCAGAGGACCCAATCCCCTCAAAACATGTTTCCTTAACACGCGACCACTCCGATACAAAATATTCCTCAACAAAAGAAATGTTTAAAAAAGTGCATGCCGGGTTTCTCACTGGTCGCTTCGACAGCTCTCCCAGCAGCGCGGATTACACAACCTTTTGCTTTTGATGTCAGGGGTCCAACTCCTGCCCCTCAGACACTCATGTGTCGACCTCTTAACACAGGGGAACGAGCACCTCGAACACAAGGGAAAGGGACAGCTTCTCCACACGGCACCCATCTCAACATTATCCGCTTCCAAAGCCCACCTCTCTGCAGTCTCCAGCGTCTCTGTGGGCAGCACAGAACAGACTGATACGTAGCGCAGACCCCTCCCCCCTAACTGCTTACCTCTCAGATAAGGGTCCCTGCTGCTTGCACTAGTGTGTTCTCCTCCTCATTTTATACACCTCCAACTCTACAACTGGTTTCAGGTGTGCCTCCCCATTTGGCTTGCCTGACCATGATTAAGGGGACATGCCTGACCTTCACAACACTTAGCAGGCATCTTCTTCGTCTCAGTACCAAAATGGTATAGTGTTCACTGCCCTAAGCTATCTCTTCCTAGTCTCCGTACTGTCAAGAGTCACATGAGGGGAAATAAAAGGAGCTGACTTAATATGACCCATAAAAGCCAGGGAAAGGGTAGGTTGATCGTCAATGGGGAAAGGGGGAAACTATGTCTCACCTGGTTGCACCCCAATCCCCAAGGACTCTCCACACCCACGTGACCCTTCTCCATCCCAAGGGTCAGGATCCAAGAGCGATGGCCTTTCCCAGGCCACTTGAGAAGAGAATCCAAGGGGTTTAAGAGTGAGGATACCCTCAGGCTTCCCACACTACATACTGAGGGATTTGGAACTACAGGTTTTGCACCTTCTCGTCCGAGAGAATAACAAGACCATCTTTTGTCTGAATCAGTGCCCCCAGAAACTGTTTGACTTGACTGGGGGGATAGGATTGATTTTCTCGTTGATGGTGAATCCCAGATTGATCAGGAGAGCTGTCTTGAGTGCTCCCCGGACACGTTTCGTTCGAGTCTCCAGTTATGAGCCAGTCGAAATAAGGGTACACAAAATGGCGTGGGATAATGTAGGCAAAAGAAAAGTTTTAAAGAAATATGTCAGGATAGTTGAACAGTTGGCTTCCCTTCCCCAAGTTTTCAGGACGGGGCAAGGCAGCACATGCAGGCTTTCCACACTCTGGATTCTCAGCCACTAGGTAACTGTTCAACACATGGGCATCAGGGCTTTCCGCCAGTGTCTCTCGCAATGACAGTCTCTTATTGCAGAGGGCCTGAAGTGACAGACAAAGGTTCCTTTCGTTTGTCTTGGCTTTCACAAGTTCAAGACTGGTCTGTCTCCTTCAGGCTCAGACCACAGGTCCCTCTCGTCTGGGCTCAGACCACTTTTCTACAGTGTTCACAATTTGGTCTCCCTCATTCGGGCTCGGACCATGGATCCCCCTTGTTCGGGCTCAGATTCTCTTTTCCAAAATGTTCACAACAGGGACTGCGTGCACAGGTGAGCTGCTGCTACTGCTAGTACATCTGTTAATACTATTGGAGCTGAGGCAATGCAGAATTGTAGTACCTTGAACTGATAGGGAGTGTGCTCCGTCTTGAACCCGAGGTATTTTCTGTGCACTGGCAACATTAAAATATGAAAGTATGCATCTTTCATATCCTATGTGGCCATGTAATCCCCCTGGTGCAGCAGTGGGATTACTTCCTGTAGAGTTGTCATCCTGAACTTTTGAGGTTTGACATACTAAAACAAGGTGCATGGTTAGATCCTTTTTGGGTACACGGAAGTATATTGAATACACACCCTTGTTTACCTGAAGATGAGGGACGACCTCAATCGCTCCCTTTTGTAGTAGGATCTGGACCTCTTCTCGCATGATCGGTAGAATTTCTGTTGACAGTCTGCTCTTGGGTGGATGATAGTGGGGTGGTTGCAGGAATTCTATGCAGTAACCATGGGAGACTGTTTTGAGTACCCACTGGCCTGAAGTGATGCCCTCCCATGCGTGGGTAAAAGATGTTAAGCATCCCCCTACTGGGGGGACCTGTACATCCGAGTCATTTGTTGGCCGGGGTTGGGGAGTGTAAGGAAGGCATGGTATGAAACAGTGAAGACAGACACAAGTGATCACAGTTCAAAGGTGTTTATTGAACTTCAATGGGTTGGTAGAACGCCTATCTAAACCTAAATCTAAAGATGGGTGCAAGCTACGACCATCTAATAATAACGCACTCCTAGTGGAGTCGGTCAAAATAAAAGGGCCTATACTAATAAACCTATTCCCAATTCTTGCTTCTAGATTACAAAATGTTGTGGGATAACAATGTATGCAAAAGAAAAGTGTTCAAGAAATGATACATGTCAGGGTAGTTGAGCAGTTGGCTTCCCTTCCCCATGTTTTCAGGACAGGGTAAGGCAGCACGTGCGGCCTTCGCGCACACGGTGGCTTCTTGGCCACAGGGTAACAGTTCAACACATAGGCATCAGGGCCTTCCACCAAAGTCTCTCACAATTACAGTCTCCTATTACAGAGGGCCTGAAGTAACAAAACACAAAGGTTCCTTTCCTTTATCAGGGGTTTCGCTTTCACAAGTTAAAGACTGGTCTTCCTCCTTCGGGCTCAGACCACAGGCCCCCCTCGTCCAGATCCAGACCCCTTTTCAACAATGATCACAATTTGGTCTCCCTCCTTCAGGCTCGTACCATGGATCCCACTTGTTCGGGCTCAGATCCTCTTGATACCAGAATCAAAGACTTTTGAATGTGCGTTTGGTTTAGCTTAAACTGTCACAGGACACTTTGATTCACTTCACACAATTTACACTTCACATCAATGTTCTACTTTTGTCAGGCTACCGTACAGAGACCTTCGACTGAGCACAAACATTCACTGTGCCAGAACACACTGTCAATGGTATAGTGTCTTCCCTTCTAATGTCGAAATATTTACCAGAAATTTAGCATCACTTGCGTATAACAATGTTTATTCCAGTGCTCATTTCACAAGGTTGCCGCTTGCAACCTTGACTTGAAGACAGATCAGTCTGGGACCTGTCTGGCACCGGTCTCCCCAACTCACTGGCTGTGTTCTCCATCGCTTTTTTGTTCTTGGAGACGAGGACGATAGCACAGCGTCTGCTGCTCCTCCCCGCCTTGGTCAGTTATGCGAGAGGACCCTCGGTTTCTGACACAAAATGCAGGATTCTTCGTTTTCTGCCTAGAAGATTTCTTGAAAGTACCTGCTTCCTGCCAAAAAGGTGAAGATTGCTGCCCCTTTGACGAAACTCTCGTGCCTCGTCTTTCTCCCCTCGTTCAGCTGCCGAATCGAAACTACTGTACCTTTGTGTGTTTTGGCTCGCTCAGAGTCTGCTCTTGTGCACCGACTTTTATCCGTGTGGGGAAGTGTAATGGAAGTCAGGTGTGATTGATTGTCGATAATTGCCTGACCATAGTATTGGGACATGTCAGGTACACGGCTCAGGTGTGAATCTTTTCTCCCAGAGCAGGCTGTCCGTGTAAAAGTGTTTGTGCAGGGAAAGGGGGGGGTTTGGGGTTTCTAAATATCCCGTGGCTAAAGGTGTTACATGGACGAGAGATACTGTATCTCTCCATCTGGTGTCCCACTCCCGATGATCACTCACCCCGGTGATCCACCCTCTCTGGTCCACACCCGGGGTGTAGATCAAAAGGCGATCCCCGTGCCCTGTTCACCTGAGAGAGATCTGTGGGAATTAGCGGGTGAGATGCCTTCTGGTTTCTCACAGCAGCCTCTGGTTGCAGAGTAGCTCCCTCCACCCTTTCCGTGCCAAAATCCCTGCTGTTGGGTGAACTGGAAGCTGCTGGAGGTACTTTGTTTGGTAAACAAAGATGTTGCTGCTGTTGCAGTTTCCCTGGGAGGAGCCAGAAAAAGACTGCCCACCAAAGGACCGGCAGGTGTTAAAGGCGCCTCAGTGCACAAAGGGTTTGGCTGAGATCTGGATTAACAATTTTAGAGTTGCATGCTCTTTTTTGGCGGTTTCAAAGGGCCTCATCGCCCACCTTACCAAAGAGCAGAATCTTCCATTGGCTTATTGATGAGGGAAGCCCGAGTGTCTGGCTTAAACCCCGAGTTTTTGCACAACGCATGGCGCTTCAACAGTCCTCTGTGCGATAACACGACCCGCTGTTCCAGTCGAATCCAGAGTGTTCTTGAGGATGTTCTGCGTCACCCAACGCCCTTCAGCCACCACTGTTAAAAGCTGTATGCGAGTAGGCTCCGAGACATTCTGAAGGTTTTCCTGAACATGTCCCCATTGGACATAAGTAGAACCCGCCAGGAGCGTAGCATTATTGACAATCCAAGGGCAAAAAATCAAGCGAGGTGGTGATCCATTTTCCCAGAGCGTAAATCGTTTACAATCCTTGTCCAGAGGAGACTGACGAGGATAGTGCCACCCGTGCCCTTTTTCTGGTGGTTACTACCAGGGAGTCTGTAACAGCATGGACTCTGATATACAAGGGATCGAGTGCGCTGGGCGGAACATCTCCACAATCTGGTTAACAGCTCGCATAAGTGGGGGTGTAAGCAGGGAGGGAGCAAAGCGTTTCTTCACTGAGTTCAGGAGAGGCATTACCTGACTGGGACTTTCTCTTTAAGGATGTCCTCCACGAAATCTGTCGGAGATGGCCTCCTGGGTGACTATTTGTAAATGGTCAGCAGCCTTGAGGAGGTTGAAGAGCATCTGAAAGTCAATGGGCGACAAATTCCAGGGCTGAACTACAGGAGTGGTGTCCAAGAAGATGCTGTCTGGGTCAGGGTCATAAGCCGGAGTAGTGTGCCAAGTGCCATGGTCATCCGCAGGTTCCCAGTTGGGGTCTTGAGACACAGGGTCCTGTGAGGCCGATCCAGGTTAGAGACACAGTAGAGGTCCTCAGAGTCATCCTGGTCATCATGGAACACATCCACAGGAGGAATGAGTGGGGAGTGTTCAGACAGGATGCAAAATGTGCACCTGGAGAAAGGAGTCTTGGGGACACAGGACGGTGTCTTAACCTCATGACATTTGTATAAAAAAAACTTTCTAAACTCGGACATCCTATCCTTGCAGGCCTCAAAATGCTCCCTAGTCCACAAAGACCAAGAGGAGTGGGGTGGTGGGGGGGAGGAGAAAGAAGCAGTTGGGAGCATGATCCCAGGATCCCATTGCAGGACCTGAGAGAGAGAGGAGAGAAGGCTGGACAATAGCCTTCCGGCATAGAGGGTGCCTTTTTAGGCTCAGAACCATGGAAATGGACTTTAGAAAGCTTCTCAAAGCTTGGGAAGGGTTTTAGACAGGGGGCCCGTTTCAGCACGTCTTTCGATGCCACCGCACCGAGGGCCGAGGATTTATGTGGAGCGCCTGGAAAATGAGAAGTCTTAGGCACTTGCACAGGCCGCAATGGCAGGAGCACAGCAGGCGCCGAACCACAAGGAACGATGGGCTTCGTTGAAGTCTTCAAAGGGCCTCAGGCATCGATGACCTCAACGAGTCCTTGAGGAGAGGCTTAGGGGTTGTGTGTTTAGTTTTTGTAGAAATGTGGTGTGTCCCCATCGCACTGCCAGCAGCATGCGTATCGGGGTGGGGGACAGACATGTGGTAATCCGACTCCACCCATTGCACTGGCAGTGTCCGAATCGGAGCCGTGGCTGCCAATAGATTCCTCATCCGAAGCTATAGCACTGGCAGGAGAGTGACTCTCGGCCTGCATTGCATAGGCCAACCACTGCTTGGTGTGCCTGTCCCTTAGAGTTTGAGCCACAAATGTTTACAGGTTTTGAAACGCTGCACGTCGTGGTCACAATGTAGGTACCGATTGTACTCTCCGAGTGTCCTTGGGGGAATTTTCAGCTGCAGAACAGGCATAATTTACACAGTGTATCCTCTATACCAGAGAGAAAAGGCAGCCAGACGCAAGGGAAGAGAAGGGGCAAAGAAAAGGCCTTATCAGAATAAAGTCGGCAAAAGGGGTCCCCATTCTTCTTGTGAGGCCGGAGGACCAAGGCCGAGAAGAAATCAGCCGCCAGAGGCGTAGCATCAGCGAGGCAGGATCGGTCATCGAGAGGATGTTGTAATCATTAAGACAGTCATCAACAAAGCTTGGCGATAATGCGCCAAGCAAAGATAAAACAATATAAACTCACGAGCTCCAGAGTACGCGACCGACTAGATAGGCAGAAAAAACAATCTGGTGGGACCGCAACGTTTCAAGGTTTTTGGGTACACTACACGCCACGGATGGTGTTACAGTAATGCCCATGTCGACATCCCTTAACAGTCTTCGAAAGAAAGATGCAGCACCATTACCACATGATTTAGGACTATATACACACCACGTGAATCTAAGCAGATTCACAAGCATCAGAACATAATATACTCTGCACAAAATGTACCCTGAATAATGAGTATGAGAAACATACAGATTGATGCTCAAGTGTAAATAAAGTATCCCCAATGTCAGTAAAAACTGAATTATGAGAAACTCTCAGTCTGAGATAGACCCATGAGGCAGAGATGAAGCCTATGCTAGGGGCAGAGTGATTAACCTCACAAACAATATGTTGACCAGCAGGCAGGTAGGCCCACAAGAACCAATCATTTTTTTATGAGTAACACATTGAGATGGTAAACTTCACTATTTCCTTATCTGGTTTAAAAACCATTGGCTCTGCCGAAAACAAATAAAACATTTTTTTTTAAAAAAAAGGAAAGTCATCTTGAATCAGTATTATGGTGTACAGAATTGTGCAAAGAAGAACGGAAAGAGACTTGTAGGCCCAACTCAGATCTATAGTGCACAAGAAATTCAGGCAGCACTTTATGGTGATTAGCTGCATTGGTTTTGCTCTCCCAAAGCTAGCAGTCACAGAAAATGTTACATATAAAAAAGGCTACCATTACATTGATGTTTGACATTTAGCACTGATGTTAGTGGTGTGGAGACTGCAATTGCTCTCAACCCAGTGCTGTATTAGAAGCGCCTTTGGGCTATTACTCTGAATTATTAAATAGGTATTTTTTATGAGGTCAAACAAAAAAGGGGTGGGGCATTACCTCAAGTTATATACCTGATCAAGAGCACGCTTTTGAAACCGGTCTCTCAGAACCCTTAAATCAGTCTGAAGGTATGCATTTTGTAACAAATCAGAGTGAGGCAGGCATAGAGGCTTGCATAGAATATTTGTATTTGTATTTATTGAATTTTATATAGCGCTTTACACCAAAGCGCGTTACATGGAACAGTAATACATAAGCAATGTGAAAACAAGTCATGATTTAAAAAAACAGGAACAATAAATGGAACAATTTGCAGCTGTCATATTAATGGACCAGGGTAGGGTGAAGCAGGTGAGGAAGTCGTAAGGAGATGTTAAGAGGGAGAGTGAAGGAGGTGGGATTTTAAGGAGCAGCGGAAGGATGAGTAAGAGGAGATGGAGCGAATAGGGAGAGAGTTCCAGTGGAGTGGGGCAAGGAGCTGGAAGGAGCAGAAGCGGGAAGTGGCACAAAGGGGGCGTGGAACAGTGAGTAGGCAGTGATCAGCAGAGCGGACGGGAGGGAGAATAGAATGAGAGGAGGGAGGAGAGGTAGGGAGGGGCAAGATCATGAAGGGATTTGAAGACGAGACAGAGGAAGTTGAATTTGAGTTGGGAGTGGAAGGAAATCCAGCCAAGTGAGGAGAGTGAAAAGGAGATGGCGTCAGGAGGAGAGAGGAAGCAGAGAGTAAGGATAGCAGAGTGGTAGAGGGATTTAAGGGGGGGTGTTAGGGAGAATTCTCTCTTTAGGCTGAATTTCCTAACCTAGTGAGTCCCCCAGCAGCTTAGCTGGATTTCTGGAGTTTGTTTTTTTCTCCTGCCAAGAGTGAGACTCTTTCTCCCACTCTTGGACATGATTTATGGTGTTCCTTTGACTGTTAATGTGTTTTATGGGCTATGGGGTCCTTTACTCCATAGGGTCTCATGTGTTTTTACAATGTGTTACACAGCACCCACCGTGCAGTAACACAGGGGTGTCATAGTGACACCCCACCATAGACTCCATACCCTGGGACGGACTACTGTCTCCCAGGGCATGTAAAGCCACCATTGGCTTTACTAGTCCCAAATTATTAACAGAAACCAGTACAAACCATCATATTGTGGACGTACTGGTAGGGGCAATTTGATTGCCCCGGGGTCTGTTAGTCGAGGGGGCATGTCTCCGTCCCCCCTGATCGAGTTTTGGCTGGTGGCAGTGGAAACTACTTTTTATATTCGACCGCAAATATTTCCCTATGGGATTTTCCCATTGTTCGAGGCTACCAACTTTAATTATTTAATTCTCATAGCCTCGAACATACCGCCGGTTTATTTAATTAATATTAATTTGCCGGTTGGTATTTTTTGCCAGGACTCTATTCTAAAATGGCGTTTGTGTTCTCTTATGTGACTCCAACCCAAGTCGAGCCCTTTGTTCCACTTTTTGGCGGGCTTCTCCACAGAAGCCTCCAAAAGTGGTGCCACTCTTGTCTGGGTACCACAGGGGGAGAGGGAGGGGGTTTAGGCACCCTGGACTGAGCTACCTTGGTAACTCAAGTCGCACTCATGTGTGATTGGCCCAAGTGGTGAGCCGGCCGGCTCACCACTTAGTATGTTTGACAGCTAGGCTGAGTGAATGGGGGTATGCTGCATAAAAGCAGGGCTTTGGGGACTGGAACTTCAGAAGTCGCCACAGGACCTGAGAATCCGACGAGGGAGAAGCTGAGCCGACCTACCACGACGACACCACCGGTGGAGCCCCGCAGAACAGACTCACCACTTCCCGACGACAGAGAAGATCTCCCGGCTGGACAGGCTTCTTCCCCTGACTGGTGGGCACAACCAGTTTACCTTCTGTTCTTCGCACCCCAGACCGGTTTTTGGTCGAACTGCCCGCCAAGCACCCCGGCAGCCCGATAGCCACTCACCACTGAAACGCGAATCAACGGACCGCTCCTTGTACCTGAGAAACTCCGCGGCTGGTTTCTTCCCTGGCAGTGCAATGAACTCCTGTCTTCCTCCCCGACGAGATTTTCTCTTCCCCCGGACGAAGCACCGACTTGCATCCGCTGCCAGGAACAACTGCCCCTGCTGGAGTATTCTCACCACTTTAAGGTACCGTGTCCGCCAGGCCTCCCTTTCTAAAGATTGCTACAAGGTAATAATAACCCCTTAACCTTCTGGACTGGGCTGGCCACCTTGACCCTCTAACTGGTCCCTTTCTTTGGTCCAACTCCTTTTTTTGAACCGTTACAAGACTTTTGTGCACTGCAACCGTGTGATCTTGGACACATTTCGTTTCGATCCTCTTAAAGCGGATTCGGCCTACTGACTCTGAATTCACGGTGTTACTTGGCCTTCCTCTCTTGTGTGTTCGTAAAAAAAAGTGTTGGGATCTGTTTCAATTTATTCTCTGCTTTTTCTCTCCCTTTTTAAAAACGAATTATTGGAGTGCCATCTACGTTAAGCGCTCACCGCTGTCTGAAAATATGTGGGGCTTTACTCTTAGACTTGTCTAATATTCTTTTAAGGGAGTGTATATCTTTTAGTGACCTTGTTTTTGAATTGCTTACTATTAGTGCCTGTGTGTTTTTCTAGATGTGGTTTTCAAATAAATAATTCTCTTTTACACCAAGCCCTGGTCAGTGTTTACTTGTTCTACTGTGTTCTCTTGACCTATTGTGAATACTCTGTATACTGCCTAACTCTTCTTGAGGGAAGTCTGACTGTTCAGCCACAGCTACCAAGTGAATCTGTGTGGTACAGACTGCTACCAAATGGGTTTACTGCCAAACACCTGTAGTCTTAAATCTTTTGCAGTGGTCCCAGAGGGAACTGCACAGGTTTCGGCCTAACAGGGGGGCAAGATGTGAGGCGGGAAGGCCAGAGGAAAGATGAACAGTAGAAGAGATGAGAAAAGATGAGGGAGGATATTAGGAGTTTGGTGGCGTGGAAGCTGAGGGAAGAGCGGATTTTGCGGACATTGTAGAGATGGAAGAATACTAGGAGGATAAGATGGAGAACAACTTATGCAGATATGGAGGACAATTGCATTGTGGTGGCATTGAAGAGCTGGGTTTATAAACTATTTTGACCTTAAACCTCCATTTAACCTCCCCTATTTCTTATATTAAAGCCTAGGTATTCTCACACCTTTACTGAATACAGAGCATCACTAAGTCTCACTTATTTAGCTTTGTGTGGGGAGAGAGCAGAATCTGTTCAACATGTGTTAGCTGCCACCAATATGATGATCTGAGACTATGCAACCTGAAACCAATTTTAAATGAGTTTGGCATTAACTACCTTGTTTAAGCAGAGTATCTTTGTAAGCCTACCAAATATCTAGGAGTCATTTTGGCAGTATCCAAGATATTTTATAGGGAGTGGTAGGGAGAAAGCGTGCTGGTGTGAACACCACCTCAAGTATCACATTCTCACACAGGGAGAAAGCAAACAGACTAGAATACACCAGACACTAAACATTACGTAATTAAGCATTAGATATGTTTCAAATCATTTGACTATGTTTTGTACTAAGTGCTTGTTGCTGCTGTATTTACTTTATCTCCACTGCCTTGCGCTTTTAATGTAGTTGCATCTGTATTGGCACAACTGCCATGGTTTTAAAAGAAATAATGTCAAAATGAATGAACATATGGCCTGAGATTTTGCTGGAACCATTTTAATAAATGGATGCATTTTTTTATTGCTATATGGCCAGCAAACCTGTTGCATTTGCAAAGTGCATATCATATCCAACTATTGTGGTTATTTATCTACAAAGAGTATTAGCACATCTGCTCTATCAGATGGTCCCTCTGACGTGGGTGCTGGTGTGCAACACTTCCTTCTGTGATGAATACTATGAAGTCAGATGTGTCAAGCAAGTTCCGACAGCAATGGGATCCTTTGACACTTATAAAATCTAACACTGACATTCCTCAGTTGCAGGATTGCCTAACAACCTTGCACTTGTTTTTTTTGACTTGCTCCATTATTGTTATGTTTCTGGCACTGCTTAGGGCTTATCAAGTGTTTCAAGCAAAAAATAAGTATCCTCCTTCTACTACATATTCATCTTAAAACTACTGGACACTTTTCTGCTAACTGCATGCAATTCACCTTCACAGCTAGTTTTGCACTATATAAACCTCAGCACAAACGCACCCACATTATCTCTGGCAGAGTGATGGCGGTGGGTCTGGCTCATCGGGTAATCCATTTTGTAGTCATCACAGTCATCCCACACACTTTCAGATTCAACACGCAAAGGCTTTTCCTCATCGGGAAAGTAACATTCTTCTCCATGCCTAGTCTCCTTCCAAGTGGCCAGGGAAAGGCAGCCACTTCCTGATACTGACCTTGGGGGTGGTGTACTGCAGAAGGATAAACTGGGCGGAGACAAGGCCCAGAGAAGTGGGGAGATCCAGTGGAATGAGACTATTTATCCCTAAAAGGAAAGACATTTTTAAGGGCGCCAAAACATATAATGTCTTATTGTCGTTATGATGTATTGGAACCACCTAGTATTCCTGTGAATGTGGGTAAAGACAATGTGACATCTTTACATACCACAAGAAAAGAAAGATTGTTTGAGACTTAGAAAATCAAAAATCCCCCTTAGTCCCAAATTTACAGTGAAGGAAACCTATACATACTGGTTTAAACCAACTGCCTACCTCTTTTCATGTACACTTTAATTATTCCTCATTAAATGCAGCTAAGAAAAACAACTGCATTTAGAAATAAAAGATTGACAAGAAAACATTTTGTTGATTGGGACTGCAAGTCCAATAATCCCACGAGGCAGAGTAAGAGAGCTGAAGAGCAATGTTGCAGTGTAGGTAAGCCTGTTCAGCTCAATGACCCACACCTGAGGGAGGCTTAAAAGGCCCCCTCAGGTGCTGGGCATTAGATCTAGAGGAAGATGGAGCTGTTCGAGTGCGTGCAGTAGCAATAGTAGCAGAAGGAAGAAAGCACAGTGTTGGCAATCCAGGCAGAAGTGTGAGAACCAAAGGGACGCTGCGACTTTGATGAAGCAGATTTTAACTGCCTGCCCTGAGACAGTCCTGTTTCCCCAAACTCTGAAGTGCAGATGTTGCACTGCAGAAGGCGTGAAGGAAGACTGATTTTCCCCATGTGAACCTAATTGCAGAGATTGCACAGCAAGAAGCGTGCAGGAGACCATGGCTAGAGGTGTTGTGAAGCAGAGGGTCTCGGGAACGAGAGGAGCTCCACAATTGCGTGGTCAGACTGAAGATATATTCAACGAGGAAGGGTGTGGGTCCAAAAAGAAGCCAGAAGTCATCGAAGCCCTGCACCACGGGAAGGGAGCAATACAAAAGCCAATGAGTGTTCCTGAGCGTTCGGATCCCTTGCGCAAACAATAGCTGGCAACTGTATCCAAATAGAATCACTCATGTATGAGTAAATGTGATGTGAAACAGATTGTCAGAAAATAGGAAGTTTGAAAAGTAGCACTTGCGTGCAAGCAAACAGTATTCCCTACACTCGCGTAAGAGAAAAACACAGTGAAACCCTTTAATTGAATACAAAACTAACTGAAAACAGATTAAGGAATGGTCACGTGTGCCCAAAAATGATTCTTATATGAAGGGTAATCTCTGCATCAATTATAACACAATTTGAAACCAATTTAACACTAAAGTGACTGAACATTAACGTTACGAAGCATTGCCCAAACCAAGAGTGAAACAAGTGTTGTTTCAGCCAGGAGTGAAACACGCCTTTCCCAAAGTGTGGCACAAGCAGTCTCACAAGCTAAACAGGATACAAGCATTGCCCAAGCCAAGATTGTGCAAGCTTTGCCTAAAGCCAAAAGAGCGACAACAAGGTTCATAAAGAACTCCGGTTGACAGGATGCAAAGAGGCAAGGGCAAGAGTGGGGAAAGAAAAGCTCGGCACTTGTGATTGTTCTTTTAAAGCTGATGCAATTCAAATTGCCTAAGCCAATAGGAGAAGGAAAGAATAACATCCTAAGGGCTCATTGTGGTTGTCGTTGTGGCAGACAAGAGTGGCAAAGAGGTTGCACCTCTCTGGAAAGTGAATGTTCAGAAGAAGAGTGCCTTGCTTACTTGAAGGTGTTAAAGTGCACTAAAGTGACTCTTGTCTTGCATAAAAAGTTCTTCAAAGTCACAAAGAAGCAGACTTTTCAAGCAGTGGTAATATTTTGGTTAGTGGATTCGAAACGTCATATGCAGTTGAATATGGAACACTATGGGGCAGGTGAATGAATAGACCTGCGTGGTGAAATCTTGCAGAAGTTACCCTGAAAAAAAGAGTGGTTCAGGTGGAAGTAGAAGTGCTGTGAAGCCAAACTGACAAAGATAGAAGCTGTGTTTATTAACTTTGATAGAAGCTATGTTTCATTTACCTTACCAGAAGTTTTGTCTATTTTGACTATAGCAAACTGTGTTTCTTCTTTGATCTATCTAAATTGTGGCAAAGCATCTAGGTCGGGAATAAAACTGATGCTATTTGATGAAGAGGAAAGTCATTCAAGCAAGAAGAGAATTGTCTGAGATTTGAATTGTGGTTAATAGATCTTTTTTGACACATTAATGGAACAAAGAGCCAAATTAAAAGGATTACAAACTCTCATTTGCTTTTTTCATTTTGTTGAACACTGGAAATGATTTTAGCTTGAAACCTGGGGAAGGGCAGTTCACCCAGGTTTCCAAGAAAGACGGATTATCATCGTTGATGTTGTGAATTTCTATATATGTATTTGTATACTTGATGTTTACGTGTGAGGGACAGATACCCTGTGTTAGAGTATTTTGCTTTAGTTTTGATAGGCAGGGAAATCCTCAGAATAGGGATATAGTCAGGCATTTGATGAAACTTATAGTTTAATCAAATGGAAACATTTGAGAAATCAACCAAATGTTCTGCCTTGCATTTCTGACCCCTCACACTAGGCTCTCGCTTTCTCAAAAAAAGCAGCACAGGGGAGCGGAAGTCATAATATTTCTAAAGCTCTTGCTTGCCTCAAAGCGTATGGGAACATTTAAGGAGTGTGGGCACCTTGACTGAGTAAGGACAGAGTGACCTCACTGATAACGCTGGCTCATATGAAAGAACGCAGCTGGTGTCAAAGGCTGATATAATGAGGCTCTTCTTTTCTGGCAGGATGCATTTAGAGTGCAACCTTGACCCGATGGGACCACCCCTACACATTGGAAAGCATGAGCCCTGGTTGGTATAAAGGCCAGGGTGATTGGAGGGAAGGAACACTAAGAACTTTGTGTCTCGTCTTGAGGTGGGTTCGTGCTGTCACCGCTTTCTACTACTAAAGTGTTCATTATGAAAGTAAAAATCAGACAAAAAGACTCAGGAGTTGTATCGGAAATGGCCAAAGCAAGACTTATATTGCCTGGTTGCAACCATTATAAACAGATAGTAACCCATCACCACCCAAACTAATAACCTAACCCGTCTTCGCCTTCCCTTATATTCCCTCACGGTCTTGCCCCTTACATTGGTCGTACATCCGTTTAGGTATCCCCTGTCCCCTTTTATAATAGAGCACATTGCACACAATCAGTCCTTCAGTTTCTGTCTATCCTCCTGGAACTGGCTGGTTCTTCTCTTCCCGGGACAGTCGCTCTGATTGGACGTTATATCCTGTGTCACTTTTAGTTGAGTGGTGTGAGCCCCGATGCCCCCTAACACACATCTGTTCGAGAATATTACCCCATTATCCAAGCAGGGTTAGGCCAGTACAATCCAAGAGGGAGGTACAGGTGGCCTGCACCCAAGAGCTTCCAATATCGATGCCTCAGCATCCCTTTACCGCATGTATGTTTTAGTAGAAGCTCTTCGTGCATGTATTGCCAATAGGCAGGGATATCCCTATTGAATGTATGTGTAAAAGAAGAAAAATAAACTCTTGGGCACATACATAATTATAATACTCTAGTCCTAGAATACTGTACCCAGGCTTCTCCCATATCATGGTTTATGTGCCCATTATGATCATAGTTATCCAATAGCCTTTATGGCAACATTTTACAGCACAAATCTGATACTCCCCTCCCTCACGGGCCATCAGCATTAACATAACCAATCCACCGGAGAAATGATTTTTCCTCATCAGAAGCCTGTGCTTGAACATGATACCACAAGGTACTACACTTTTCATGGAAGAACCGGTTAACTTAGTCAGCAGGTAACAGATCATGTTCTTATCTAGATAGTCCTAGTGCACTCCCAATACATTCAGTGACTTACAGTCTTTAAATTGTCTATATGTACTTTAATGGGGTGCGGGGGAGACAAAAACAACCCTGGCACTGGGTTGTGGTACTAAGATACAATACAACAGATGTCCACTACCTTGTGGATCTCTCCCGTCCCCTGCACACCCAATGTTTGTTGTAAATACAACCAAAAAGTAATTTGTTTTTTTGTGGGTTCAAACCTTATTATAAACGTAAATTCCAAGAAAATAGTATCAAACAATCTTGTGATGTATTTCATCAATCAGTTTATAGTAAAAAGAACATTCTTTTCCAATCTTCATTATTATTCAAACAAAGTGCATTTCGAAATTGGTATTAGCTTTTGACTTTTTGTTTCAACATAGTATGGATAAACAAATTCAAATCATTAATATCGGATAGTTTTTCATTCCTTTCAATAATACTTCTTATTGAACATCCAATATTAGATTATGTGTCTCTACGCGTTTCGGGGTATTATCTCCCCTTCTTCAGGAGTTGTCTATCCTTTTTCATGTGCAGTTCTCACAACTAAAATAAGTAAATAGAGTATTGTCACTCATCTGTTACATTTACATTTTTTTAATCTAATATAAACTGACTGATGAAATACATCACAAGATTGTTTGATACGATTTTTTTGGAATTTACGTTTATAATAAGGTTTGAACCCACAAAAAAACAAATTACTTTTTGGTTGTATTTACAACAAACATTGGGTGTGCAGGGGACGGGAGAGATCCACAAGGTAGTGGACATCTGTTGTATTGTATAAAAGATCATGTTCTTACCCACTTATTCATTGCAAGCTAAATGAATCTCCAAGGTACTTGAGCCTCAGGTATTGAACATGTGCCCAAATGAGAAACCTAGACAGTGACCTGCATACAAACACTCAGCATGGGTACACTGTTGCTGTGGATGAGATATAGTCTCACAGCAGCTGCTATTAAAGCACAGAGCTCCAGGGCACTCCCTCCGATTCCTTGCAGAAGCAGAAAGTGAAACCAAGATGGCAGTTGGCTGCATTAACTGCTCTGGCAGTGCTCTGCAGAGGGGGCAGGGCCACAGAAACACATTTCCAGGGTAATTACACCCACACCAATGCAAACTCATACCAAATTACACATATATTTTCATGACCGCCAGATTCCAGCAATCAGTAGGGTGGGTGTTATGAGAAGGAGCAGGAGTGTTTGGTGGCGAACGAACAGACAGCGAGAGGAAGCTGGTGAGGGGAAGAGGAAGGAGGAAAGTGAAGTAGGAGGATAAGGAGTTGCGCAGCACTAATAGGAAAAAGGCAATCAGAGAGAAAAGGAAAATGGAAGTTGGTTCATTAACAGGGGAGACAGGGGAGATGGCAAAGGAGGTTGAGAAAGGGTAATATCTAGTTATTAGGAGCCTACAGTCCCGGAAGCAAGTGAGCGGTGATACCTAGTATCAAAAGGTCCAAGCTTGAAAGGTGTGAATGCAAATGGACTGAAATTGCCAGAAGCAGGGAGCTATTTAGCCCCTGCCTCTAGTCTAGTAGAGAAAGATTATCTTGATGCCAACATATACCAGAAGGTACTTTTGGCTCCCCATGTCAACTAGTGTCATACAGAAATAACTATGTGGTGTGCCGCTGGGAACATATATAAAAGGTGTTTTAGGGAACATGTATAAGATATCTAAAGCAGGAGTCCTATTATAATGGACACAAGTTTTGCTCAGGTACGAGCAAATGGTGTCACAAAGATGAGAGCGGGGTTCTGGGCATTAGTGCCAGGACTCTGAGACAGGCAAGTGGTGAGCGCCGTAAAGAAAAGTCAGAGGAATCAGGGAGGTGGTCCACTGTTTGCTTGATGCTCTTGGCCTTCGAGCGTCAGTTCGAACATCCAGCATATTTTCAAATGGAGAATACAACTCTGGACCTTCGACTGCAGTAAGCAGGGTCTTTCCCACTGCACCAAAGGTACAACAGAACACAAACCAACAGAGCCAGAAGGGTACTCAATCCTAGTGATGGTGAAATGGGGTGGGTCCCCGCAAACCCTAAGGAGACCAATGTTAAAATGGAATTATAGAATCTGGCCTGTGGACAGATTTGAGGAGGCCACCCTAGTTAAATCGAGAACGAACAGGGAGACTCGGATGTTAGCCAAAACCCAATCAAGGTAGCAATGGAGAGCAGTCGAGACTATTCTCAGGAGAGTGAGTGGGGTAACAAGACAAATGAGCCCACAGAGTGAAGCACACAATTCAATTTGGCCCGGTAAGTACAAAAGAACTATTTTATTTAAGGCCCAAAAAACACACTAGAACCTGTAAGAAGCAGGTGATAATTTAGCACAACACTAAACATAAATACAGTCACCACAGGTTCAACTGCTTTAAACGCGATGATCAAAAAGCAGTGAAATGGGGGTGTGGCTGAGCAGCGAATGGCGTGGATGTCTGAGCTGTGAGCTCCTGTTAAGATTTTTCCCACCAGATGCTTTCAGTGGGAGGAAAATATGCGCCTGAATTAGCTCCCGACCCGTGAGGACCAACCTGCTACAGTAGCGAAGACCTGAGACCCTTTCTGCTGGTGAAGTCTTTACTGCCCGCATGGCCAAGATGACCGCTCCCTGTGCCCTGCAGGGATTCAGACGGCAGCTGTTAGGAGTTTTTCTGAAGTCCATAAAATCATTCAACTGAGACAGTACAAGACTACACTCTTAGTTTAAGGCTGTACCACCTGGGTTTCGTAGACCGAGAAGCCAGGCTGGTTTTAAGAGGGAAAGAGCTGTAGAATCAGTACAAAGAAATTGTATTATACATATGGTCCAAAGAAACACTGATACACTAGGTATTGTAAAAATAAAGGGTTTATTTTATATACAAGCAGACCAAGAGATAGATTCTTGGACAAGTACCATTATAAAGCTAACAATATTTCTAGTTAACCCAGACCTTTGTATACACATTCAGTATAGGACACACCTATTCTTGGGGAGTAAAACCTTAAGTTACTTTCAGATTACCAGTCAGTTATGCAGTGACACTCAACAAGGAAATAACTATCAACCAACAGGCCAATATACTTTTCTGAATAGTGGAACACAGATTCAAGGAACAGTACATGCCTCTACTACTTTTTGTGATAAAACAGTTATACTAGGTGAGTAAGACCTTTTTGGTGTAAAATACAATTAAAGATGCTTTTCACCTCAGTGGAACACAGGCTAAGATAAGCAAGAACTCTACGCGGACCAAGGTTAGCTACACCTAAAGGAACACTTTTGAATTTGTATTTATTTTAATTTATATAGCGCTTTAATCCAAAGCACTTTACAAGAGGAACAAGTGAATACAACAAGCAATACATGACAATGAATCTAAACCAGAAAACAGTACAGCGAACAATTTACATGTATGATGAGGCTAAGTACTAATAGAGGGACAGAAGGTAGGAGGAGAGGGTGGAGGTGGGTTAGGTGGTGTGAGAGGAAACAACAGGTGCTAGGGGGAAGAGTGGAAGAGATAGAATTTTAGAGAAGAGCGAAATAAGGGGTAGGTGGCGATAGATTGGACGAGAAGAGGAATGCGGTTCCAGTGGAAAGGAGAGAGAAGTTGGAAGGAGCGGAAACGGGAGGGGCCACAGGGTGGAGGTGGAGTAGAGAGAAGGAAGAGATCTGCAGAATGGAGAGAACGAGAAGGAGTATAGAAAGTGAGAAGGGAGGAGAGGTAAAGAGGGGCAAGACCATAGAGGGCTTTGAAAACTAGGCAGAGGAAGTTAAATTTGAGCTGGGAGTGAAATGGGAGCCAGCGTAGTGAGTTACGAGAAGAGGAGATGGAGTTGTGAGGTGAGAGGAGGGAGCGAATAGCAGAGTGGTAGACCGATTTGAGGGGGGAGAGGTGAGAGGAGGGGAGTCCAAAGACAAGAGCAGAGCAATAGAAAAGTCTGGAGAAGAGGAGGGAGGAGATGAGGAGTTTGGTAGCTTGGAAGGTTAGGAAAGGATTAATTTTGCGGATGTTGTAGAGGTGGAAACAGCAAGATCTGGCAGTGAGGGAAATGTGATGAGAAAGAGATGTGGGGGTCAATGTGAAGACCAAGGTTGTGGGCTACCATTACAGTTGCTTTTTAAGATCAGTGCAACACATATTGAGATAAGCAATAACTAACTTGTTTTAGGATGGCACAGTTAACACAAGGTAAGTAAAACCTTAGACTTATCCTGGACAGAGTAATAGCAAGTCAAAGGAAGCAAGACCCAATTGGGGACACACTTCCATCTATCCTAACAAGAACAGTAAAGTGAAGCCAACAGCATTACTTTTGGGGAAGAGGCACAACCAATTCACAGGTGAGTAACGTAACCTTCTATATGCTTCTCAGACTAGTGCAACACATTCAAGGTAAGTCAGAACTTTTGTAACTGTGCTCTGAGTTACAGATGGCAACCAACATTTTATTTTTTATTTTTTTTTTACAAGTAAGTAACTTTTGCACACTTCTTATTCTTTAAGGCAGAACCCTTTTCTTATCCATTCCTTCCCTTATTCTATAGCATGAGTTCACTCAGAGGCAGTAGAGGGACCTTGGTGGTCTAGGTGCCAGCTGTAGGCAGGGCGAGATAGGGTTCAGTTGCAGGCAAAGTTAGAGTTCCAGAGGAAGACTAATCAAACAAGCAAGTAGTTCACTTTAAAGTTAGTTGAGGGTTCAGGGACTTAAGAGAAGACACTTTAGGAGGATTCTGCAGTGGGCCTGGGTGAACTAGATGAGTGGCCTCCCAATCACAGAAAACACCCAAAAGCTATACAGAAATCACAAAGGCTTAAGGTAGGTAAAATACCTCAGCCAACACAGTAGCTCAGCACAAAAGAGCTGCAGCAGGAAGACTTAAGGATATGCAGGCAAAATCACGGTAGATGGGTTCCTTTGTCTAGAAGACAGGACTTTTGCAGCAGGGATCACAGGAGAAGGCTTCAAGCAAGAGTTTCCTTGTGGCTGGATGCGGCTCTGGATTTGGTGCCTTTTCAGGAGCACAGAAGACAGAATATCGCTGGTCGGATTCTCGTCGTTTGCAAGGTCCAGCACTCTGATGAGGGGACTTTTTGGACTGGAATTGTGGCTCTAGAGATCCAGCAGGATTGCCCATGAAGATTCTGCGAGTTTCGGAATTCGGAAGATTATGCAATGCAAGATGGCTCGAGGTCCCAGGGTATTGGGGTATGCAGCCCGCAAGGTCGGCGTGGCATGGCTCAAAATGCAGGTCCTCTTGAGTCTAGTGGGTCTCACCAGGCTCAGGGTCGTTGGTTTCAGAGTCCCCAAGTCGATAGGAAAGGCTACTGCAGGTTCCGGTTAGACAGCAGGCTCTTTGGTCGCTGGAAATCGCCTCGGCTGCAGTTTCTTAATCTTCCTCTTCAGTTTTGGTTCCAGTGGCAGACTACTTCTTCAGCTTCCAGAACCCAGTCGATCAAACAGCCATGCAAAAGGGGGGTTGGCAGTCCTTTCAGGACAGCCAGTCGTACAGTTTGAACTGGATTCTTGCAGTCAGGCTGGAAGACAAAGGGGTGGGGAGTTGGACTCCTCCCTTGCTTCCTGCCATCACAGACACTCTGGAGACTGGCCAGGGAATCCACAGGATTCCCGCCGAAGATAAAGTTAACAGAAAGGAATTTCACGCCCTGGATGTCAGGAGAAGGAACAAGAAAGGACAAGGAAAATTGAAATGGCAAAGTAGACAGGGGCCATTTTGGTAAAATGAGCACCCATGGGTGCCTTTAATGGGGCTGTGCAAACAGCCCGCGGTAAAGGTGCACCAAATTAATAAAAAGGTTCACTGCCACTAGCCATTAAAGGTAAGTTTGTCTTTGTAACAAATGTTACGATCAAAATGAGAAAGGGGATACTCAGTATCTCCTCAGCACTCCACATAAGGTGGGGGGGGGGGGCAGGAAGGGAGAGTGCTGGTCTCATCTGATAAAATCCAAAAGGAATCCAAAGATTCTTTATTCCCTTGAGAACTGTAGTTCTCACAAGGTTAGAAAATAAGTAATGGACCTAGATATAAATGAGGCTAGCGAAAATACTTTACAATTACAAAAACATTCTTGAAATAGGAAAATATATTTCTATTTTCGCATATAGTTTTAAAGTTCTTAACTCGGAACATATTTACAAAACAGAAATTCAAAAACAGACATCTCGCACTCTTCTTTCATACTTGCACTCTTACAAAATATACAGTATCTTTCTCTTTCACAAAACGGTGAAACCAAAGTCATCACATACAAACTTAAGACAATCCTCTATTGTTCTTTCTGTATCTCAATACATATTAGATGTTCAGAGTACTTTACACAATTTACTTTAATTGGAACAAACTTTTGCTACTGCTGTTGCCCGACTTCACGGACCTCTGCTGGTGACTGGTATTCACATCTTGCACCCCGCAGACCCTCCAGGCAGCACTGCGAGTGCTCGGCTCTTGCTGCATCCACGGAGGCGGACCCACTGGATCACGTGACTTTGTCACGTGACTGCCAGGAACCTTAAATTTCACGCACAGCCGCCCTGGTGGAATAAGGGCTGGTGAGGTTTGGCTGTTCAGCATTGACGGCTGCTAGCTGATGGGACCGAGTAAGTTCAACTATCACACTACTGAGAAACTTGTCTACTAATCGCCTTATTTGCAAGTCTAACTGTGGGGCTTTTCTGTAGCCAAGATATATTGATATTAACATCCACCCTACGGGGCGCATTCACTGCGCATATGCGTATTGAGAGAAGAGACGTAGATTGGGGAAGTTCTAACGATTCTGAGCTCGCATACGCTGTGCTTTTTTTGTGCTTTGCAAGAACTTCTTCCTGTCATTTTTCTCCTATAACAGAGACTCCGGGGCTCGTATTGATGTTTCAATTTTGACAAGCTCTTTGATCTGGTTTCTCATGACTACCTGTTAAATAATTGGTGCTTTATTATCTAATCTTTGGGCTGTCTTCTTCGACTGTCAATATAACCAGTCCGACACTGCTGGTCTCTTCTTCCATTCTTTGTTTCTACAAACCCTTAGATCTGGTGTTCTCTATTGACTATCCTAAGGCCTATTTCATTCTTCTAACATGAGGTCTAGTCTGCAAAGCCAAAAAGGATCTGCATTGTACCCGGATGCTATCATGCCAGACCCAGTGGGTTGTTGCTACCCTCCCCCAGCTGGGGCCAACTGCTGGTCACCCTCCGTTGGCCAATTAATATCTTCAACCTCTCTCTGTGCTCAGACACTGCCTTCTCGAATTCCTTTGCCCTAAAAAGAGGGCTTGTCATCTACCTTCTCTACGGCCAAGCAATTACCATCAACCCATAATGAATTTTGTGCCATGGCTCCTACGCACAAAGCGTTGATTCATTACCATGAGAATGCGGGTGCATTTATTACTCCCCTTATTACGAATGGGAAACTGCTCCCCAAAACACCGAAACAAAAATCAATCCAGCCTATCCTGGGACAAACATTTATGGACAATTACATCTTGAAAGCAACCTCTACTAGTACTGAAATTAAATTGCCCAAAGCCCTTATAGGTAATTCTATGCTGGACCATTCAGTGATTACCACCCAGGTCTTTTTTGGCGATAAAAATATTACCAATATTAGTATTATTGAATGCGCAGACAAAGCTATGGACTTACCAGCTGCTGGTGAATCCTCTTCAAGCCCGATCCCACAGATCAGGGGCGGTTCTTCCTGAAATACTCCAACTGCCTTAACCAACATCATTGAAGGAACAGATGCAAACAAAATAAATTCCACGGTGGATTTAGGTTCTTGGGACGATAACCGTGGAATGAGAAATCACCAAGATTGCATCATACCCTTAAAGACCTGGATGAACATATTCACCTTACTCATCTGACAGTTTCTGCTTTGAATGTGCTCAGCTCAGTTGTTGACTTGTACGACATTTGGGCGGAACTAAAGAACTCACAAAGATTAATAACTGAAATCAACTCTAAAGTTTATGGTATTGGCACTGAAATCCTTGTATAATTAACCAACAAAGTGTATTGGAACAAAATTGTCCCATAAATTAACTGTGCAGGTCCAGTCACTGGGCTCATATGGTGGACCAACCCCTTCTTCGGCCTCGCAGACAACTCCACCAAGAAATGTGATAATAGAAATTTCAGACAATGTGGCCACTGTGGAGGTTCCTACTACGGCTTTAATACCGATGCCACCTAATGTAGAAGGCTCTGACTGCCCTGTTATAATGGCTATTCCTTCTCTCTCACCAGGCAATCTTCCACAGACTTCCTCTAATTTGAACTCTACTGCTAGCCAAGCTTCAAGTGGGGCTAATGCCTCCACCCAGGATGGAATTCCCAAGATCGGCGCCTCCAAAAAAAAATCTGGAACCACACAAATCGCGATCTATCAAGCAGAAAATGGCTACAAAACGCCCTAACTTACTGTTTGCCAACACTCCTGCACTCTCTCTATTCAAACCTAACCTAGGGACTATCCCCGAAGGGCTGGGTAATACCGCAGCTATTGCTTTGAAACCCAAATTGGTCGACTCCACTGTTCAAACTGACAGTCTTACTTCGGCCAATGAGCATATTCCTCGTATTACACAAATATGCAATTCAGACAATCTCTTGGAGACCTCGAAGAATGCTGGGGCTGATGTCCTTCATACTTCTCCGAATAAATCGCTGCCTTTTACTTCGGCTCTGCATAGGGGATGTGGCCCTGGTAAATCCAGGACCTTTGAGGAAGTCTTTGCACCACTCCCTGTGGATCAGCCCAAAAGCTCCACAAATGCCCAACGACCAGCCGATGTAAAGTCTGCTTGACCACTTCAGCTCCCAATCTGGCCCCCGCCCCCCAGGCTATCTCTGTGACGAATAATCAACCTAGTCACTCCCTGATCCCCGTTACTCCTTTTGACTTGAGGATGGGGTGGGGGAAGTTCTAGGCAGACAATATCCCCCCCCCAGTTTCTTTATACCCATCTATCTCGGCTGACATAAGAGACTTGGTGGATCGGCTCCATAAACCATCTTCTAGGCCCCCACAACTTGATGCTCCTAACTTACAAGGTGCAAATTTAAAAGGTCCCCAAAGTCATCTTTGGACACTCTACAGGGACAACACCGCAATAATACCTCCAACAAGAAACCATTGTACCTGATTAAAATACAGAGTCGGTTGCAGCTGGAAGTACCAATTTGCCTAAACAGATGTAATGTCCCGACCATCTTCGCAGAAAAACCTGCCCTTTCCTTAATCGCTTCTAAGGACATTGTGAGGGTGGCCTTCCCTGATCGAGAGTGCCGAGATACTAGCTTGCTTCTGCTTTCTCCTCCTTTAGTTAAGGAACTTATCCTTACTCAAATTGGGCCCCTGAGGGATCTGGGTTTTGGAGGTGGAATCCAGACTGTCTTGGGAAACGGAATTTCAGGTGCCTTCTACTACCCAGTTTAATTCTAAACCCTCTGCGGCCCATCTGCGTGGTCCTCAAGAAAAATCAGATTCAATGAATTTACCAAAACATCAGGACTCAGATGTTGACTGGGCTACCATCATTTCGACCCTGTCGCAAAAACCTGTGCCCTAGGCAGTCCAACTCCTGGAATGATCCAACTGGCACCTTGGAGCTATGTCTCAAATCGTGGAACTCTAGAGGCAATCTTCACTTATTCACCAATCCAGACTGCCTGATGCTGTTGAGAGATGCTAACATTGTCTGTTTACAAGAGACCTGGATGACTTCGACCCATACCTAGATGGCTACCAAATTTCTGATCAGCTTGCTAGACACAACTTGGGGGGTAGACCATCAGGGGGCCTACTAGTTGCGGTTGATAACTGCATTGGCCTTAATGGTATTGCTCTTGTGGGCCTTCCATATGGGGCACTGGGCGTCAAACTTTCATCTAGTAATGGTGACCTGAAGTTACTAATTGTGAACATCTATTGCCACATTGGTATGGCTGCGGTTGAGCCTTTTGTTACAGCTGTCTCCCAGATTATCCTTGATTGTTCCTCCACTAATGACTGAGCATGTCCTACTAGCGGGGGATTTAAACTGTGATTGTGTATTCGGGAAACCCTCATGGGAAATCTGTGACTTGAATATGGCGAATCTATGCTATTGTAAGAAAAAACAAACAGGCTGTATATGGTATGCTGGGTTGTGTAACGTTGGCTTACAATCCCTGGTGGGCCATCTAAAACCTCAATCTGACGACACCACCTGGTGGTGTGGAGACTTAACCTCCCATGCTTGATTATATCTTTGCCGATGACTACCTATGCAATAGATGTTCACCGTTTGAAATCTACATGAATAATTGGAGCAACCATGGTATCCCAACAGCCATATTTCAGTTAAACTACTCACGGGATACTACAAAACCCAGCTACAGGTTATACCCAATTCATCTGGTACCACTGTCCGCTGGACTTCAAAAAATATTGATACCCTTAATCTTAATCTAAGGGCTAAACTCAATCAAACCACAAACGATTGGAAAATGGCAACCTTTAATACTGTTGCTGTCATGTCCCTTGTAAGAGCAACGGTTGAGGAATTGGCGAAACAATCTGCTTGCTATGTCCCTGCTGTTCGGCATACTCATTGCTATAATTCCGACTGAGCGTTGGCCAAAACTACCATGAACAAAACACTTAGGAGACTTAGATCATCTAATCTTGATGCGACTACACGATCTGGCCTCATTAGAAAGACCAAACAAGTGTATAAAAATCTGTGTAAATCTGCCAAGCATTGCCTTTTACAACAGGATGCCGAATTAATGCTTCGGGTCATTAAGGCAAATGTGGGTGCATTCTGGGCCATTCTAAATGGTCAAAATATTCACCCGGCCACTGCCCTATTAAATCCCATTTTGGAACAAGGATGGCTAGACTTTTATAACAATAGATTTGCCCTTAAACCATCACAGGGGATTATAACTTTATAGACCATACACCTACCGGCCCCACCCTTAAATGGGAGCCCACTATTGAAATAGACACTGTTTTGGACTTAATTAAAAAATGCAAAAGAGCTAGAGCACCAGGTCCCAATGGGCTAACCAATAACACATTCAAGTCTGACCCCAATTTGTGGGATAATCTCCTATGCCTTGAATATAGAGAGACATTCTTCAATCTGGAGTCTGCCCAAACTCATGGTCACTAGCAAACGTCATTCCGATCTTTAAGTGTGGCAGTAGGTCCGATCCAAAAAACCATCGACCTATTGCACTGATAGATGCAGATTGTAAAATCTTTTCTGCTCCACTGCTTTCTCATTTTAAGGATTGGGAAAAAAAACTATCATCCTCTGAGCCCTTTTCAAACTGGGTTTCGCAAATTCCATTCCACTAATGTTAACAGAATTGTGGTCAAATGCATTCTGGATGCAGCCTGGAGCAGTGACATGGGGCCCTACTTTTGTGACCTGTGTGAACCTCTCGGCTGCCTTTGACTGCGTGGACCTCGAAAGGCTCTGTCGTAAGCTAGCACTTTGGGGCCTACCAACGGGCCTTCTAAGTCTTCTGGAGGGGATTTACAATAACACTGGTGTTAGAATACGCTTAAACCAAAAAGGGGATATGTTACCTGTTGTCCGTACTTACTGCAGGGTTAGACAGGGGTGTGTCCTAGCCCCGCGGGTGTTCAACCAGTATGTTTCTGATGCAGCTGAATTTTAACTTGTTAGCTCCAAAACTGGGCTTCGCTAAGATTGTATGGTTAGCTTATGCACATGACTTCTTGCTATTCGATTCAACCAAGGTGGGGCTCCAGCGACTTTTGGATGTCTTTGCCAACTATGCCAAGATAAATGTCCTGACCATCAATCCCTCCAAAACTAAAATTATTGCCCTATCCAAAGGACCTGATAGGAAAATGACCAATTCCTGGAATTTGGAGTGGACAAGGGTATTTACTTCCAACAGCTTTATTAATCTTGGCTATTACATTGGTGCAAGTAGGGGCTCGAGAGGGCAGATGGATATACTCCTAAACAAAGCTAAGATACTGGAAAATCAGATAATTAAAATCAACCGTAAATATGGTTGATTTTCCATTAAACCAGCCCTTCTCTTCTTTGAAGGGAAAACAGTCCCCAAATTGACATACGGTCTGGAGTTATGACAGTGCTAACTGTCTCTAAACTAGATGTGATCGAAGGTGCCATTTGGAGACTGGTTCTTTCCCTACCCTTTGGCTGCAATTCGGTATGAATTAGGCTATGTCTCCCTTAGGTCTCGTGTTCATTGGAGGATGCTCATGCGTTATGCGAAACTTATGGTCCCATTATCTAACACCTTATATGAACTTGTTGGAAAGAATATTGAGCATTCTGGTTTTCTAACCAATTTTCGCAACTCGTGTGAAACAATTCTTCATAACGTGGACTCCGATTTAGAACCACCAATCCAATGAAAACTAACAATAAATTGTTGGACAATGATTGGTGCCTTACCATTGACTGTTTTCACTCTTATAAGTCTATGACCCACTTATCACAGGAACACAAAAATAGAGGGTCTCTTCCTCAGATTCTCACCATCTTCCCAAACAGAATCCACCGATACTCACTGTTAAGACTGCGAGGGAACATTCTTCCAACCTTGGACATTAAATTGCGTAGGAAACAAATCAAGGTGGAAGAAAGTCTATGTAGATTTTGCCAGTTAGTTCCTGAAACGGCTAAACACCCCGTGCTGTTCTGTACACAACTTAACACTCTAAGAGATTCTTACCTGAGTGCACTGAAGGTTCTGTATTTGGGTCTGTTGATCTGGTATGGCAACGTTGCCTATGTATTCAAAATATGCGAGAGGGATTGGCATTGTCCGGCTTCATATGTAACCTTCAATTGGATTGCCCTACCTAAACTGCATGGAGTACAAATATACATAGGCTATTTTACCCACCTGTTGCTCGATTGGATTGTCTGCTTTTCTTCTTTGTTGACATGCTGGCATATAAGCCATTGTTTTATTTTTACTTGATGAATGTTTTAAGGCTGAGTCAGGCAGTACCTGCTAGGTATCAGAAGATGGACGGGACTCTGGGAGCACAACTGCAGGAGATCCGAAAACCCACTGAAGTCCGGAACTTGCAGAGAGTCTGTTGGAGCAGAGGGGTGGTAGGAACGCATAACACCTGCAGCCATGCCAACAGATCTGGAAGGCGTCTCCCAGAGACCGGAGACCTGCCCATGATGCAAACTGGGGGCACTTGGCATTCTGAGGGGGTGCAAACAAATCCAGGTTTGTGAACCCCACCAACACTGGAACAGGGGCAACAAGGAGTAGTTGTGAATTTCCACTCGTAGGTGTTGAACCCCAAGCAACTCAGCTGGCCGTTTCTACCTTGCTGTCCCCTGGTCGGTGGACTGCCGAAATCCAAATCCCCTCCATATGGGCCCATTCTCAGATCGAAACTGCCTGAATGCAGAAGGAGGGGGGATGGAATTGTCCCTCCTGACCAGAATTGTAACTTGTCCTGATTAGTGGCAAAAACGCATTGAGGGCCAGGCCCACTGCCCGGAGCTCGAGCCGATTGACAAGTACGATGGCCCCCACCACCCCCCAACTCCGTGGACCATGCTCCATGAATCGCATAGCCCTCCAAAGGTGCCCCACCAGCCCGAAAGAGAGGAGTCAGTCGTCACCACCAGGGACGGCTCCGGTTGGGTGAAGGTGTCCCACTGAAACATTGCCATCCATCAGCCACCAGCGAATATCGGGCAAAGGGAGCGGTGGAATTGGGATCCTGTCCAACTGACACCCCCTCTCCAGATCCCAACTGGCTGACAGGTGGAGCTGGGGGAATCTCATCTTGAGACAGGCGTGCTGTACAGTCATCACGCAGGAGGCCATCAGGCCCAGAATGTGCTGTAAGCACAAAGCGGAGGTGGTTGAGTTGGCCAGTAAGTGTCCCACCGCCTTGCAGAGGGAAATCAGCCTTTCGGGCGTGGCGGACACCTGCTGAATGGTAGTGCTCCAATGCGCCCCTTGGAAGACCAGATCCTGAGAAGTGCATAACAGATTTCCTCAGGTTGGGGTGAAAACCCCAGCTGATTAAGGGTCACGAGGGGCCCCCGAGTTCAGGCCGAAGGGCAGCACTTTGTACGGGAAGTGGAATGACAATCATGAAACGCAGACACTTCCGATGCAGGTGGCATATGGGTACGTGTAGGTACGCATCCTTGATGTCCAGGGAACACATCAAGTCCCCTGCATACAGACTGCTACGTGCGTGGGAGTAATCATCTTGAAGCTTTCCAGCGGTAAAGGCAGATTTAGAAATGACTAGGTCCAGGACTAGCCTCAGGCCAGCCTGGTTGTTCTTGGGTACCACAAAAATCCTGGAATAGTAGCCGGAGCCCACCGTTTACTAGAGGAACTGGTTCCATCGCCTGAAGAGTAGGAGAAGATGGTAGAGGAAGGCTGAACCCCGTGGAGACCACAGATGGGAGCCACGGGTTGCTGAAAAGACGCTTCCAGGTGTCCTGGAACAGAGCCAAACTGCCACCTACAGAGGCGAGCTATGTTGCCCGACCGGGAGGTCACTGCTTTTTGGGCAGAGGCGAGGAGTGGAAAAACCCAAGCAACGTCCTCAGCTGCTTCCTTCTGTTGTTGCTGGGTGACCTGTCAGGCCTTCGCATACCACGGTACCTGAATCCCTTGAAGCCAGAGAAATTGTGGGTTGAACTCGGTCCTGGTAGGATTGAGGGAAGGATTTCTGACCCGGCTTTGTCGGGATGGCCAAGGACTTGGCGGTTTGGGTGGCTGTTTCTCATCAGTGGATGATCTAGGATCCGCTCCAGCAAGTCAGATGAAAACATCAGAGCGTGCATCTACTGCGTCATTCTCATAACTAACCCAAGGAACATCCCTCTGCTGGCTGTGTCGATATGGGAGACCGAAGACTCCATGAGGTCCTGTGCAATGGCCCGGGCATCTGCCAGACCAGCCTTGAAAAATGCTAGTTTGTCTAAGTGGAGTCTGGCAGAAATTCCCCAAGCTCCAGCCACAGCTTCTGGTTAGAAGCAGCCAAGATGGTGTCTGCGTTGCCTGCCGCAGATGCAGTCTTGAGTTATCACGCTTTCCCAAGGACTAAAGGAACTTTTCGCCCTCTGAGAGGAAACTGGAGGTGGCACGCGTGGACGAAGACGATGGTTTGGAATAAAGTGAGGCTGCAGCCACCACAGAGGAGTGGGGCTGCAGGTGGGAGGCAAGGTGGATTGGCTCTCCATCCGTCAGCCTGAACCTGCTGTTGAACTTCTTGATCATCTGGGCGTTGGCCCTGGGCTTCTCCCAGACCTTCGGCGCCACCTGCAGCACATCCCTCTGAAGAGGAATGCCAGACGGGACCGTGGTGCGCTTCCAAGACCTCTGCGAGTACCCCCGACTCCTGAGGGGCTTCCTCAGGAGGAGGGACCCTCAAGAACTCTGCCAGGCCCTGAAGGCAGTCAAGAAAGGCCTTAACGGATGCAAAGCGTTCATCGTCCTGGGCGTCATCGTCCCTCCCGCCCCTTTTTCGCAAGAAGAAGCCTCAGATACATGAGGATACAGCTTGAGTCTTGCACTCTATGCAAATGCGTCGACCTCAAAGATCCCTCTGGTAGGCACTGAGCCCTCCGCCGGATTGCCGGTAGTTGAAACACCCAGGGTGACTGCCTCGGAGTGAAATCCGGTAGGCTAGGAACTCGGCACCTGTGCCGGTAGACATGCTGGATCTAGCCAAGGAATGACTTTTGGGGGTGGCACTCAACGATCATACCCCCTGGGGTAAATAAGAGGACGAGCCTGATCGTTCTTCAGTGGACAGCCTGATAAGGTCCCTGAGCCCCTCGGCCTGGGAGTCAGCAGGCCTTAGGTCTGTCCATGGATCAGACGCAAGAGCCCCGGAGCTCTCGGTTTGGGAGCTAGTACCCTCAGAGGCCCTGGGTCTGCCAGAACCTGAATGCGGGGAACACCGGGTAAGGAGTCTCAGCACGGTCGAGCCGTGCTGAAAAGAGGGCCTACCTAGTCTTGACGCAAGGTCACGGGGACGAAGTACTTAAGGTGGGGTGGAGGAGAAGTGTGGATGATCTACCTCCACCGAGACAAACGATTCTTCAATGCCCTGTGACCGAGAGCGCTGCAGGCTGCACTAAATTCCCTAACTAAAGTGGTGGTCGGGCCCCAAATACTCAAGATTGAGTGCATGGGGTCAGAGGCCAGGAACGAGCGCTCGCAAGAGGCGCATTTCGTGAAGCCTCCGGTAGCTGACATGCGCCAGGGAAGTGAGGCACCGAAGGAAAGTGAAATAAGAATTGAAAAACAAACTGGGAGCAAGCAGGAAGCTAAAAATGTCTTCCCACTGGCTGCCAGGTCCAACAAAGTCTGAAAAAAAAGGGACTGAGGTGAGGAGCCGGGGGCGGAGCCTTTGCAGCGCGTTTCCACGCCTGAGAGCTATACTAAATTTAAAGGGGAAGCTCAATTTTTCGCTGCCAAAATGTTCCAGTACCGTCCTCATGTTGGGGGATGGCCACAAGTAGGGAGGAAACGGGACGTATGAGAAGTTGGCGTCACAGGAAGCATCCTCCAAGAAGCCTCTGTTGCATATCATTGCCCAGCTCCATGCCCCAGCGTCTCACTATGCGTCAGATGGGAGACCCTCTGCTATGCCGGTGACAAAGGTTGACATTAAGACCAAGCAGTCAGATCTGAAGCTAGAGCAAAATCAAGAGGCGCAGGGGAGCAATGATAAGCTGGCAGCAAGGTCATGAACCTCCAGTCCTGCGCCTCGGGTGCAGATCCTAGGCTTGAGGAGCTGGAGACTGATGGGTCAGCAGGCCCACGAACAAACAGTGCCGTTAGAAAGGATGAACGCTCTTGAGCAGCAGCTGAAAGCGGTTATGGTCAAGCAGGAGGATGCAGAATTTCAAAAAAATAAACAAAATTAAAAAATTTTAAAAAACGACATTGCTCTAGGCAAAATATCCCGATCAGAGGAATCCCAAGGCAGGTCCAGGACCAGGAATTAAGCTCTTATGTAGAGGCTCTGCTCCATACTGCAGATATCCGACGGCGAGGAACTTACCCCGGATCGTGCACACCAGGTTTATACAGCGTTTTCAGGTTAAGAATGGCCTGTGCCCGGATGTGCTCACAAGTGTGCATTTCTATGGTCAGAAGGGGAAGATGATGGGAGAAGCCCGAAAGTCTAAGGATGTCCAGCTCAAGGGTGCCGACCTGCTGCTGTCCCATGATTTGTCTCAGGTCACCCTTTACAGATGCAAACCAGTTTTACATGGTCAGCGAGTGGTTGCATGACTGGAAAATGCTCTACGGATGGGGATTCCCTGTAAACTGCTCTTCGACACCGACCGATTAAAATGACATGCATTACTTACTGTAAAAGCATTTCTGAAGATTGTATCTGCTTAGATTCACATGATGTGCATATAGTCCGACATCTAGTAGTCACTGCAGAGTATTGCATCTTTTCTTTAGAGAAACGAAAGGGGACATTGACATGGGCGTGCTTGTAACACTATCCCTACGTGACGTGTAGTGTACCCAAAATCCCTCACGTGTCGAGTTCCCTCCGATTGTATTTTTTCTGCTGTGAGGGAGCCTATGACCAACATGAGTGAGTACAGAAAAGAGACAGTAGTAAGACGTCTATGTTCCTTCCATCCGAGCAGGGAGGAAGGGTGGGCGCATGTGAATCTAAGCAGATACAATCATCAGAAATGCTTTTACGGTAAGTAATGCATGTCTTCTGATACTTGTTAATCTGCTTAGAATCACATGCTGTGCATAGACTAGCGAGCAGTACCCGGAGGTGGAATGTGAGAAGCAACAGTAGAGAAAAGATGTCTTAGTACTGCTTGTCCCACCTGAGAATCAGACCCATCTATGCAACAGTGTTTCGTAAAGATGTGTACAGAACTACAGGTTTCCGCTTTGCAAATGGACTCTTGGGGAACATTTGCAATGAATGCTATGGAAGCTCCAGTGTTAGGGAGAATTCTCTGTTTAGGCTGAATTTCCCTACCTAGTGAGTCCCCCAGCAGCTTTGCTGGATTTCTGGGGTTTCTTTTTTTCTCCTGCCAAGAGTGAGTCTCTTTTACCCTCACTCTTGGGCATGTTGAAGTGTGTTTTCTTGGTTAAACCTTGTGTTGAATGGGCTATGGGGTCTTTTACTCCATAGGGCCTCATGTATTTTTGTGATGTGGGTTACACAGCACCTTCTGTGCCGTGACCCAGGGGTGTCCTAGGGACTCCCCAACATAGACTCCATACCCTGGGACTGACTACTGTCTCCCAGGGCATGTAAAGTCACCAAAGACTTTGCTAGTCTTGAATCCTGAACAGAACCAGTACAAACCATCATATTGTGGACGTACTGGCTGGGGCAATTCGATTGCCCCAGGGTCTGTTAGTCGAGGGGGCACGTCTCCGTCCCCCCTGATCGAGTTTTGGCTGGTGGCAGTGGAAACTACTTTTTATATTCGACCGCGAATATTTCCCTATGGGATTTCCCATTGTTTTAGGCTAACACATTTAATTATTTATTTACGGTAGCCTTAAACATACCGCCGGTTTATATATTTATTATTGTAACTCCGGTTGGGACTTTTTGCCAAAACTTGATTCTAAAATGGCGTTGGCGTTCGCCTCTGTAACTCTGACCCAAAGTGGAGCCCTTTGTTCCACTTTTGGCGGGCTTCTCCACAGAAGCCCTCCAAAGTGGTGCCACTCTGTCTGGGGTACTTAGGAGGGGTGGAGGGGGATTTAGGCACTCTGGACTGGGTTACCTTGGTAACTCAAGTCGCACTCCGTCCTGATTGGCCCAAGTGGTGAGCCGGCCGGCTCACCACTTAGCATGTTTGAGTGACAGCTAGGCTGGGTGAATGGGGGTTTGCTGCATAAAAGCAGGGCTTTGGGGACTGGAACTTCAGAAGTCGCCACAGGACCAAGAATCCGACGAGGGAAGAGCTGAGCCGACCTGCTTCGACGACACCACCCGGTGGAGCCCTGCTGAACCGTCTCACCACTTTTTCCAACGACCGAGGAGAACTCTTAACGGAGTGGCTCCTTCCCTTGACTGGTGGGGACAACCAGTTTTCACCTTCTTTCCGCTTCTCGAGGTATCTCGTGGCCGCCTTGCCAGTGCCAAGCACCCCGGCAACCGGAACCCCACCACTTTTACCCCAACCGCGAAAGTCGGTACAACCCTTTAACCGGAGGACTCCGCGGCTGGTTTCTTCCCGGGCAGTGCAACGACCTTCTTCTTCTGCTCTTCAGCGAGAACTTCTTCTCCCCTGACCGACGTCGAGCCTTGCTGCCACTGCCTGGAACAACTGCCACCGCTGGAGGATCCTGTCCGCTTAAGGTACCGTGTTCCGCCTGGCTTCCCTTGCCACCGACTGTACGGGGTAGATTTAGCCCCCGGCTTTCGAACCTGGGAGTGCCTGGAACACCCTGGCTAAACTTTCTAAGCCACTCTAAACTCTTTCTAACTCTTTGCAAGACTTTGAATCCCTAATAACAGTGTGATCTTGGGCACATTTTCGCTCCGGCTACTCTAAGAGTGGGCCCTGCCTAGTGACTTTTGCTCACCTGTGACTTTGTACTTCTTTGAGCCTATTGCAAGTGTTCTGGACCTTAGAGTGGTGTGTTTAACCCATTTCTGTTTCTTTTTATCCCTTTCTTGAATCTACTAGAGTGTCATCTAACGTTAAGCACTCACCTCTGTTCGAATTATGTGGTGTTAACCTAGAGTTGTCTAGATAGGAGTAAGGGTTGAAACTGCTTTCATTATAACTGTGTTTGAAGTGTTTTTACTATATCTTGCTAGAGTGATTTCAACTTATGTGTGTTTGATAAATAAATAACTATATACTTTTGAAACCAAGCTCTGGTCAGCGGTTGCTTGTGCTATTGTGCCTGGGTACATATTGTGTATACTTTGCATACTGCCTAACTCTTCTTGAGGGAAGTCTGACTGCTCAGCCACAGCTACCAGGTAAATCTGGGTGGTGCAGACTGCTACCAAGTGGGTTTACTGCTATACCTGTAGTCTTAAATCTTTTGCAGTGTTCCCCAAGGGAACTGCACAGGTTTCTGCCTAACACTGGTGTACAGCGGTGGGATTTGTATTAAGTATACATTTTAGTGTGCTTTAGATACCTTAGTGCAACTAACCACAAAGCTTAGCACTATAAAAGTAAACCTCTAACATGTCAGTTATAGAAAGCTATAGTCAAGAGTCCCTTGCAGCCAAAACTGCTGATTGTTTAAGAGTGCTCTGTAAACATAAAGACCTCCTGACTAAGGGCAAGAAAATGGAGCTGATTGAAAGATTGTTAGCTAACCAAAGTCTGGGTGAGGGTTCAGAGGAACCTACCACTCCAGCAACTGTAGATGACAGTATTGAAATTAACATGGAGCAAAATGTTGATGATTCTGAGGAAGAGTCAGAAGAGGAGGGTGAGGCTGTTGTGACTGTCCCCCCTAGGCCTCTGCCTGCTCTACCTGCTGTACCTACTGGGCCTTTACCAGGTCCCACATTTAGTCCTCAGTACTTTGAACTGGAGAAAATGAAACTAGAATTGGAGTATAAGAAACTGAATGCTCAAACTGACAAGGAACTAAGGCTAAGGGAAATGGAGCTCAAGTATGAGCTAGAAATGAAGAAATTATCTGTTGAGAATGCTTCTCTCTCTGGCTCCTCTAGAAGTTCCAGTCCTAAAAGACCCCGGATGCCTAAAGAATTGGTTGGTATGTATGAGCCTAAGTTGGATGTGTTGGATTGGTTGTCTCTGTTTGAATATAATCATGGGCTCCAGAACATCACAGGAAATGACTTACTCACCTGGTTGTTCTCTAGGCTTCCCCCTGTTGCAACTGATGTGGTAATGGAGATGGGGGAGGAGGATAAGAAGGACTATGAATGTGTGAAACTAGCTTTGATAGCTAGGTTTGGGAAGACCCCTTCCCAGTATCTTAAGAGGTTTAGGAGCCTCAAAAAGCATGATGGTACCCCTTGGGCTACCTGGGTGAGTGAAGGGTTGAAAAACTTAGAGGGATGGATTAAGGGTTACAAGGTGAACACTTATGAAGGTATGAAGAATTTGTTTATGTTGGAGACTATTTATGATGCCTGCTCTCCTGAGCTCAGACAACACTTGGCTGATTCCAAGGAATTAGATTCCCGGAAACTAGCTAAGGCTGCTGACTTGTGGGTTGCCAACAGGGCCACTCACAAGGATTCTGGGGTAACTCAGAAAAAGGATGGGGAGAGACAGCCTAAAAAGGACTCCAAAGAGAATTCAAATACTACAAATTCCAAAGAGGGCCCCAAACAAAACTATAAGGGTAAGCCACAAGGGAAACCGAATCAGGCTAGTGTACCTTCTGGTCCCAGACCAGAAGGAGGTCAGAACAAGCCTCCATTCCAGCGAGCCTTTGGCTCATGCTTTGTTTGTAAGGCTACTGACCATGTGAAAGGAGATCCCAGATGTAAGGGTAAACCTTCAGGGGTCCAACTTGCCTCCTTAGCCTTCGCTCCAGAAGAGGACGTACATATGGCAAGTGGAAACTTTCTATTACTGGCTGATGAACCCACTGGAGTCTCAGCTAGTGTTTCTTTAGTCTCTCTGGGGTTGTGGGAACAACAGAATTTAGATGTATATAACTCTATCCCAGATAATACTAAAGAGTATTATAAGGACAGTGTCCAAGTGAATGGCCAGGAGACTCCTGCCATTAGGGACACTGGGGCCAGCATAACTGTGGTGGATGAATCATTTTTCAAGGCAGAAGATGTTGCTAAGGCACCCAAATGCCTCACCAAGTTAGCTGGTGGGCCTGTGCAGATGTGTCCCCAGTTACCAGTTCTCATCCAATGTAATGATATGGCTGTAAAAATACCTGTCAGTGTACAATGTGAAGTGCCAGGTAGGGTTCTGTTGGGTAATGACCTCAAAGCTCTTGGAGTTGTATCTCATACCCCCAGACCCCCTAGCAAAAGGTTACAGGAGCTCACAAAACCTGCAAGAGAGAAAACCCTGAGAGGGTTATCTCAGGAGATGATGACAGAAATCACTCCTCTCCCACTGGAACAACTTACTGCAGTAACAACCAGATCAGGAGCAAAGGGGCAACCCAAGACTCCTAGGAAAAAGCCAGCAGCAAGCACTCCAGTGCTTCCAACAAGGACTTCCCCTAGGTTGTCCAAAGTTACACCTGTAACTCCACCTCCAGCTGAGGCTGAGAGGGAGGTACAACCCTGTGTGGTTGAGCTAGACTCTGAGGAAGAGCTAGAGGGAGGCCCAAACCTTATTGGAGATTTGGACCCTGAGGACCATCCTGAGCTGCAGTCTTTACTGGCAGAAGGTGGGCCTAGCAGGGCTGCTTTCCGTAAGGGGCAAAGAGAATGTCCAACTCTGGAAGGTCTCCGCCACCAGGCAGCTTCTCAAGCTGATGGGCAAGAGCCTGGGAAGTATAGGTTGCACTGGGAAGGTGGCCTCTTCTACAGTGAACCCACTGAGTCTGAACCTGGAGACTACAAACGCCTTGTAGTCCCACAAGAGAACAGACAACAGTTCTTTCAACTAGCCCATGAGATACCTTTGGCTGGTCACTTGAGTTTCAAGAAGACCAAGGAAAGGCTCTCACTCTACTTTTATTGGCCAAAGATGGGGGCTGAAGTAGATAGATATTGTAAGAGCTGCCATACCTGCCAGACTTCTGGTAAGGTTGGTTCCAAGAATGTGGCACCTTTAGTGCCTCTCCCAGTTGTGGGAGTCCCATTTGAGAGGGTAGGGATTGACATTGTTGGTCCCCTTGATCCTCCAACCTCCTCAGGCAACAGGTTTATACTTGTTGTAGTAGACCATGCTACTAGGTACCCTGAGGCAATTCCTATGAGGACTGTTACAGCTCCGGCTGTGGCTAAGGCCCTCCTTGGTATCTTCACCAGGGTTGGGTTTCCTAAGGAAGTAATCTCTGACAGGGGATCAAACTTTATGTCCCACTACATGAAAGCCATGTGGAAAACCTGTGGAGTTACTTACAAGTTCTCAACAGCATACCACCCTCAGACAAACGGGTTGGTTGAAAGGTTTAACAGAACCATGAAGAGCATGATAGGTGCTTTAGAGGAACCCCTTAAGAAAAAATGGGACCTTCTACTGCCATGCCTGCTCTTTGCTTATAGAGAAGTCCCTCAGGAGGGAGTAGGTTATTCTCCCTTTGAGCTTCTCTATGGCCATCCGGTCAGAGGTCCATTGGCCCTGATTAAGGAGGGGTTGGAAGGTGCTCCTCCCCTCAAGCCAGTCAGAGTGACTGACTATGTGATAGGTCTCTGGAGGAGAATGTCACACATGATGGCAGAAGCAAGTGACAACTTGAAAGCTGGTCAAGCTCTGGTCAAACATTGGCATGACCAGAAGGCTAACATGGTTGAGTTTACTCAAGACCAGCTAGTTCTAGTTATGCTCCCAACAAGGCAGAGGGCCTTGCAAGACAAGTGGATGGGACCCTTCAAGATTGTGGGAAAGCTTGGAGAGGTCAACTATCTGGTGGATCTGGGCAGACCCAGGGAAGCTCCTAGAGTCTTCCACACCAACAGACTAAAAGCATACATCTCCAGACCTGAGGTAGGAGCCTTGCTTCTAGCTTCAGCTGCAGAGGAGGAAGAGAGTGAATCTCTCCCTGATCTCCTCAGAGGGGTGCCTTTAGATGAAAAAGTCGAAGGAGTTAATCTCTCTTCAGACCTGACACCTGAGCAACAAGAGGAGTGCAAATGTATGTTAAATCAGTTTGCCTCCCTGTTCTCACTGTCACCAGGCTTGACCCCTTGGGGCCAGCATGAGATACTCACTGGTGACTGTCTGCCAGTCAAAAGCAGAGGGTACAGAATGTCAGAACATATCAGAACCCACATCAAAGGAGAGGTCAAGAAGATGCTTGATCTCTGGGTAATAGAACCCTCTACTAGTCCATGGTCTAGCCCAGTTGTGTTAGTACCAAAGGCAGGATCCAAAGACTTGAGATTCTGTGTGGACTATAGAGCTCTAAATGCAGTCACCAAGACTGATGCCCACCCTTTGCCCAGGACAGATGAGTTGGTGGATAAACTTGGTGCAGCCAAGTACCTCAGCACATTTGACCTTACGTCAGGCTATTGGCAAATAGCCCTGACAGACCATGCCAAGGAAAAGACTGCATTTTCAACCCCAGTTGGCTTGTACCAGTTTAAGGTCATGCCTTTTGGATTAAAAAATGCACCTGCCACATTCCAAAGGATGGTGAACCAAGTTCTGGCTGGGATGGAAGATTTCTGCATGGCATACTTGGATGACATTGCAGTCTTCAGCCACTCCTGGGAGGAACATGTGAACCACCTAGGACATGTGTTGCAGGCTCTGGAACAGGCCCATTTGACAATCAAAGCCAGTAAGTGCCAGATTGGTCAAAGTAAAGTGGTCTACCTTGGGCATGAGGTAGGAGGTGGAGAAATAAGGCCTTTGCTCAGCAAGATTGAAGCTGTGCAAAGTTGGACAACACCAACTACTCAAACCCAAGTGAGAGCCTTCCTAGGCCTCACTGGGTATTACAGGAATTTCATTGAGAACTATGGGACCATAGCTTCTCCACTGAATGTAATCTCCTCTCCTAAATTCCCTAAAAAGGTAAAATGGAATGAGGAGTGCAATCAGGCCTTTGAAAAACTGAAGAGAGCTCTTTGCCAAGCTCCAGTATTGAGAGCTCCTGACTACCACCAAACTTTCATTGTACAAACTGATGCTTCCAATGTAGGTATAGGTGCAGTTCTAAGCCAACTGGATGAGAAGGGTAGGGAGCACCCCATTTGCTTCATCAGTAGAAAACTGAAGGATCCTGAGACAAGGTGGGCAACAATCGAAAGAGAATGCTTTGCTATTGTGTGGGCGCTGAAGAAGTTTAGGCCATACTTGTATGGTTCTACTTTTGTTATTCAGACTGACCACCAACCCTTGAGATGGTTAATGCAAATGAAAGGGGAAAATCCAAAACTATTGAGATGGTCAATCTGCCTGCAAGGGTTTGATTTCACCATTGAGCACAGGTCAGGGTGTCACCATCAAAATGCTGATGGACTCTCTAGGATGTATATCATCGACTAGAGGTATGAGGTTCATCCAGGAGTGGATTAAATCCTCCTGTCCCTTAGTCTGGGGGGGGCGAGTGTTAGGGAGAATTCTCTGTTTAGGCTGAATTTCCCTACCTAGTGAGTCCCCCAGCAGCTTTGCTGGATTTCTGGGGTTTCTTTTTTTCTCCTGCCAAGAGTGAGACTCTTTTACCCTCACTCTTGGGCATGTTGAAGTGTGTTTTCTTGGTTAAACCTTGTGTTGAATGGGCTATGGGGTCTTTTACTCCATAGGGCCTCATGTATTTTTGTGATGTGGGTTACACAGCACCCTCTGTGCCGTGACCCAGGGGTGTCTTAGGGACTCCCCAACATAGACTCCATACCCTGGGACTGACTACTGTCTCCCAGGGCATGTAAAGTCACCAAAGACTTTGCTAGTCTTGAATCCTGAACAGAACCAGTACAAACCATCATATTGTGGACGTACTGGCTGGGGCAATTCGATTGCCCCAGGGTCTGTTAGTCGAGGGGGCACGTCTCCGTCCCCCCTGATCGAGTTTTGGCTGGTGGCAGTGGAAACTACTTTTTATATTCGACCGCAAATATTTCCCTATGGGATTTCCCATTGTTTTAGGCTAACACATTTAATTATTTATTTACGGTAGCCTTAAACATACCGCCGGTTTATATATTTATTATTGTAACCCCGGTTGGGACTTTTTGCCAAAACTTGATTCTAAAATGGCGTTGGCGTTCGCCTCTGTAACTCTGACCCAAAGTGGAGCCCTTTGTTCCACTTTTGGCGGGCTTCTCCACAGAAGCCCTCCAAAGTGGTGCCACTCTGTCTGGGGTACTTAGGAGGGGTGGAGGGGGATTTAGGCACCCTGGACTGGGTTACCTTGGTAACTCAAGTCGCACTCCGTCCTGATTGGCCCAAGTGGTGAGCCGGCCGGCTCACCACTTAGCATGTTTGAGTGACAGCTAGGCTGGGTGAATGGGGGTTTGCTGCATAAAAGCAGGGCTTTGGGGACTGGAACTTCAGAAGTCGCCACAGGACCAAGAATCCGACGAGGGAAGAGCTGAGCCGACCTGCTTCGACGACACCACCCGGTGGAGCCCTGCTGAACCGTCTCACCACTTTTTCCAACGACCGAGGAGAACTCTTAACGGAGTGGCTCCTTCCCTTGACTGGTGGGGACAACCAGTTTTCACCTTCTTTCCGCTTCTCGAGGTATCTCGTGGCCGCCTTGCCAGTGCCAAGCACCCCGGCAACCGGAACCCCACCACTTTTACCCCAACCGCGAAAGTCGGTACAACCCTTTAACCGGAGGACTCCGCGGCTGGTTTCTTCCCGGGCAGTGCAACGACCTTCTTCTTCTGCTCTTCAGCGAGAACTTCTTCTCCCCTGACCGACGTCGAGCCTTGCTGCCACTGCCTGGAACAACTGCCACCGCTGGAGGATCCTGTCCGCTTAAGGTACCGTGTTCCGCCTGGCTTCCCTTGCCACCGACTGTACGGGGTAGATTTAGCCCCCGGCTTTCGAACCTGGGAGTGCCTGGAACACCCTGGCTAAACTTTCTAAGCCACTCTAAACTCTTTCTAACTCTTTGCAAGACTTTGAATCCCTAATAACAGTGTGATCTTGGGCACATTTTCGCTCCGGCTACTCTAAGAGTGGGCCCTGCCTAGTGACTTTTGCTCACCTGTGACTTTGTACTTCTTTGAGCCTATTGCAAGTGTTCTGGACCTTAGAGTGGTGTGTTTAACCCATTTCTGTTTCTTTTTATCCCTTTCTTGAATCTACTAGAGTGTCATCTAACGTTAAGCACTCACCTCTGTTCGAATTATGTGGTGTTAACCTAGAGTTGTCTAGATAGGAGTAAGGGTTGAAACTGCTTTCATTATAACTGTTTGAAGTGTTTTTACTATATCTTGCTAGAGTGATTTCAACTTATGTGTGTTTGATAAATAAATAACTATATACTTTTGAAACCAAGCTCTGGTCAGCGGTTGCTTGTGCTATTGTGCCTGGGTACATATTGTGTATACTTTGCATACTGCCTAACTCTTCTTGAGGGAAGTCTGACTGCTCAGCCACAGCTACCAGGTAAATCTGGGTGGTGCAGACTGCTACCAAGTGGGTTTACTGCTATACCTGTAGTCTTAAATCTTTTGCAGTGTTCCCCAAGGGAACTGCACAGGTTTCTGCCTAACACTCCAGTGCCTCGAGTAGAATGTGTTGTAGGCTTGAAGGGCAGTTCTCTTTTAGCAAGAGTGTAACAGAGTGTGATGCACTTGACAATCCATTTAGAGATAGTAGATTTGGAGACATGGTCTCCCTCTGTACCTGCTGCCACTGAAACGAAAACCTGATTTGTTTTTCTTAGTGGTCGAGTTCTTTCCATGTAAAACATGACTGCTCTGTGTAGATGCAGTGTGTGCAGGCTTCTTTCTCCCATGTTTGAGGGGTTCTGAAAGAATGTTGATAGTTCTATGGATTGGTTCACATGGAACTTTGAAATTAATTTAGGTGCAAACCTAGGGTGAGTGCGCAGAACCACCTTATCTTTGTGAACGGTTATAAAGGGGTCTAGAACAGAGCGCTTGTAGTTCACCGACTCTCCTAATGGAAGTAATGGCCATTAAAAAGGCAGTTTTGTAGGTGAGATATTTGAGACTTGCTTTATGCATCGTCTCGAAAGAAGACCCCATAAGTCTAGTCAACACCACGTTTAGGTCCCATCCGGGAGCTGGGTTAGAAATGGAGGGTGAATTCTTTTTACTCCCTCCATGAACGCCTTAAAAACTGGTATCTTCCACCACAACACCTTGTGTTATGATGTAGTGTAGGCTGAAAGAGCAACTAAGTGAACTTTTAGAGAGTTAAAGACTAGGTCCGAGTCAAGTAAATGACTCGGATACAAAACAATGTGGAGGAGAGCAGTCAATGAGGTTGATGCTCGTAGAGTTGCACCAGATAACAAAACGTTTCCACTTACAGGAATAGCAATATCGTGTTAGGTTTTCTTGCCTCTCTGAGTATGTCCATACATCTGAGGGAGTTGCAGGTGCCTAAACTCTATGACTTCAGGAGCCAGGCCGCTAAGTTCAATGTTTGCGGGCATGGGTGAAGCGTCTCCCCCTTGTCTTGCGACATGTTGTACGGGCAAGGCAGTTTCATTGTAGGAGATAGGCACATCTCCATCAGATGAAGGAAAACAGGTTCGCGGGCCCACATGGGAGCCACCAATTTCATTGTGACTGGTTCCTGGTGCATCTTGTGCACTATCTTTTTGAGCAGGGGAGTCAGGGGAAAAGCGTAAACAAATTTCCCTGACCATGTTATCCAGAGTCCGTTCCCCTTGGAACGATTCTGGGGGTACCTGGAGGCATAATCTTAGCATTGAGCGTTCCAGAGTTGCAAACAAGTCGAACTCTGGGAAGTCCCAGTCCACGAAAACGTTAGAGACTATGTCTTCATGTAATCACCATTCGTACTCCATGGGTAGTGGGAAATCTCTGCTGAGTGTCTGGCAGAATATTGAGTTCCCTTGGAACATGTGTTTGAGAGCCCACTTCCAAATGTTCTGGGGCAGTTTGGACAGCCCTGGAGTATGAGTGCCCCCTTGTTTGTTCAGATAGTAAATGGCTGTGGTGCTGTCTGAGGATCAGGACCGTCTTTCCCTGCAGTTGTGTCTGGAAAGCTTTCAGTGCTTTGAATACTGATAACAGTTCCAACAGGTTTATGTGGTTGGATGCGATGTCTGACGACCAAACTCCATGTGCTGTCTGTTGAAGCAGGTGAGCTCCCCACCCTGTGAGAGAAGCGTCTGTAGTTAGAGTGGCTTCCACTGCGGGAGTGGTGAAGGATTTCCCTTTCAAGAGGTTCTCCCTCAACCACCACCACGAGAGAACGAGGTCTGGCGAGATAACCACTAGATTGTCCCATTGTCCGCTGGCCTGACACCACAGGCTGTTCAGCCACTCCTGCATTGGACGCATTCGCAGGTGCGCATGAGGAACCAAATAAATGCATAACGCCATCATTCCTAACCGTCGCATAGCTGTGCGTACCGTCACCTCTCGACTGGCTACATATTGAGGAATTTAAAACAGCATGTTTTGGACCCTCTCGGAGGGGAAGACAAGGCTGTCCTTTGTTCGAATTAGAGCCCTTAGGAACTGTTTGACCTGACTGGGGTCTAGGCTGGATTTCTTCTCGTTGATGGAGAATCCTAGGCTGAATAAAAGAACAATAGTCTTTTGGGTATTTAACAGACAGGTTTCAAAGGAATCCCCTGTTATGAGCCAGTCATCGAGGTAAGGATAAACTAGGATGGATTGCCTGCGCAGGTGTGCTGCTGCTACTGCCAGTACCTCTGTAAATACCCTTGGTGCAGAGGCTATGCCGAAGGGTAGTACTTTGAACTGATAGTGCTTGTCTTGAATCATAAATCTGAGGTATTTTCTGTGCGCCGGCAACATTGAAATATGAAAGTATGCATCTTCATGTCCAAGGTTGCCATGTAATACCCCTGTGTGAGCAGGGGAATTACCTCTTGTAGAGTGACCATACGAAACGTTTGGGGATTCACAAATTTGTTTGCTGGGTGCAGATCTCGTTGAGGGCGAATGGTGAGATCCTTTTTGGGTACAAGGTAGTACACTGAATAAATATCCTTGTTTACCAGTAGAAGGGGTACGACCTCTGTGGCGCCCTTTTCCTGCAGGTCTCGACTTCTTGTAGCAGGATTCGCAGATGTTCTGGCGTCTTGCTCATAGCGGTCTGAACTGCGGCTGAATTCTATACAGTACCAGTCGGTGACGGTATGTAGTTATTCCCCCCCCGCCCATGCTCAAAAAAACGATGTTAACACCCCGACCAGGGATGCATGGGAGGGGACCTGGAACTGCAGGTCATTTTGGGCACGAGGCCAGGGAGCCTTGAGGGGTAGAGGTTCGGCCCATTCCTTTACTGTGTCGTTGCCCCCTTGTAGGGTATGGGGTGTTGTAGCTGCTGGTTCCTTGGGGAGAGGACCATTCCCCAAGCTGTATTGATTTAGAGGGAATCAATGCCCACAAAAGGAACGTCAATTACCGCTCCCCCTTCTTTGTGAAGGTCTCTGGGTGATCTGATCCAGAGTCTTAAGGGTGTCAAGCTCCTTTTTTGCAGTTTCGAGGGCTTCAGCCACTGCCTTTCCGAATAAGTTAGTATCCTCCACTGGTATATTTATAAGTGAAGCTTGTGTCTCTGGCTTGAACCTAGAGTTTCTTAGCCATGCGTGCCTTTTCAGGAGGGTACCTTGAACCAAAGACATTCCAAGCGTCCAAAGTATTTGTTTAGCATACTTTGGTTAACTTGCCTGGTCTCTGTCACTGTTGAGAGCAGACGGACTCGCAGTGGCTCAGGGACTTCTTGAAGGCCTTCCTCTAGCTTGGCCCATTGGGCATCAGCATAGCTGGCTAACAACGTTGTAACGTTGGCGATGCGAGTGGAGTAAGCTGCCGCTGCAGTGATCCTTTTCCCCAAAGCATAAAGTTTCTTAAATTCCTTGTCAGGGGGTGCCTCCTCAGTGGATAGGTGAACTCATGCTCTTTTCCTGGTAGTTGTAACAGCCAATTAATCTGTAGTAGAATGACCCCTGATGTAGAGGGGGTCAGAGGGGGAGGGTCGAAAAAGCTTCTCTACCCTCGGATTCACTGCTCTAGTAATTGCAGGTGTTAATAAAGAAGCGGCCAACATCTTTTTAATTGAATTTAGTAGAGGAATAGCTTGGCTGGCAGGAGGTTTTTCTTTTGTTTGTCTGTAGGCCTTTTCATAGGTTCCGGTAAATTCTTCAGCCTATCCTTGGGTTTCGATGAATCCTTGGACCTTTGTGAGAATCCGCTGTAATGACCCTGGCGATGCTCTCGGTAATCACTTCATCATCGGGAAGTTCTGAAGTGCGGGCCTCTGGTTGCGTGACTACTTTGGGCAGAACCGGGGCCTTTTTGGCCGTGGACGCTTTCTTTCGATGCATCTCGATGGGATGGTGGATATTGGGGTCAGCGCCCTTTGATTTAATAGGCCCAGTAGAAAGGCATGGTTGCGGGAAGGGCTGCCGACCCTGAATGTCAGCGGGCAGGGCCAAAGCTTTCGGTGTGCCCGTTGGCGCTATGGACCGCTTCGACTGTTTACTCAAAGACGTCCCTGGGGTTGTGTCTTCAGTGCGGGGAACATGTGCGTCTGTCGCCGGGCTGTACATTCCCCATAGCAGGACCTAGGTCTTGCCTAGCGGTGCCGGGAACAGACAACACGGAGCGAGAGTGCTCTGCAGAGAGGTCAATCACTTCCGAATCAGAGGCTAGTTCATCACTCAACCCCTCGTCACAATCGGCGGTTGGGGCAGCGGGAAAACCAGACCCGGCCTGCAACATTCCGTAGGCCGCCCACCGCTTAACACGGCACTCCTTCAAAATTTTCAGGCGCAGGAGCTTGCAAGCCACACAAACCGACTCATCGTGAATGAGGGGTAAACACCAGTTACACTTACCGTTTTTAGTCTTCCAAGGAAATTTGGCCCGGCAAACAGGACAAAACCTAAACGGAGTACTCTCCATAACTGAGGAAATAAACTGATGAATAGACCCAGGGAACAAACAGAGGAAAGGGAAAAAAGGAAAGATTCTCAAAAAAGGGAAATGTCGACACCCGACCCCACTTTCACTACTGTGTAGGCCCACCAGAAGGCCCAGCCACGTGGTCGGCAGCGCCGACCGGACCCCATCCATCGAAGATCCGTGGACCGTCTTCGGCGGAGAACTGGAACAGCTGTCGACGAAAGGGACGGTAGGGTAATATCGATAACTTATGTACATTACGACCAAAGGTCGGAGAACAAAAGCAATTTCTCTGGAGGAGCTCTGCATAAGGCGACCAGTATGCTGGGCAGAAAAAAACAATCTGAGGGACCTCGACGCGTGAGGGATTTTGGGTACACTACACGCCACATTAGTGATAGTGTTACAGGCACACCCATGTCACCGTCCCCTTTCGATTCTCGAAAGACAAGATGCAATACTCCGCAGTGACCACTGGATGTCGGACTATTTGCACAGCATGTGATTCTAAGCAGATTAACAAGCATTAGAAACTCTTAGGAGGTGGCGTCGACACTGATGGTGGTGGTCAAGACACGTAAGGAGGGTCAAGAGGCCCAGTCGGGCCTACTTTGAGAACCATGGAAGAAGTGTGCTAGGCAAGAGAAAAAGCAAAATGGCTAAACTGGTGTGGTGGCAGGGAGCCCAGGATATCCTTCGTCTTTTGGTCTGCTGAACACCTCCAAACTGGAGCTAAACTACATAGCATGTTGGGCCTCCTGAAGGGCATTTGGGAGGTCAACATTGAAATGCAGGGTCACTGCATCAGCACCATGTTGACTGGAGTGCCTAGGATGTCCCTCCCCGCACCGCAGACATCCACAGTGCCAGCAGAGGGCTGCTGCGATTATCGTGGAGCAGGACGTTACCACTCCGGGGACAAAGCAGCAGCACTGCAGCCCCCCCCCCTCTTGGGAGGGAGAGCAACAGGAACTTGCAGGGTGGAGGAACTGGAGAGCGGTGCGTCCCGGCCTTACTGGTGACACAGGGCAGAGCCGAAGAGGAGCGAGCCGCAGACCGGGAACGGAGTCAGTCTGGAGCCCTGCCCCCAGGGCCTCATTCTGCACGTTGCCCCTCAGTCAGCCAGAGGTGAAAGGTATGCAGTGGAGAAGGGTGGGTGATCCTGCCCACCACCACCTCAGGGGATACAACATAGCGACACCCCTCCCCCCAGTGAGGCGGGTAGATCCAGGTTGGAGAACATCAGGGGAGGAGTGAGGAGATAGCCGGAAGACCTGTGGGTGGGCTGGAGGTGCACCCCACACCGATGCCGAGACAGACCAATCCAAAGACCCTCCTGATTGGATGGGTGGGCAGCACCACCTCAGCATGCCGCAGCGAGACTGAGAGGCAGTGGCAGTTTTGAGCCCACCCCTGGTGCGAGTCCGTCCGAGGCAGGGGCCAATGCTCGGCATACACAGCCTGGGTGGGACGGGAGATGGGGGAAACCAATCTGAGGCCCCTCCCTGCAGTTGGACAGTGGGAGGACGGGGTCGGCCCAACAGTGGTCCCTCCGGGTGCCGCGCACCCCAGACCCCTGCAGACAAAAGTGACCAGAGGTGGCAGAGGATGCAGTTCTGCCCCGACGGGGAATACCAGAAGTCTGGACCGGGAGATCAGAAGGGGGCAACAGCACTAGCCCAATAACAGACCCTTTGCAGCACTGGATTTGAAGAAGTGGTGCCCCTGTGGCTGAACTGTTCTGAGGGGGTGGCCCGGTTCCCTGGACTGGGGTGAACTCTGTGGTCCCCCCTGTTGTCAGGGGCTAAGACAGTGTTGCTGGAGGTGGTGGGCGTTGGGGATTCCGCTGGCCTGGCCCAGTTTCTGCCTCAAGGGAGAGCAGGAGGCAGCAAGAAACTCTGGTGAATATTGCAGGGGTGAGTCTAGTATACCCAGGCTAAGCAGCTGCCTCTGGAGGAATCTGGGCCGGCCGTGGGGGTAGTGCCATTGGACGGAACTCACCCACTAGTAGCCCTGGACTCAAAGCGACCTGCCCCCTATATGGGAAAGTCGGACAAAAACAGCAGAAACTTAACTTCGAGGGGGGCCCTCCAGAGCACCCAAGCCACTGCACCAGGTGGAGGCATCTGACTCACCAGAGGCAATACTAGAGGGAGCCAACCAGGTCCCAGAAGTGGACATTAGGGAATTATTGCTGATCTGAAGGTGAGCATTGGGGGTCTCGACTCCCCAACATCGCTTGGTCAAGCACGGTGACCGCCTAGATGAGGTGGAGCATAGAGTGTCCGGCATGGAAGATGGTCAACCTCTTGCCACCAGGGTGATCTCTCGAAGCCCAGATGGAGGTGGTGCCTGCTAAAAACGAGAATTTGGAGGGCAGAGCCTGCCGTAATAACATATGCCTGGTGGGAATCTGAGAACGCCAAGGGCAACCTGAGGATGATCAATTTGTCGAAATCCTTTGCAAGAACTCTTTGGGGGTTCTGAGCTCTCTCCGCTGTTTGTGGTTGAGAGGGCCCACCACATAGCAGTGACCCGCCCAGTGCCAGGGGCACCCTCCGTCCCATCATAGCTCACCTTCTGAATTAAAGAGACCAGAACACAATCCTCCGTCTGGCCAGAGCAAAGGGTGTTCTCCAGTATGACGGGGACAAGGTCCAGATGTTCTGATTTCTCTGCAGCTGTGCAGGCCTCACGACGATCCTTTATAGGGGTTAAGAGATGTTTGAGCGACTAACATCCTGTACTCCAAGCTGTTCACGGCAAAGCTTAAGATCCAACATGAAGGAAAGACAGAGCCATCTTCAATAATGGTGAAGTAATGGGGCCGCAGGTAGCAACTTGGAATGTTGGGGGTGGGCACAACCCTTCCAAGATCCGGAAGGTTGCGCAGTACCTCAGGAGGCACCAGATAGATGTGGCTTTTATCCATGAGGCCCACCTCACTCCAACTTCTGAGCGCAAATGGGGCACCAACTGGGGGTGCCATATGTGCTTCTCCTACTTCTTATCCCGGAGGGGAGGGGGATTGGCCATTCCGATAGCCAGAGGGGTGAAGTTTTGCCTGATTTCAGTATCAAGGGACGAGGATGGGAGGGCCAACCTGGTGTATGGCGCTCTTGAGGGAGTATTGGTGGCCCTGGAGAACTCTACATCCTTAACGTGGACAACTCAAATACATTTGATTGGGTTATGGTGCAACTAGCAGGATGTCAGAATGTCACCATTGTCTGGGATGGGGGGGGGGGGGTGGGGAGACCTGAACACAGTGCTGGATAAAACACAAGATAGATCCGGGGGGAATCAAAGTGGCATGACCAAGGTGAGCTTGCAGGTCCAAGAAATGTGTAGAACATAAAACCTTATTGACGCATGGAGGTACCAGCACCAGGGGGTCTGGGACTAAACGTATCACCCCTGGGTTCATGGGTCCAGCTCCAGGCTGGACTACTTTTTGATATCCCGGGTGGGGGGCTTCCAGTGGGGAGACGATCATATACTTCTGAGCTCTCTGTTGGATCACTCCCCGGTGCTTTTGGAATGCAAGCTGAGGGGGGAAAGGAGGAAGGCCCGTTCCTGGAGATTTAAGACAGAGGCACTTCAGGACCCAGTGTTCTTTCAGGAATTGCAGGGGAGATCCAGTTCCATCTTCTGAGTAATGAGGGCTCGGTTTCCACTGTGGGAGTATTCTGGGAAAGCCTCAAGTGTTATGTTAGGGGGGGTCTGTATGTCCAAAGAGAACAGGATTCTCCGGGGCATTAGGCAGGAACTCACAATAGGGGAATCTCAAATAAAGGACCTATAGGGGGAATGGACAAGTTACTTCTTACCTTGTAACGTTCTTTCGATGGGATGTTCCTCTGACGTATTCCTTATCTTAGATATCTCCTTCCAGCTTTGCTGGCCTTGGAAAATGTTTCTCTGGAGAGCGCTGCGCGTCGACGTCCGCCGAGTCGATGTCCCTCGACAGCCGCCGTATCGACGTCGACGTCATCCTGCCTATAAAGGCCGCGCGCAGCGTCCATTGCTCAGTTCCATTTTGTAGCCCACAATTTTTCTTTCTGGACTAGACTAATCACCCTGAAGGAGCGTAAGCTGCAACAACAAGGGAAGTGGTACTGCGCGGATAGATGGGAGGGTCGATAAGGAATACGCCGGAGGAACATCCCATCGAAAGAATGTTACAAGGTAAGAAGTAACTTGTTCTTCGAAGGGATTGTGTCCTCCGACGTATTCCTTATCTCAGATAGGCTCCCATAGCAGTATTCTGTTATTGGAGGTGGGAGTACTGACTTCATGCTTCCTTTTATTGATGAATAGAGTGCAATACTGCCCTTCCAAACCTAGTCTCTTGACTGGAGGAGGAATCCAAGTTGTAAAACCTTGTAAAGGTATGGACGGACGACCATGTGGCAGCCGCACATATGTCTTTAACCGGCACTCCTCTTTTGAGGGCCGATGAAGCTGCAATACCTCTGGTCGAATGAGCCCTAAGATTTTGAGGGGGCTCTTTTCCTGCCAGTTTATAACATTCCAAAATGGCTAGAATGATCCATCTGGAAATGGTCTGCTTAGTTATCGGTAACCCCAGCTTGTGACCTGCGTAGCCTACAAACAGCTGGTCTGCTTGTCTTATGCTAGCCAGTCTACTGATGTAGAAACTTAAAGCCCTTCTTGGGTCCAGCCTGTGTAACCTCTCTTCCTCTTTCCCCGGATGAGGAGGAGGATAGAAAGATGGCAGGGTAATCTTCTGAGTGATATGGAATTCAGAAACCACCTTTGGGAGGAAATTAGGCTTCACTTGCAGGACAACTTTGTCTTTGTGAAAGATTGTATGAGGGGGTTTACAAGAAAGAGCTTGTAACTCGCTCACTATTCTAGCAGATGTAAGTGCTATTAATAAAACCGTTTTAAGGGTAAGAAATCTTAAACAAGAATGGAGTGGTTCGAAAGGTGTGTCCATCAGGAAAGTTAGGACTAAGTTTAAATCCCTTAGGGGAACCTGGAATGGTCTTGGGGGATAAACGTTGGTTAACCCCTTTGGTTCTTCCGCAGTGCGTTTAAAGATTGATAGCGCTGCGAGATAGCCCTTAATGGTGCCAACTTGAAGGCCTGAATTCGCCAAATAGAGTAGGAAGGACAAAACCATTGGTGTACCATATGAAAAGGGGTCGATATTCTTTTCTCTACACCAGCTGCAAAATCTGTTCCAACGGCAGCGGTATAAAGACTTTGTTGCTGGCCTCCTTGCCGAAAGCAACACCTCCATAACATCATCAGGGAGGTCCCAATCCTTGTACCTCAGCGTTTCAGAAGCCAAGCGTGAAGGTTGAGGGTTTTGATGTCTGGATGGAGAACCTGACCTCCTTTCTGTGAGAGTAGCTTCTCTCTGAGTGGAAGTCGAATTGGAGGGCAGATGGACAAGTCTAGAAGGTCCGGGTACTACGTTCTCCTGGCCCAATCCGGGGCAATTAGGATCATGGTTTTCCGGAATCTTCTCAACCTCCTGATCATTTGAGGAATGACAGGGACCGGTGGGAACGCATACAGAAGCGGAAACTCCCAGTCCACTATGAACGCGTCTCCCAGAGCTCCTCTCGGGGGAAATTCCCTTGAACAGAACAGATCGCACTTCCTGTTGACACTGGTGGCGAACAGATCCATCTGAGGGGTTCCCCAAAGGGCGAAGATCTCTTGAAGGACTTCCTGAGCTAGTTCCCACACGTGGGAGACTGTGCTCTGCCTGCTCAGAGCGTCCGCTGTCAAGTTCTTCTCTCCGGCTAGGTGAACTGCCGATAGAGATTCCTTCTTGGATTGCCCAAAACCAGAGCTGCATCGCCTCTCTGCACAGGAGGTAGTGATCCTACGCCTCCTCTTTTGTTGAGGTAATGCATGGCCACTGTGTTGTCCGTCATTATCAGGATATTCTTCCCTTGTACAGCTGGCAGGAACGCCTTCAGCGCAAGTCTGATGGCCTTCAGCTCTAACAGGTTGATATGTAGTCTGGACTCCGATGGAGACCAACGACCGCTGATGGTCAAGTCGTTGGCGTGGGCTCCCCGCCCCGTGAGTGAGGCATCCGTGACTACTGTTATCTCCAGCCAGGGTTGCCAAACTGTTCTCCTTTCAGAATGTTCTCCTGACAGGCCCACCACTGAAGGTCTCGAGCCACCCTCTCGGGAACCTGAAGAAGATCTGTCATTCTTCCTGAGAATTGTGACCACTGAGCTCTCACTGCCCACTGGAGGGATCTCATTCTCAGGCGAGCCTCTGGCACTAGGAAAATGCAGGATGCCATGAGGCCTAGCAACCTCAAAAAGTCGAAGGCTGGGAGACGTTGGGCATTTTGGAACTTGGTCACCATCTGTAGAATATCTTGAGCCCTCACCTCTGGTGGCGAGGCTTTTCCCAGGGAAGTGTCCAGGATCGCTCCGATGAACTGGAGTCTCTGCGATGGTATCATTTGTGACTTCTTTAAATTGAGGGAGAAGCCCAGTCTGTGAAGGGAGTGGCAAACGTGATTTAGCTGGATCTGAGCTTGTTCCGAAGATACAGCCCTGATCAACCAATCGTCCAGGTAGGGGTAGACGTGAATCCCTTCCCTCCTTAGACTTGCAGCCACTACGGACATTAACTTGGTGAAGACCCTCGGGGCGGAGGTCAGCCCAAATAGCAGCACTCGAAATTGATAGAGAGTTGCCAATTGTGAACCTCAGGTATTTCCTGTGTTTGAGATGGATAGGCACATGGAAATAAGCGTCCTGAAGGTCCAGAGATACCAACCAGTCCTGGAACTGAAGGGCCTGAAGGATCTGAGAAAGAGTTACCATCTTGAATTTGTCTTTCCTGAGGAATTTGTTCAATTCTCGCAAGTCCAAGATGGGTCTCAGTCCTCCGTCTCTTTGGAATGAGAAAGTAAGTGGAGTACCAGCCCGTGTTCCTCTCCGCTACAGGTACCGGTTCTATGGCACCTTTCTCTAGCAGGTCTAAAATTTCCTGCAAGAGGAGCGGATCTGGAGCTTTTTGAGAGCTGATCCCCGGTGGATGACTGAGGTATGCGTAGGAGAGGCAGGCAGTAACCTTGGGCAACTGTTTCAAATGCCCAAGCATCTGACGTGATATCCTGCCATTCCGCCAGATGTTGAGTTAACCTGCCTCCTACAGGTGTCTTGTGAGGGAAGTCCTCAGAGTGGTTTTGGGGCGGCTGATGCAGATGCCGATGGTAAAGGGGCACCTGCTGTTGCTGCGGCTTTTGAATATCTACCCCGTCCACCTCGGGTAGTTCTTCTTTGTCCCCTTTGAGCCGGTCGTCCTCTACCTCTTCCGAATGCGGAGTAGAAGCGAAAGGACTTGCCCCTCGCAGAGGTTCCTGTGGGACGAAAAGGAGTCTGACGGATTGCAGCTCCTAGGGATTTTGCTGCTGCTTTTGAAGTTTTTCTAAACTGTCATGCGCCTTTTTCCCAAACAAAGAAGAGCCATCGAATGGCATGTTCAAGAGACTGGCTTGCACATCTGGGGCAAAACCAGACTTTCTCAACCAAGCGAATCTCCTGGTTGTTGTACTTGCCGCCATTGCTCTGCTGATACTGTCAGCTGAATCAATGCCCGTCTGGAGGGATTCGCACATAGCGTCTTTACCGTCCTGTATGATATTTAGGAACACCTCCCTTTCTTCTCCCTCCGGGATGCAGTCAGCCACTGTAGAAGCACACTCCCAAAGTGTATGGCTGAATCTAGCAAGGGTGCAAGTAGCATTAACAGATTTTAACGCCATGCTACATGCCGAAAAAACTTTCTTTGCCATAGCATCATATTTCTTATCGTCCCTGTCCTGTGGGACGGTAGGGTAAGCAGTCTTGACGTCAGTAGAAGATGCTGCCTGTACCACCAGACTTTCTGGGGATGGGTGTTTTGACAAAAACTCTGGGTCTGCAGAAGATACCCTGTATTTAGTAGACAGTTTTTTATTTACTGCCGGGACGACATCTGGGGTTTCCCAGTTCGTCATGATTTTCCTCTGAAGAGCTTTATGAAAAGGCACTACAGGATCCTCCTGTGGACCTTTATCAAGAATATCCGTAAGGTCATCTTGTTGGAAAGCCTGTGAAGGTGTTGACCACCCCATAAATTCTGTGATCCTGGCCATTAAGGCTCTATAGGGGGTTTCAGCATGCTCCCCCGGGTCTGGTCTAGCGAACTCCACCTCAGGGGAAGTGTCTAACCCACTTGCCTCATGTAAGCAATCATGGAGATCATTTAACCTGCGTTCTTCTGAGGATAACTCCTCTTGAACTGGGGTTTCAGGTCCTTGCAACTCAAATGTCTCTTCTTGGTCAGATAGTTCTCCCTCTTCCATAATTGAGGAAATAGTTCTCAATTGTTCTGAACTCACAAAGGGTGTGAAACCCATCTCCAAGGCAGAGGGTGCCAAACTTCTTGTAATCGGCCTCGAAAACCTTGATGTCGTCGACGCCGAAGGCTTCGGGCGTGGCGTCGAAAACAAAGGCGGAGGCCTCGAGGTCTTCGATAAAATTGGGATTCTGCTCGAGGAAGTCGACAATCTTGACGCCATCGTCATCGAGGACCTGGGGATAGCCACTGGGTGCGCCGCAACCGTGACTTTCCTTGGCGTCGACGCCGGTGTCGAAGATGGCGTCGAGTCGACAGACCCGTGTGTCGAAGGTCCCTTTGACAACGGCGTCGAAGACACCGACCTCGGCGTCGACGGAAACTTCGTCAACGGAACCTTCGAAGAAGGTTTCGAGGTCATGGCTTTACTCGAGGGTTTGTGACGCGCTCGAGAAGCTTCCTTCGCCGGGTACTGCAACTCGCGGCGTTTTTGACCTTCGGGTCTTTCGACCAGAGCATTGCTCTCGGCAGTCTTCGAGGGGGTCGAGGCCGCTTTCTCGAAGACGCTCATATTTTTGCAGAATTCCTCCCATTCAGCCCGGGAACTATGTTTCGTGGGGCAAGGGATTCTCTTAGGAGAAACAGAGGAAGAGGACGACGGAGAAGGGGATCTTCGACATCTCCTCTTCGAGTGCTTAGATCTCGAGGAGTGATGGGACCCACTCCGAGACCTGGAGCAGGAGACGAAAGTCTCGACTTCGTCGAGGAAGAAGCTTTTGAAGTCTTACCTTTCTCCAGCTTCCCCCTACGCTCCTTCAGGGCCTTAGCTGTCATGGACATACAGTCCTCGCACTCCGAACAATGGTGTTCAGCTCCCAAACACCACAGACAAACTCTGTGAGGGTCCGTCAGCGACATCTTTTTCCCCACAGTCTCGCCATTTTTTGAAGCTGGACCGAGGGTCGTCGGTTCCGACGAGGAATCCATCGAGTATGGATCGAATATCTCGAGGTAAATAGGATAAATTCTCTACGAAACTGAGCAACGATATTCCGAGGCACTGAGTAAGCGCGGAAAAACGGAACTGAGCAACGGACGCTGCGCGCGGCCTTTATAGACAGGATGACGTCGACACGGCGGCTGTCGAGGGACATTGACTCGGCGGACGTCAACGCGCAGCGCCCTCTAGAGAAAAATCTTCCAAGGCCAGCAAAGCTGGAAGGAGATATCTAAGATAAGGAATACGTCAGAGGACAATCCCTTCGAAATGCAGCGTCTACGGACCCCCAGACTAATGAGGAGCTATATAGGTTGAGGGCCAATGCGGACCGGGAGATTCGGTTCCTAGCCTGTGGCCACCAGGTACGCCAATATGAGGGGCAGAAACCGGGAGCGCTACTGGCACAACTGATAGCGGCTGACAGGCACCCCCCCGCAGGTGGATTACGTGAGGGATCCACAGGGTATGCCGGCACACTCCGAGGAGGAAATTGCGGCAGTGTTTCAGACCTTCTACAAGCAACTGTATGGATCCCAGAATTCAGGGGGCACAGAAGCCTTGCGTGTCAATGTAGAGGAAGTGGAATTATACTGGGTGGAAGTGCTCCTCTGTGAGCCTCTCAAGAGATCTCCCGGGAGGAAATCCTAGCAGCGATTAGGGGACAGCCGGGGTCAAAGTCACGGGAGCCTGACGGCTTACCAAGTGACTTTTACAAGGCCTATGCCTCAATTCTGGCCCGCTGCTTCTCAGAGTAAACAAGGAGCGCTGGCAACGGGGACTCTTCCCCCCAGCGTTACACAAGGCAAACATAGTGCTAACACAAACAAGGGAAACCACCTGAAGACAGCTTTGTGCCGACCAATTTCTTTAATAAACAAACATTGATAAAATATTTGCCTTGCGAAGAGGCTGCTCCCGCTGATGCCTGGCCTTGTGTTAGCTGATCAGTCGAATTACCTTTCCCATTTGCGGTACTCCAAAAGCTGGGCCTCGGACCCTACTTTATCAGACTGGTTTCTCTCCTCTACACCAATCCTTTGGCGAGATATGTGGTAGGGCGGGCGAGATCGACCAGTTTCATGATAGGGAGGGGGACACGGCAGGGATGCCTCTATCCATGCTTCTATTCGCCCGCATAATTGAGCCGCTGGCGGCGATCCCAAGGTACCAGCAAATTTAGAGGGGATTGCAGCTTGGCCTTCACAGATTGGTGATCTCTGTATGCGGACGATGTGGCCCGCTACATTGGTAATCCAGAGGATAACCTGTCCCCAGTGATGAGGTAAGTGCTGAGGTTTGGATCTTTCTCGGGCCTGAGAAACAACCATAGCAAGTCCATGGTGCTCTCCCTCACTGAGGAGACAAGGGCATTTAAAGACTAGTTTGGTCTAAGGTGGGATGCCACTGGAGTCTGGTATCTGGGGGTCTTGGTGACTTGTAATTGGGAGGAAATATTCGGCAACAACTACGGGCGGGCCATTGAGAATCTTCAGGAGGCGGTGGCGAGATGGCGTATGCTTCTGCTCACGCTAATTGGGTGTATCTCTGGTTAAAACGTTAATTCTCCCCAGATTCCTCCCTCTCTTTATTAACATCCCCCTATTGCTATCCAGCGTCTTTTTTCAGAGGATGCAAGGGCTCATTCGACTTGTTGTGGGCCAGGAAAACGGCAAGAGTGGCGTACACTACATGGATACAGCCATTGACAAGAGGGGCTTGGCTTTACCCGACTTGGAAATATACTACTGGGCGGCGCAGGCACACTTTCTTGGGCATTGGTACGCAACACACTGAGGCCACACGTACAAGTGGAGAGGGCGTTGGTGGCTATCGCCCTGTTGTGGGCGGCCATTAACAGGGAACCCAAGGTGTCCTCCAACACGCTAAATGTCACGATCACCTGTGTGGTCTGGAAAAAGATGGCAGGGAGGGTAGGCATCCCCACCCTGCTCTCTCCCCTCCTAATGGCACGACACATTCCCAGGCTTGCTTTAACTAGTGAATAGGCTTATCTGCAATGGGCAAGCAAGTTAAAAATCGAGACCCTATGATCTGTGTATAGAAGGGTTGTTCTTTATGGTTCAACAGGCAAGGGAGAGTGGGGGAAGCTCAGTGCTGGATGTCTCTTTATTTTCGCTTGCAGCATTCCCTCAAAGACCTTTTTCCCACGTTTCCGAAGCAGCCTCTGATGTGGCCGTTATTGCAAGGGGTGACTCAATTGCAGGGGGAGGGCTGCTTCGTCTCGCCGATCTACAGTGGGCTGTTGTCTGATGCGCCATGGGAGAGGGAAGCCCTGTGGAGGAGGTGGGAGGAGGCCCTAGGGGGACCCATCGGCGATGAAGACTGGGAATATGTGCTGAAACAAACAGAAAGTATCCCTTAATGCCAAATATGACAATGCATTACTTACCGTAAAAGCATTTCTGATGGTTGTATCTGCTTAGATTCACATGCTGTGCATAGTCCGACATCCAGTGGTCACTGCGGAGTATTGCATTTTGTTTTTCATAGTCGAAAAGGGGACGTCGACAAGGCGTGTCTGTAACACTATCCCTATAGTGACATGCGTTGTACCCACAATCCCTCACGCGTCGAGGTCCCTCTGTTTGTATTTTTTCTGCCCTGAGGGAGCCTTCTATACGTGAGTGAGTACAGAAAAGAGAGATGTAGAAAGGTGGCTATGTTCCTTCCATCCGAGCGGGGAGGAAGGGAGGGCGCATGTGAATCTAAGCAGATACAACCATCAGAAATGCTTTTACGGTAAGTAATGCATTGTCTTCTGATGTTTGTTAATCTGCTTAGAATCACATGCTGTGCATAGACTAGCGAGCAGTACCCGGAGTTGGCGGTGGGTTATGAGAAGGAACAGCAGAGAAAAGATGTCTTAATACTGCCTGTCCCACCTGGGAGTCAGATCTAGAGTGTGCATCTAGACAGTAGTGTTTTGTAAAGGTGTGCACAGAACTCCAGGTTGCCGCTTTGCAGATGGGCTCAAGGGGAACATTTGCAATGAATGCTATGGATGCCCCAGTGCCTCGAGTAGAATGTGCTCTTGGCTTGAAGGGTAGTTCTCTCTTAGCAAGAGTGTAACAGAGTGATGCATTGAACAATCCATCTAGATATAGTGGATTTTGAAACTGCATCTCCTTCTCTTCCTCTTGCCACCGAGACAAAGAACTGATTAGTCTCTCAGTGGTCTGGTTATTTCCATGTAGAACACGACCGCTCTGCGCACATCAAGTGTATGCAGACTTTTTCCTCCCGAATTGGAAGGGTTTTGAAAGAACGTTGGTAGTTCTATTGACTGGTTTACATGGAATTTTGAGATGAATTTCGGTGCAAACCTTGGGTGCGTGCGTAGAACCACTTTATCTTTGTGAACTGCTACAAAGGGGTCTAAAACAGAAAGAGCCTGTAGTTCACTTACTCTCCTAGTGGAGGTGATAGCTATTAGGAAAGCGGTCTTAAGAGTGAGGTCTTTAAGAGTTGCTTTGTGCATGGGTTCAAAGGGTGCGCCCATAAGTCTGGTAAGTACCACATTCAGGTCCCAGCCGGGAGCTGGGTTTGCTATCGGAGGGTGTATTCTCTTTACTCCCTCCATGAAGGCTTTGATAACTGGGACTTTCCACCACAACACCTTAAGCTGGGAAGTGGTGTATGCAGAAAGTGCCGCTAGGTGGACTTTAATGGAATTGAACACTAGACCCGAGTCCAGTAAATGGGTCAGGTACAGGACAATGTGCGTGGGGGAGCAGTCAAGTGGGTCGATGCTTCTTCCTCTACACCAGATGACAAATCTCTTCCATTTGCTAGAATAACAGTGACGAGTGTTAGGCTTTCTAGCCTCCCTGAGGATGTCCATGCATCTCTGCGGGAGTTGTAAGTGTCCAAATTCTATGATCTCAGGAGCCAGGCTGCTAAATCCATGGTCTGAGGGCATGGATGCAGTGTCCCTTGTCCTGTGACAGCATGTTGTGCAGGCAGGGAAGTTTCACTGGGGGAGATAGAGACATCTCCATCAAGTGAGCGAACCATGGCTGCCGGGCCCACATAGGGGCCACTAGTATCATGGTAACTTGTTCCTGGTGCATCTTGTGCACAATCTTGTTGAGAAGGGGAGTCGGGGGGGAAAGGCGAAGCAAATTTCCCTGACCATGGAATCGATAGACCGTTCTCCTTGGATTGGTTCTGGGGGTACCTGGAGGCGTAATCTTGGCATTGCGAGTTCTCCAGAGTTGCGAACAGGTCTATTTCTGGGAATCCCCATTGTGTGAAGACGTCGAAGATGATATCTTCATGCAACTGCCATTCGTACTCTGAGTGCAGAGGGAAGTCTCTGCTGAGTTTGTCTGCTAGCAGATTGAGTTCCCCTGGTACATGTTGCGACAGTAGAAACATGTTGTGTTTGAGAGCCCACTTCCAGATATTCTGGGCCAGCTTGGACAGTCCTGGAGAGTGGGTGCCCCCTTGCTTGTTGAGGTAGTACATGGCTGTGGTGCTGTCCATAAGGACCATCACTGTCTTCCCTTGTAGGTGTTCCTGGAAGGCGTTTAGTGCCTTGAACACGGCCAGTAGCTCCAGTAGGTTTATGTGCTTGGATGCTATGCTCGGAGTCCACACTCCGTGAGCAGTCTGATGGGATAGGTGAGCCCCCCATCCTGTGAGGGATGCGTCTGTGGTTAGAGTGGCTTCCACTGCGGGTGTGGCAAAGGGGTTCCCTCTTACCAGGTTTTCCTTTGTCCACCACCGTAGCGAGAGAACCAAGGCCTGCGAGACCACCACTGGATTGTCCCATTGTCTACTGGCCTGACACCACTGGCTGTTGAGCCACTCTTGCATTGGCGCAGGCGCGCGTGAGGTACCAAATAAATACATGACGCCATCATTCCTAGCAAGCGCATTGCTTTGCACACCGTCACCTCCCGACCTGCCACATATTGGTGGATCTGAAACAGCATGTTTTGGACCCTCTCGTTGGAGGGGAAGACGAGGCCGTCCTTTGTTCGAATTAGAGCCCCTAGGAATTGTTTGACTTGGCTGGGGTCTAAGCTGGACTTTTTCTCGTTGCAGGAGAAGCCCAGTTGGAACAAAAAGGTCTACAGTCTTTTGGGTGTTTGAGAAGCTTGTCTTCTAAGAATCCCCTATTATGAGCCAGTCGTCGAGGTAAGGGTATACTGGGATGGATAACCTGCACAGGTTGGCCGCTGCCACTGCCAGTACTTTCGTGAATACCCTTGGTGCAGATGCTATGCCAAAGGGTAGCACTCTGAACTGGTAGTGTTTGCCCTCTATCATTAGCCTGAGGTATGTTCTGTGCACTGGCAACATTAAAATATGAAAGTATGCATGTTTCATGTCCAGTGTTGTCATGTAATCTCCCTGTGATAGCAGTGGGATCACTTCCTGTAAGGTCAGCATATCGAAACTTTTGGGGTTTGACAAACTTGTTCACTGTGTGCAGATCTAATACAGGGCGCATGGTTAGATCCTTTTTGGGTACAAGGAAGTACACTGAATAAATACCTTCCGTTACCGGAGATAGGGGCACTACCTCTATATCTCCTTTTTCCAGTAGCTGGTCCACTTCTTGGAGAAGGATGGCGAGGTGTTCTGGTGTCATGCGTCGTCCCCTCGGGGGTCTGTATGTTGGGGAACTGTTGAACTCTATACAGTAGTCGCGGGCTACGGTGGATAGTACCCAGCGGTCTGATGTTATTCCCTCCCATGCTGGAAGAAAGGATGTTAACCGGCCCCCGACCGGCGATGCATGGGAGGGGACCCAAATCTTCTCGTCACTTGGTGTCGGTGGCTTGGGAGCCTCTAGGGGTGGAACCCCGGCCTCTCCCCTTGCCACGGCGTTGACCTCTGATTGTACTGGCCACTATTACTTTGGTAGTTGTTGGCAGAATATTGAAGTTGTTGATTCTGTTGCTGGCGTTGGCCACGAAAAGAACGCTTGTTGCCAAATCCCCGCCTGTTAGGGGGCTTTAAGATTTGGTCCAAGGTCTTTATGGTATCAAATTCTTTTTTCGCATTTTCCAGTGCGTCGTCCACTGCCTTTCCAAAGAGGTTAGACTCTTCAATAGGCTTGTTAATGAGCGCCGCTTTCGTTTCCGCCTTAAACCCGGAATTGCGAAGCCAGACGTGGCGCTTCAGCAGAATTCCCTGTACCAAAGAGCGGCCAGCTGTTTCCGCTGCATCGAGGGTATTCTTAACGATGCATTGGTTGACCGGAGACCCTTCATTAACTGTAGCCAGCAATCTAGTTTTTAGGGGTTCAGGGCCTTCCCCATTGCGCATCAGCGTAGCTTGCCAGCAATGTGTTATTATTGGCAATTCTAGTTGAGAACGCTGCCGAGGTGGTAATTCTTTTGGCTAGGGCATTAAGCTTTTTCCCCTCTTTATCCGGAGGTGCCACACCGGTAGACAGTGGAACCCTAGCCCTTTTCCTAGTGTTAGTCACCACTCAGGAGTCTGGGATTGAGTGACCCTTAATATATATTGGGTCTGATTGAGAGGGCGAGAACAATTTTTTGATTCTTGGATTAACCCCTCTTACTAGTGCAGGGGTGGCCAGTGAAGGGTTGATTCGTCTCTTAACAGAGGCGAGTATTGGAATTGTTTGGCTGGTGGGGTTTTTTTCTTTGATAATCCTTTCCACGAAGTCAGTGTCTGGGGTGACCTCCCCAGTTTCGACCTCAAAATGTGCTGCTGCCTTCCTCAGCAGCGCGTTAAAGGTGGGCTGATCGTCAACAGGTGAAGGGTTCCTAACTGGTATGGTCTGAGGAGACCTGATGTCTATAATGTCTGGCTCTGTAGACCCTGATGGTGACTGCCAGGGATTTGGGTCACCCTCACCTGGGTCTTCTTTGTACCCTTCCTCACTTATGTTAGTGTCCTCATGGAAGCCTTCTCGCTCTTGTTGGTTTTCATCATCAATGAACTCCTCTCCTTCCTGGAAGTGAGTGTCCTCTTCGGTGAGGTCGTAAGAGTTCATATCATCCTGAAAGGGGTTATAGAACAACTTTGGGTATTTAGCCCTTGGACTTTCTAGGAGTACCTCCCTAGGTCTTTTAGGTGTCCTATTTTCTGGAATGGCCATGAATCTGTCTAACTTGTCCATACAGGACTGGAACTTCTCTAAGGTCCACTGAGGTAGGCCAGAGCAGTCTGGGTGTAAAAAAGGGGTTTCTTCTCCTTGTATTCGTTTAGATCTGTTCCATAGCGTCGAAGATAAGGTGCCTTCGCCTTCTGAGAAGTGTTGTGGCAGGCTAGGGCTTTCCGTTGACGGTGGGAGCTGTCCGAGCCTACTTTCCGGCACCTTCGGCGTTTCTTTGGCCTAGTGCACGGTTTTCGGGCGTGTCTCTTGTCGTCCGTCTCTGGCCATCCTTAGAAGATGTACGCGCGAGGCTTTCGGCGATCATTCTGTCTGACGAGGGATCGCTCTCCGTCGCGCTAGGTACCGTCGAGTATTTACTGGCAACGTGCGCACTCTTACGAGGCGTGTCACCTCCTGAGGGTTTGGGGTTAGCGCCCTTATTTCCAGAGTGCCTGGTCGCCTGTCGCGGGAGCGGTGGCGGGGAGGGCTGGCGACCCTTACGGTCGGCGGAAGACGCCGGTGGGCCCGGCGCCTCCGTTGGCACTATGGCTGCCTTCGTCTTCGACGAATGCGTGCCGTGGGGTATGTGTTTATGAGATTTCTTGTGTGCGTCCTTGTCGCCGGGGTGTTCATCCCCATAAGCTGGGCGTGAGCCGGGCTTGTCGGGGCTGGGGACAGACGAAGAGGAGCGAGAACGCTCCCTCGAGAGGTCTACAACCTCCGTTACGGAGGCCGTGTAATCACTGTCCTTGTCACATTCGGCGGCAGCGGGCGAGGAATCGGACCTAGACATGGCGTAGGCCGCCCACCTTTTGACCCTGCGGTCCTTTATCGTTTTGGGCTTAAGTAACTTACAGGCCGCACAGCCGTCCTCCTTGTGATCGAGGGGCAAGCAACGATTGCACCGTTTGTGCTTGTCCTTCCAGGTATATTTGCCTTTGCAAAGTGGGCAAAACCTAAAGGGCGCCCTCTCCATAGCTGAGGGCAAGAAGTGTGATTACGACCTCGAAAGAGAGGGAGGGGAAAGAGAAAGGCATTCTCGGAGTGAAAAGAAAAGATCACACAACCCCACTCTCCCTACTGTGTAAGGCCGGCGAGGCCAGGCCACGTGTTCGGCGACGCCAAAGGATCTCTTCCGCTCGTCCTTCCGTCGAAGATCTTGCGCGGCGGAGAAACAGCTTGCAGCTTCGTCGAGGGAGGGATCTATGTGTTGGATATTAATAATAATAAACGACCAAGGGTCGAAGAGATGATTTCGCAATGCCTCTCGAGGAGCTCCGCATAGAGGCGACCAATAACTGGGCGGAAAAAAACAATCTGAGGGACCTCGACGCGTGAGGGATTGTGGGTACAACGCACGTCACTATAGGGATAGTGTTACAGACACGTCTTGTCGACGTCCCCTTTTCGACTACAAAAAACAAAATGCAATACTCCGCAGTGACCACTGGATGTCAGACTATGCACAGCATGTGATTCTAAGCAGATTAACAAACATCAGAAAAGTTAATATACTTCAATTTTCTACATCAGACTTCAATTCCCCAGCCAGGCTCCACAGAGACTTCCCCGCCACCCCGGCTGCATGGGCCAGGTGCGCTTTCACCCGGGCAGGTTTTCTCCATTTGGCATGTGAGTGTCCATAGGTCTCTAGGTTCTGTTAAGAGGGACTGGCAAAAATCACACTGATTGTTGGGGAAGAGCTAGTGCCAGATCGATTGTAGCCCTGCAGCCCGTAATGAGACGCCTGGCGGGAGTATTGCTTGTGGTGGAGCATAGGAGGGTAGCCATGGTGTGGGGTGGTGGGGAAAATCCACCGAGCCCTCAGCGGTGGCTTCAGTACGTTGCATATTGTTATGACAGACTGCCTTCATCCGAACCTTGCCTCTGCATGCTCGTCCTAGAGTTTTGAGGCCCATATATTCATTACCAGATTGCAAATGTGTGCTGATGACGAACAATGTAATGACTGTGCTGATGCTTACTTTATGCGACTGTCTACTGCTCTTTGCTGAATTTTCTGTTGCGTTGGGAGGGAACCGGACTAGGTATATGTTAATGATAACATGTAAAAATAAAGTATTTCTTTTTTAAAAAACTCAGTTTTGTAGAATTCTCTAGTATAACATGTGGGTGGGATCATGGAATATTCGTAGTCTTAGTTCTCCTTTAAAACGTAAACTGATCTTGGGGCAGCTGGGAGCCCCATGTTGGGAAATTGTGATCCTCCAAGAGACCCAGTTGTTGGCCCAGAATGAAAGGAATGATTCTGTCATTGCCATTACAGTAGCGCAGGAGTGAAGGAAAGAGGTGGGCATTCTGTTGGCAAGAGAGCTCCCTTCCTGGGAGGAAGAGGTTCTGGCAGACCTTCAGGGGGGATACCTAGCTGTTAGGCAGAAACCTGTGCAGTTCCCTTAGGGACCACTGCAAAAGGCTTAGGACTAAAGGGTGTTGGCAGTAAACCCAATTGGTAGCAGTCTGTACCACCCAGATTTACCTGGTAGCTGTGGCTGAGCAGCCAGACCTCTCTCAAGAAGAGTTAGACAGTATATAGAGTATACAAAATAGGTACAGAGATACAGTAGGACAAGCAAACACTGATCAGAGCTTTGGTATAAAAATATATAATTATTTATTTAAAAACACACTTGTAAAATACACGAACACTAATATGGCAAGCAAGTTCAAACAGTCACTATCACTATATATACATCCCTGATTACTTATTGAACAAGTCTTAGTTAAAACACCACTTATTTGTAGACAGAGGTGAGCGCTTATCCAAAGATGGCACTCCAATAAGTTAGTTAAAAAGGGAGGGAAAAGGCAGAATTAGGAAAGCACACAACACCAACACTTTCACAAGAACCACAGCAAGTCAGAAAAGGCAGAGTCTACTGTTGAGCAAGAAAGTTCATAGGCCAGGCCCCCCCTTGGAGAGCAAGGCGGAATGTGTCCAAGATCACACAGTTGATTTGAACTTGAAGTCTTTGTAGATAGTTCAAAAAGAGTTGGATCAGTTCAGAAAAAGTTAGCAGGTCCCAGGTCACGTCAGGATAGAAAGTCAAGGATTTACGGGACACCTTGAACAGTCTATTGCAAGGGAGACCAGGCGGGACACAGTACCTGAAATGGTGAGAAAGCTCCAGCGGGGGCAGTTGTTCCTGGCAGCGGGTGCAAGTTGGTGCTTCGTCCAGGGGAATAGAAGATCTCGACGTGGAGGAAAGCTGGAAGTCGTTGCACTGCCAGGGAAGAAACCAGCCGCAGAGTTTCCCGGTTAAAAGGTACAACCCTTTTATTTGCGGGAGTGGTCCAGCGTGGCTATCCGGCCACCGGGGTTCTTGGCACGGGCGATTCGACCACAAAACGATCCAGGAAGGCGAAAAGAGGGCGAACTGGTTATCCCCACCAGTTCAGAGAAAGAAGACTCTCCGGGATGAAGATTTTCTCTGTCGTCGGGAAGTGGTGAGGCGGTTCAGCAGGGCTCCACCGGTGGTGTCGTCATTGCAGGTCGGCTCAGCTTCTCCCTCTTCGGATTCTTTGGTCTTGTGGCGACTCCTCAAGTTCCAGTCCCCAAAGCCCTGCTTTTATGCAGAAAACCCCCATTCATCAGTCCTAGCTGTCACTCAAACATGCTAAGTGGTGAGTCGGGCGGCTCACCACTGGGTCATTCACACAAGAGTGCAACTTGAGTTGCCGAGGCAACTCAGTCCAGGGTGCCTAAACCCCCCCCCCCCACACATCCTGTAGACCCAGACAGAGTGGCACCACTTTTGGAGGCTTCTTTGCAGAAGCCCACCAAAAAGTGGAACAAAGGGCTCGACTTGGGTTGGAGTTACAGAGGCGAACACAAACGCCATTTTAAAATCGAGTTCTGGCAAAAAGACCCAACCGGGGAATAATTATTAAATAAATAACCCGGCGGTATCTTTAACATTGCACCAAAAAAGTGGTGCGTTTAAAATGAATGGGAAAATCCCATAGGAAATATTCCGGTGGAATATTTCGCGTGGTAACCACTGCCACCAGCCAGAAACTCGACGAGAGGGGACTGCACAGTGCCCCCTTGGAAAACAGACCCAGGGGCAATCCAATTACCCCTACCAGTCCTTCCACAATATGATGGTTTGTACTGGTTCTGTTCACAATTAAAGACTAGTAAAGTCAATGGTGACTTTACATGCCCTGGGAGACAGTAGTCAGTCCCAGGGTATGGAGTCTGTGTGGGGGTCACTATGACACCCCAGTGTTACTGCACTGAGGGTGCTGTGTAACAAACTTACTAAAAACACATGAAACCCTCTGGAGTAAAAGACCCCATAGCCCATAAAACACATTACAAAGTCAAAGGATAACTCAAATCATGTCTAAGAGTGAGAGAAAAAGACTCGCTCTTGGCAGGAGAAAAAAATGAAACCCCAAAAATCCAGCAAAGCTGCTGGGGGACTAACTAGGTTTAGGAAATTAGCCTATACATAGAATTCTCCCTAACACTGGCTCTGAGGGGCTCTTTGGAGGGCTTTACAGTGACTGTAGTGGGGCTGTATGGACCAAATGATAGCCAGGATAAATTCTTTGTGGACTTGGTCCCTATTTTTCTGAGGTTAAAAGAGAGAAAAAGTACATGGTAGGCATGGGGGTGACTTCAACTGTGTTATTGATCCTTTCATGGACAGGACATCCCTGGCGGACCTCCAGAATTTCAGGGCCATCACAAGCATGTTGAGGGAGCTAGATGCTGTAGAGTCTTGGTGGTTTCATCAGAGGGGAGTACCACATTACATTTTACTCAGCAACCCACAAGTCTTTCGAGAATAGACTTAGTCTTGAAGGCGTCTGCCCTAGGGGGTAATACCAGATCTATAGAGATGAAACCCATGCTTCATACAGATCATGCTCCAGTCACATTCACCCTGCAGGAGCAATGGCAGCAATAGTGCAGCTTTGCGAGACTGTGCTAAAGCAGGAAATGGGTGACGTTATAGACCATTATTTCAGGGAGAACGATCAGGGAGGAATTGGGCTGGCGTCGGACACAGGGTAAGCTGTGTTCCGGGGGGAACTAATTGGGAGAACTGCAGCCCAAACTTGTGAGACAGCCCTCTCACAAGAGGCGCTAGAGAACGAGCTCAAGATTAAGGAGCGCGAGCATAAGTGGAAGAATACGCGGAGGTCGTCTAGGGCCCTCCGAATAGCTCGGGTTAAATTTGTGGTGCCTGACACCTTACCCTGCTGCTGCTCCTTTCCGCGACCACATTCTGTAACCACTGGTCATCCTGCACTTGTTTCTGTATTCTGCAACTATGCATATCACTTCGTCGAATTTCACCTGTATTGCCTTCAACTGTCCTGTATTTGTTGATCTGTATTTTCATGACTGCAACCTCTGGCTAAGCTTTAAGCGCCCAGTCACCTGAGGGTTTGGTACGAGGTACAAATAAAGAAACTAAACAGACTGGCACTGCTGCGCAATCTTTTACAAGCCAAGCAGTACTATTATTCTAGAGGCGAAAAGGCAAATAGAATATTAGTGGCCAAATGAAAGCATGCACAGGTGCGCAACTGCATTGGGGATTTACGGGACCATGAGTCAACCCCTCAACGGGACGAGCTAACCAAAGCCCAAATTATAGATAATGATTACACAATTTCTTGGAGCAGAAAACTCTACCTTAGGGGACCCCCTGAATTCCATTGACCTGTCCTGGCTGCCTCAGTTATCAAAGAGGAAAGGCTCACACTGGAGCACCCGATCACTGCACAGGCGCTGAACTTGGTCATTAGAAATCTCCCAAGTAGTAAGGTCCAGGGGCCGGATGGTTTTCACAATACCGTCTAAAAAACCTTTCAATCCAAATTAGTGTCCCAATTGGTGAAGGTATTCAATTTATTTGGGGCGAGTGGACAGGTCTCAGGAACAATGGGGGAATCTAGGACCTCACTTATTCTGAAGCGGGCGAAAGACCCAGTAGAATGCAACTCTTACAGGCCCATAGTGTTACTGAACAGCGATGCAAAGATATTTACAATAGGCTCACTGAGATCCTACCAAACCTTTTCAAAAGAGAACGGGTTTCAGGAGGGGCAGATCCACTTTCGCCAGTGTTAGGCGCACATTGAACATTATCGAGGTGGAGACACGTACAGGACAGACAGTGGTAGTACTGTCTTTAGATGTGAACAAGGCTTTTGAACAGGCTGGCATGGACGGCCAGTTATAACAAAACAAATACTTAACGGGGGTATTAAGAGCTTATGGCTTTGGCCGGCACTTTTGCAAATTGGTGTTAGATATGCACGGGGACGATCCAAATCAGGTGGGGAACCAAACCGGGCTGCCCCGTCTCCATTATGATATACTCTAGCCATGGAGCCTCAGGCCCAACAAAAAAGGCGAGACCACCTTCTCAGGTTTCACCACGCAGAATGAGCAACCTAAGATTTGACTCTACGCAGATGACGCAATATTATTTCTAACCAACCCAAACGCGATCCATTCTTCGAGCCATAGCAGTGATTGAGAGGTTTGGCACCTACCACGGCTACGCCATTAATTATGGGAAGCCTGTGGGATGATTATCGGGGAACCGGAGGAACCTCTGCAGGCAATACTCGCCAACTCCGCCTAAAATCGGTTTAAGACAAGCTACGATACTTTGGGGGAGCGTGGCGATTCATTTACCACCAATTGTTGATGCTTGTATAAAGCAAACTAGGCAGGCCTTTTCTAAGAATGTGACTATCTGATAAGGTTGGAGCACCAACAAATCTCATGGCTAGGGAGGATAGCTGCAGCCAAGATGTCCCTTCTCCCCAAACTGCTGTGTGTGTTTCACACCCTTCCTGTTAAGACTCCTATGAAGCCCATGACCCAATTGCATGGGTAAATGCTGAACTTCATGGGGTGGGGGGGTTGAGGCTAGGCCACAGTGAGCAGGAAAGTGCTTATGTGGTCCCCATGGCCTGGGGGATGGAGGGCTTGGGCGTTTCCCCTCAACAGATACTGAATAGCGGCAGTGCTTAGCTCACTTTCATTGGAAAGGGGAGAATAGGAAGATGTGGGTGGAACAGGAGGTCACGTTTGACCACTTAGAGAGTATGCCATGTCGGACTCCTAGGGCGCATGAGTACAAGGGCAAACTTCTTCACATTACTAAAGCCTCGCTCGCATACTGGGATATTGGGGGGGAGGGGTGGGACGCATGTTGAGGATTCCATTGGGAACGGGCCCCAAACACCAGTGTCTAAAAACCCAGAGTTAAATCCAGGAATGGTTGACCGGTCCTTTGCGGCATGGGAGACTCAGGTTGGGACACTTGTATGCAGGCTCGGAACCGTTGACCTTTGAGGCCTGTAAGACCAAGTTTGCCCTGGATGAAAGAGAAAGGTTTTGGTATGCCCAGCTTTGCCACTGGATCACAAACAATGTTCCCTCTAAGCTGTGCGCGCATGTGCGCTTGCCCAGCTTCCTTCTGGGTGCCGCTCAGAAGATTTTGAGCAGCGCACAGACAATTTTCACCTATTTAAAAAGATTTAATAAGGCACAAGTCTGAGCAATTACCTGAAATGTTCTCTTAAAATAAGCAACTATTCTTGATATTCTGCTAATTTGCATTACACTACTATGCACCTAAATCTCTAACAGCAAAATAAAACACAAGAGGTTAAAAACTAACATGAAAAACTGGCTCCATGAACAGAAGAATCTAACCAAGATATGCTTCCACACATTAACCACACATTTTCCCTCCCCATTCATGACTCCTAAACCTAACTCTACCACACTTACACTTTATGACTAACTTCTGCCCCGGAGTACATTAAGATACTACCGGGCAACCTTGACTCTTCCTCTCTTGGCTCTGCGAAAGGTTAGCAGACGTGTACATACACTCACTTGTTTTAGGTTTGTTGTAACATGAATAACATTCATGCGCCAGAATTTCTGTTGCTCATTGTGCCTTACAAAAGCGTCACCCATACTATATAAATCTAATGGTATCAAGTAATATCCCCACCAATAATATCGCCATAGATATTGTCGTCGGGAACCGCCATAGGTGATAATATTAGTGGGGATAATTTTGGGGAAAAATGGGAGTGGGGTTGCGGGGGTATCCCCCGCACCTCCTTTAAAATATGGGGGTTACAGGGGTGTCCCCTGCAGGTTTAATGGGTTAATATTGCTGCAAAAATAGGGCTCCATTCTTGAATAGAAATAATTTTGCAGGGATATTAACACATGGAACCAATCTAACTACCACCTCAAATATCGGATACTGACTGTAAGCGGGCTACTTGGATGTGTAACCAAATCCCATACCTTCTCTTTGTACATATGTCACACAAGTGCTTTGAACGGCCCACTTGTAAGTTAACGTATTATGAAACTCAATGAATTTGCCCTCTAAAGATTTTGAAAAGACAAATGTGATGTTCAGCGTCTCCTACTTTAGCATTACTAACATAACCCTATAAGTAGAGAGCAACATTGCAATATCGTTTACTTAGCCTACAAGGGATAATGGGTATGGACTATTCCTGGGTTTATTCGTTCATAGTATCAGGGCACCGGATATTCAGACAGAAGGCTTTTCACACAATCTGCATCATTTCATCAAGTGAAATCTGCATCAAGTGTTGAGTTGCTTTGGGCATAGACCTTCACAAATGAACTTGCTTATATACAAAAACAGTTTCACTGAGCGTTTGTGTAATCCTACACAATGATATAAGGGTGGGTATGTTGCAAACAATCCTGTATGCACTGCAAAAGAATTGTGTACATGCAGAGTCATGACATGCTTAAAATGCACATCATATGTTGAGGCATTTAAATATGCCTTGCTTACAAAGTATTGTGGGTCTGCAAGTATTCCAGTGAGTGTTTACTGCTACAATATCTGACTTTTTACAGTGCTCTATCAACTAGTATTGGAGGCAAACACAGGGTAAGGGTATGGGTGGAAGTATCACTCCTTGAGGGTGATGAACAAAGCAGCAAATTTCAAAGATCAAGTCAGACGTTTCGGAAGTACACTGAAGGAAATGTGTTGCCCGTTTGCTAAAGGATAGGAAATTCTAGTACCCATCTAGACAACCGCACCGGATAGGAAATACTAGTACCCATCTAGACAACCCCACCTTTTTTTCTTTCCAAGCTGAACTGCTGAGCGCTTTTCAATATAACCATGTGTTCTGTGTGCGCAGTCTCTCGCATCTCCCTGCATCTTATTTAACTGATCACAAAGAATTACAGAACAGTGATCCATAGTTATAGAAGAAGGCACTAAATCGTTTGCATCTCTGATGAATTGATACAATTAAATTAAAAGGCATATATGTGTAATTTTCTTCAACAGGGCTCCATAATAAACCTCAGTAAGGCTCTTGTTTAATTTTATCTAGGCTGTGATGCGGAAGGGTGGGCAAAACTATACACTTTATTATGTGCCCTGTCATTTCACTCCCTATGTCAGGGGTACCAGCAGGGCTCTAATCAGATTTTGCTCCCTACTTGGAGTCAAATGATTTTTCAGGGATTAAAAAAGTAATTAGCTTTGCCAATAGGGATACTTTCTGCTTATTAAAAGATGTTCTTTCCCCATACAATTCCTTTTGAGATCAGGCATTAATATTATTAAGAGTTCCTTCCTTCCTATGCCACTGTTCTCCTCGTCACTAATTCGAAAAAATATCAAATGGAGCTTTTTGGGTTGAACCAATGATATGTTCATTGTTTCTCGTTTTTGTTAGGCACATTTCCTAACCACAAGGGAAGTTAATGTGGATAGTAAGCAGAGGCAAAATAATTTTGGATCATCAGATTCTAAGGTGCAGTTATTCATTCTGATGTAATTATCATCCTTACACAAATGATTAGAAGCATGTTCTCCTGGCCCTTGAATTACTTCATTAAAGTGGCACTTGAACTCCTTTCAGCATGTTTTTGACATCACTTTTAAGTGCCATTGATCCATCGGCAAATGTATTCTGTGTGAAATTCTTGACAGCCACATCAGTTATGACTAGAGTTATTTGAGGGCCACAAACGCCCTGGACGTCGTTTGCAGCAGTAAAAGGCTGACAAGCCAGCCTATTCAAGGAGTGGAACCCACCTACACCAACCCACAACCAAGAGCCAACCTACCCAACGGTCAATAAACATTGAATAATAACGCACCATCCTTGCTAAAGACCCCTTGGGTTGAAACACGTGTTGGCTGATCACAAGAGTATCACATCAAGAATAAAATACCCTTTTTTTTAAAAATCAGAATACAAAGAAACATTTCTTTAAGAATAAATATTGTTTGCGCGAGATATCTGGGAACACAACTAAGAGATATTTGTGTTTTGTAATACAAATGAGTGAAAACATACAGGGCCTCATTAAGAATTGGGGTGGTATCCTGGCGTAAATCTGCCAGAATACCGCCCAAACAAATTACTGTTACCGCCACTTGGTCCGGAGGAATTTCCGCTAGATTACAACTGGTGTTGGCAGTGTAATTCCCCATTCATATTGACTCCATATTGCGCCCATTGGACTAAATGTGGCTTTATGGCAGAATTACCGCAGCGGAAATTCCGACGATTGCGGCGTTGAGTTGGAGGATTTACCTCCAGTATTTTCCTGGAGGCAATCTTCCACTCCAGCCACAAAATAGTAATTTGGTGTAGTGGTAAAGTTGGCGGCAATAGAGTTACTGCTAACTTTACCACTTACCACCAAACTCGTAATGAGGCTGACAATTTTCCCTGCGCAGAAGTACGTTTGCAAGGTACTGTTCAGATATTGAAGACTAGGACTGGTTGATGAGTTTTCTGTATAATCACATAGGACACATCTTATTTTAGCCCATGTGATTTTAAAAGAATCGCAGTGGCTGGGAAGAGGAAATTCCTTTCCAAACAATCTTTTGCGACGGTAGCTCACAAAGTAGCTTACCTCAGTCAGTGGCGCAACTGGCAAATAATGTGCGGACAACAGCCAACCGGTTCTGCACATGAAGAACAAGTTACTTACCAACTTTAACATTTTCGATTGGATGTTCCTCCCACGTATTCCTAATCTTAGACTCCCAAAGCAGTTTTGTTTTAGAGGTGGGAGTACAGAATGTTTCTGGTCATGTACAGAATGGAGTACAGATTGAGCAAACAGACCTCCTTGAGAAGAAGTCGAGTGTAGAGCATAATATTTTCTAAATGTATGCATGGATGACCTTATGGCTGCTGCACAAATATCTTGTACAGGGACACCTTTTTAGTGCTGTTGAAGTTGCCATGCCCCTGGTCGAATGAGCTCTCAGCCCATCTATCTATAACATTCTGTTATAGCCCAAATTATCCATCTAGATAGTGTTTACAGCAAGTCCCAATTTGCGGCCAGTGTACCCCACAAAAAGTTGATCACACTGACGTATTTTTGCCAATCTTGAAATATAGAAGCTAAGAGCTCTTCTGGGATCTGGTCTATGTAGCCGTTCCTCCTCTTTACTTGCGTGAGGAGGGTAAAAAGTAGGTAATTTTTCTTTGACAGGTGAAAATCTGAAACAATTTTTGGTAAAAATTATGGTTTAACTCTAAGTACTACTTTGTCTTTGTAAAAGATGGTGTGAGGAGGACCGCTAGAAAGCGCCTGTAACTCACTTACCCTGCGGGCTGATGTCAATGCTACAAGAAGTATTTTTTTCAAAGTAAGGAGCCTTGGCGGACAATAGTGTAAAGGCTCAAATGGAATGCATGTGAGGAATTTCAGAACCAAGTTCAAATCCCACATAGGAACTTGAAAAGGTATTGGTGGAAACACATTATTTAGACCTTTTAAAAGATTCTTCCTCTGAGGAGCGCTTGAACATGGACAGCGCTGCCAAGTATCCCTTTATCGTACCAATCTGGAGCCCCAGATTAGCTAAATGTAATAGAAAAGATAAAACTGTGGTAATATTACATTGAAACGGATCCACATTCTTTTCCCTGCACCTGTTATTGAACTTGTTCCAACGACACCGATACAGAGATTTGGTTGCTGGTCTTCAGGCCGAAAGCAAAATCTCCATCACGTCATCCGGAAGATCCCAATCCTTATATCTCAACCTCTCAAAAGCCATGCATAAAGGTTGAGTGTTGACCTCCGGATGGAGAACATGACCTTCCTCTCGCGAGAGAAGATCCTCTCTTTTTGGAAGACGTATTGGAGGGCAGATGGACATGTCCAGAAGGTCCGGGTACCATGTTCTCCTGGCCCAATACGGGGCAATTAGGATCAGAGTTTTCGTGACCTTTCACAAGCCCTTTTTACTTGAGGGATCACAGGGAATAGAGGGAATGCGTACAGAAGTAGAATCTCCCAATCCACCACAAACGCGTCCCCTAGACCTCCTCTTGGGGGGAAATTCCCTTGAGCAATACAGTTCGCCCTGCCGGTTGGTACCGTTCGCGAACAGATCCACATGAGGGGTTCCCCAAAGGGTGAAGATCTCTTGAATGACTTCCTGAGCTAGCTCCCACTCGACGCTCAGAGCGTCCGCCGCTGTGCTTTGTTCTCTGGCTAAATGAACTGCCGATAGAGATCCCCTCTTGTATTGCCCAGAACCAGAGTTGCATCGCCTCTCTGCACAGTGGTAGTGACACCACTCCGCCTCTCTTGTTGAGGTAGTACATGGCCACCGTGTTGTCCGTCATTATCAGGACATTCCTTCCCTGTACTGAAGGCAGGAATGCCTTCAGCGCTACTGATTGCCCTCAGCTCCAAAAGGTTGACGGGTAGTTTGGACTCCAATGGAGACCAGCGACCGCCGACTTTCAATCCGCTGGTCTGAGCTCCCCACCCAGTGAGTGAGGCGTCCGTTACTACTGTTATCTCCGGCCATGGTTGCCAAAAATATTCTCCTCTGAGGATATGATGTCTGCAAGCCCACCATTGTAGATCCTGTTCTACTTTGGCTGGGACCTGCAACAGATCTGACATTTCCCCAGAGAATTGGGACCATTGTGTCCTGAGAGCCCATTGAAGGGATCTAATGATCAATCTGGCTTCTGGCACCAGAAAAATGCAGGATGCCATCAGGCCGAGCAAACTGAGAAAATCGAAGGCCGGAAGATACTGGGCATTCTGGAATTGTTTTACCATATGCAGAATGCCCGAGTGAGTATCCAGGACTGCTCCAATAAACTGGAGTTTCTGTGATGTTATCATGTTTGACTTTTTTAAATTCAGAGAAAAACCGTAGTTTGTGAAAGAAGTGACAAATCTTGGACAGATGATCCTGGGCTTGTCCTGGAGAACATGCCCCGATCATCCAATCGTCCAGATAGGGATAGACATGAATCCCCTCTCTCCTGAGACTCGCTGCCACTACCACCATCAACTTGGTGAAAACTCTTGGGGCGGAGGTTAACCCGAATGGCAGAACTCGAAACTGATAGTGAGAATTGCCAATTGCAAACCTCAGGTACTTTCTGTGCTTGAGATGGATTGGCACATGAAAGTAAGCATCCTGAAGGTCCAATGATACCAACCAATCCTGGAGTTGGAGAGCCTGAAGTATCTGAGAAAGTGTGACCATGTTGAACTTGTTCTTAGGCACTTGTTCAAATTTCTCAAGTCCAAGATAGGTCTCAGTCCTCCGTCTTTCTTTGGGATGAGGAAATATGGGGAATACCAACCTTTGTTCCTCTCCGTTACAGGTACATGTTCTATTGCACCTTGCTGTAGCAGGGTTAAGACTTCCTGCAACAGGAGTGGATCGAGATGTTTGACAGTTGTATCCCGGCAGGTGATTCTGAGGTTTCTTTTGAAAAGGAAGGCAGTAACCTTGGGATACTGTTTCCAGTGCCCAAGCATCTGTAGTAATGCCTCGTCATTCTTCTAGATGCTGTGAGATCCTGCCTCCCACTGGGGTTTTGTGGGTCAAAACCTCAGAGTGGTTTTGCGGCTGCAGCTGAAGGAACAGATGCCGCTGCTGGTGCAGGTCTAGCACCTCCCCCACGCCCCGAGGAAATTTTCTTTGGCCTCTGACTGGACTGTCTCTTGCTCTTCCAATTGAGAAATAAAAACTAAAAGGATGAACCCTCCAGGAAGATGAGCCTGTGTAGGGCGTTGTTGAGGTTGTCTTATGGCGGCACTTAGTGATTTTTCTGCCGCTTTGGAGGTCTGCAGCTTCTCTAAACTTTCATCCGCCTTGCTGCCAAACAACCTCGAGCCGCCAAATGGAATATTAAGAAGCCTGCATTGCACATCCGGTGCAAAACCCGACTTTCTTAGCCACGCAAATCAACATAGCACTGTGCTAGATGCCATGGACTTACTGATACTGTCAGCTGTGTCCAAACCTGATTGAAGGCATTCTCCCGAAGCCTCCTTTCCATCTCTTATTATGGCTAGAAAGCCATCACGTTCCTCACCTTCTGGGATGTGTTCAGCTGCTGCTGACATGCAGTCCTACAGGGTATATGCAAACCTTGCCAGGGTGCAAGTTACATTAGTGGATTTTAAAGCCATACTCCCAGACGTAAAACTCTTCCTGACCATGCATCAACCTTTTTATCGTCCCTATCCGGAGGGATTGTGGGGTATGCAGCATTTCTAGTGGAGATAGCTGCTTGGACTACCAGACTTTCTGGATATGTGTTTGCTCAAGTATTCTGGGTCAGAATTACAGGGTCTATATTTCGACACAAACTTTTTACTAACTGCTGGAATGGCTTCAGGGTGTTCCCATGCAGAATTAACTCTACTCTGTAAGGCAATATGAAATGGAAGTATGGGGTCTTGCTGAGGTGCTCCTGAAAGGATATCAGTCATATCATCATCTTGATAAACTGGTGAATTTCTACCCCATTCCATAAATTCAGTGACTCTTCATTAATTTTCTGTAGCCCGCATCAGCATATTGTGCTGGGTCTGGTTTATCAAATTCGTACTCTGGAGAGGTATCCAGATCACTTGCTGATTGCAAGCATTCCTGTAAATATAGTTTGAGGATCAACTAACTCCTCAAGAACAGGTCTTGTGCCAAATTTAACACCAGCAGAGGTAATTTCTTCATCTGCTGATGACTCTCCTTCATGAATTGATGACATGGTCCTAAAATAATAATGTCTACTTTCAGGATGAAAAACCTTTTCAGTTAATGCCGGTTTTTCCATTGGTATAGGCTTGGGCATCGATGGCGTCAACGCTGTCACAACAACCTTTGATGATGTCGAGGGAGCCTTCGATGTCTTCGAAGGAATCGTCGAGGTTATTGTGTAAATCATCGACACTGTCGAAGGAGCCTTCGAAGATGTCGACTGTATACTCGACGTAATTCTTTTTAGAATGAGTAGTCGACGCCTTGTGCTCGATTGCCTTCGATGACTTCGAGGGCATTTTCGATGTCGACCTCGATGACGTATGAGAGCTTGACGCCATCTTGTTTCCTTCTACCTCCAGTTTATGCACCGGTGGGTCTTTTTCCATGAGTTGACCGGGAAGAGTCCATGGGTGACACCATCGACAACTTTTTGTCAGACTTTGTTTTGGATCTTCCACCGTCACGTTTCTTGTGAGCAGGGGCATGGTCTTCTTGAGACTTTGAGGGGGTCTGGGCTGCGTTCTTAAAAATGTTTAACATGGAAACTCTAAATGCTTCCCATTTACTCGGGGAGTCATGTTTCGAAGGACATGTTATCACTTCCTCAGATGACGTTGAGGAAGAAGGAGATCGATGCAGTGTTTTCTTTGTCTTTTAGGAGAACGAAGAATACTTCCCGGATCTGCTCCTCGACCTATATTTTTTTATGGTGTTTTACCGAAGACTCGGCTGAGTCTTTTCTCCCCTTCGAAGAATACTTTGATGAACCCTCCCCCATCGCCAGTTTACCTCTGCGTTCTTTTAAGGCCTTATGGGTCATCGAATGGCACGAACCTCAGTCTTCAATTCAGTGGTCGGAACAGAGGCAGAGGCAATTTTTGTGTGGCTCAGTTGAAGACATTTTCTTTCCACATTTTAGACATTTTTTTAAATCCCGTCTTTGGTGTGGAAGGGCTCGATGAAGACTACACATTTCTTCACGAAAAACTGAAGCACCGCTTGTAACGATCCGAAGCGTAACAAACAGAAAAACGGAACTGGAGTCAACGGGCACGCTCGAGGCATTTATACAGCAGATGACGTCAGTGCTCGATGGGTGCCACCGAGGGATATCGACGCCGCGGCCTCGAGGGGAGCGCCCTCTGGTGGAGAGAGCGAAAAAAAATTCCGAAGAAGCAAAGCTGAAGCTAAGGATAGATCTAAGATGAGGAATACGTGGTAGGACGCAATCCATTTGAAAAATAATTACAGGGAACATTGATCACAAATAGCATAGTCAGACGCAGGGAAGAGAACATTGAGGGACATTCCAATAATCGCACTACCAGCTGTTAGACCTGATTGACGACTCTTAAAGCTTACCTTGTATGCAGAAATTGGAGACGGACTTGGGGCTAGAAATCCAGGCTGAGTCTTGGGCGCACATTTGGGAAAGGAATAATAGGGCGTTCAGTCGCACAGAAGTAAAGGAGTGTAGGTATAAGATTGTATGCTGATGGTATGTCAGCAAGTAGGTTGCATGAACTTAATCACAATATTCCTGCCACGTGCTGGAGGGATGTGTGGGGATAAGGGCACGTTGGGGCATCAGTGGTGGTCAGATATACTGGAAGGAGATGCTCTCACAGAGACCTCATGGTGGCCTCCCTCTTTTGGTACCCAAGAGTGATTATATTGAGGGACTCCGATGAGGAGGGTGGTTTATCCCATAGGAGGTCAGTCAACTCAGCTTCTGATGGCCGCCAAACTGACGGTGGCCGCCTCTTGGAAACTACTGTGAGGCCAGATAGCAGCGCAATGGTATGTGAGGATATGGACTCTGGAGTCCATGGAGAAATAATCATGCTCAATTCACACAGCCTTTTTTGGGGCATGGCTCCCCATAATTCAGTTCTTAAGTGCCCACTAGCACCTGACCCACCAGCCACAGATCCTTCGACACATTGAGTTACTGTGGTTATGATGAATTATGTTGCCATTGCTGGAACTGGTGATCTTTTCTTAATTTTTGTTCCAAATTGTTGATTTGCTGCTGTTAAATTGATAGTTCTGGCTGCGATAATTTACACAAAAGGTTAAATAAAGCTTGGGGGGGGAAGAAAAAGGAATTGAAGAATCAATCAGGTTTATTCTAAGCTTTGTTCCAAGGAGAACAGGGGGGAGGGGTCAAATGCTGTGCATTTACTTAATTTCCACGCCCCCACTCAGATTTCCCCAGAGAGATAGGTAGGTCAACTTGGTCACTGGAGGTAGGTTTCCCCGCCGTTGGTTCCAGTGAGCAGTGCTTATGAGCTGCAGGTGCAAGGATTTTTCCAGTTGGGTCCAGGAGCAACTCTTCGCGATGGAGGAATATAGGAAGCATTGATGCAGTCCTTGCAGACCTCTTGAGGACTCTTCACGAGACTGGGGAGGGAACAAGTTACTTACCTGTAACTGGTGCTCTCGAGCATGGGTATGGCATGGATTCACATGCTCATGAATATTCCCCGTCAGGCTGGAAATCCAGGGTAAACACAAAATAAGTTTGTTTCATTTCTAAACTGTATTTCTCCTAATAACCAATCACTGAGCTCTGGGTCATACTGCCCCCAGCCAATGACTGCGCTCTAGCTAAGCCCCTCCTCTAGCAACCATCTTCAGATTTGGTAGCACGTGAAGTGGCAGTAGGACAAAGAAGAGCCGCAGAGAGGTAGGCGGGAGGGTTCGGATGTGAATCCATGCCAGACCCATGCTGGAGCAGTTACAGGTAAGTAACTTGTTCCTTCTCCAGCATGGGGTCTGGCATGGATTCACATGCTCATGAATAAAGAATACATAGCAGTACACATGCACAACAACGGGAGGTGGCAAAGGCTCAACATAAGCATCTCTTACCTCCTCACCAGGCTCACCTTCAAGCGAATAGGTTGCGCAGCACTGCTTGGCCGACTCTAGACTCCTCTCTGGAATCCCAGTCGATTCAGTAGAATCTCGTGAAGGTGTGCGTCGACCTCCACATAGCAGACCTGCAAATGTCCAGCAGGAGCACACCAGATAGGAACACCGTAGTTGCAGCGATCACTCTGGTCGAATTGCAACGGTCGGTTCGCCAACCAGTGACAATGGGTGATGCAGCCGTAGAGCCACCTGGAAATGGAAGCCTTGGAGAGGGCCTTCCCATGGTTCACAGGGCCAAAGTTCACAAAACGTTGCGGCCACTTCCGGAAGCTCTTTGTGCGGTCCACATAGAACTTAAGCGCTCTAGCCACATCCAGCGAGGGCAAAGTCCTTTCAGCCGGGGACAAACGCGTCAGAAAAAATCCAGGTAGCACCAAGGGCGCGTTTAGATGAAAGCCCAATGGCACCTTGCGCATGAAGGAGGGGTGTGTCCGCAGCACCACCCTCATGCAATGGAAAGTTAAGTAAGGTAGCTTCCAGGACAGGGCCTGAATCTCTCCCACTCGTCGTGCAGAGGTGATCGCCACGAGGAACGCGGTCTTCCACGACAAAAACATCAGTGGAACTGTCCGCGTAGGTTTGAATGAAGGCCCCATGAGCCTAGTCAGCACCACATTGAGTTCCCACGCCTGGGCCGGAGCCTTCACCGGCGTGAACAAACGTAATAGTCTCTTGACTGACTCCTTAACCAGACGATGTGACCACAGTCCCGGAGATCGCCAGATGCACGGGCCAAGCCTGCTTTGGCCGACGACAGTAGATACGGATGCACCTGCGGAGCTGTGACTCAGAGGGTCGATCTTCTGTGCATGGCACCAAACTGTGAACCTCTTCCATTTATGTCCGTAGCATTTAGGAGTGGATGATGCCCTGGCCTTGGCAAGCACCTTCTTGCAGTCCGCTGGAAAGTCGTAACCCCCAAATTCTAATGCTGCAGGAGCCACACCTTCAGGTTCAGCGATCCTGGGTCATGGTGCAGGATTGCGCCTCCTTCCCTGCCGAGAAGATCTGCGACCAACGGAAGCTTGACTGGAGGGGCCGCTGACATGTCAAGAAGGTCCGAGTACCATATCTGCCTCGGCAACGTCAGTGCGCCGAGGTTCATTCTGCAACGGGACCGTCTTCATTGACTAGTCGAAGAAGCAACGGCAAAGGATGGAACGCATACAGAAACAGGCCGTCCCAGGGGAATGAGAATGCGTCCCCCATGCTGCCCGCCTAGGGAAACCTGCTGGCGAACCTCCGGCACTTGGTGTTCGTCGCTGTCACAAATCGATCGATCCAGGGATTGCCCCATCTGCGCAACAGGCAAATCACTTGCTCCTGACGAAGCTGCCATTTGTGGCAAGAACGCAGCTCCCTGCTGAGAGAATCTGCAACAGTGTTCTTCACTCCTGCCAGATGAAACAGGATGAGGAACATCCCTGGGCGACGGCCCAGTGCCACAGGTCCTGCGCTTCCCTGGAGAGCGACGGGGATCTGGTGCCCCCGTGCTTCCTGATGTAGAACTTTGTGGTGGTGTTGTCCGTGAAGACCTGCACCACCTTGTCCTTGAGGGACGGAAGGAAAAACTTGAGGGCCCAAAACACAGCCCCAACACGTTTATGTGCAACGTTTTCACTTCCGGTAACTAAAGGCCTCCTGTGTGAAGACTTCCAGTGTGGGCTCCCCATCCTTCTAGAGAGGCGTCAGTCGTGACCGTCTCCTGATGCGTTGGGGTCTGGAAATCCACACCCCCACCAACAGGTGCGCGCAAACCCCCCCACCACCTTATTGCTCGACGGAAACGCTCGTCGAGCGTGATCCTGTCCTCAAAGCTTACCGACATTTGAATCTAACGGGCGTCGAGGAACTCCTGTAGGGGACGCATCCATAGTCTGCACTCGGATTAGGTAGGTGCATGACATCATGCCGAGCAGAGACTTGACGGTCCTCACCGTGGTGACCTTCGGTGCCAACAGCCCATGCACCTTACCCAAGATGGCCGCTATCCTCTCCTCCGACGGGGACGCCAGGCATGACGCTGTGTTGAGTCGGGATCCCAGAAACAGCACATCCTGCGATGGAGTCAAGCAGGACTTTGCATAGTTCAATGAGCAACCCACATCCACCATCAGGCGAACGGTCCTCGCAGTGTGATCGATGGCATTGAGCTGGCCCGGATGAGCCAGTCATCCAGGTAAGGGTAGACGTGGATCCTCTGAAGTCGCATGTGTGCCGCTCCTGGTGCCAGGCCCTTGGTGAAAACCCTTGGTGCTGACTTCAATCCGAAGGGAAGGGCCTTGAATTGGTAGTGCTTCCCTTGAACCACAAAGTGTAGAAATTTGCAGTGCCCCTTGTGAATGGGGATGTGAAAGTACGCATCCTCCAAGTCCAGCGACGACAGGAAGTCCCAATCTTCTAGCTGACCGAGCACGTGCTGAAGTGCGATAATCTGGAATTTTTGCGACTTGATGCATTTGTTCAAACAGAGGTCTAGGATGGGCTACCAGCCGCCAGCCTGCTTTCTTACGAGGAAGTACCTTGAGTACACTACGGAGCCTCAGAGCCTCTTTGGGACAAGCTCTATCATGCCTTTCCTTAGAATGATCCGCATCTCCAGCAGCATTTGGGGGACGTGGTTCTCCTAACGGGCCACCAGTGGTATACATGGACACTTCCGTTGAAATTCCAGGGTGTATCCGTGGGCGAGAGCGTCCAGCACCCAACGGTCAGTGAAGATGGTCTCCCACACACCGACGAAGTTCGCTAGACAGCCTCCCACCAGGGTGCATGGGAGGGGCAAGGATGGTGACCGACACCACGGCCGGTTCAAACCGAGAGGATGGTCTTTCTCTGCCTCACAGCGATATAAGAAGCCCTCCTCCTCTAGGGTGAGCTGAAAAAGAGCCAAAGCTCTGGAGATCATAGAATGGAATGAGCCAATCTCGTCCAGCGTCTCATCCCTCATGGGGTCTGGGGGAGTGGCAAAGGGAGGGGCAAGGAGGTGGAGGTTGAACTCTTTTCTTAGTTGGAGGCTCCCCCGTTGCCTGGGGCTCAGCCAGCGCTGCGGGTGGGGCCGCAGGCGCTATGGGCAACCTAGTACGTATCTCAGAGCTCAGCATATGTAGGGCTGAGAGAATGTCCAACTAAAGGTCTGTGGGAGGTAGCTGAGGTGGGGTTGGCAGCTGAGGGGGTTGGGGAATAGTCTGCTGAGGCACCAGCTGTGCACCCAGGCAGTCGTGGCCATGCTGCTCCTCCAACAGCGTCTTGCCATCGTCACCTTCGTTGGCACGCTCGTTGTAGGGCCTGTCCCCTACGTTCACCTCCTTTATGAGGAGCAGGTCGGTGAGCTCCTCAGAGGAGGCGATATCCGTACCTTGGAGTGCCACCACCCCTTTCTACCCCTACCCGCAGTGAAGGTCTCTGGGAGATGACGGTCATCTTCTTCTCTGGAGTCTTCTCTTTGGGCCGGAACACCATCTCCCTCCTGGGAGGAAGGGACACCATTGTCTTTGGGGTCACGCCCTGCAGAGCCGCCTCTGCGGCCTTCGCCAGAGATGATGCCACCCCCTCGATGGAAGGCTGGGCCTTTGCCGGGTAGACTTGGGCCTTCACGGTCAGGCCGGAACTTTGTCCTGCTTGGCCTTCTCCTTAGGGAGATGGGCTGATCCCCCTTGATCTTCTCCAGTAGTGCAGACTTGGGCCTCTCCTTGAGTTTGCCCGGATGGTCCGACTTCCTCTTGGCTGAAGATCCTGAGCGTTGATTGGTGCCGGAGGCTGGAGGAGACATACGTGCCCTGGACGTCGGGGAGCCTGCCGCAACGGTGCTCCTGGTGACAGTGGACTAGCAGTGCTTAGCCTTTTGTTGGACCCCAATGGGAGGGGTGCTCTCAATGGTCTTAGAAGCCCGCTCAGCCTTCTTAGAGCTGGGAGAGGCATGCTTCTGGACACATCCAGAGCAGGGGCCTTGGCCTGTAGCCACTCGTTAAGTCACATGTGCCGATCCTTCATCATGGGGGAGGACATCTGGCAAAATGCACAATCCTCCTCCTTGTGCGCCGGATACATGCAGTAAAGACATTCGGAATGCTTGTCGTCCGAAAAGACATTCCGTGAGCAACAGCAGATCTTGAACAGGGGAGCCCAATCCTTCTCCTCCGACATGGTCCATGCAGCGTAGGCCTGATAATCTTCTGGCAGCCTCTACGAAGAAATTTGATCAATTCGCGCTTCAGGGTCAATGAAGAAATCCGATAACGGGCCCTGTTATTCGTATGGGTTGATCGATGGAGCACAAGGGCCGATTGACAGAAAAATAGAGTAATACTCTTTTAAAAAACGATACACAGTAAAAGCTCGAGAGCTAAACACGATGACTCCCAACATTTGAACATGCGTTAAAAATATGAAGATGGCTGCCAGAGGAGGGCTTAGGTAGAGGGCAGTATGACGCAGAGCTCAGCAATTTTTTATTAGGAGAAAGACAGTTCAGAAATTAAACAATCTGATTTTTTCTTTACCGAGGATTCCCAGCCTGATGACGGGGAATATTCATGGATGGGAATCCACACCAGACCCCATGCTGGATGCTGGAGAAGGAGAGTTCCTGCAATGCCCCCCGCACACTGGCAACGGCAGGTGTCCTTCCAGTTACGGTTGAAGTCTACCTTCCAAAGCAGGATCCCTTGAAGCTGAGGAGCTGAAATTCAGTAGGGAGGTGACTTGCACCATAATTGGGCAACTAAATGGCGAAGGTTCTATCCAGGTAGCCCACCAGAGAGCTGAACAGTCCACTGGGAGGTCCAGGGACACTACCGAAGGCACAAAACAGCTGTATCCCCAGAGAACACAAGACACTGATGGGTCCCACCAGTGCTGGGGTGGTAGCACCACTTGGGGTCTTCGCAGATCAGGTCGTCCAACAGGGCTTCACCAGGCCAGATGCAGGAAGGGATGCTGGGCCTCTTCGGGAGCATTCTTCGGATCTTCAATCGGCTGTTCTTCTGCACAGGAGTCTTGGCTCCAACACCGAGCTGAATTAATGGCTGCAGAAGTCCTCTTATCCAAGATTCTGACAGGAAGCAAGTCCAAGCCAACCAACGATAAAAACCTGCACCATTCAAACAACCAGCAGTGGTCCAGTCCGGGACGATTGTGGATTTTACTCCTCATGTCAGTCCCACCCCATTCACGAACACAGAGACACACATCACTAGCCCGCGAAAGCTGGGGCTTTCCCGGGTGAGTGCATTATCTCTGTGGGATTTCCTGATCTGGCAAGGCAGAAAGAAGGACAAACGACGATGAAAATGTTGTAGCGGATCCATTTTATCACACTTGCCACGTTTAGTAGCCACTCTTGGTAAATGCAAATGTGCACACTAGAAATAACACAAATGGTACAAATATAATTGCTGGCACGAGCTTGTTTTTTTTTTTTTTCTTTTTTTTTTTTTTTTTTTTTAGGTACATATAAAAGTAAACAAAAAATTCCAGGTATAAAAGACAATGGTGATCCAAATGGATCACCACTGCACTGCAAGATGCAGTGTACAATGCAAACAAGTTATCTAAAATTTGAAAAGGCAAAAAGTAAATAGTTACCGAGTACTGCTAGTTTGAAGGACTGATCGGTTTCCTTGTATCAAAATGAGCAAAGGGACAAAGGAGTGATGCTCAAGGATGCACTTTCCTGCAAAAAGGTCAGAAAAATTTCAAAAACAGAAGCTAAAAGATTGGGGGTCCATAGAACTATGGCTATAAAGTTACCAAAAGAGAAATCTTTTCCAACACCCGACACCTTTGAAACCTGTACATTTACAAGACAGCTTGACTACTGTATTGTGTTAGGATATTCTTTTGGCACATCATGTTTAATCTCAAGGAAAACCAGTTTACTAAAATGTGCTGTATTTTTCAATGGAGCCCACTCTGCTTCATGATAGCAGTGATTTCCCTTTAACACTGTGGGAAACACAGTGTGGAATGCAAACTTGATCAAACAAGTAATGTCCATCCCTCTTTTAAAGTAAAATCTTGGCTCCCTTGAAATTTCAGCTAATAACTCCTATACTTCGGCAGAGCTGTTAGAACTGCATCAATACCTTAGATCAAACAGGTTGAAACTCAACAAGGTTGGTATTTGCTCTAGTCATCTTGAGAAAGCCACCGGTTGCAGACCCTCCATTTTGTTTATTAACAGGAAGCTGCGTTTACAAAATGGGAACAATTTAAATCCAGTCTTTCATGGATCCAAAAGACGGAAAACACAAGTCTCAATTGTCAAGAACATAATAAATTATATAAGGTGTACCCAGCAGCGCCCAGCTTCCTCCAAGCATGGCACGCTATACAAATGTCAAAATAAAATAAATCATGGAAAAACACTCCAATCACTGTGTTGAACCTTTCCAAGTTGTCCATTTCTTCTCTCCTCCACTTTGTGGTCGACACCAATGATGTAAAAACTCAATCTGAAAAGGGCATTGACGACGAGTATTGTGGGTAGAAAGCACACATCAAACATGGACCGTGCTAGTGATCAATACTTGTCGATTACTAATTTGACATTTTATTAAACAAGATGTGATACTGAGAGCCACCCATGAGATCAGTCAAAGTATGTGAAGGTAAAACAGATCCAAAAGCTAAAATGTTTTTTTATGCATGCGACACAATCGTATTTCTGATGCTTGTATCTGCTTAGATTCACATGCTATGCATAAGCCGACATCTAGTGGAAGCTGCAGAGTATTACACTTGTTTTCGGAACTCGAAAAGGACGGCGACAGGGCGTGCCAGTAGCCCTAGTGCAACATCTACTGTACCCATGGTGCTTCACGTGTCGAGGGCACTCATAGTTTTGCTTCTGACATGAGGTTGCATGAAGTGTAGCGCAAATACAGGTGTATCCAAGCAGATAGATAACAGAAAACTCAGACCATCTATGCACCTTCTCTCAGGGGAGGAAGGGCGGGCCGCATGTGAATCGAAGTAGGAGAAGGTGGTGGGTTGTGGGAAGGTACAGCGGCAAATGGATGTTTTAGAAAATCTCATCCCACCTGTGAATCTGCTTTAGAATGTGTGTCGAAGCAGTGCTGAATAAAAGTATGTATACAGCTCCATGTAGCCGCTTTGCAAATGGCGTCCAGCAGGACATTTGCAATAAAGGCCAAAGTAACTCCTGAACCCCTGGTAGAGTGAGCTTGTGGTGTGAAAGGCAGAGTTTTGTTTGATAGAGGAGCTGTATGCATTTCACTATCCGTTACGAGATTGCATTCTTTGAACCGTGATCACCTTCCCTGCCAGATGCAATGGAGTCAAACAGTTGGTCTGTTTTTCGTAGCGGTTTTGCTTACTTAGTAAAGAACCGCCCTCCTTACATCTAGTGAATGGAGGTTTTTCTCAGCTAAGCTTGAAGGGTTTTGAAAGAAAGCGGGTAGTTCAATGGATTGGTTGACGTGGAACTTGGATATGAACTTATGTGAAAACAAAGGGTGTGTTCTTAGGGCCAACTTTCTTTGTGGATAAAAAAGAAAGGGTCTTGCACTGACAAAGCTTGTAGCTCACCGACTCTTATGCCTTAATGACAGGGACCTTCCAACAGGACACCTTGTTTTGAGAAGTGGTGTACGCGGATAGAGCTGCTAGGTGAACCTTGATGGAGTTGAATACTAGTCCAGAGTCTAGTAAGGACCATGTAATGAAGAATGTGTGATGGGAGTGCATTCAATCGGGTTTTAAAAAAAAATTGACTGGCACCCTATTGCAAATCATTTATTTGTTAAACAGTGTCTGGTTTGCGTGCCTCCTTGAGGATTTCTATGCATCTTTGAGGTTGTTTTAAATAGCCAAACACTGACTTCAGGAGCCATGCCCCCCCCCCCCATGTTAGGTGAGCATGTTGGTGAGGGACACGGGAGTTTGATTGCATCGCACATCGCCAGTATGCTCAGATGCAAAAACCAAGGTTGTCTCGCCCACATAGGAGCAACCAGGTTTAGAGTCACTTGTTCCTCGTGCATTTTGTTCACTATCCTGCTCAGTAACGGTGTTGGGGTGGGGCGGGGCGGTGTGACGAGAAGCGTAGGCAAAGGCAAATTAGAAAGCATCTACAGTGCTTTCTCTTTGGATCCGACTTGGGGAAACCTGAATGCAAAGTCTGGGCATTATGCGTTTTGGCTTGTGGCGAACAAGTCTAACGGAGGAAAACCCAGAGGGAAAAAAGATGGTCTGACATTTATCTGAAGTGCTGTCACTAGCGCTCTTCGGGTAGAGGATCTCTGCATAATGAGTCTGCTAGAGAATGGAGTTCACCTGGAATATGCTGACACACTAAGAAAATGTTCAGCTCGAGTGCCTACTTCCAAATTATTTTGGACTAGCCTGGACAGACTTGGAGTGTGCCTCCCTGCTTGTGTATGTAAAACATGGCAGTGGTGCAGTCTGAGGATTTGTAATGTTTGGTCTGACAGATGCACTTGAAAAGCTTGTAGGGCTTGGAGCACGGCTAGTAGCTCCAAAAGGTTCATGTGATTTTGGGCTGTGATAATGGTCCACAGGCCAGGCGCTGTGTGGTGAAGGTTATGGGCTCCCCACCTGGTTGGAGATTTATCTGTTGTGCCAATCGCTTGCACTGTAGGGTTGTGAAAAGGTTTTCCCTTCATCAGATTATCCTTTGTCAACTAGCGCAGTGCTTGAAATGGGGATAGCGAAACAACCACTAGATCGTCCCACTGAGCGCTTGCCCGAGACCACTGTTTCGCTAACCCTTCTTGCATTCGGGGCGTGCGCAACTGTGCGTGCGTAACAAGGTAAATGCATGAAGCCATCATCCAGAGCAAGCGCATTGCCTTAAGTACAGTTATTTGGCAACGGGCTAGATAGTGAGGTATTTGCAGCAGTACGTTTTGCACTCAGTAGCTTTAGATGCTACTCGTATGCTGATACTCAGATTATGGTTCGGCTGGATAAAATGTATCCAGCCCATGCCGCTCAGCTGAGCGAATGCTTATTAGCCATGGGTTGCTAGATGAGCGAAAACGGGCTCAAACTTAATGGAGATAAAACGAGGTCATGGTTGTGGGTTCTTCTACTGTGCAGTCTCCCTGGACTCGGTCTTTCTGGCCTTCTTTTGGCTCCTTTCTAGCTGCGGTTCTGACGGTCCAGAATATAGGCGTTAAGCTATCTGCCTCTCTCTCCATGGCTTCTCAGGTTAGCTCGGTTTGTCAGGCCTGTTATTTTCAATTGAAAATACCCAAAAAGATCCTGCAATGTATTCCCCTTCATCTGTGGGACACAGTGGACACTGCTCTGGTCCTTTGCAGGATCGATCATTGTAACTCCTTATACTTTCCTCAACCGGACTACTTGTTAAGCCGCCTGCAGGTTCTTCAAAAATCAGCTGCCCGTCTTGCCACTCTTAATACTAATCAGTTCTTAAGTCCCTTCACTGGCTACCAGTGGCAAAGCGTGTGCATTATAAATCTTTATGCTTGGTGCACAGGGCCTTCTATGCTGCTGGCTCGGAGTACCTGCAGTTGAAATTTTGACCTGAAGTCCCCATCCACGCATTGCGCTCTACAGACCGCTCCCTTCTGGCTGTCCCTAGGGTCCATTGCGTGAGAATTGGAGTCCGCTCCTTTTCGGTCAAAGCTGCCATTCTGTGGAATGCCCTTCCAGCTGCTCTTCACGCTGCGTCTGTTCACTTAAAATTTAGGAAGGCTCTGAAAACTCTACTCTTCTAGCTTTTTTCACTCTCGATTCCTGTGTTCTCAGTCATAGCACCAGGTTGTCTTTTGGTGTTGGTTGCGCTGTACTTCGGTATGAAAAATTATAACTTAACGGTAATACTAAACCTTTTTCAATCTTTATGACAGCTCCTAAGAACTGTTTTGCTTGAAACGAGACTTGATTTTTTTTCTCCTTGATTGAGAATCCCAATTGGAACAGCAGATCGATTGCTCTTTTGCTTGCAAATTTGAGGGCATTCCCTGGTTATCAACCAGTCGTCCAGATAAGGGTACACTGGGATTGATTCTCTGCGTAGGTGTGCTGCCACTACCGCTAGTACCTTGGTGAATACCCTTGGAGCAGAGGCCATGCTGAAGGGTAGTACCTTGAATTGGTAGTGTTGACTAGCTATTTTGAAGCACAGGAATCTTCTGTGTGCTGGGAACATTGAAATATGAAATGATGCATCTTTCATGTACAAGGTTGCCATGTAGTCCCCCAATTTTAGCAGCAGGATTACTGCCTGTAGCGTCATGCAGAAATGTTGTGGCTTGACATAGGCGTTTGCAGGGCACATGGTTAGTCTTTTTTTGCACAATAATAGAGAATTTATATAGCGCTACGAACCCTTGGGTATCTGAGCACTGCTTATTATTACCCACAGTGTGTAGTGTTCATTTATCGACCTCCTAAGGATGAAAGGCTGAGTTTGTCACTGCCGGGATTCGAACCTGCGTCAGGAGGCTCTGCAAAGTCATCAAAGCGAGCGCTCTACTTGCTGTGCTATCGGAACGGGATGGCAGTACATTGAATAAATACCCTTGGTCACCTAGTTTGCAGAGACAATATCTATGGCGTCCTTTAGTAGCAGTGCTTTGACCTCTTCTAGCAGGATGCATTGTTCTTCCTGTGTGGTTTCTTTGTCTTGGCGGGTGGTTGGCTGGTATTTGTATTAGCTCTATGCAATAGCCCCCCACCACAGTGGAAAGTACCCACTTGTCCGACGTGATCCCCTCCCATGCATGGGTAAAGTGAGCAATACGACCTACTGGAAAGGCATGGGAGGGGACCTGTAGCAGGTGGTCATTGCTTTAGAGGGGAGGAGCCCCCTCTTGAGGAGGGGCATCTGCCCCTACTTCTGGACCTTCTGTGACCCCTTTGAAAGTTTTGTTGGGAGGACTGCCCTTAAGAGGAACACCAGGGTGAACTTTGCCCGCCTTTGTCCTCTAAACCAGCGTGCATTTGAATCTCCGCTCTGCACAAAGTGTTTGTAAGTTGTTCCAGGGATTTGAGAGCATCATACATATTCCTCCTTAGCACCACTCTTTAGTGAATCCTCGACCGCTTTGCCAAATAATGAGTTGGGCTCTATGGGCATGTTTGAGATGGTAGCCTGGGTCTCTTTTTAAACCCGATTGACAAAACCATCCATGGTGTTTGATGAGGGTACCTTCTGCCACAATTCACCCGCATGGTCTGCTGCGTCCAAGTTATTTTTAAGAATGCAGCTTGATGCTGGTCTCCCCTCAGCAATAGTTTGTAACCGCTGTCTCTTTAGGGGTTCAGGTATTGGGTCCATTTGCTGTGCGACCTAGTCCCCCTTGTGGCAATTATAGCTGGACAATAGCGCAGGGTTATTAGCGATCCTCACTTGATAGGTAGTCAAGGAAGCTACTTTCATGCCCAGGGTGTAGATGCTCTTGCTCTACTTGTCAGGAGGGGCTTCGGCAGAGGCTAAAGGTGTTCCTGTCTTTCTTGTGGTGGTGACTACTAGAGAGTCAGGCTTTAGCGGCCCCCTAATGTACAATGGGTCTGGTCTAAAAAGGTTTTCAATGCATGGGTTGCCTGCCCTTGTCAGATTGGGGGTAAGAGAAGGCAGAATACGCCTCTGGACAGATTGAAGCATTGGGGTGAACTGTGCTGCAGATCTTTTGTCCCCAAGGATGTCCTCTACAATGTCTTTATCTTCCGTTCTTGAGCTTCCTGGTTATCTATCTTAAAGTGTTACTGTAAGAGCAGGTCATTGTACTGCAGCTGGATGTCCACCAGGGAATCAGCCACTGGTTGGTCGGTATGGTCTGGGGATTGGATGATGTATACATCATCGTCGTCAAAGTATTGATCAATGTCCCAGGTGTCCCCTTGGTCTTCTGGGTCTCTAATCTCTAAATGAGCCAGGGTCTTGGGAGCCTCGAGAGTCATAACATGTATCCTGGGCCACGTCTTGATATGAGGTATTAGTTTGACTTGCGACCAGGTGGGCTCTTTTGGCGTCAGGTTGTTCATTAGCTGCTTTACCCTGAGGGGGTACCTGGAGGCTGGAAAGTTGATCTGGGTGTTGATCAAAGAAATTTACAAAACTAGACATTCTCCTCATGACCCTATCAAACCGTTCCGGTGCTCACTTGGAAGAGCTTGGCAACACTGAGGTAACATGTGCAGTCAGAGGTTCTGTGGTAGGGGGCTGTCTGTAATGCATTGCTCCGGACAGGGTGTCTTTAGGGGTAGAATAATCCCTAATCTTTGAACATTGTGATTGAGCCTTGGGGCGTCGAGGGCTTTTTTGACATCTTTGCCTTGAGCACAGTGATGTGTTTCTTAATGAACTCGCTCATTTTGGAAATTTTAGGGGCCGTTGACATGTCTTGACGCCTTGTTGCTGAAACTCGAGGACTTCCCTGATTTGCTTGCGGTGTCCAACTGACTTTGACGTCTGTTTCGGGGGCCTGTTGTGTGGCGACTGCGACCACGATGGCCCAGAGGACATGGACTTTACAGACTTTCCCTTCGACACCACGTTTGGCTCATCGGTCAACGGCGTAGTCCGCTGTCGGCCATGGGGGTTGGGGGGGGGGGGGGGGATTCTGCTTAGTCCGACATATCATGGAGATGCCTGAGCCGCAGGGTGTCTGCGTAGCAAAACCACCGGCCTGCCTGTTGGAGTCGGGGGCTCACACAGAGGAATCCCTCGGGTCCCGATCGAACTCCATGCCACTTAGGACACTGAAGATGCCATTGCTCAAGGCCCCCTCGACATCCGTGGCGGCCTCGGCCTGTATGGCATGGTGGGCCCATTGTTTAGTTTTCGTTCCTTTAAAGTTTTTGGCCTAAACAGTTTACAGGACTTGCACTTTTGGCAATTATAGCTGGACAACAGCGTAGTGCATTTTTCATAGTGTAGAAAGATGACAGCCTGGCGGAATACGAGGAAGTATAGGTGATTATGCATTCTGTAAGTGAGACGGAATATGACCTTCCCCCACTCTCCCTAATGTTCAGGGCCGAAGCCCGTTGGGGCCTAGGTAGGCCGCAGACCAAGTTTGTCAAGACGGGGTCGTCATCGAATGCTGTCGCCGGAGATCTTGCGGTGTAAAGTTGTCAAAAGGACAGAAAGAAGTTGAACTTTAAACTTGCTGTAAGTAATGGCGTCAGCCAGAAGGAACTCTGCGATATGCGTCTGACTACGATGGCGGAAAAAAACCCAATCTGAGGGACCTCGACACGTGAAGGACCATGGGTACAGTGCACGTCACATTAGGGATAGTATTACTGGCACGCCCCATTGACTGACATCCCTTTGAGTTTCGAAAACAAAAAATGTAATACTTTGCAGCTACCACTAGATGGCAGCCTATGCATAGCATGTGATCTCAGCAGGTCCACAAGCCTCAGAAATATATATTGTATCAGCTTAGATTTACATGTAGGCGCAGAGTATTGCATGGCTTGTTTTGGAAGTTCAAAAAGGGACATCAAACGGGATTTTGCAAAACTATCCCTCGTGTGATGTGTTCTGTACCCATGGCCCTTAGCGTGTTAAAGTCTCCTATAGTTTTATTTGACATGAGGGAGCATGAAATGCATGTGCAAGTACAGGAAAGAAAGGTGTAAGATACCTATTGTAGTTTCAACTCCAAGAGGGTAGGAACAGCGGGCTCACGTAATCTAAAAAGATACACGAGTCAGAAAGACGATTACAGGTATAAGCTTGTTGGTCTGCTTAGAATCACTCCAACTCTATTCAAGCAAAAAGCCAAGCTTAGGCTATCCGCATCGTGCTACATGCCACCTGACTTATCGCCTACTGTATGACAATAACCCTTCTGCCTTTTCTGCACCGTTATCTACTTTATTTAATTTGTTTCCTATTGTAAGACTGTAAATGTAACCATTGCCATATATGTACCTGTTATTCTAAGATACGCGCCCAGTGGCATTCGGGTCTGGAGCGCTATGCAAATAAATAAAATACAAATACATGCTTTGCATAAAATAGCAAATAGTACCTGGAGAAGGTGGGGGTTAGAAAGTAAAGCAGCAAAAAGATAGCTTGACACCACCTGGCCCACCTGTGAATCACTCTTTGAATGTGCAATTAAGCAGTAATGCTGTGTGAAGGTGTGAATAGAGCTTCAAGTTGATGCTTTGCAAAAAGCATCCAAGCAAACATTTGCAATGCAAGCTAGAGTCGCTCCGGTACCTTGAGTTGAGTGTGCCTTGGGCGTGAATGGTAATGTCCTTTTGGACAAAGTAACACATTTGGATGTATTTGACAATCCAATTTTAAATTGCATACTTTGTGACAGGTTACCCTGCTCTTCCAGCAGCAAGAGAAGCCAATAATTGATCAGTTTTCCTAAATGGTTTTGTTAGGCAATACATTACTGCCCTCCAGACATCTAGTGTATGAGGCTTCTCTCGCCTGCATTTTGTAAGAAAGCTGGACGTTTTATGGATTAATTGGCATAGAACTTTGAAATAAATTTAGGAGAGAAACGTGGATGTGTATGCAACCCTACTTTGTCCTTCTGAATAATAAACCTCGATCTTGAACTGAGAGCCTGCAGCTCACTGACCCAACTTATTGAGGTAATTGCTACAAGAAAAGCAGTCACATAAGTGAGATGTTTAAGACTTGATTTATGCATAAGCTTGAAAGGGGGCTCCATGAGTTTGGTAGAGACATTTAAATCCCATCCAAGAGTTGGTTATGTAATCATTTGATCCCCTCCATAAAGGCTTCAACTACTGGAACCTTCCACCATAATACTTTACTTTGAGAGGTGGTGTATGCTAAAATTACTGCAAGATTAACTTTAAGGGTATTAAAGACCAATCCTGAGCGCATTAGATAAAGCAGATAATCTACTAAATCTGAAGGCGATAAGTCATTGGGATTGATACTGCACGTTTTACGCTATAACACAAAGCGTTTCCACTTGTTGAAATAGAAGTGTCTTGGTGTTGGGTTTACATATCTCCTTTAAGATCTTCATACATCTTTGTGGCAGGTTTAAATATCCAAACTCTGGGACTTCAGGAGCCAAGCTGCCAAGTTCTGTATGGATATGGATGGAGTGTTGTCCCGATGCTGGGATAACCTGTTGTAAGGCCATACAGTTTCACAGGTGGGCAAAGTGATATTTTCTCCAGGTTGAGCGCCATGTTTGACGTGCCCACATTGGCGCGGTTAGGATCATCGCGACTTGTTCCTGGTGCAACTTGTGGATAATTCAGTTTACAAGTGGCGCTGTGGGAAAAGCATTTGCAAATCTCAGACCAATTCATTGACAGTGCGTTCCCTTACACCCCGTTTATGGATACCTGGATCTGTAGTCTTGGCATTGTGCATTCTTTAGCGTTGCAAAGAGATCTATGCCTGGATGACTCCAGTTTTTGGAGATGTGTCCCGTCTGGTTAATTTATAGAACATATGTCTGCAGTGCTGTCTGTTAAGAGTAGGACTGTTTTCCCTGCTAGCTCGTGTTGAAACGCTTCTAAAAGCTTTGAATATTGCTAGCAGCTCTATACAGTTGATTTGTTTGACATTGCTACTTGACCAGTAATAGTGTTTTTGGTGGTTTAATCTATTTGGAGTTGTATGCTATGCATATTCCAACGCCTAGTGGCAAGTCAGGATTATTAGATCTTGTGCAGTAAATCAAGACGTTGGCAGGGCGAATCCTGTCCCACCAGCCTTGTGCTTTGTTTACAGGTACCATTGACGCTTTGAGTAAACACTTCTAGATTGTTTTCAGCAAATCATGACCATTGTAATGCAGATCATTTCCCTGTGCCTCCCAGTGGAGAGGGTAAGTGGGCACAAGTGACACAAGAAGAAAGCACCAGAAAGACTAGTACTGTGCAAGTAGAAGTTTTTTCAGGGGTTTGTGAAACGGTTTACAATTCACGTTATACATAGATTAGCGTGCAGTGCACTATGTAGGCTTTGGGCGTGCAAATGGAACAGTGAAAAATAAATGTTTGTGTACTGCCTGGCGTACTTATGAGTGATCTGGACTGAGTAAGCAGTAGTGCTGTGTTTACAAATGCATTCATTTCCATGTTGCGTATTTGCAAATTGTGTTTTTGGGACTCTTAGCAAAGAATGCTAGACTTGACTGTGCTGAATGAGTCTTTGGTATGTAGAGCAATGTATTGTGTGCTAGCTTGCAATATTCTTGCATACAAAGCACTAGCCACCATGTAATGCTCGTTTTACTAAATTGGACTTCCATCATGTCAGCAAAAAATGAACAAAGCATTGGCTGGGTTTACGCAATTACTTAATTCCATCACTGTAAAACATCACAGCCATATGAACAAGGTTTGCTCTGCTTTAGACTGGGGGGCCTAGAAGGAAAAAAATAAGTTCAATATGATCTGCATGGAATTTCTAAATGCACTTTGGGTGTTTGATACAGGGCGTCTGACTTGCGGAAAAACCCTTGGTCCTGTCCAAGTAGAATTTCAGGGCACGTCTGACATCCAGGCAGTGCAGCACTCTGCTTCATCCTTAGGATCGTCAAATAACATACGAAGAACTATTTCCTTGTTCAAGTGGAAAGCAGACGGCTCCCTGGGCAGAAATGCTGGGTGCGTCTGCAGGACTACTTTATCCCTGTGAAAGGTAGTATATGGTTGCGAGGCGACCAGCGCCTGGATTTCGCTGACTCTACGAGCCGAGGTGAGGCCGACTAGTAAGGGAGTCTTGATGACCCGCCAGATGTCAGCGGATGCCATTGGCTCAAACGGTTTGTGCGCCAGGGCGCCCAAGACAATGTTGCGGTCCCACACAGGGTATGGCCTCTTGACGGGAGGGTAGAGCCTTGCGAGCACTGTCAAATGCTTCTTGACGATCGGATTGGAGGAGAAGGTCCCCTCCACTGAGTTCCTGTAAGCTCTGATGGCTGCAAGGTATGTACGGCAGGAGTCCACCTGTACCGCACAGTGGGCGAGGTGCGCCAAGAAGGAGAGCATGTTGTCCAAGGTACATGCCAGAGGGTCAATTTCCTTCGAGTCTGCCCAGTGCCAGAATCTGGTCCATTTACTTTTATACTGGGGCCTGGTAGCTTTGCTCACTGCGCCCTATATGATTTCCAGGTTAGCCTGCGAGAGGCTGAGTTGCCGCAGCGTTACCTACTCAGGTACCACGCTGTGAGGGCTAGTTTCTGTGGTGCGGGGTGTATGACACTGCCCCCCCCCTGCTGTGCCAGAAGATGTGCTGGGCCCATAGGGAGGTGAATCGGAGGCATCTCCGAGAGGCTGAGCAGCTCCGAAACCCATGGCCTGGCCAGCCACCATGGAGCTATTAAAATGATGTTGAGTTGGCGAGACTCCTTGATCTTGCAAATCACTCTGAATTAGTGTGGGTGGAAAGGCGCAAGCCCTCCTGCCGTTCCACTGAAGACGAAATGCGTCGCCCAGGGAGCCGGGACCCTGGATGAGGACAACCCTGCCCCCAGAGAATTGGTAGGAATGCTCTGAGCGCTAGCCAGATGGCATTCAGCTCTAACCAATTGATGTGGTATTCCTGCTCCTGTCAGGTCCAGGTGCCGCGGACCGATAGATTGTCCAGGGTGGCTCCCCAACACTTGAGCGAGGGGTCTGTGTTGATGGTGAACTGCGGGGTGGGCGGCCGAAAGGGCTTGCCTGTCCGTAGGTTGCCGTCCCTGGACCACCATGTTATGTCCGGGTGGAGAGATGGAGGAACGTTGATCAACTCAGATTGAGAGCCCCGCTCCTGGTACCATGAGGCCACAAAGTGCAGCTGAATCCTCCTCATCCTCAATCTCGTGTGTGGGGCAGCTAATAAGACCGCCAAGAGACCCAGGAGATGCTGGTACCACCATACCGAGGTCACATCTCTGCTGAGGAAGTGGGTGGTGGCCCTCTTGCTGGCCGAGATCTTGTCCTTCGATGGAAATAACATTTCGGAGGACGTGTCCCAGATGATGGCCAAGAATGTCTGTCTGCGTGGGCTGCAGCTGCGCCTTGAGACTGAGCGAGAAGCTCAGATTGTGTAGTGTGTTCATAAGGGCACGGAAATAGGGGTGAACCACTTCCCAAGATGTAGCCCTGATGAGCCAGTCTTCGAGGTATGGGTAGATGTGGAGGCCCTGTGCTCTGAGGAGGACAGCCACCATGTTCATGAGTCTGGTAAAGACCCTTGGGGCCGAACTAAGGCCAAAAGGATGTAACTTGTATTGAAAATGGTAGCCCATGATCCTGAACCGTAGGAAAGAATGATGGGGCTGCCAAATCAGGGCACGTAGGTACGCGTCCTTCAAATCCAGGGAGCACATCCAGTCTCCCTTGCACAATGTTTCAGCTATAAAAAGATGGTATAAGCATCTTGAATTTCTGAAGGGGTAAGTAGAGGTTGAGGGTGGAAAGGTCCAGCACAACTCTCAGGCACGCCTGGTTCTTCTTCTGAATGGTGAAAATCCTGGAGTAAAAGCCCAAGCCTCGCTGGGGGCTGGGACTTCAACTGCCTGGCTCTCTACAAGCGACAGGACCTCTGCCAGAAGAGTTGCTGTCCCAAACTGAGGGAGGGGAGGAGAGGCTGGGATAGGTAGGCGGTAATTCGTGGATACTACGGAGTGGATTCAGGGGTCCGCAAAATTCTGGTGCCAGAAATGTGCATGGAGAGCAAGCCTGTCCCCACTGGAGACGGCGTGTCATGCCTTCTTTCCCTCTGAGGCTGTCGTGAGGAGGGGGACTGGAAAAAGCCCTTACTCGCCACTTCACCCTTTAATGCTTGCACCGCTTCAGAGATGCCGAGCAGTCAGGCTGCCTGGATCTACGTTCCTGCAAGCCGCGGAACCCTTCATACGTACGCCCCCTATCTGAGTGCTGCTGAGACTGGCTGTACGGCTTGGGCATGTTCTTTATCAAGATGGATAAGACTTGGCCGTTTGGGAGCTGTTTTTCTTCTTGTCCAGCTCTTCATCTGAGGTGGAGTGGAAGCGGTCCCGCCCCCCGCCCCCTCCAACGGTAGATCTAATATGTGTTCCTGGACGCCCAGGTTTAATTTCGCAGCCCAGAGCCAGGCTGTCCTTCTCACGTCTGTGGCAATACAGATGGCATGGCCAGAGGTGTCGATATGCGTCACAGTGGATTACATGAGGTCATGCATCACCAGCTTGGCCTCTGCCAACACCGCCTCAAAACGCGATTAGCTCTGCGTAGGGAGTTCCGGGAGGAAGACCGCAGTTCCCCACCATAACCTCTGGTTAGCAGCAGCCAGCACGGCATCAGCGTTGGCCTGACGAAGATGCAGGAACGCTTTGGAATCGAATTTTCCGTACGCCTCCAAGATCTTCTCCTCCTTGCCTAGTAGAGCCACAGAGGAGGAGGCAGACGACGACTGAGACTTGGAGTATAGTGATCACAGATGAGTGTGGTTGAGGATGGGCCGAGAGCAAGTGTATCCCCCTCCATCTGCCTGTACTTGGCATCCAGGTGTCGATTGACCGGCTGGGCCGAGTGGGGTTTAAGCTAACCCCTTCTTGGCCAGGCAGACTACATCTGTCTGCAGAGGAATCCCCGTTTTAGCAGAGGGGCGTTGTGCAAGGACTTCAGCCAGAACCCCCTCTGCCGGCTGCTCGACCTCAGGCTGGGGTAGGCCCAGGTATTACACCAGCCCAGCAAGACGTTTGTGGAACGCCCTTGCTGAGGATGGCGTGTCCGGATCCTCCTGCTCCTCATCAGGAGGATCCTGAGGAGGTGGAGGAGTAGATTGAGCCAGAGGCTGGGGCACAGGGACCGCAGCCGGGGGCTGAGGTGGCGGAGGTTGGTACGGAACCGCCTGAGTCGACTGGGAAGCCGGGACCAGCAGCTGAACCAGGGCAGGGGCGCTTGTGGTGCCACTAGCATATTCGGGAGGACTTCCCTGATGGCGTCCTTGAGGATAACCTCCATCCGAGGTGACTTCATGAGCCCGAGGAACCTCTCGAAGAACCCCTCTTCACTGGTCTGGGGATGAGGAGGGGCACCAGAAAAAAACCTTCTTCCCCTTTAAATTTAGAGGCGCCTGGGGGTGCTGCCCAGGGAGCATGCGCTGCCCTGACTCTGCCCTCCGACGCCACACCTCAGTCCCCTTTTCCGCACCAACGGGTACGGGCCAATTCATCAGCGCTCCTGGGTTTGGCTTTGGCCATGTAATTCCATGTGCGGATACTTATTTTCCAGCATGGGGTCTGGCATGGATTCACATGCTCATGAATATTCCCCGTTGTCAGGCTGGGAATCCTCGGTAAAGAAAAATCAGTATCAGTTTCGTTTCTGATCTGTTCTTCCTAGTAGTAACCAATCACTGATCTCTGCGTCATACTGACCACAGCCAATGACTGCCCTCTACCTAAGCCCCGCCTCTGGCAGCCATCTTCAGATTTTTACCACACGTTCAAGTGTTGTGAGTCCTCGTGCTTAGCTCTCGAGCTTTTACTGCGTGTTTCACGCTTTTTCAGGTGAATTTTCACATTTTTTCGGTTAATCGAGCCTCAAGCTCCACCGTTTCTACTCCCGTTAACGGCTACCCGTTGCGGGATTTTCCTACGCCCCTCAAGGGTGAAGATTTCGTCGAATCAACTTCTTGGAGGATTCCAGAAGATTGGCGGCCTACTTCGAGATGGCCCAGGATGCGAGTTCGTCGCCCGGACCCAAGCTGTTTCGCAGCTGCCCTGGATGCGGGCTGCAGAATGTGTTTAAGGAAGACGAACATTCGCAATGCCTCTACTGTCTTCATGGGGACAAGACTCATGTAGAGAAGGACTGCCAGTTCTGCAAGAACTTGTCGGAGCGGACCATGAGGGACCGTCGATCCCGTCTCGCAAGCTGGTTGGAGAAGGGCTCGACGGGTGAGAAGAAAGGGTCCGAGCGGGCTTCTAAGTCCTGTGCGGGCGCCCCGGCGACGGGGGCCCAACACCAGGCCAAGCACCGCGAGTCCGCTGGCTCCGGGAGCACCGAAAGGTCGGGCTCTTCGGTCGCCAGGCAAGGGCGCACCTTCCCCGACGCCGTCAACCACGAGCCAACGCTCCGGCTCGGGGAAGAGAAAGTCCGAGACCCCGGGTAAGCTTCGGGAGAAGCCCCGTCCGATCTCGGAAGAGGGGGAGCGAGGCGTCGCCCCTCCCCTGAAGGGGAAGGCCCGGGACGCACCTAAGGTGGTGAAGGCCCCTACCCAGCAGGTCGAAGGCCTCTATCGAGGCTGTCGCGGCGACTCTTGCCAAGCCGACAGACACCGCCAGCGGAGACTGCCTCCGGGACTAGTTTCCCTGCCGCCAAGGAGGGAATCCTCTTTTCAGCCCATCGTTGTGGCCGCCATGATGGAAGAAGCAAGGGGGGGCACGGTGCCCTCCTCGAGCTCGGATTCTGCCTCGGAGGAGGAACTGACCGAGGCCGTGAGGAACCTCGAAGTCCAACGGGCGGCTTTCGAGAAGGTTCGATCCCGTCAGGTAGACGACGATGGTGAGGAAGAGCGACCTTCCCTTCCGGCGCAGCCGGATCCTAGGCCTCAGGATGGCTCGGCGCCATTTTGTCTGCCATCCAGTCCTTATGCTCTGAGATAAGGACGAGATTCCCGCGGCCCAGGCCGGAGGACCCGCAACCTGGGCTGTCGGGAAGTCCTCTGAACAAACGACGGAGGACCCAACCCTCTCCTCCTCTCGCCCCGTAAGGCCTACAGTTCCCTCCTCATCCTCCCACGAGTCGGGAGATGACGGTGCGTTGGGCTCGACGACAGGTTCCAAGGGTGGCGACGACGGAACGGGTCTCCCGTCGCAAGGGCCTCGCCGCCCGACGAGATTGGCTCTTTCCACGCCATGATCGCCAGGGCGTCCGAATTGTTCCAGCTCTGCCCGGAGGAGCAGAAAAAGGAAGGTTTCCTCTATCAGCGCCGGGAGGCCAAGAGGAAGACGGTCATCGCGGTGCCCCTAATCGATGACATCTGGGAGGAGGGCCTGTCGGTTCTCAAAAACCCCTCCACGGCACCAGCCAAACGGGACCAGTACGAGAAGTACCGGGTCCCTGAAACCGCTCCCCTGTGCCTCAGGGCCCAACCAACGCCAGACAGAAAGCGGCATGGTCAGGAGCCTCGACGTCGAATTCCCCGCCGGACGGCGAGGGAAGGAAGTTGGACGCCATGGGGCGGTGGGTCATTTCGTCGGCGGCGACGACGACGATCAAAGCGGCCAACGCCCCGGCGATCGTGGCCGTTACGACGGGGAGCTCTGGTTTAAACTGGCCCCCATATTGGACTTCCTGCCGGACGACAAGAGGTCTGAGGCCCTGGAAATACTGCAAGAGGGCGAGGTGGCGTCGGACCACGCCATAACGGTGGCAACCGATATTGCCGATACTGGGTTCCGCCAGCTGGGCAACGGTGTTTGCCTACGACGACGGGGTTGGCTCCGGGCGACCGACTTCCGTCAGGACGTCCAGACCAGGGTGTTGGACATGCCGTTCGACGGCAGCAACTTGTTCGGGAAGGCGGTGGACGAGTCCCTCCAAGCCATAAAAACGGAGACGGCCCGCGCCCTAGGTGCCCTTCAGCAACGACGGCCCTTTCGGAGCTCCGGAGGCAGACAGGGTGCCTCCAAGGGATCCAGCGGTGGCTTGTCGTCCTACCGCCAGGCGGCACGCTCCTCGTCTCAGGAGGCCTACAGGGGTCGCGGCAAGTAGGGAGCGCCTCACCGCCGTCGGCAAGGTGGCCAGGGCAAGGCCACCACCTCCAAGCAGGACTGAACCGGCCGTGGTCTCGGGCCCCCACCGAAGCACCCCGGTGGGAGTCCGGCTGACAGATTTCGTCGGCGTGTGGAAGTCCATCTCCACCGACCTTAGGGTGCTGGATACCCTGGCAAGAGGACACTCTATCGAATTCCTGAAGAAGTGCCCTCACGTTCCACCCGTGGCCAGGAAGGAAAATCACGTCCCGCAACTGCTGTTGGAAGTACGGGTGATGCTCAGGAAAGGCGCCATCGAGCCTGTCCCGAAGAGGCTCCGGGGTGTACTCAAGATACTTCCTCGTCAGGAAGAAGACGGGCGGCTGGCGCCCCATCCTGGACCTTCGTCGTTTGAACAGATACATCAGATCACAAAGGTTCAGGATGGTCACCCTCCAGCACGTACTGGGACAGCTGGAGGAAGGTGACTTTCTATCGTCGTTGGACCTGGAGGATGCTTACTTCCACGTTCCCATCCTCGTCTACCCCTACCTGGACGACTGGCTCATCCGCTCAAGGACGAGGGAACTCGCCGTCGAACACACTGCGAGGACCATCCAGCTACTCACTAACCTGGGATTCGCCATAAACTACCCCAAGTCCCACCTGGTGCCGTCTCAGGTGGCCCTGTTTCTGGGAGCGAAGCTCGATACAGTGAGGCGCCTGGCGGCCCCGTCGGAAGAACGGACGAAGACCATTCTAGGCAAAGTGCAGCGCCTGCTAGCCACGGACGTGGCCAGGGTGAGGTCCATCAAGTCCCTCCTGGGGATGATGTCCTCTTGCATCTACCTGGTGCACCTCTGCAGACTACGGATGCGCCCCCTTCAAGAATTTCTCGACGCCCGTTGGTTACAGGCGACGGGCACCTTCGAAGACAGGGTCCCCCTCAACGAGGTGTTCCGGTGGGCGATTCAGTGGTGGGGCGTTCGAGCGCACCTCACGGCGGGCAAGGACTTTCAGACGCCGGCGTACCAGGAGACGGTGATGACGGACGCCTCCCTGGAAGGTTGGGGCGCCCACACCGGAGATCTCCACGCAAGAGGCCTCTGGCTCCCGGAGGAGAGGCCCCTGCACATCAACGTCCTGGAACTCCGAGCCGTGTTCTGGGCTCTCAAGTCGTTCCTCCCGTCGCTCAAGGGCAAGGTGGTGCCAATCTTCACGGACAACACCACGACAATGTTTTACATACGGAAGCAGGGCGGCACCAGATCCCCAGCCCTATCCAAGGAGGCACAGGATCTGTGGCACTGGGCGGTCGCCCAGGGGATGTTCCTGGTTCCCTTCCACCTGGCAGGAGAAAGCAACACCATCGCCGACTCGCTCAGCAGGGAGCTGCGCGCGTGTCACGAGTGGGAACTGCGCCAGGATCAGGTGGATCAACTCTTCTGACGATGGGGCAAACCCCAAATCGACCTGTTCGCAACAGCGACAAACTCGAAGTGCAAGAGGTTCGCCAGCAGGTTTCCCCAGCCGAGAAGCATGGGCGATGCGTTCTCGTTCCCCTGGGACGGCCTATACCTGTATGCGTTCCCTCCGTTGCCGCTGCTGCTTCGACTCATCAACCAGCTCAAGAGGTCCCGGTGCAGGATGATACTCGTCGCACCGGCGTGGCCAAGGCAGATCTGGTTCCCGGACCTTCTGGACTTGTCAACGTCCCCTCCCATCAAGCTGTCGGCGGACGCGGACCTTCTCTCCAGAGAAGGAGGCGCCATTTTCCACCATGACCCGGCGTCGCTGAACCTGCAGGCTTGGCTCCTGCAGCGCTAGAGTTTGGAGGCTATGATATACCGGCCGATTGCAGAGAGGTTCTTGCAAAGGCCAGGGCGTCCTCGACTCTCAAATGCTACGATCATAAGTGGAAGAGGTTCTCTATCTGGTGCCGAGCACAGAAGATCAACCCCCTACGGATTACGGCCCCTCAAGTTCTGCCGTACCTGCTATCGCTGGCAAAGGCTGGGCTAGCCCATGCCTCCATTAAGATTCATCTGGCGGCGATCTCCAGATATACCAGAACCACAGGACAGACGTCCCTGTGGTCCCATCGACTGGTAAAAGAGTTTATGAAAGGACTGTTCCGGTCGTTCCCGCCGGTGAAGGCCCCGGCCTCGGCGTGGGAACTTAACGTGGTGCTGACCAGGCTCATGGGGCCCCCATTCGAGCCGATGCACTCCGCACCTATAAAGTTTGTGTCGTGGAAGACGGCGTTCCTGGTGGCCATTACCCCCGCACGACGAGTGGGAGAGATCCAGGCCCTATCCTGCAAAGCACCGTACTTGACTTTCCATGCCTCGAGGGTGGTGCTTAGGACGCACCCCTCCTTTATGACCAAGGTGCTGTCGGACTTCCATCTTAACGAGCCCTTGGTGTTACCTGTTTTCTTCCCGTCTCCTTCGTCACCGGCCGAGAGGACTTTGCACTAGCTGGATGTGGCTAGAGCGCTGAAGTTCTACGTGGACCGCACAAAGAGTTTCTGGAGGACATTGCAGCTGTTCGTGAACTTTGGACCTGTGAATCAAGGGAAGGCTCTCTCGAAGTCTTCTATTTCCAGATGGCCCTCTGGCTGCATCTTGCACTGTCACCGGTTGGCTAACCGACCGCTGCCAGGCCGTCCGAGAGCCCATTCGACCAGAGCGATCGCTGCATCTACGGCTTTCTTATCTGGTGTGCCCCTGCTGGACATCTGCAGGGCTGCTACGTGGAGGTCGACGCACACCTTTACGAGATTCTACTGCGTCGATCAGGAGTCCAGGGTCGGCCAAGCAGTGCTGCGCAACCTGTTCGCTTAAGGTGAGCCTGGTGAGGAGGTAAGAGATGCTTAATGTTGAGTTGTTGTATTGCTTAATGTTGAGCCTGTTGCCAACTGCCGTGGTTGTGCATGTGTATACTGCTATGTATTCTTTTATTCATGAGCATGTGAATCCATGCCAGACCCCATGCTGGAGAAGGAACAAGTTACTTACCTGTAACTGTTGTTCTCCAGCATGGGTCTGGCACGGATTCACATGCAAACCCTCACGCCTACCCCTCTGCGGCTCTTCACTTGGTCATACTGCCACTTCACGTGCTACCAAATCTGAAGATGGCTGCCAGAGGCGGGGCTTAGGTAGAGGGCAGTCATTGGCTGTGGTCAGTATGACGCAGAGATCAGTGATTGGTTACTACTAGGAAGAACAGATCAGAAACAAAACTGATACTGATTTTTCTTTACCGAGGATTCCCAGCCTGACGACGGGGAATATTCATGAGCATGTGAATCCATGCCAGACCCATGCTGGAGAACAACAGTTACAGGTAAGTAACTTGTTCCTTCTGTGTCTTTTTTTGTCTTTTTATCATTCAGGTACTCTGCCCTCAAGCGCCACGCTCTTCCCCGGCACATGTTGACTTGCACAGGGTTCAGCAGGTGTCCATCCTGCAACGGGATCTTCGCAACTTCAGACCCCCATGCCCTCTGCCTTCGTTCTCTTGGCCCAGACCACAGTTGTCACGCTTGCTCAGCGTGTTGCTCGCTGTCATCGAAAGTGCTGAAGAACAGACTAGCCAGGTGGAGGGAGCTCTTCCAGAAGTCTCCTCCAGAGGACCTCAAGAACTTCGTAAAACACTGAGCCAGGCCCAACGATGGGATTGTATTTTCCATCGTACCTCGCAAAGGACTCCTTCACAAGGACTCTCCCGCATGGGAGGGACCGTTCAGGTCCTTGTACCAGCATGTGCACCAAGGCTGCTTCAGCTACTGGCCCTCGGGCCGAGGGATCCTCAGATCCTCCCGGTGGCCGTGTTGAGGGACCGGAAGGTTCTTGTACCGGTTCGTCATCCGAGGGTCTTCGCCCTTGTACCGGCAGTATGGCAGAGGGGCTACACCCTAGCACTGGCAATCCGTCCGAGGGGGCACCTAAACACAGCTCTACCGACCCGGCTTAGGCCCGAGGAGTAGGGTAGACCTCGTGATCCACATACAAGAGTCCTGGAGGAGGCTGGGCCCAGTGAGCCAAGCAACACGTCTGTCACATGGCAGGCAGCTCGACAAGATGGCTGCCGCGCCAGACAGAAGCACCCGTCCGCCATTCCAAGAGTTTGGACTGGCCTCAACCAGGTACATGGCCTACACCCTATCTTTATGCGCAGGGCAGCTTCCCACTGAGTCCATACCGGCAGGGTATGCAGTGGCTCCAGCAGCCTCCAAAGCAGTAGTTCTGTCTCCCGTCCGATGGAAGGGATGGCCATGCAGTATGGCAGAAAGGGGACGGGACGCAAGTGTGATCAGTCCCGACTATCATTATCGAGAGACTGTCTCTGTGAATTTCTTCTGTTAAAATAGGCGTGGCTAGGCGGCACGCCATACGGACGTGCCTGCTATGAGCTCTGTCGCCAGGCGCCCAGATCTAGAAATATTTATGAGATAAATCAAGACTTCTCGCCCGATTTACACCTCTGGGACATGTTTGAGGGGTCCCACAGGTGTAGTACGAGCTGGAGTGCCGAAGATCCTCTACAACCCGACATTCCGTCCTGAAAGGTCCCGCGCGGCTCCTGATAGAAAATGGCAGCATGGACTGGCGCCCGCAACTTTACCCAACCTGAACATTGAGTCGCAGCTGCACCCTGCGAAACGCCTGGCTGGACCCCGGGAGACCATGTCTCCGCCGAAGCGAATGCATGTGGGGCACAACAGGTGGATTAAACACCTGGAGGTCCCTCCTCGAACCCCTGCGACACCCGCGTAACACTGAGCGCAGACACTGGGGCTTCCCGTCACCTGGAGGAAGGAAACAAGGCGAGACGGAGCACCGATCGGGACATGTGGTGGTGCCGGACCACATTCGGACGGCGGCGCCTTGGGGCCCGGCATATGATCCAAGTTCCTCCGTGGCCCTATGCGGATGAGGGCTCACGTCTGTGAATGAGTGGGGGTGCTGGCCTGCGGGCGCTCGATTGCCGGACGCGTCCTCCTGCTGACGGCCGGCGGACTCATGTGCAGGTCAGTGATCTTGGGGGAGCGCGCTGCAAGCCCCTGGGGGTGCGCTCTGCTCTCCCTCCCTGCCTGTGCTCGCTGGGTGGATTCCGGCGGCGAATATCAACTGCCTGATTTTAATGGCGGGCACCACCTGCCCGATTTGAAACCCCAGTACCTGACATACAGGCACTCCCGGTGAGGAACGGCCAAATCTTAGCAAAATGACATAAAAGGAGAAAAGAGGAAGGAAAGGGGAAAGGAGAGAAGAGGTGCAAAGGAAGAGGAGGAGAGCCAGAGGAGTTGAAGAGGAGAGGGACAAAGGAGGCAGAGGGGAGCAAAATCCAGGGGAAAATAAAAAGGAAAAAAGAAAAGGAAAAGAAGAGGAAAGGATAAAGAAAGGGGGAAAGGAGTGAAAGGCCAAAGGGAGAATTCCCCCAGCCACCCACTGCCCAAGCTGAAGAACCGGCCCCGCTCTTGGCTGGAGCGAGACTGCTCCCACCTCTCCAAGATAAGACACACTGGCGCTGGGCTCACTAGTGCAATCAATTTATGAACTCACTGGCAATGCCTAAGGCGGCTGCAAAGCAGAAAGCACAAGGGATCCAAGCTTTCTTGACACTGCAATCAACAAGTCCGTCCAGCACGCATAGTTATAGCAGACATGCATCCACCCCCGGCTTCGGGGCAAAATCTGAACATGGCTCTCTCCAGAGAGGACTTTGAAGTGATGTTAAGGTCCTTTAAACAAGATTTCACCCAAGAAATTAAAACTGAGATCAAAGTTTCTAAAAGACTCTCTGGCCCGATCACTGGCAGACCTGACAACACATCTTGGTGGCCTGGAAGCTAGAGTCAACAACTTAGAAAATCTTGCATGCGAACACACACGACACCGAGGTTCTGGCCAAGAGAGTGAGGACCATTGAAGAACTAGAGGACGTTTGGGCGAAACAAGCAGACCTTCACAATAGGTCGAGGCAAAACATACGACTCTGCGGTGCTCCCCGGCAGGTCTTGGATCAGGACTTGCTCGACTATGTCAGGCGCTGGTTAGATCTATTTTAGACACTCCTCCATCTGAAGATTTGCTGCTAGACAGAACCCACAGTGTTTATTCTTCGAGTCAGCTTAAGAGAAACCTGCTGCCGGATGTCCTCACGCATGTGCACTTCTTTCAACAGAAGATTATGCAGGCTGCCAGGAACCTGGCCTCCATACAATTTCAGGGAGCGACAGTGCAACTCTTCCAAGATCTTTACCCATAGACCTTAACTAGCAGAAGACTGCTTCACAGGGATACGGCCTGGTTGAGGTCTAAGCAGATTCGATACCGTTGGGGCCACCCATGTAAATTACTTTTTGACATCCAGAATCAGCACTACTTGATATCCTCAGAGGATGAAGCCAGAGAGCTAATGAGTTATCTGAGACGAACCCCTCGGACTCCTCCACCCGGGAATCGACGGAACTGACCTTCAGCCCCACGCCAAAAGATAAGCGGAGAAAGCCTCGTGGATGGCGCCACCTAGAATCAACTTCACGACAGGAGGCGAAAGCCATGGTGGGAGTGAAGGAACGAGAGGCAGCTGAGATCTCCCCGGACCCAGACAGGGGTAACCTTGCAAATGGTTGAACGGGTCAGTCACCTGGGTGAATGACTCGCATCTCCTGGAAAGAATTCTTTCTCCCTTACATACACTCGCCACGGGGTGCTCCCCCTGACTCATAACCTCCGGCTCTGATAACCCGGGAGGTTTTGACTTGCAGTCTCCCCCCCTCCTTCAGTTGGATTTTACGCAACATACATCCAGCAGGGCATCCCAGTTCCCCGTAATTCCTAAAAAGTAGTCCCAGAGTGACTAAAGGTTGAAGTTCATTTCTCTTTGTGGATTTGGGCGCCGGAGCGGATTGCGCCTCAAATGGTTATTGGTTGGCTAAAATTCAGTTGGAAATCGAAGCTGGTTAGAGTCTCAAGAATGCTCCTTAGCGTTGTCCGTTTTGACTATTCCGTTGTATTACATATGCTTTCGGCTCCATTCTTTTGCTTTCCCCTTACTTATGGTTTTAACAATTTTGAATCCCAATCCCACACACCATGTACTACCCATATCCAACGCCACAGCGGCAGATTCCGCGTGAGGTCCCTCTCAGATGCCTCCTGTTGGATCACGCCTACAAATGGCCGAAATGCTAACAAATGATCAGCTCCAAAAGGAACACGGATGCCGGACCAAACTAAAGATGGCGGCGCTGAATGTTACATGTGTTACACTTAACGTGCAAGGCCTAAACTACCCTCTAAAGCGTAAAGCATTGTTTCACAGGTTAGCATTCCTGGAGGCAACACTCTTATTCTTCCAGGAAACTCATTTATGTCCCGCTGATGAGCCTCGTCTGAACAATAAGTTGTACCCCACGAAATTCTTTGCTTCCAGTGGTCTTAAAAAACGAGGCGTTGCCATCTTTGTTCGCAAAGGTACTCCCTTTAAAATGCTGGAAGTGGTCCGGGATGGGGCAGGGCGTTTATTAGTGGTAGCCATACTAGACAGACACAAAATTAACTTGGTCTCAATATATGCCCCGAATGTCAAACTGGACCTCTTCTTTGCAAAACTGTCTAAAGCTTTATTTGACCATGCAGAGGGAGAAATACTCTTGGGGAGAGATTTCAATGCTGTAATAAATCCTCTGGTGGATAAAACCTTACCGCCAACGTCAGTTGATGAGAGCAACTTTAGGGCCCTGACCACGCTGCTGCGCGACCACTCCCTTATTGAGATCTGGTGATACTGCCACCAAAATGAACGAGACTACACTTATTTCTCGGCAGTGCATGGGGGATTCTCTAGGCTGGACACGTTTCTCATCTGACTCACTAACCCCTTTGACGAAGGAGGTTGAGAAACTCACGGAAGCCCTTTCGGATCATGCATCGGTGAAGCTAATAATCACTCCACCCCGGAAGGCCCCACCCTGGAAACTGTGATTTTTTACTCTAAGACCCATTGATTCGTACCTCTATAAAAGAGACTTTAGAATTATACTTCAATGAGAATGATACGGGCGACATGAATCAGGGCACACTATGGGATGCAAGTAAGGCAGTTTGTTTGTTTATTTATCTGGTATAGCGCAGAACCAAACCCGAAAGGGTAGCTGGGCGCAAACAGTACAAGTAAGCTTAAGGACTTAGTTACAGGAGAAATGCAGTTGATACAGTTCACATTAGAGCGGGGGGTGGGTATACAAGAAAGGGGGCACTTGATTGAGCAGGCAGCACAGAGGGAAATCCAGGAAACTATTGCAAGTACAATGAGGCTCGTAGGCTTGAAGAGATACATAAAGATAAGGGCTCCCGACGCTCCTTAAGAGACTTTCGGGTGGCTAAGAGCCCTGGAGGCACATCATATGGGAAAGGATGCCTACTCCATGATGTTCACCAAGCAATATTTCTACACAAGGGGGAATAAAGCAAACAAACTATTGGCAGCTAAATTAAAGAAACAGAATAGACAAAACAGGATAGTCACTTTACAAGATGCAGAAGGTAATGTATCCATACAGAGGAGGGCAAACTCCAGGTCAGAGGAATTTTTTAGGGAACAGGCCTCCCCCTCACTCGACAGACCAACAAGCCTCCAAAGATTTCGCACTAAGAGCAAATCTCCTGCAACTTCCACGGGATCAGCGAGAGCCCTTGGAAGACCCAATAACTGCACAGGAAGTCGAAATGGCTGTTAAAGCTCTCCCCTTGAGTAAGGCCCCAGGCCCTGACTCTTCACAAATAAATTCTGTAAGATCTTTTATGCCGAGCTTATCCCCGCCTTACAAAATTATTCAACTATTTATGGGAAACGGGATTGGTCACACAATCAATGGCTGCGACTTCTACGACCCGTATCTTAAAGCAGGGAAAGGACCCAACCGAATCCACTTCTTACCGCCCCATAGCGCTGCTCAATACTGATGGGAAATTATTTAGCAAAATTATAGCCCGGCGACTAGGGGAGACCCTGCCATCAATCATAGATAGAGACCAGACTGGGTTCATCCTGGGTTGCTCTGCACATGACAATATACGCAGAGCAATAAACTTAATCTCCCTCGCCTCTGAAACCCCTGGGCTGTTATCACTCCTATCCCTAGACGCCCATAGGGCGTTCACCAGCATGTCCTGGGTACATCTGAAACTAGTGTTGAATGGCTTTGGATTCGGACTGAAATTCTCTAAACTCATTCTCGCAAACCTTCAGATCCCCACAACCCAAATACGAGTGAACTTGCAATGACCGGCCCAAATTCCCCTGGGTAAGGGAACCAGGCAAGGTTGTCCCCTATCCCCATTAGTATTCGCGTTAGCCATGGAACCCCTAGCTCAACACATCAGTCTTCACCCGACGATCAAGGGATTCGAAGTGGGAAAACAATGTCATATAGTTGTGCTATATGCGGACGATGTCCTCAGTTTCCTGAGAGATGCTTGGTCCTCAATCCCTCCCCTTATAGACCTCCTTGCCCAATTCGCAAGGCTCTCTGGATTCTCATTAAACATGACCAAATCGATTGGGCTAAACCTGACGGAAGCCCCTGACACATTGAATACCATGCAGAACACGTACCCCCTCAATTGGAGGAGTACAAATAATCACATCTCGGAATACACTTAACCCAGAATTTTGCGGGTCTGCTAAAGGTCAACATACCCACCCTATTGAAAGAGGCTAAAGAGTCCCTGCAGAGGTGGTCATCACAAGAAATATCTTGGTTGGGGCCCATCAGTGCTATTAAAATGGTCTTACTCCCTAAGCTCTTATACATGTTCCAGACTCTCCCCATATTGATCCCGGACCGGGACCGTCTAGATCTTCAGAAAGAAATAGGCCGCTTTGTCTGGCAGCATAAAACTCAGCGAATCCAATGAAAACTCCTAACCCGGAAGAGATTGGCGGGTGGTTTGGGCCTCCCCTCGGTCTCTAGATACTATCGCACCGCTCAGGTAGCAGCCATTTTGAGTTGGTCTCACCCAGCAGAACCCCCTAAGTGGCACGACATCGGGCAGCACGCTACTGAGATCCCCCTGGCTCACCTGCCCTTTCTCCCACAGAAGGCGCGTACCCATGGGGGCTCTCCTTCCCTCCACAAAAACTACACTTCACTCCTGGGATAGATCCTGCGCACAGAAAGGGTTAGACGGGCCTGGGCCCTCTATCCCCCATAACGCAGAACCCGGCTTTTACTCATGGGCTCCACCCCAACTCATACCTACTTTGGTCAAGGGATGCTCCCCTGAAGCTAAGCGAACTATATATAGACAACTCCGCCTTGACTTTTGCCCAATGCAAAGAGAAATTCAACCTTCCAGAAGCTGAAAGATTTAGATATATTCAGCTCTGCCACTGGATAACTAACCTAAATGTTAAAAGGGCTGCCATTAGTCCCCCTATAGGACTGGAACTACCGGCGACCGAGGGCCAAAACACCCACAGGATAGCTATGTGTTATCGCCTCTTAGAAGAGGATTCGGCAGATGAAAAAATGCCCTACATGCTTGCATGGGAGAGGGATTTGGGGATAGACGCTGCTCAGGAGTCCTTGCAAAGGATTTGGGGTAGAGCTCACAAATCATTTAGATGCACGACAGTGAGAGAATATGCTCTTAAAATATGTTTTCGCTGGTATTTTTCCCCCGCAGAAACTACATGCGATAAACCCCGACACTTGTTGGCATGGCTGCCGGGGGGGGGGAGGGAGACCTGGGTCAACTATGGTGGCACTGCCCGACTATCCAGTCCTTCTGGCTTGAAATCAGATCAAGGATAAAAGATATCTGTGGAATTCTTCTCCCCATGGACCCGCTAATAATGTTGTTGGGCGACACTCCAGAGGATGGGTCATATCCGCAGTAGGGTCCTACAGCGGACCTGATAACTCAGTTGCTTATGGCAGCCCGCCTTACCCGAGCCCGGTTCTGGAAAGACATAGAAGGCCCCCATATAGCCTACTGGTGGGTGAAGATCTGGGAGCTTCTTGGTATGGAGAAGCGAACAGTCACAGTAGAAGGCAAGATATCCAGGTTCTCTAGAATCTGGGAGCCATTCCTGGCCCATGTAGCTGAAAGGGAACATATGTTTTTCCAACCAAAATTGATTAACTACCTGCTGAAGCCATGACAAACTCGAATTATGGACTCTGAATACCACACATGCGGAACTCAAACCTTATGTGGCACTCAATCCTGCAGAGGCTAAAACTCTCACCATATTCATAGGTGTTGTGGGATGCTTTTTGAAATTTTATTCTATGTCCAGTCAACTTTTCCTTTGTGAGCATTATACTGAGGAAGTTTTATAGAACAGATGAACTGTAACAATGAAAATTAAATGTCTAAGCATTGATTATTTGTTAAGGTCGCTAATTTACCTCTATGGCATGTTATACGATGAATTTCATGTTTGAACGATGTTTCAATAAAAAATATTTTGACAAAAAAAAAAAAAATTGCACAAAGTACCTTAAAGAGAAATGAAGTTAGGATACTTTGTATCCTTATATCAAAATGGCTTTTAGTAACTTTTACAATTGCCTAAGACAAGCCTGTGGCAGTAGTGTTATTTTTAGTTTTGGGAAAATGTTACTTTTGCATTTACCGTAAATGGCTACTGAAAAGGTGGTTAGCACGCTAAGGCGGCCTTGGTCAAGGAACTCTTACTAGGGTCATCACAAGAACTGTGATTGAGCTAGACTTAATTCCCTGAACTTCATCTAACTTTTTGACTCTTATTAATCAGCCACTGGCATCCCCAAATAAACCTACATGTGAATTATCTACTATGGAACTAGAAACGTTTGGGCACAAAGCCCCAAACCATCTTCGGGTTGGACTTAAGACATAGGGAAGCTGTTCTATGATTATCCTGAAGTGTTTCCATTTCTAATACCTCCGAGTACTTACATGTGTTTCACTGGTCATTGAATCAAATGCTATTCCATTTCTCCTAACGGTGAATATGTGATCTCTATGGGATACATTACTCTTGGTAAACTTATTTCTGATGCTTCTATCTGCTTAGATTCACATGCTAAGCATAGGCCGCCATCTAGTGGTAGTCGCAGAGTCTTACAGGATTTGTTTTCGAAACTTGAAAAGGGAGGTTGACTGGGCGTTTCAGTAATACAATCCCTAGTGTGACGTCCACTGTACCCATGGTCCTTTATGTGTCACAGTGCCTCAGATTGTTTTGTTACTGACAGGAGGTACCATGAAGTGTACAGATCGAATAAAGCAGATAAATAGCAATAAAGCCAGAAAAGACATTTATGCACCTTCTACTCAAAGAGGTGAGGAAGGGTGGGCGCATGCGAGTCTAAGCAGATACAAGCATCAGAAATACGATTACGGTGAGAAATGTATCCCTTCTGAGGCTGGTGGATCTGCTTAGATCACATGCTATGCATAGATTAGCGAGCAGTATCTGGAGAAGGTGGGTTGTAACAAGGTACAGTGGCAAATAGATGGCTTGGCACCGCTTGTCCCACTTGTGAATCTGCTTTAGAATGTGCATTAATCCACGTAGCTGCTATGCAAATGGTGTCTAGAGGGATGTTTGCAATAAATGCCAAAGTAGCTCTGGTAGAGTGAACGGCGAGGTTTTCTTAAATCGAGATTAGAGCTGTCTATTATATTATAGTATGCACTAAACTATCCAATTGGAGATGGCGTTTGAGATGTGATCACCCCTCATGCCCGGTGCCATGGAGACAAACAGTTTATCTGTTTTCCTTAGTAGTTTTGTTTACATTGTACAAAACTGCCCTCCTTAAATCCAGAGTATGAAGGCTTCTCTCAGTTGAGTTGGAGGGATTTTGAAAAAAAGTGGGTAGTTCAATGGACTGGTTAACATGAAACTTGGATATGAAATTAGGTGAAAACCTAGGATCTGATCCAAGAACCACCTTGTGGATAACAAAGAACGGGTCTTGTACTGAATGCTTGTAGCTCACTAACCAGTCTTATTGCGACTAGGAAAGCTGTCTTGTAGGTGTTTGACGCCAGATTTGTGCATAGGCTTAAACGATGGACCCATGAGCTTCGAGAGAACATTACGATCCCAACCTAGTGGCGGATTGAAAATGGGAGGGTAAAGTGTCTCTACTCCCTCCATGAAATCCTTAACAGGAACCTTCCACCAGGACACTATTTTGCGAAGTGGTGTACGCGGACAGAGCCGATAGGTGAACTTTAATGGAGTTAAATACTAGGCCAGAGTCTAGTAAGGAACAAGTTACTTACCTGTAACTGTTGTTCTCCAGCATGGGTCTGGCATGGATTCACATGCTCATGAATATTCCCCGTCGTCAGGCTGGGAATCCTCGGTAAAGAAAAAACCAGTATCAGTTTCGTTTCTGATCTGTCTTTCGTAGTAATAACCAATCACTGGTCTCTGCGTCATACTGACCACAGCCAATGACTGCCCTCCACCTAAGCACCGCCTCTGGCAGCCATCTTCAGATTTTTACCGCACGTTCATGTGTTGGGATCCTCGTGCTATTGCTCTCGAGCGTTAGTGCTATTTTTTCGCGCTTTTTCACAAAAACTTCGATTCTTTCGGTCAAAAGAGCCTCAAGCTCCACCGATCCTACATCCGATCAACGGGGACCCGTGTCGGATTCATCTGTGCCCCTCAAGGGTGAAGATTTCGTCGAGCTACACTTCGGAGGACTCCAGAAGCTTCTCAGGCCCGGTCTCGGAGATGGCCCAGGAGAAGGGAAGCTCGACGCCCGGAAAGCTGTTCAGGGCCTGCCCTGGATGCCAGCTGCAGAACGTCTTCAAGGAGGACGAACACTCTTTCTGCCTTTACTGCCTTCATGGGGACAAGACGCACGTGGAGAAGGACTGTGCGTTTTGCGGCAACATGTCGGAACGGACCATGAAGGACCGCCATCAACGTCTCGCCAGCTGGCTGGAGGGTAAGAGCCCGTCTGGCGAGAAAAAGAAGAAATCTGAGCGGTCTTCTAAGACCTTTGAGGGCGCCCCGGCGACGGGGGCCCAACATAAGGCCAAGCACCGCGAGTCCGCTGGCACCGGGAGCGCCGAACGGTCGGGCTCTACGGGCGCCAGGCAGGGCGCACCCTCCCCGGCACCATCAACCACGAGCCAACGCTCTGGGTCGGGTAAGAGGAAGGCCGAGCACCCGGCGAAGCTCCTGGAGAGACCCCGGTCGAGCTCTAAGGCAGAGGAGGAGCGTGGCAGTGCCCCCTCCCTCAAGGATAAGGCGGTGAGCGCACCTAAGGTGGTGAAGGCCTTGATCCATTCGACCAAGCCCTCTATCGAAACGGTCGCGGCGGCCCTGGCCCAGCCTGTGGAGGCTGCACCAGTGGTGGCGGCCTCGGGGCCCAGAATCTCCCTGCCTCCTCGGAGGGAGTCTTCTTTCGTGCCCATCGATAGGACCCCCGTGAAACCCTCCGTGGGGAAGAAGGGGGGGCAGGGCGTCGTCGTAGATTCGGCCTCAACCTCAGAAGAGGAACTGATCGAGGTCTTAAGCCACGGCCTAGGCGTGGAACAAGACCAGCCCGTCGGAATGGGCCCCGACGCAGGTGACGACGACGACATTGTCGAGGATACCGACGGGGCCCCTGCTCGCCCGTCGGATTCCCCTCTGCCAGCGCCGCAAGACAACTCAGCGGCCATTTTGTTGGCTATACAGTCCTTATGCTCCGAGATAAGGACGAGACTACCGTTACCGACGGAGGAACCTCTCCCGTCGGGGGATCCAGAACCGGGACCTTCTGGTGTTCCCCCTACCAAGAAAAGAAGGATCCATCCACCGCCTCCTTTTCAACCGTCGCGCCCCGTCCAGCCCTCCTCCCCGTCCACCCGAGGGGATGATACGGGGACTGACACGGCAGCGACGGGTACGGACGACGAGGCATACGACGAGGATTTTCCGTCGTCGCCTCCCACCAGGGCTTCTCCGCCCGACGAGATTGGATCGTTCCACTCAATGATCGCCAGGGCATCCGAGCTTTTCCAACTCTGCCCTGAGGAGAAGAAAAAGGAAGGCTTCCTTTACCAACGGCGCGAGACCAAGAGGAAGACGGTCCTCGCAGTGCCTCTGTTGGACGACATTTGGGATGAGGGCCTTTCCCTCCTCAAGAACCCTTCCACGACGCCAGCGAAAAGAGACCGGTACGAGAAAAAGTACCGGGTCCCGGACTCGGCCCCCCTATGCCTCCGGGCGCAGCCTACCCCGGACTCCGTCGTCTCCGCGGCAGCCAGGAAGAAAGCGGGGGGGGGTGCGGCCTCCACGTCGACTTCCCCGCCGGACGGCGAGGGAAAGAAATTGGATGCCATGGGACGCAGAGTCATCTCGTCGGCGGCGACGACGATTAAAGCGGCCAACGCCTTGGCTATCGTGGCCCGCTACGACAGGGAACTCTGGTACAAGATAGCTCCCCTGCTGGATTTTCTGCCGGACGACAAGAGGGCGGAGGCCCTTGAGATCCTGCAGGAAGGTGAGGTGGCCTCGGACCACGCCATCACCGTGGCGACGGACATCGCCGACACTGGGTTCCGCCAGATGGGCAACGGCGTTTGCCTTCGACGTCGCGGATGGCTCAAGGCTACGGACTTTCGGCAGGACGTCCAGACCAGGGTCCTGGACATGCCCTTCGACGGGAACAACCTGTTTGGGAAGACAGTGGACGATTCCCTTCAGGCCATCAAGGCGGATACTGAGACGGCCCGGGCCCTTGGAGTACTGCAGCAACGGCGGACGCCCTTCCGGAGCGGCGGAGGCAAGGGCGCCTCCAAAGGTTCCGGCGGCGGTTTCGCTTCCTACCGTCAAGCGGCCCGCTCGTCGTCGCAAGAGGCCTACAGAGGACGAGGCAAGTCTGGCGGCCCCCGCCGTCGTCGCCAAGGAGGCCAAGGCGGCAAGGCCGCGTCCAAGCAGGATTGAACCTTCTCCTGGAGGTAAAGGCGATGCTCAGAAAGGGCGCCATCGAACTCGTCCCAAAGAGGCTTCGGGGCTCCGGAGTCTACTCGCGTTACTTCCTCGTGAAGAAGAAGACGGGAGGATGGCGCCCCATCCTGGACCTGCGACGCCTGAACAAGTTCATCAAGGCGCAGAAGTTCCGGATGGTCACCCTCCAGCACGTCCTGGGTCAGCTGGAGGAAGGAGACTTCCTATCGTCGTTGGATTTGGAGGATGCCTACTTCCATATTCCCATCCTAAAGGGGCACCGAAAATTCCTCAGATTCGTGGTCCAAGGGCGTCATTACCAGTTCAAAGCCCTTCCCTTCGGACTGCGGTCGGCACCCAGGGTTTTCACCAAGTGCCTCGCACCGGTGGCGGCGCAGCTGCGCCGCGAGGGGATTCACGTCTACCCCTACCTGGACGACTGGCTCATCCGCGCCAAGACGAGGGAGCTCGCCGTGGTCCACACGGCAAGGACCGTCCAACTCCTCACGGACCTGGGATTCTCCGTGAACTACGCCAAATCCCACCTGGTGCCCGCGCAAGTCGCACTGTTTCTGGGAGCGAGGCTCGACACAGTGTCCCTTCTGGCCTCCCCGTCGGAGGAGAGGACCAGGACCATCTTGGGCAAGGTGCAACGGATGTTGGTGGCCGACGCGGCCAAGGTGAGGTCCATCAAGTCCCTCCTCGGGATGATGTCTTCCTGCATCTACCTCATTCCCATGTGCAGGCTCCGGATGCGCCCGTTGCAAGAGTTCCTGGATGCGCGCTGGATCCAGACGACGGGCAGCTTCGAGGAAAGGATCAAGCTCGACGAGAGTTTCCGACGAGCGATACGGTGGTGGGGCACCCGCGCGCATCTGACGGCGGGCATGGACTTCCAGACCCCAGCCCACCAGGTGACTGTGACCACGGATGCCTCCCTAGAAGGGTGGGGAGCGCACACCGAAAATCTGCACGCAAGGGGACTCTGGCTCCCGACGGAGAAGTCCCTGCATATCAACGTCCTGGAGCTCCGTGCAGTGTTTTGGGCCCTCAGGTCCTTCCTTCCGTCCCTCAAGGGCAAGGTGGTGAGGATCTTCACCGACAACACCACCACCATGTTTTACATCAGGAAACAGGGCGGAACCAGGTCCCCAGCGCTGTCCAAGGAGGCGCAGGACCTGTGGCATTGGGCCGTCGCCCAAGGGATTCTTCTGGTGCCGTTTCATCTGGCAGGGATAAAAAACACCATCGCCGACTCGCTCAGCAGGGAGCTGCGCTCGTGCCACGAGTGGGAACTACGGCAGGATCTGGTGGATCGCCTCTTCCGACGGTGGGGCACACCCCAGATCGACCTGTTCGCGACGGCGACGAACACCAAGTGCCGGAGGTTCGCCAGCAGGTTTCCCCAGACGAGGAGCATGGGCGATGCTTTCTCGTTCCCCTGGGAGGGCCTGTTCCTCTACGCGTTCCCTCCCTTGCCTCTGCTAATCCGGCTCGTCAACCAGCTCAAGAGGTCACGGTGCAGGATGATCCTCGTCGCACCTGCGTGGCCGAGGCAGATATGGTTCCCGGACCTTCTGGACTTGTCGGCGTCCCCGCCAATCAAGCTGCCGGCGGACGCGGATCTACTCTCCAGGGAAGGAGGCGCCATCCTCCACCACGACCCGAAGTCGCTGAACTTGCAGGCCTGGCTCCTGCAGCGCTAGAGTTTGGAGGATACGACATACCGGCCGATTGCAGAGAGGTTCTTGCAAAGGCCAGGGCGTCCTCGACTCTTAAATGCTACGGACACAAATGGAAGAGGTTCTCTGTCTGGTGCCACGCACAGAAGATTAACCCTCTACGGATTACGGCTCCCCAAGTGCTGCCGTACCTGCTGACGCTGGCCAAAGCTGGTCTGGCACACGCGTCCATCAAGATTCATCTTGCTGCGATCTCCCGATACACCAGAACCACGGGCCGGACGTCCTTGTGGTCTCATCGTCTGGTGAAAGAGTTCATGAAGGGACTGTTCAGATCGTTCCCGCCGGTGAAGGCTCCGGCCCCGGCGTGGGAGCTCAACGTGGTACTGACCAAACTCATGGGACCTCCGTTCGAGCCTCTGCACTCGGCCCCGTTGAAGTTTCTATCGTGGAAAACAGCTTTTCTCGTGGCCATCACCTCCGCACGACGAGTGGGAGAGATCCAGGCCCTTTCCTGCAAGGCCCCGTACTTGACTTTCCACGACACGAGGGTAGTGCTCAGGACGCACCCCTCCTTCATGCCCAAGGTACCGTCGGACTTTCATCTCAACGAACCCTTGGTGTTACCTGTGTTCTTCCCGTCGCCTTCGTCGCCGGCTGAGAGGACTTTGCACTCGCTGGATGTAGCTAGAGCGCTGAAGTTCTACGTGGACCGCACGAAAGGTTTTCGGAAGACGTCACAACTCTTTGTGAACTTTGGACCTGTCAATCAGGGGAAGGCTCTCTCGAAGGCTTCCATCTCCAGATGGCTCTCCGGCTGTATCATGTACTGTCACCGGTTGGCAAACCGACCGCTGCCTGGCCGTCCGAGAGCCCATTCCACCAGAGCGATCGCAGCTACCACGGCGTTCCTATCTGGTGTGCCCCTGCTGGACATATGCAGGGCTGCTACGTGGAGGTCGACGCACACCTTCACGAAATTCTACTGCGTCGACCGGGATTCCAGGGAGGAGTCCAGGGTCGGCCAAGCAGTGCTGCGCAACCTGTTCGCCTGAGGTGAGCCTGGTGAGGAGGTAAGATGCTTAATGTTGAGTTGATGTGATGCTAAATATTGAGCCTTTGCCACCTCCCGTGGTTGTGCATGTGTGTACTGCTATGTATTCTTTATTCATGAGCATGTGAATCCATGCCAGACCCCATGCTGGAGAAGGAACAAGTTACTTACCTGTAACTGTTGTTCTCCAGCATGGGTCTGGCATGGATTCACATGCGAACCCTCCCGCCTACCCCTCTGCGGCTCTTCACTTGGTCATACTGCCACTTCACGTGCTTCCAAATCTGAAGATGGCTGCCAGAGGCGGTGCTTAGGTGGAGGGCAGTCATTGGCTGTGGTCAGTATGACGCAGAGACCAGTGATTGGTTATTACTACGAAAGACAGATCAGAAACGAAACTGATACTGGTTTTTTCTTTACCGAGGATTCCCAGCCTGACGACGGGGAATAACCGAGGATTCCCAGCCTGACGACGGGGAATATTCATGAGCATGTGAATCCATGCCAGACCCCATGCTGGAGAAGTAGAGAATGTAGTGAAGAATGTTTGATGGGGTAGATTCAATTGGATTTAAAGCTTTTGATCTGCACCATATCACAAATCTTTTCCACTTGAAGTAGCAGTGCTTGGTGTAGAGTTTGCGTACCTCCTTGAGAATATCCATACACGTTTGAGGTAATTTAAAGTGTCCAAACTATGACTTCAGTCTATGAACTTGGCAGCCTGCCTCCTGAGGATGTTGGAGTGTTGTCCCCCATGCTTGGATAGCATGTTGTAAGGGCATGGGAGTTTGATCCGTTCGCACATCGCCAGTTTGAGCAAACGTGACTTGTTCCTGGTGCATCTTGTGCACTATCCTGCTGAAGAGTGGCGTCAGGGTGGGGGAGGAGCATAAGCAAATTTTCCTGACAAGCTTATCCACAGGGCGTTCCCCTTGGACTATGGTTGGGGAAAACTGGATGCGAAGTCTGGGCATTGCGTGTTTAGGTTTGTGGTGCACAAGTCTAAAGGAGGAGAACACCACAGGGAGAAGACTGTCTAGAATTTCTCTATTGAGTTGCCACTTGTGGACCTCGGCTAGAGGATTTATGCTCAGTGTCTCTGCTAGAGCATCGAGTTCCCCTGGAACGTGTTGAGACTAGGAACATGTTCCGCTTGAGTGCCCAATTCCAAATATTTTGGGATAGCCTGGACAGACTTGGAGAGTGTGCCTCCCTGTTTGTTTATATAAACGTGGAAGTGGTGCTGTCTGAAGGCTGGCACTGACATCCTGGATGCAGCTGAAAAGCTTGTAGGGCTTGAAGTACAGCTAACAAATCCAAAAGGGTGATGTGGTTTTGAGCTGTGATCTGTGTCCACTGGCCATTAGCTGTGTGATGAAGGTAATCGGCTCCCCATCCGGAGAGTGAGCAGTCTGTTGCAAGTATCGCTTGAACTGGTGGATTGTGAAAGGGTTTTCCCTTTAACAGATTTTCCTTGGACCACAAGCAAAGTGCTTGCACAAGGGTTAGCGAAACAACCACTAGAGCGTCCAACTGACCGATTGCCTGAGACCATTGTTTTGCTAACCACTCCTGCATTGGACGCATGCGCAGCTGTGCGTGTGGAACTAGATAAATGCATGAAGCCATCATCCCAAGCAGGCACATTGCCTTGTGTACGCTTATTTGGCGATCAGCGAGATAAAGAGGTATCTGCAGCAGCATGTCTTGAACGCTTTCTTTTGAGGGTAAAGACTAGCCCTTCTCTTGTTTTTATACTTCCAGAAAATACTTGGTTTGTCTTGGAATGAGGCTTGATTTTGTTCTCATTGATTGAAAACCCCAATTGGAACAGAAGGTTGATTGTTCTCTCAGTATTGCACTTGCAAATTTGAGGTAATTCTCCTGTTATCAGCCAGTCCTCCAGATCAGGGTACAATGGGATAGAATCTCTACGCAATTACACCGCCACTACTGCAAATATCTTGGTGAATACCCTTGAGGCCGAGGCTATGCCGAAGGGGAGCACCTCGAACTGGTAGTGTTTGCTATTTTTAAGTGCAGGAATGTTGTGTGCTGGGAACATTGCGATATGAAAGTAGGCATCTTTCAAATCCACTGTTGCCATGTAGTCCCCTTGTTTCAGTAGGGGATTACTTCCTCTAACGTTGTCATGCAGAGCTTGCGGCTTGACATGTGTTTGCAGGATACTGGTCTAGGACATGGCGCGTTGTTAGGTATTTCTTTGGTTGGCACAAGGAAGTACGATGAATAGACACTTGTTTACCTGGTTTAGCCGGGGAGATTTCTATAGCGCCCTTTACTCGCAGTGCTTGGACCGCTTCTGGGAGAATTAGTTCTTCCTGCGTTTTCCTGTCTTGGCAGGTGGTTGGATGGTCTTTGTATACGTTCTATAAAGGAGCCCCTGGCCACGGTGGACAGTGGCCACTTGTCTGAGGTGACTCCCTCCCATATGTGGGTAAATTGTGAAATGCGACCTCCTACTGAAGAGGCATGGGAAGGGACCTGGAGCGGGGGAGTCATGGTTTTGAGGTAGGAGGGTTTGCTTGCCTTTGGCTGCAGAGGCCCTGCCTCTACTCCTAGACCTTCCATAGCCCCTTGAAAACGGGGAGTACTGCCCTTGCAAGGAACTCCATGATGATGTCTGTCCACCTTGACTATAACTAGAGGAGCCTTGAGAATGTTGTCCTCGAAAACGGCGTATGAACAAAGGGCTGGTTTGTTAGTTGTCGAAGGGACTTTAGGGTATCGTACTCTTTAGCACTTAAGTGCACCCTCAATCACTTTCCCAAATAAGGCATTTGATTCAATTGGCATACTGGAGTAGAGAGGCTTGAGTTTCCAGCTTAAAGGCGAATTGTCTAAACCAGGCATGGTGTTTAATAAGAATGCCCTCTGCTATTATATGGCAGGCATCATCTGCGGGATCCAGGTTAGCCACCTGCGTACCCTAAGCCACAGTGTTAAAGAGCTGTGATTTCAATGGCTCTGGAACGTTGCAATTTTACTGGAGCATTTCATCCCACTTATGGCATTTATAACTAGCCAAGAGAGTGGCATTTGTGATTCTTGCTTGGTATGCCACTGAGGAAGCCACTTTCCTGCCCAGTGTATACATCTTTTTACTTTACTGATCAGGAGGGGCCTCCGCAGAGGCTAAAGGAGTGCCCGCTCACTTTCTTATGGTGCTAACAATGAGCGAGTCTGGCTTTGGTTGAACCCTGATGTATTTAATTTGTCATGCAGGAGGAAGGATAGCTCAGTGGCAACGCGTTTGTCTTGGAAGCAAGGCAAAGCGTTGCAACACAGGTTTGAAAACCGATCCCGTGCTTAGAAACCACTGGTATTAAGCGTGTTATAAATTAACAAAATAAATAAAAAAGGATGTCCTCTACGTCTATCTACCTGGGACTCTTGTGAATCAATTTCAAAATATTCAGCAGCTTTTAGGAGCTCATTGTGCAGTAGCCGATAATCCACAGGGTAGTCGACCACAGGTTGCGCGCAGGGCGTCGGACCACGAGGTTCGGCAGGCACCAAAGTTTTCGGCGGACCTGTTGGCATTTGGCCCTTCTTCGACGTGTCCGTCGGGGAAGCCTTAGGGGTTGTGTGTTTTGTCCTAGGTGGTGCTTATGTACCCTTGTCGTCACCAAGGTGTGAACTCCCCATAACAGTGCCAGTGGCCTGCCAGGGACGGGCATCTGGGAACCAGAGGGTTCTGCTGAAAGGTCTATGGCTTCCAGGTCGGAGCCATGGCTGTTGCTGGAGTCCTCGTCATCTGAAGCGATGGCGCCAACGGGTGAACAACTTTCGGCCTGCATTGCGTAGGCTGCCCACCGCTTTGTCAGCCTGTCCTTTAATGTCTTGGGATGAAAGTTTGCAGGACTTCGAAGAACACTCGTCATGGTCACAAGGTAAACCCTATTGCAACGGCAATGGGTGTCTTATACGACGGACAAAATTTAAAGGGCGTCCTCTCCCAATCAGAGGTAGACGGCAGCCAGACCAAAGAGGGAAAGATAAGGGAAAAGGAAATGCATTTTCAAAAAAGAATCAACCCAGGGCCCCACTCTTTCTACTGTAAGGGCCTGGCCGGAGGGCCGAGGACACACGGTCGACAGACTTCGATCAATGCACCAGTCGACGAGCAGTAGTGGATGTCTTTGGACCAACCACACAACCATGCTAAGTATTCTTCTTGCCACCATGTTTCCTTTCTGCATTGTAGAAGATTGTATTCCTTGTACAGGTTCCTACTTTCTTCCCCAAGGTAACAGACTAATTAGAATGGGATTCCATAGACCTAGACCTTTCCCAACTACCCAATTCCATAGTAATAACCAAATCAATATAATGACCACGAACCATCCGGAGCCCAGGACCAACAAACCAAGGACTGCAATAAAACCCACTCCTACTACCCTGGACACCATTACCTTGTACCCCATAAAGGGCAGCGCCAGGCTTTGGCGCTTAAGCTCTTGCATCACTCAGTTCCATCAAATATATATTGTATCACCTACTAAGTCTTTGCAAAAGAAGCATAAACCCCAACTGCAAACCACATGATACCACATGTAGTCGCTACAGAACCCAGTAGTACTTCAACAGTAAATGTACCCACCACTACTTTACCACCGACTACAGAGCCACTACCCAACATGAAAGGAGCACTCAAATACCCGCTCTCTTTGAGCCCATGCCATTGAAATCCATGACCTCATCACTGAACAGCTCGACCTACTAATAGTTACACAAACCTGGCTGCACCAAGCATCTGGTCCTCTACTAGCCCTAGCCATCCCTCCAGACTATAATATACTCAGTGCGGACAGAGTCAATGTACAAGTAGGCGGGGTGGCCATAATAGCCAAGACCAATATGCAAATCAGATCTTGCCCCCTTGAAGAAACAGAAGGCTATGAACTTCTCCTAGCCAAACTCTCACCCAACCCAAAAAAAATAAACCTTCTGATCATCTACAGATAACCTAGTATTAACTCCCACCCGGAACTAGATATCCCGCTTCTATTAGCACCTTTTATCAAACAACACTAGATGCATCATTTTAGGTGACATCAATTTAGGCTTCAAGGATAACCAGAATCATAAAGCAGAAGCCTTCCATACTGCACTCCAAGACATGAACTTTACACAAGTAGTGAAGGCACCTACCCACAAGGGAAGAACACTAGACCGGATACTCGCGCTTAGCTCCCATGTCTCCATCAAGTCAATCACACCCGCTGATTGGTCCGATCATCCTTGTATCAACTTTACCATCATCAATAATGAGCCCTGTGCCCATATAAGCAGGACAATGAATAAGTTTCAAACAGGAAATATCCGTAACCTAACAGTGGAAAACCTTTCACCCATTATTCAGGGACGCTCACAGCCTTTCCTGATATAAGGGACAATCCCTGTCACCTTACAGATATTTATCACAAGTGTCTCACAACCACCATTGACTCAGTAGCACCTATCATAATGAAAAGCCGACGTGCCGACAAACGCACAAGCTTTTGGTTGAATGAAGAACTAGTTGAACTCGGGCGGACCAAAAGATCACTTAAACACAAACACAAAAAACTCTCCCAAAACTCACATCTTATGTATCACATTTAAGCCTGACTGCTCTGCCACTCTACCAAGGTTCCATGAGTAGTACAGACTGATACCAAGAGTTGAGGATCTAAAAACCATTGGGATAGTTTTATAAAATCTCACCTCACAGTGAACTTCAGGAACACTCCCCTAACACTAAGAATAGGGGTGTGGCTATGTGTGTACTCCTTGTAGCCCAAACCCACTCACACCCTCTGAGACTAAGCCTTGCCGCTCTGCTACCTAAACTTGAATAGGTTTGGCTAACTTGTCAGTATCTTCCCAGCTCATATGGTGGCCTCCCAAAACCCTACCTGCAGGGCTGGTTTTAAAAACCCATTTTAACAGAGGGCATGAATAATATGATAGGTTATTTATAACGCGCTTTTACATTTGCACAAACCCACAAGACACCACACAACCATACATACCAACTCGGATCACCATGGAGTGCAACACAACCTGTGCACTTCCTCTCATCCACTCACACAATACCCGATGCGGTGGCAGGCACAGCGGAGCCATCAACCATTAACATTGAAACACCTCTGCGCCCAGATGAAGATGTTGGGAGCCAAATATAGCTGTATATGTGCAAAGAGACAAAATGGTAACACTACTAAACAAAGCTACAAAGCATGACCCTGCATGACGTACACCACAGTCACGCCCACACTCCAACTGGGGGCGCTACCACCCAGAACATGCCTGCTTTGCAGGACAACCACCATCATGCCCATACACTGAGAGGGGGCACTACCTCCCCATTACCACAACACTACCTACACTGACCTGGTAATTGACATACCATCAGCGCAACCAAACTCATACACCTGGCATTGGCTTCCACCAAGCAACATTGGAGGTGCTACATCCGAGATAACTGTAGCATTCCCACCCACACCACACTATATAAAGAACAGGAGGCGCTACCCCCAGTCAGACCCATCTCCCACGTTATCCATAACTCTACAACATACATCACCGACCTCTTACTATGCAGCTTATGTTGCAATACACTATACATCTACCATTTGATCTACCCACTCTAATACAATAGATGTCTAAGCCCCAATCCAAGCTTGAGTCTCTGAACCTAAGTGTCCATGTTGCATCTTTGCAACATCCCCTGCAAAGCCTCAAAAGGTTGCACCTACATGTATATCCTACAATGCCTCATATAACCACTTTGCAGCATACCATCAATTTTTGTTTTCTACTAAAAGTCCATGTCACGTTGGCGCGACCCAAGAACTGCAACTCCTCAAATAGATTAGAGCTTGTTCCTTCATTCAACTACATACACCAGAAATACCCCTCCGGCCCCACACCTGCAGATGCATACACGTACCCACATTTCCATCTAGCGTTTAGATCTTCCTATACAGTTACACCATTACCACTTCTCATATTGCAGTTCTCACCCTTTAACAGAAAATGTTGCATAAATGTGCAGAGTTCACTGGTACACATGACAACGGAACCCACGCCTTGCGACATACATTAGGATACGCTGCGACATGCAGAGCGCATATAGCCCCTGTAGCATACGCACTGCGCCTCTCCTTGCCTCCCGTCCGAGCGGACGAACTTTAGGTGACAATTAGCTCTCCAGTACCTACGAACACTGTTGGCCCGTCTCTCAAAAAAAAAAAAAAGTAAACATTTTTTAAAAAACAATCTGCAGGTCTGGTTTCCGACGCAGAAGCTAGTCTACCTGCTCCGTCACCATGTCCACATCCCATTACCTTGCGCAGTCCCATGGCATCTCCATTCCATACATAACTGTCATACACGGGGGTACCTTGACACTAGACATGCGCGCTGACCAAGCGCATTGGATTCAACGCACCAGGGCACATTGTACCTTCTCCTTAAAGTGTCTACCATTAAACGAAAGACGGGGCGCGTATTCTCTCTCTATGTGACGTATTCTTCGTCGAAGCATAAACTGCTTCTTGATCACACTTCCTCATGCCTTGGGGTTCCTTACTCTAAAGTTCTTGTTTCTTTTACTCTTTTACTGAAGCTGCATAGCGCCCATCGCAACCGGTCACAGCAGGTAATGCGTTCTGGAATTGAGAGGGCGTTCTTCGCCTTCACCAACTCCCTTGAGAGTCCACTGACGTCACCATTAGTAATTCGACCTTGGGGCAAACGCGGACTGCACTTCCCCCAACCGTCAGCCAGGGACGTGCTACCCTCAGATCAGCGTTCAGCACCCATCTACATCAGAGCCGTCACAGGGTGAGGTGAGGCCCGGTGCAAAACATTTGGTGAGGCCCCTTCATTTTTTGCACTTGGCCAGTGGCACCGTAAATAAGTGAAGCGAGAAATCTCTACTTGAGTTTATTTATGGAAGAACTCGAATATGGTTTAGTCTTATGACTGCAAATCAACTAAAGCAAAGCCATGTTTCTAAGCTGAAGAAAGGTTTATTCCAGACTTGGTTTTGTATCATACACATTAAATATAGATTTGCATGCATTTTATTTTTAAAAAGGGACTTTCTGAAGTAACCTGTATTACAACTCTATATATATATATGACAATGCATTACTTACCGTAAAAGCATTTCTGATGGTTGTATCTGCTTAGATTCACATGCTGTGCATAGGCCGACATCTAGTGGAAGCTGCAGAGTATTACAGTTTGTTTTTTGAAACTCGAAAATGGGCGTCGACACAGGGCGTGCCAGTAATACTATCCCTAGTGTGACGTCCACTGTACCCAAGATCCCTCACGCGTCTATTATCCTCAGATTGTATTTTTTCTGACATGAGGTAGCATGAGGAGTAGCGCGAGTACAGATAATCCAAGCAGATAGACAGAAAGGTAAGACTACAAGCAATCATGCGCCTTCTCTCGGAGGGGAGGAAGGGTGGGTCGCATGTGAATCTAAGCAGATACAAGCATCAGAAATACGAGTACGGTCAGTAATGTATCCTTTCTGAGGCTTGTGGAATCTGCTTAGATCACATGCTGTGCATAGATTAGCGAGCAGTACCAGAAGAAGGAGGTGGGATGTGAGAAGGGTCATGAGCAAATAAGTGTCTTAGAACCGCTTGTCCCACTTGTGTATCTGCCTTGGAATGGGTGTCAATACAGTAATGCTGAGTAAAAGTGTGAATAGAGCTCCAAGTAGCTGCTTTGCAAATGGTGTCAAGGGGTACATTTGCAATGAAAGCCAGAGTGCCCCCAATGCCTCTAGTAGAGTGGGCCCTTGGCGTAAAAGGCAGAGTCTTTTCAGAGAGTGAGTAACACAGCTGGATACAGTTAATAATCCACTTCGAGATGGCACCCTTATAGAGACGCGATCCCCCTCTCTGCCTGTAGCTACGGAGACAAACAGTTGATCTGTTTACCTTAGCGGTCTGGTTTTATTTACATAGTAGAGGACCGCCCTACGCACATCTAGGGTGTGTAGTTTCACCTCAGCCGAGCTTTGCGGGTTCTGGAAGAAAGCCGGAAGCTCGATGGACTGGTTTACATGGAATTATGATATAAATTTAGGTGAGAACCTAGGGTGTGTGCGTAAAACCAGTTTGTCTTTATGGATAGTAAAGAAGGGATCCTGCACTGACAGAGCCTGAATTTCACTGACCATTCTTATAGAAGTAATAGCTACTAAGAAGACCGTTTTATAAGTCAGGTGTTTGAGACTGCTTTTATGCATGGGTTCGAAAGGGGGGGGGGCAATGAGCTTGGCTAGCACCACTTTAAGGTCCCACCCTTGTGGTGGGTTTGAAATAGGAGGGTGAAGTCTCTTTACTCCTTCCATGAAGGCTTTAACTACTGGTACTTTCCACCACGAAACCTTGCTATGGGAAGTGGTGTAAGCCGAGAGGGCTGCCAAGTGTACTTTCAGTGAGTTAAAAACCAAACCTGCTTCTAGCAGGTGGAGCATGTATGTAACAATAGTGGAAGGAGTGCAATCAACTGGGTTGATTTGTCTACTCTGGCACCAGATAACAAACCTCTTCCACTTGTCAAAGTAACAGTGCCTTGTGTTTGGTTTCCTAGATTCCTTTAGGATGTCCATACACCTCTGTGGTAAATTGAGGTGTCCAAACTCTATGACCTCAGGAGCCATGCTGCTAGGTTCATTGAGTTGGGTTGCTGGTGCACTGTTTGACCTTGGTGCTGGGACAGTAGGTTGTACCAGGCTGGAAGTTTGATGGGCTCGCACACCGCCATCCTGCGTAGGTGTGGGAACCACGATTGTCTTGCCCACATGGGAGCAACTAGGACGAGCGTCATCGACTCCCTGTTCATCTTGTTCACCACTTTCCTGATGAGGAGTTGGTGGAAAAGCGTTCGCAAACATCCCTGACCAGTTCATCGACAGGGCGTTCCCCTGGGAGTCTGGTTGGGGGAACCTGGATGCAAATCCTGGGCATTGTCTGTTTTCGCATGTGGCGAATAGGTCTATAGTGGGGAAACCCCACTGAGAGAAGAGATCTTCTACGACCTCTCTGTGAAGAACCCATTTGTGTTCCTCTGGGAGGGAGTCTCTGCTCAGAGCATCCGCTAGGGAATTGAGCTCCCCTGGAACATGTGATGACAGGAAGATGTTCCGTCTGAGTGCCCATATCCAGATTTTCTGGGCAAGCTTGGACAAATTTGGCGAGCGAGTCCCTCCTTGCTTGTTCAGGTAGAACATGGCTGTAGTGCTGTCCGTCCGGATTTGCACTGACAGGTTTAGTAGGTGGGGCTCGAACGCCTGAAGCGCTCTGAATACTGCCAGAAGCTCTAGCAGGTTAATGTGGTTCTTGGCCACTGAGTGAGATCAGAAACCCTGAGTTGTGTGGTGGAGATGGTGAGCTCCCCACCCCGTCAGACATGCATCTGTAGTGACTACTGCCTGTACTTCGGGATCGTAAAAGGGTTTCCCCTGTGCGAGATTTTCTCTTGTCCACCAGTGAAGGCTTTGCACCAGTGTTGGCGAAACGACCACTAGATCGTCCCACTGACCACTTGCCCGAGACCACTGTTTCGCCAACCATTCCCTGCATGGGACGCAGGCGCGCGTGGGGGACCAGGTAAATGCATGACGCCATCATGCCCAGTAAACGCATTGCTTTGCGTACCGTTATTTGTTGACCAGACTGATAATGCAGAATTTGTAGTAGTATATTCCGAATTCTTTCTTCTGAAGGAAAGTTCAACCCCTCCTGGGTATCCAGGATTGCTGCTAGGAATTGTTTTGAGGTGCTTGGCACCAGGCTTGACTTCTTCTCGTTGATTGAGAAGCCTAACTCGTGGAGGAGGTCGATAGTCCTTTGAACGTTTGTCCTGCAAATTCCTGGGGTTTCCCCCGTTATGAGCCAGTCGTCCAGATAAGGGTACACTGGGATTGCCTCCCTGCGTAGGTGTGCAGCCGCCACCGCCAGTACCTTGGTGAATACCCTTGGTGCTGAAGCTATCCCGAAGGGTAGTACCTTGAATTGGTAGTGCCGACTGTCCACCTTGAAGCGCAAGTACTTTGTGCGCTGGGAACATGGAAATATGAAAATAAGCATCTTTCATATCCAAGGTTGCCATGTAATACCCCTTTTTTAGAAGGGGGATTACCTCTTGTAGCGTGGTCATACGAAATTTTTGGGGCTTGACATGCTTGTTGGCAGGCCGTAAGTCCAATACTGGGCGCATTGTCAAGTCTTTCTTTGGCACAAGGAAGTAAGTTGAATAAATACCCTTGTTTACCTGGTGTCCCGGGACGTGTTCTATCACGTCCTTTTGTAGAAGAATGGCGATCTCCTCGAGAATCTTCTGATGTTCTAAGGAGTGTACTCTTTGTCGTGGAGGATGGTTCCGGGGACGCTGCAGTAGCTCTATACAATATCCCGTGGATACTGTTGACAGCACCCATCTGTCTGATGTGATCCCTTCCCAAGCCTGGGTGAAGTTTGAAATGCGTCCCCCTACTGGGGTTGCGTGAGAAGGGACCCTGAACTGAGCGTCACTGCTTTGGTGGAGGCGTGCCGCCTCCCTTGCTGGGGCTGCCTCTGCCTTTACCACGACCTCTCCTATTACCTCTGCTGTAACCCTGGATAGACTGTTGGTGGTTGTTCCACTGTGTACCCTGCCCCTGGGAATAGTTAGATCCTCTCTGGGAATTTTGGCCGCGTGGGCGACGAAAATTACTATTCCCTCTCTGGTTAGGGGGTTTATTGGTTAACTGGCCAAGGGATTTGAGAGTCTCTTATTCGTCCATGGCATTTTTCAGTGCGTCTTCGACCGCCTTACCAAATAGATCGGCTTCCACCGGTTTGTCTAACAATGATGCCCGAGTTTCTGCCTTAAAACCAGACTGCCGTAACCACGCATGTCTCTTGATAACAGTACCTTCTGCTATCAATCTGCCTGCGTTGTCCGCGGCGGCGAAGGTTGCTTTCAAAATGCAATCAGACACGGCTCTACCCTCTGCGGAAATCCGAGCTAATTGGCCCTTTAGCGGTTCAGGAGCAGAGGCTATGAGAGCCGCGACTTCTTCCCACTGATGGCAGTTGTAGCTGGCCAACAGGGTGGTAGAGTTAGCAATACTTGCTTGATAGGCGGACGTTGAGGCTACCTTCCTGCCGAAACCGTATAGTTCTTTGCTCTCCTTGTCGGGAGGAGCTTCTGACGAAGACAAGGGTGTCCCAGCCCTCTTACGAGTGTTGATGACAACTAGGGAGTCTGGCTTCAGATGTCCTCTTATATAGAGAGGGTCAGACTGAGCTGCCCTGAAAAGTTTTTCAACCCTGGGATTGACTGCTCTGGTGAGGTTTGGGTTCACCAGGGACGGATCTATTCTCCGCTGAAGGGATTTAAGGATAGGGATGGTCTGGGCAACAGGCCTCCTTTCTCCCACTAACTCTTCTGCGAAGTCCCTTTCCTCCTGTACACCGTGGGTGTCAATGTGGAAATGTGCTGCTGCGCGAGCGAGAACCTCATTCCCGTCCCGGTTTGCTCTTCTATCAACCCAAATTCTTGGTCTTCACAAAAAGAAGCCTCTCCTTGATACCGTGAGTATGGTCTTGCGTAAGGTTGTACCTCGAAGGGTTCGGACCTCATTGGAGTTTCAAACCGGGCCTTCTTACTCGGGGGGACAGGATCAGTAGAGCCTGAGGGTGTGGCCCCTTGTGGATCATACGAGAGGAAATGTTCTGGATTTTTATCATAAAAATCAGCCAAAGACGACATTCTTGACATGACCCTATCTATGTCTCCACTGGACCATTTTTTGGAACTGGGAATGACTCTCTCAGCAAGTCTATGGGATTTATCTTGAGTAGCTTTGCTGGTTGTGGACCTATCAGCAGACCTGGGCTTGTCTGTCTGTTTAGGGGGGGGGGGTGGAGTGTTTCACAGGTGTGGAAGAATGTACAGGTAGTTTCTTCTGCTGTTTTCCCCCCTCCCGTGCGTAGAAAAATGTTTTCCCGGTCCCTTAGTGGCTCCGGAGTTTTTCGACGCCTGGCATCGAGGATCGGGAGAGGTGTCCCTGTCCTTCGAGCGTGGGGCCTCGCTGTCTTCAATTGCGGGTTCCGACTCCTGGAGCGCGGCCTGGGGGTGGAAGTCGTCTTCGTCTTCCGACGATCGAACTTCTGTTAGCCTAGGGAGCGAGGCACTCTTGGCAAGAGTGGATGTTTGCCTGGAGTCATGCGGCGATCTTGATCGAGCGCGCCCAGAGGACACCGAATCGGACCGTTCTGTCTGTGCCTCTTTCCGAGAACTCGACGTCGTCGAGTCTCGGTTGGACTTAGTGTGTTTAGTGTGTGTAGTATGTGAAGCGCTTGTGTCGCCGGGGGTCTTCCCCATAGCCGCCCTGCCAGACGACCTTCCGAGGTCGGGGACCTGCGCTCGGCTGTCTTTCGACGCCGTAATGCCCTCGCCGTCCGAAAGTACGGCGTCGCTGCCATCGCTGAAGGCGCCCTCCGCTGCCATGGCCGCCTGCCTGGCGTGGTGGGCCCAACACTTCGTCGAACGGTCCTTAAGTGTCTTAGGTTTAAACCTACTACACGCTCTGCAGTTCACTTCGGGGTGGTCCCTCGGCAAGCAGAGATTGCACGTGGCGTGCCTGTCGACCCAAGGGTATTTGCGATTGCACTTGGGGCAGAATTGAAAAGGGGTACCCTCCATACGCACCTTGAGGCAGCGGGCTGTTAAGTGTAGGAAATGTATAAGGTGTACCTATATACCAAGAGTGTAGAGTATGTACCACCCCCCACTCTCCCTACTTGCAGGGCCGGGGCCAGCGGCCTACCAGGCCGAGGCCAGCGGCCTTCCGAGGCCCAAATCCGTCGTGCAGCAGCCGACGGTCGATTTCTTCTCCAGCCGGCGTCGAGTGTCGAAGTTAGACGTTGGGGTGGGAAAGGATGTCAATAGAATATTATTTTAAATTTTAGCAAAAGTATGGCTAAGGCCAGGGGACTCCGCAAAATGCTTCCGACCAGTATGGCGGAAAAAAACAATCTGAGGATCCTAGACGCGTGAGGGATCTTGGGTACAGTGGACGTCACACTAGGGATAGTATTACTGGCACGTCCTGTGTCGACGCCCATTTTCGAGTTTCGAAAAACAAACTAATACTCCGCAGCTTCCACTAGATGTCGGCCTATGCACAGCATGTGATCTAAGCAGATTCCACAAGCCTCAGAAATATATATATCAAAAATGTAATATATGAACACATACCACCCAGCTTTCACCGCAAGTTCCACTTTCGGACTTTCTTCTCTGCAAATGAAGAAATAATTCTTTTGTAGTCAATTTTGGAAGCCAGTGCATTTTCAATTGACAAAATAGATAGGCTATTTAATCTCTCTTGGCCCATTGTTGACCCTAGGTAGTTCTTGATTAATGACAGTTTGCTAAAGGAACGTTCCCCTGTAGCAACACTAACTGGGATTGTTAGAAAAATCCGAAGTCCTATGCACACGTGTGGAAATAAATTTTCCACATTTTCCTTGTATATTGTGTTCAATAAATGTAGAGGATCAAGTTCTGTACAATCTTTGAGGTTCAGAACTGTTTTCCCCACACTGCACATATGGTTAAGTTGATCTATGAGCTGTCCAGAAAAATCCTCTTTCTAAAATTCTAGCAAATTGGTGGCTTTGTTGTGAATAGATTCTGGATCCATTTGGTCAAAGTTCCACAATACACAAAATTTGCTATAAATCTGTTCTGCTGACTTTGAGCGCTTGCTCATTTCTTCAACCAAATTATCAACCACTCTGTAGAACACATTTCTGCGGAAAGTGGTTTCTTCAAGTGTTTCAAGTCTGTCTCCAGGCGGTAATGGCTCTTCTGGTGTTTCATCAAACATTGGTTTCCGTTTCTTTATCCGTCGAGCTGGAAATTCTGCTGGGATGTTTAAATTTGTTGCAATTAATGTTGCTTTTCATGCAGTATTGTTGGCCATGAATCACGAAGATTTCTAAGATCAGACTCAAGTTGCTTACCTAGCTGCACTGACTTGGAAAGGGAGAGCTCCTTTGCTCTAACACTCTGTTCACATGATCTATAGACAGAAGAATTTTAAACCATATGCAGGACATCAAGATTGAAGGAAATGAAGAAAAGTAAAGCTGCAGCGATTTTGCTTCAACCTGTGCATCTTGTGTTAAATTGATTTGTGCTTGAACTCTCTCAAGTGCTTTAATAACAGATGGCAAGTGTTTGGCGACTGGTTTTACAGCAGCAAGTCTTTCACTCCACCTCGTTTGAGACGGACTTGAAGGTAATCTTCATTTCTTCATTAACAATTTTCCATCTTGCTGGACTACAGCTGAAAAGTGCATATAACTTTTGTATGCTTCCAAAATTTGTCACACATTCAGAACATATTTCGGCAGCATGGACTCCATAGAGGTTGAGACAATGCGCTGCACAAGGAGAGAAGAGTGCACATTTGTTTCTACGAAGAATTTAGCCTGAACGCCTTTGTAAATTCCAGCCATGTTTGACCCATTGGCATACCCCTGTGCGCTACAGTCTGCAAGACTAACTGTGTTTCTCTAAAACAGAGCACAAGAATGAGGCAATCTCAACACCGGTCTTCTTTTGATTCTCCAGAAACTCAATGAATCTTTCTTCAATTGTCCAACTTTTTGAGGCCATGTCAAATTCTGTGTATCAAAATTATGGTTGTTTGCTCCATATGGCTTATGTCTGGAGTAGCATCACAGATCAATGCAGAATACTTTTCTTTTGCTACTCTTCATAATTTCTCTGCTGACTTGTTCACTGCACAGTGATAAAAATTCATTTTGAGAAGTGCCTGAAAGAGAATGTACTGTCTTTTCTCCAGCTTCCCGAGACGCCTGATTTTTTTTTAAATGGTCTCCTAATAAATTGTCATACTTTCCTAAAAGTTCCAGAAGACCAAGAAAGTTTCCATTTTGCGGACTACCAATTAAAGAACTACTGCCTCTAAATGACAGGTTCTTGCGCGCCAAAAAAAGTGTCACATCAAGGTAACGTTCCAGCAACCCTTTCCATTTCTGGACCACATTAACCACTGCTGTTTGCATAGCACCATCAATGCCTTTTCCCTTTAAACTGTGCCGTCTATTTTGCCATTGTAGAAATGCAAACACATGAGGTTTGCTTTGCTCATGTAGTTCTATTTTTTTCATGTAATTTTTTATAAGCACAAATCTGCGAACCGTGTATCCATCTGGAAGACATAAGCGTGATCTTTATGCAGGATGTTCGTTAGAAAACAAGCGACATGGAAAACAAAACAAAGCTTTTTTCCTCTCACTCCAGCACAGATAGTTTCGAAAACATTGTTCGCCATTGGGGAGAACACTGGAGAGTACAGTTTTAGGAAACTTTCTATTATCACCATCTCTTGGGAGACCACTAGCCTTAATTACTGATGGTCCTCCTTTAATGAGAAAGTCAATTTCACCTGGTCTAAGAATCTCTCCCCATGTTCCTGGATCAGAAGAAATGTTTGTGGCTGTTTGTCTTAATTGTACAGCAGCAACCGCTATGTTAAAACATTCTTCTGAACCACTGTCAGGTTGTAATTGAGGATGAGGTTGCAATTCTGATAATTGGGCCAATGGAAGCCGATTAGTTGAACATGTAGGTTCCTGATCTTCAACTGCGGGTTCTTTTACGCTGTCCTGTTGGCTCCTCTCTTCCTCATGTGATTGAACAGCTTCTGGTATCTGCTCCTCTGCTTGGGATATAGGTGCCTTCTTTGCAGTCTTGTGATACCAAATTCAAGTAGAGTCCTTCTTCCTTCTGTTAGGGCCTTTTCACGTTGCAATTTTCTTTGTCTTTTCACAGACTCACTTTCATGCTTTCTTCCGATATCACGTGTACGACCCATGTCCTCCCAGGTAAATAATTCTACATAAAAGGCAAATGGAAATAGATCATTAAAGGAAAAATATTCATCCATCCTTAGAGAAAGTACATCTTTTGTCCAAGGGACGTTGATGTATTGGGTATTGGCTAAGCAACATTTCTGAAACAATTTCTAAGCACTGAAAAAGTAAAAGTAGGTATTATTGAATGGTACATCATTTATCAACCTCAGAAAGATGAAAGGCTAATTAGCCCAGCCGACATTTGTACCTGGAAAGTACAGGTATGCCGAAAAAGTAGCATTACTTTTAGATATTAAGTAGTAATAAAAACTCAGTGCGAAGAGAGAGCACTGCACCTCTCTGGCTGGGCCAGTTTGATGAGTTCCATTAATATGCGGCTAGTAGTTCTGACCATTGTGGCTGGCTAAATATTGTTTATGTTGCACAATTTGCATCCTATTTCATCAGAGAACTCCCCCTTCGGTAGTAGTCAGTCTGTCATAAAAGGAATGAACAACCATTTGCAAGTATGGCCACTTTTTCATTGGTGCCCAAGACAATTATTTGCCCCAGTCCTACCCTTGTGACGGCCCTGTCTGGGAGATAGGTGTACAGTGTTCCCCTTCTTCAATGCTCCTCCTCCAATCGTCTAATGTTGCACAATGCTTTTAAAAATCCTACATAGGCAGCCACTGCAGTGTCTCCACATGTGCCATAGCAATGTGTATGGCAGGTCACCCAAACCCTGTGCTTTCCCCCAGTGCCTCACTGCCTCCATTACAAACATTGCTTCAAAAGAGAAAACCTCTTCAAGCCAGGGTAATGTAATATGAATTTGAGTATTGCAGCCATGTGTATTCAGGCCTGCAATAAGTCTAGCAGGTGAGTTGTGAAAAGGTTGCATTTGGGAGATACTTGAAAAAGGGAGCCCTAAATACAGAGCATTGTCATAGACAAGACGCACGAGTCACAGCAAAGCATTTGCACTGTTGAAAGAAGTGAATGCATTGTCTTCAAGCACTTGCAACTAAACCTGTGAAGATGGGCTCAGCTGCTTAAATTGTCCCCATCCCAGTTTCACCATTTAACCAAAGTGTGTGATCCTGGGCAGATCATTTAATCACACTGTTTCATCAGCAGCTCTGTGCTTCACTTCAGAGCTTATGTAATATATCATGCTGTTATTATTTAAATAAAGTGCGTGTGGATGTCCACAAAATGCCTACGCTTCTTGCCCTTTCCCGCTCCCCACTCTGTTGCTTATTTTCTAACGTGTGTTGACAACAAACTTGTAATTATAAGGACGCTGTGATTTGTGTGTTGTTAAACTTGCTCCAATTGCGGTCCAAGTGATGTGAATGAGACCTGCGAGGGTCATAACCCCTGCAGCCGTCCATTTGCCTTCACTGCCAATTATTCTTTGCGCATGCACCCCAATGCATTACTCCTTATCCCCACAAATTGGCATGACACAGAATTTCAAATGGCAAACTTGGCCGCAGTTTTATTTCCATGACAACAGAATTATTTGTACACATTTGTGAACTTCATTCTGTCCGTGTGGCGCTTGCTTGCCGGATTTCCTTTGCTTCCCCCTATACTTGGTATAGTAGGCCCCCAACTCCCCTGACCCATTGTACCTGTTCCAATCCTGCCCGTGCAGGTGTCCGTGGATGGGGAGAGCGCCGTTTGTTTTTGGGGGAAGCTGAGCCTTATTTGTCCCTACCAGACGCCCCCGCCGTTTAGGCCCCCAAGAGGCGCTGGTCCGGAAGAGCGAAGACCCATTCCGTTTCCTTCTGGCTCGTCCGGAGTCTATCATTTGTGCTTGGTTGCCCAAACACCGCCAACTTGTCATATCCTGGCCCGGGTGTCCTGCGACAGCAACACCCCCGGTCTCCTGCTTCTTGCTTGTATTTCGTGGGTGGGTGGGTGGAAAACGAAATTTCTTCCACCTGCGAGGCGGCAACCGGGTCCCAGTGCAGGAGCGAGATGCCTGGCACCCCGGTCCCGCCTGCTTAAATCCTGATGGCCCCGCCCCATTTCCTTTGTTCAGCCCTTCGCGGGCTTTTGGGCCATCAGGCCTTTGGCGCCGTTCCGCCCCTCGCCTCTTTGGCGCCGTTCCGGCCCTCGCCTTTTGACCCCCAGGGGAGGGTCCCAGGTCCTGGCGGCATGACCCCGCAGGGGTTACCCTGCTGCCTCCTCCATTTTGAGCTGCTTTTTCCGTCGTCAGCTCCATAACCCCTGCAGCCGTCCATTTGCCTTCACTGCCAATTATTCTTTGCGCATGCACCCCAATGCATTACTCCTTATCCCCACAAATTGGCATGACACAGAATTTCAAATGGCAAACTTGGCCGCCGTTTTATTTCCATGACAACAGAATTATTTGTACACATTTGTGAACTTCATTCTGTCCGTGTGGCGCTTGCTTGCCGGATTTCCTTTGCTTCCCCCTATACTTGGTATAGTAGGCCCCCAACTCCCCCGACCCATTGTACCTGTTCCAATCCTGCCCGTGCAGGTGTCCGTGGATGGGGAGAGCGCCGTTTGTTTTTGGGGGAAGCTGAGCCTTATTTGTCCCTACCAGACGCCCCCGCCGTTTAGGCCCCCAAGAGGCGCTGGTCCGGAAGAGCGAAGACCCATTCCGTTTCCTTCTGGCTCGTCCGGAGTCTATCATTTGTGCTTGGTTGCCCAAACACCGCCACGCCACTGAGTGGGTTCTCGCCCACTGTGGCTCCCCTTCTTCCTGTCTCCTTCCGCCATTCCAGTAATTTGGTAGAGATGTCCCAAAAAAGAGCCCCGTTTCCTTCGTGGACAAGTTTTCATCCGTCCGTTAGGAAGCACTCGGGTGTTTTCCCATCAATCACGCCATGCCTGGTCTGATGGAAACCCCTGCCCCTGCAGAATTTTGCAACGGCCCTGTTCAGCTTCCTCCTTGACTTCTCCACTGCTGCATGGCTCTCTGCCCCCCTCCATTGCGCCCGGGGAATACCTTTCGACCAACCAATTTCAGTTTCGCCCAACTGCGCTGCTATTTCTTGCAATGAGCTCGTAATGTCCCTCAGCCGGACACCCCTCCCCAGGCTGGTCAGGTCGTTCCCTCCCAAGTGTATTACCAACACCTATGGCTTCTGCCGCCTACTCCGCAATTTCCATAGTTGCCCCTCTAGCTTAGCCCACTTCATCCCTGGCACCCCGTGCCACTCACTCTTGAATTCGCCGGCCGTCAGCGCCTCCTGCTGCTGAGTCCAGCTCGCATTAGCCTTTGAGGTGCATGAGTGCCCCACTACCTACACAGTACGTTTCCTCCTTCCTTGTGCTGCTGGGAAATGACAAAAAGGAGGGAACGGCATGGTTAACTTATATTCTTGCGGGCCTGATATATCGTTTGTAACATCCTGAAGACCATCTCCCCAATTTTTTGATATCTTCCAGCCATGCCAGCTCGGGGCCACCTCTGCCCCTACTACCTTTCCATCTTGTTCCACCTTAACCAGGGTGGGCCAGCTCTGGGACACTTCGGCCCCTGCCACCTTTCCACCTTGCTCCGCCTTGACCAGGGCGGGCCTGCTCCGGGACACTTCTGCGCCTACCACCTTTCCATCTTGCTCCACCTTAACCAGGGTGGGCCAGCTCTGGGACACTTTCTGCCCCTGCCACCTTTCCACCTTGCTCCACCTTGACCAGGGCGGGCCTGCTCTGGGACACTTCTGCCCCTACCACCTTTCCATCTTGCTCCACCTTAACCAGGGTGGGCCAGCTCTGGGACACTTCTGCCCCTGCCACCTTGCTCCGCCTTAACCAGGGCGGGCCTGCTCTGGGACACTTCTGCCCCTACCAGTACCCGCTTTCCATTTTGCTCCACCTTAACCAGGGTGGGCCTGCTACGGACCACCTCTGCCCCTGCCACCTTTCCATCCTGTTCCCCTTAACCAGGGTGGGCCTGCTACGGGACACTTTTGTCCCTGTCACCTTTCCATCTTGCTCCCTTTTCGCCAGGGCGTGCATGCTGTGTAACCACTTTTGTCCCTGCAACCCTTCATTCTCGCTTTGGAATGATCTCGCTTTGGAACCACCTTCGTAAACCACTCTTCGAGTCTCACCACTCCCCCAACCCTTCAAATCTGCAGGTGTTCCTGGGCCGAGGGCCAGAGCTCCCCACCCAATTTATCCTCGCTCTGCCTGCCCCTGCAGGATTTACCATGTTAGGAGAGCGCCGTTCCTGCCGAGTGAAGTTGAACTGTACCTTTTGTTACCCATTAGCTGTCCATCATCCCCATGAAATCCTCTGTGGATTGCTTGTCCTTGCAGAACTTCGCTGAGCTCTCATCATGACCGGAAGGGGCTGAGCCATTCTCCTTTTTACCTAGGCCACTTTTCCTTCTTCCGTCCCTCTAGCACGACAGGGCTCCCCTGTCGTGGACCCAAAAGTTAGCAGACCCGTTACCTCTCTCCAGCATCAATCCCCCTGTTACTTGATCCCCGCCCCGGAAGGATGAAGGTTGGCTTGGCCTTGCTGAGCTGTTCAAAAAAACCCCGATACCACTGACAACCCTGTCCCCGGCGCCTTGCTTAACCCTTGTTTTAGCGAGTGGGACCTCTCCTGTTTCTCCCTGTAGCCTGTAACGCCTGCTAAATGACCCCAATCGTACCTTCCAAAATCTTGCTGACCCCAGCGCCAGGCCAAAAGCCCTTGTTTTACTTTAGTAGCGGGTTGATATCATTAAGGCTATACAACCCCCACAGCCTGCTGACCTAATCTCAACCCCTGTTCCCTTGCACCCGGCTTAACCCCTTTTATTAATCGTATCCAACCTACTGCCCTATCCCCATGGCGTTATATTGCTCCAAATCGCGAGCCACTGTGTGCACAGCATGGCCCGTTAAGTAATTTTCGCTGCTACTATCAATCGAAACTCCTCATCCTCCAACCTTTTGTCCTCAACCCTTGGCGCTATGTTGTTCCATTTCAAGCGGCACCTGCGCCCGCTCAATCGTCAACCCAGGTACTTTCACACCCAATCAACTTGGCCCTCGTGGGCGTCTGCGTGCTTCCCCTGTTGCACAACTGTATTAGTAGTGAGAACGTGCGTATTATACCCGCTGAACACCTCGCGCCTTCCTTGTCCACTGAGGCCCTTATTCCATAATATCCTCAATGTCTTGGCGATAACATTTTTTGACCCAAGAACACTCCCACTCCGTGTTTCTGTTGAGCATTTTTAATTCAACCCCCAGACCCCTAGCCTCAAGCGACCTGGCTGCCGTACCATGTAATCCCACAGCCGCTCCTGTCTGTTCTGGGGACTATGTATCTGACATAAGACATGCATGTACCACCGGTCCTACACCCCGGCCCTACCCCACATAAGTCTGCTGGGATCACACGCAAAGCTGTCCGTGCTTGCACCTTGCCACTGGGCCCTCCTTTGAAATTCCTGGCTCCGACCTAAGACAATTAAGCACACCTGGTACCTTCCTAAACTGTAGCCCGTGTCCCCTAATCCGTTGTAAAGGCTGCCCAAGCCATACCCGATCGGGTTATGTTAATCGGCGCGCTTCTACATCTTAAGTAAAAAACCATTGTGAACACATTACAATAGCGACCCTGGAGCCCACATGAAGTCCCTGGCGTGGACCCGCCTGTCTGTTAAATATCATATCACATGCTTAATGGCCAGAGGTTTCTCCGGGCGGACCCAGTGCTCGAACCTGATCTGCTTCGAGTCGCCCTGCTCTCCAGACGAGATGACACTAATTCTGCCTTTATATAGAGCTATGAACCCTCCGGTATCTGTGCGCTGCTTATTATTATTGAAATGTTGGGTTTGGACCTGCCGGGATTCGAACCTGTGTCCCCGGGTTCTGCCCAGATGCAAAGTGAGTGCTCGCTCCTGTCATGCAGCTCTACTTAGGTGCTGGCCTCCTGCGAAAGAGCGTGACCCCGTATCGCATTTGTAATGCAGCCAGCTTATCACCCCGAGCCTCGCCAGCCCAGCCATCATTCATCAGCCCATCCCGAGCAACTTTACCCATAATTACTGATTGCTGGGTCCCATATTTCCCCCCATATTTCTGCGCAACCGCCCTGCTCAAGCGGGACTCCCTTGAACGGCCATGATTAACCCCATTGCAAGAACCATTAACCGCCACGCGCAACATACTGAACCCTCGGTTTTTACGGTCATAACTCCCCCATGGCCACACTAACCCCCTCGTAGGGAACCTGCTATGCACCTCCACCCCAAACGTGGCGAAAGACATTGCCTGGCCCACCACGCAGGTTACAGCACCTTAACTGCCCCGCCAGGTGAAGCCTGACATCTTGAATAAAACGTGGCAACCCAACAACCGTCCGCTTCCCCCAGCTGGATTTAACACACCTGTGTCCCTATTTAAGTGTAACCGCTCGGGGCACCTTGGTTACCCTTTCCCCCTTACGTTTGCACATACCTCTACGCGCTACCGTGCAATAAGACTGTTCCTCTATTAAACTCGCAGTTGCTGAATGGTGACATGTATTCGACCTTCCTATCCAGGAGTGCCAATCCACCCGTCTGTTTTATCTCCAAACGGCATCAGTCATAAAAATCATTTTTAGCGTGCACACTTCCCTTATCCCTACGACATTTCTTAAGCACATCAGTGCCCTAGATACCGTGTGTTAGTTAAACAAAAAGAAAGTGGCCTCCACCCCGCTGTGCGCAACCTCGAGGAACTTCTTTTCCCCTGCATACCTAAGGCACAGCCTAGCGCCATATAGACGACAGTTTAGCCCCACGACCGCACTGGGAATGAAATAGTAAAGTGCCCTAATCACAAAGGGAACATGGTGTGTACATCATAGCGGCGTCCTTTCACAACACCACAACAACCGTCCGCTACCCCAAGATGAATTTATGGAAATAATTCCCTAATTGTACCAACCCGCATTATAAATGCACCAAATGAGTGCGACACATTTTCTCTCCTGACCCGAGCCGTACGTTCTGTTAAAATCAACACTTGAGGTCACTGACATTTTTTGCTTCAAATCCACACACTCATCCCCATTCGTGTTTCCTCCTAACCAACTTCTGAAACTGCCTGGCCCCACGTGGCCCGGCCTCTTGGTTCTCCTTCACATAATCCCCCAAGATGCATGTTCCCTCCATTGTCGCCTGCCGACCTTGAAACACCTCGTGTGTGGCGCAGGTCCACCTTCATGCCCCATGCCCCTTTCTCACAAATACACGGCCAAAGACTCCCTTAAACCCGTACCCCTCGGACATTAAGCAATTACGGCACCAATATATTTTCCTAATAACTGCACCAAGCTTGGATGCGACCCCAGCACCCCCGTATTACACTTCCTGGGTCTGCGCCCGGCAGATCAAAAGCGTGGAAAAAGCAGGCAAGCTACTTCATGTATATTTCATGCGTGGCCCCGTGCCCGCATTAATCTTTTAATAAAATTTGCCTGTTTTAAACTGCCCAACGCACACCCGGTGCCCCAGTCGGCCATCCGACAACTTCGAATTTGTCCATCGATGGACATCCACGCCAACAACGTGGTCAAAAAATGCAAACCACGTCCCTACCTCCCGCCTGCCAAACCACACACCCGCAGCGTGTGAACCACCCAGGGAAAACAGAGACACGACCGCACTTTCCCGTTGCTTGCTTCACAACAACTTGTCCCATGCAATGCGCTTCCCTCGTGCCCTGCACTGCCACGACCCCCCATATTGCAATCCTGTGTGTCTGTCGCCACCGCACGCATCTTGCTCTCAGCCGAGACCGGCACCCCTGTGCACGGTCCCGCTTTCAACCTCCAGCATTACCCTGCTCCTTACCCGCCGCACCAGGCCTCCTGGCTGCAACATGCTGCTGCTTGGCTGGAACCCACGAAAGCCGGAGCCCTTCTTCTCTGGCTGGAACACTTCTTCCGACTCTGGAACGCGACCCAGACAGCAACACGAACGAAGGGCACTCAAACGAAATTTCTTCCACCTGCGAGGCGGCAACCGGGTCCCAGTGCAGGAGCGAGATGCCTGGCACCCCGGTCCCGCCTGCTTAAATCCTGATGGCCCCGCCCCATTTCCTTTGTTCAGCCCTTCGCGGGCTTTTGGGCCATCAGGCCTTTGGCGCCGTTCCGCCCCTCGCCTCTTTGGCGCCGTTCCGGCCCTCGCCTTTTGACCCCCAGGGGAGGGTCCCAGGTCCTGGCGGCATGACCCCGCAGGGGTTACCCTGCTGCCTCCTCCATTTTGAGCTGCTTTTTCCGTCGTCAGCTCCAATAAATAGGTATGTGTATTGCAACACTACTGTGAGCACAGGATGACTCATTGCTGTTGCCAAACAGTATCGTACAGCATCCCCTTGCATACCATATACTGTCACATCTGCTATTTTCACTGCTGCTCCCTCTACCTGGCAACTCTCATACCTATTTAGATAATGTGTTGTGTTCTCCTTGTTTCCCCTCCCTTGCTTAGTCTGTGTACGAGCACAATACAAATAAAACATCATATCATATGATACATAATCAAATATCTAAGCTGCCAGGCCTTGTGCTGTCTGTTTTTCCCCCATCTGGGGGGAGATGAAGTCTGCCTAGGCCCTCTTGCCTCTCAGTGCGCTGGTTTTGAGGGGACAGCAGCAACAGAAGAAAAGACCAGCTGCACACTCGGGTGACAGGAGGCGAGAGAAAAGTGCCCGCCATAGTTGGAAAGGTGATTCACTGAGAGAAGTCTCCTCCACCTCCAGCCGAGACAAAGTGGCTATAAGCGAGCTCCAAATCACCAAATGACACACACGGAAAGCCAAAATGAATAGGCACCTCTAGACCTCGCCAGCCTGGTTGAGGTGTTCCCTTCAGACAGTGCAACCTCAGGCAGGCCTGGCACATTGGGTACTGAGGTTGAGCTGAGCAACAGTAATGCCCCTGCCCCCGCCCACCCTGGAGGCAATCGGAAAGGTCTAGCCAGCAGGCGGGCCCGCTTGCAAACTAATGGTGTCTTGTTTGTTTGCTTTCTTATGGGACACCCTAATTGCTTTTAACAAACAGCACACGGGTAGGGCAAAGGATTCAAATATGTAGAAGTTGGCTTTTTATGAGCATCAGTAAATAAAGCCAACCACTGCCCCTTCAAAAAAACACATTCTTTTCCAATACTTTCTGCACACACTTCTAACCAGGAAATGCCTCGGGCGTGGGAGAGCTCCATATGCAGAGCATAGTTCATTCGTTGAGTGTTTAATTTGAAAATAATAAAGTCAACATCATCCAAGTATTTTTCGTTTTCACACTAGAATTCTTGTTTGGAGGAGTTGGGATGAGCTGGGATAAGGTGGGCAAGTGGGCAGGGTGAGAGGGAGGAAAGCAGCTAGAGTGGGAGCGGGCGGACCTAAAAAGAGGAACAATCACCGATGCGGCCCATATCGAGCTGTTCGGCAGAGGAGTTGGAAGACAGTATTGACAGGTAAAGGCAGATGATAGTCCTCGGGTGTTGTAGTGGTCATGAGGTCACATGGGGGGAAAAAGAGGCAGCAGTGTGGGACAGCAGCCAAGAGGAAGACAAGCGGCATTCATTTTTTGGTAAAGAAAATATTTCTCTGGTATTTGAGGGTTGCCCTGTGGCTTCAGTGGTGGGTAGCAGTGTTTCCCGGAGCGTGTTGTGTGGCGTGCTTCACTTGCTCCCTGAGAGCATCACTTTGCTGCTTTGTTTTGCTACGGCCCCACAAAAGCTAAATAATGACATTTTTATGCTCGTAGACATGACGATGAAACCGATTTAACAGTAAAACTGCTTTGGCCCCATGATTCTCAGCCACTGCACGGAACACGGCAAGCTATCTGCATCGCATTAGGCAACTGCATTGTTCCATACACATGGCGAACTGATACTGATAACCTTTGGCACCCCCACCAAGTCACAGGTCAAGGCTCTGTACTTAAGGACCATTACTGTCAAGCGTATTGCGCGACTTGCGCTGCCTCATTAAACTGAAAATGGGCGTTCCCGGTATCGTATGCTCAACATCTCAGTCCAAAGGTGGCCGTGGTTTTCAAGTAGTGTTGCCGTTCAACAACATTTCATCCCCACAAATTACAATGTGTAAGGTACTTCAGTTCAGGGTAGGTTTCATTGTGAGTTTTTTCTTTGTTTTTCTTCTGGGATAGACTCCATGTACCCCTCCTTCCATCCACTACTAAGGCCCTCCCCCCACAATTCCTACCCTGCCACATCTATTTTCCTGAAGATTAGATCGATCACGAAGCTATTTATCATTTTGTAATCTGTGGAGATGAAACCAAGGTACACAGTTTCCACGAACGCGCTAAGGGACAAGTACAACAGCTGGCAAACTGCTCTGAACTAGAGCCACGAACATTACCCCATATAGAGCAACACTAAGCCAGCCCAGAACAACCATAAGAAAAGTATATTCAATAGCAAACACTGAACTGAATCCCTTAAAAGAAGTCGCAAGATGTGCCCAGAATCACACAGTGCTGTTAAGTGGTGAAGCTGGGGAACAGGAACACACCACATGCGTTACATGATCAGGCAGACATTTTTTCTCTTACCTCCAAGTGTCTGTCACTGACACTGGCTGCTGTCGCCTGCCCTCGCCTCGCCTGTGCCGGCGGTCGGCCTGGGTCAGGGTGTGGCTGCCTGAGTGCCGGCGCCGCTGTATGCCCTCCTGGGCTGGGCTGGGGTACCGTAGCGCACTGGCGGGCGGCCCGCCGCTGCTTCACTGTGGTCCTGGGCCTGGCTCAATGGTCTCTCTCCTGGACTCCCTGGGAATCCGGCCTGGCCTCCTGGCTGCCTCCTCCTTGACCTGGTCCACTGAGTCCTCCCTGGTGGTCTGTCCTGGACAGGACTACTGAGTCCTGGCTGTGGCACTGGTCATCCTCTGTGCGTGGCTGAGGCTCTGACTGCAGCCCAGTCCTCTATGTGCACAGCAGGCAGCACCTGTTGAATGCCAGCTACTAGTCTGTGTCAGGGAGGGCAGAAGGGTCAGAGGGCATAATATAGGGGCGGGCGCCCTGGCGCGGCATTTCAATTTGGCCTGGCCATTAGTTGCTAGCAAATGTAAGTAGCAACTTTCAAAGTCTTTCATGTGCACAGACTTGCACACCGGCGCCGCTTTCCCCTGCAGGCAGCCTGGCTCCAGCAGACTGCTGCCCAGGAGGCCAGCCAGGTGTGAATCGTATCTTTGCAATTGCAAACAAACACTTGTTGTCTTGTCTCTCTTCCGACAGAGCGGAAGCCGGGCCTGAGCACCGGACCGTCCCTCGCACCCGGGCCCCGGCCCTCTTGCTGTTTACAATTTGCAATTTTGCATAATTGGTTTTCAATTTATGATGCATACATCATGCATGCATGCTGCAAATCAAAGCAAGGTAACAATGAGTGTTACCTTGCTTTGTTGATTTATGCTGAACCCCCCCCCCATCCCCCTGCCCCTGCCAGCCCAACCCATGGTTCTGCGTGAAAGAAAAAACAAACAATTGTGATGTCTGTCACTGGGACTGGAGATCTCAGATCGATGTGATGTTGTTCAAAAATGCACAGCCGCCGGCGCCACGCGCGCGACTCGCGAGGCCCCGAGGTTCTGTGTGAAAACAATTGTCAGTCACTGGGACTGGAGAGATGATGTTTAATAAAATACAAAGCCGGCCGGGCCTCACACTCAAGCCGCCCGCACTGCTCGTGCGAGGCCCCCCCTGAGCCCGAGGCCCGGGGCAGTTTGCCCCCCCCCCCCTTGTGACGGCCCTGATCTACACTGTATGTACATTTATCCCAGGAGCGTTCTAATCCTTTAGGGGCACTTCCAGACAGTTCTACACAAAACGGTTTAATGATGCCATTAGTCATTCACAGAGATGTATTGCCATTAAAGTCCAGCAAACTGACAGCATCTACAAACTCGCATCTCCCCGGCTCAGAAACAGACAGTTGCTCCCTCTCCCGCTTAAGGGACTCACTTCCCCCTTTCTCCTGCCCATGGGACAACTCCCATTCTCCTGCCCATGGGACGGCTTCCCTTTCTCCAGCCCATGGGACGGCTTCCCTTTCTCCAGCCCATGGGACGGCTTCCCTTTCTCCAGCCCATGGGACGGCTTCCCTTTCTCCAGCCCATGGGACGGCTTCCCTTTCTCCAGCCCATGGGTCGGCTTCCCCTTCTCCAGCCCATGGGTCAGCTTCCCCTTCTCCTGCGCATGGGTCAGCTTCCCCTTCTCCTGCGCATGGGTCAGCTTCCCCTTCTCCTGCGCATGGGTCAGCTTCCCCTTCTCCAGCGCATGGGTCAGCTCTTGTTGCAGTTCAGGGGAAGCCTATTCCTCCAGTTATGGGGCAATTCCCATGTGAACACCTGGACTCTGCTCTCCACCTCTCCCTTTTGCCGCCCTGGGTGATGGGCCTTACTTGATTTGGGGGCAGTGTTATCCTTTTCCTTCTTCCTACACCCCTCTTGACCGCCCCCCCCCCTCTGCAGCTGGTTAACCAGCTTTCCAGCAGTTTCACGCGTAGGTTCCTCTTGTAAAATACATCCTCGTCGCCAATGTAAAGAAGCAACCTCCAGCCTTCTTAGGGTAAATTGTAAGGTTTATTGCAAGCTTCTTTAGTACCTTCACAAGTAGTTCCATAGTTCAGAAGTAAGTTACAATAGTAGGACAGAAAAACAGGCAGCCCATCACCCAGGCAGGGGATCACCAACTGCCCGAGTTAGAACCTTCACCCACACATTCCGACATTCAGGGACCAACACTCCACACAAAATCACAACATTCCTTCTGGACTAAGCAAGCAATACACAACAGATCCCTATGCCGAAGCTGCGTTAGCAAAGTAGAGTTTATTCTTTCAAATCCTTCCACATAACTGGCTCTCCGCGAAAGAAAACATTCACCTCAAAACTGCCTCCCTGACACACAAATGTCTCCACTATGCCGCCCCACAATATCTCAGCTAGATTTATGAGACAACCCTCCAACCGTCCCAAGAGATCTGCTAATGCCAACCTCCTTACGGTGCCCAGATTTGCGTCGTGGTTGCCTAGCAACCAGGTCGGAATGCAAAGGATCACCATTGTCCGCAACGGCTATATCCCAGGAAGCAGTGCGCCGGTAGGCGTGAGCCGGAACTGCACCCATAAGGCAAGCATCATAAGGCGCAAGCCTGTCGGTGCCTGTGGGGCCGAGGGCCCAGTCATGCTGCCCATCCCGAATGCCATCCCAGAAAGTAGGCGACCGCAAAATAACTAACACTTGATCCTGAGCCACATCCCAGATACAGATGGACACATGTACCTTGACACAGAGCCCTTTTGGCACTGCAACCGCCGGTCTGCTCCAATGTTTTTAGCACACCGCTGAAGCTTTTACAAACTCCCCGCAAGTCCTCATGGCCCCTCTTCAAAGATACTGGCGTGTCAACTCCCAGCCAATCCAACCCTTCACAACTAATGCTAGCACTAGCACTTAAATGTACTTCCCACCATATCTACGACATCCGCAGTCCGATTTAAACACAAACCAAGTACCGTGGAGCATCAGCTATAACACGCACACGTGTTTAGCCTATTGGCTCACTTAATTTTAGTCTCAGTCTCGCATTGTAAGCTCTTGATTTGAGCATGTGCCCCACACTGGAAGCATACTCTAATTTAGCCGTGCATTGCACTGAAAGCTTATATTTTAGCTTCTGCTTCATTCTATTAGCAATCCCAAATTAGCCTCTGCCTTGTACTGCAGGCATATTCAAATGTTTACCCTCCCACCGCTAGACACCAAATCCCAACATGGCAGCATTAAGGAAAGTGACACTTACTATGGCCACCATTCTCCCTCTGTTTCACAACATACTATCATCCAACCTCTCACCGAACACTTGGACCAAAGTTCCCTCCTCCACACTCACCAGTGCTATCCCCCTGCCCCCCCACCCCAACATCTACCCTCCCTGTCACCAACAGAATGGATCATCAAATTTGCAACCCCACACACGCCTCTCATCCCTTACCCTCAGCATTTATGAAATGTTAGACTAGGCCTTCGATCCAATACACCTAACATTACTAGTCTCGATATCGCATGTCCCACACACTGGAGAAATGCCAGACTAAGCTCTCGTACCAGCCTTAAATCTAGGCACTCGAGAACACACCATGCACACTGGGGACCCCATCTCTACACCCCCCCCCCCCTGACCCCCACACACACGATCCAGATATACTGAACCACCCCATGCCTAAGTTCAGACCCAAGGACTCCGCAAACCCAGTCACTTCTATCAAGGGCGCTCTTATCAATGCACAGTCATTAGTAGCTCACACCCTTGATATAGCAGATGTGATAACATCGAACAACCTGGACTTCCGGGCGGTAACAAACTTGGCTACATCCTGCGGCCGGACCCTCTCTCGCTTTAGCTATTCCCAAGAACTACTCTATCATCCGAGCAGACAGACCTACCAGAGCAGGAGGTGGAGTAGCCATCATCGCTAAAACCAACCTAAACATTAGAGAAGTCAGCAACACAGACATATCGTCAGAACTCCTATCCTTCAAACTCCCACTATCCCAATTCCAGCACCTTAACATTTCACCTCCTTTACAGACCACCTGGCACAATCTCCTCCTTTGATGAGGACATATCCCACATACTAACGTCCAACACAAAACCAGGATCCCAAAATATTATTGGGCGATTTCAATCTGGGCCTCCAAGACCCCGATGACGCCAACGCATCCTTGATCAATGATACGATTACTCAACTTGGAATGACAACGCATCAACACACCCACACATGACAAAGGCAGAAACCTGGACTGGCTAGCCGACATCAATTGTGACATTTCCGCAATGGCCATTACACCATGTGCTTGGTCAGACCACCACCTCATTACCTTTACCATACCTAAAGTACCACAGAAAAGCACACCTACCGCTATAGTAGCACAAACATCAACAAGGAAAAAATGTAACATCACCATTGAGAATCTTAGACCTTTATTGCAGCCCATAACCACACTATCACGAATGCCAACCCTACATCTCTAGTCGATCTGTATAATGACACACTGGAACAAGCTCTGAACCAAATAGCACCCCTCAATTTGAGAAAAGCCAAACCTTCTACCCATGTGAACAAATGGTTCTCAGCAGAATTAAAAGCTCTCTGTAACCTCAAAATAACAGTGGGAACTAGCTGGTGAAAGCCCCCTCCCTCTCCTCGAAACAAACATTTTCTGAGGCATCCACCACATATAAAGCTGCTATTACGAATGCAAAAAAAAAAAAAAAAAAACTATAACACTAGAATCCAAAACGCTAAATCTTCCACAAAAGAATAATTCTCTATCCTTAGGGATTTGGAATCTCCAGTGCCCATCTCAGATGACTGCATCAAGGAAAGGACAAATCTTGGTGCAACATCCAACTAGCACTATCTAATAAAATAAAGTTACTACAAGCCAAGATAAAATCTAAAAGCGAACATTGCTACTAGAGATCACTCCAGCCATTTGCGGAGCCCAGCCCACCCGGATTGCCCCCATTTCACTTCTCTCCAGTCACGGATGACGAAGTAACCAACATTATCGCAAGCCTCAAACCATCCAACTGTCTAGGAGACCTATGTCCCGCCTAAGGACGGGACCAAACACCTGGCACCCTTTATCACTACACTGATCAACTCCTCATTCAAGAATTCTAACGTACCAAGTAACCTAAAGGAGGCATGGGTCCTCACGCTCCTCAAAAAACCTAGTTTAGACGCCAATACCCCTACCAATTACATACCCATCACAACCGTACCCTTTCTACTAAAAATACTGGACAGTAGCATACCTCCAAATACAACATTTGGAAGATAACCTTCTTGGCTTGCGACAATCTGGCTTTAGTCCCAGGCATGGGACCGAAACGGCCCTCCTGGACTTAAAAATCCAAATGGATGAAGCTAAAGACCAGGGTAATTTGGCCATCCTGCTCTTGTTGGATCCATCTGCAGCCTTTGATCTAGTTAACCACCAAATCCTGACTAACCACCTTTCCTCGGCTGCTGCATTCTCCCAGAATGCCAGCAATTGGAGCCGATCTTTCCTCTCAGACAGAACCACCAGGGTCTTTGCCCCTTGAGGCGGCGCCGCAACAGACCCTGTCCCGATCCAATGCGGAGTTCCCCAAAGTTCCAGCATCTCCCGCACGCCCTATAATGTCTTCACAAAGCTCCTTTTTGAACATCTTGATGAACTGGGCGTTGCATACAAATTAAGCCGACGACACATCCTCATTACACTCACTGGGAATTATGAGGAAGATGTTGCAAAGTTGAACGAGATCTACCTAGAAATCAAAGCATGGATGGCCACCCACAGCCTCTGCTTGGACGGTAAAACAGAACTGCTTATTGTCGGATCCCAGACCTGACTCGACAAACTTGACCCTAGATACCAATCCTTTATCGATGGCAACATCATAAAGGTGTCCAAAGAAGTGAAAACATTGGGTGTGTACCTTGACTCCACCCTCTCCCTTAAAAGAGAGATCAACGCCACCATCTCATCTACAGCATACACGATCAAGCACATCAACGCGTGCAAACCATTCTTATCCACCAATAGTTGCCTTACCTTGGCCAGGGCACTTCTACTGTCCAAACTAGACTATTGCAACACACACTTCCGCGGCACGACCAACCACAACCTGAACGGACTACATACGCTACAAAACGACGCCCTTAGATGCGCACTTAATCTCCCCCACAAGGGGCACATCCCGGCTTTCAGAAGAGAATCGCACTGGCTCCCCATCAGCAAGAAAATTAAACTGAAAACGCTTGTTATCACTCACAAATGCCTCCATCAGAAAGCCCCCCCCCTGATATCTTTCAGACAAATTCACCAGACATAGCTCCACTAGACCTACCAGATCTCTGTACTTATGCCAGCTTAAAATCCCAACGTTCAATCGAAAAACTGCACGGGAGCAAACTTCCCTGTATTAGCAGCTTAATACTGTAACGCATTGCCCATGACAATCAGAGCAGTCTCATTTTGGTCATTCAGAGCGAAGGTAAAGAAACTACTCACCTCGCACCAATAGACTATTATCCGCACCTAGCGAAAGCCGGCAGTACTGCATTGGACGACTCTAACCCGTCCATTTACCACTGAATCCCGCCTCTTCTCGGACCATTCTGTAACTGTATTCTGCAACGTCGTAGCTTAAATGCCTCAAATGTCTTAACCTTGCATGTAGGTGCTGCCCTTCCTATTCTGAATGAAGGCGTTGCCCCACTTCATCACAGCTCAAGTGCTTTACCTCAATCTTAAAAGGTATCTCTTGTTCAAGTGTTTTAACTCAATTCTAGATGTTGCCCTACTGCATATTTAGCTCAATTGCTTTACCTCAATGCTAGATGTTGACCACCACATATTTAGTACAAGTACTCTACAGTTATGTTTATTACTATGTTCGTAATATGTCCATAGCTTATCCATGCGTCTAACCCTAGTGCTTTCATCAGATAGTTAATAAGCAGACTATGCACTGACAGTTTTCTAACCTGTACTGCATACTTGCACAACTAATTCATATTATTTAGGCCACTACACCTTTAGCCTAGGAATCATCTGTACTGTACGGCTTCGACCTATCCAATTACAGTGGTAGCTCCGCACAATGTTAAGCCTACTCAGTATCTATTGCATAATGGCCATACCTACATTCCTGGTCACTAGCAATCAGGACTGCCACACAGAGGTCCCCCCATGCAAATCAGCACTCATCCCATCTAATATGACAGATACAGCTATAAATAACATTGCCCACATCTGCTCAAAGCACCATGCTGTGTCAGGACCAGTAACCTATGCTTCCCAGCCCAGCTCTACCAATGATAGAAACAACAAATTACGTGCCAGACTCAACAAACTACATGAGTTACCTAGAAGACTTCTCCCTGCTACAAGGCGTGAAATGAAAGGCCAATATAATAGGGAATGCAATGCTCCTAACCTCGTTCCTAAAATAATTCACAAACCTCCAAATCTAAGGCTAAATCTAGTGCTAGAAGCATACCAAATCTTGCACAAATCAAACTAGAAACGGAGGCTCATTCCTTCAAAGGAGCACTCCTCAATGTAAGATCATTAGTTGCCCGTGCACTTGACATAGCAGACCCAATTACTGAAGCTAACTTGGACTTCATGGCTATAACCGAGACCTGGCTGCATAATGCAGCAGGGCCGTCGCATATACTGGCCATCCCTGACGGTTATACTATATTTAGGCAAGACCGAGAGGGCACTGCGGAGGCGGAATTGCCATTATATCCAAAACGAATCACTAAGGCTAGCCCCTACGCAAACTTTACTATCCTGTGAAGCCCTCACGGCTAAACTCCCCATAAACGCCACCCAATCACTAACTATTCATCTAATTTACAGACCACCAGGCCCGCTAGGGACCTTTGAGGATGATCTGCACAGTCTAACCAACAATGTCAAAACTACCTCCCAACTGTTGGTACTAGGGGACATTAACCTAGGATTCAACGACCAAGCGGACGTGCATGCTTTAACCATTGCTAACACTCTTAATTCACTAGGATTATCCCAGAAAGTTACCAATTTTACACACCAGAAGGGCAGAATACTAGACTGGGTTACCTATTCCAACTGTACAGCCGCCATCTCTTCCATCTCGCCATTACCTTGGACCGACCATTCACTGGTGTCCTTCAATCTCTTAACCACCCGACCATCCACAACAGTTCTACCCACGGCACCATCATGCCTAACTAGAAACAAGAATAGGACAGTGGACAATACAATTCCTGCCATGCTCCCTACATTAAATGCACTGCCTGATAAACTAGACCCAGGCAACGAATAATAAAATCATGTGTGAGACAATGGACAAAATCGCCCCACTCAAACTACGAACAAGTAAACCTAAGGCCCACCTAAACAAATGGTTCACGGCTGAACTTAAGGCCTTACGCCCAACAAAGAGAAAATGTGAATCTGTCTGGAAACTATGCCCAACTGATGAAAATAAGGCAAACCTAACCTCTATCTCTAGTCACTATAAAAATGAAGTCTGCCTGGCAAAGCGGAATTCATACAATTACCGCATTGCCAACTCTAATTCGAGTATGAAGGAACTTTTTTCCATATTGAAAGAACTTGAGTGACCTATTTCCACACCAGACACTTGTACTAAGGATCAAACCTGGTGTACAGATATCCAAAATGCACTAGCAAATAAAATAAACACCCTCCAAAATAAAATACAACTAAAAAAAGATTCACTAAACCTTCCTAATCTGCCAAAGCCATTACCTAATGCTACCCCCAACAACAAGACTAATAATTTCTCCTTTACCAAAACTACCACACTAGAGGTAGAGAAAATCATCCTCTCCCTTAAACCTTCTAACTGTAAAGGTGATATCTGCCCTGCACAGATAATAAAAGACGCTGCCAGAGATCTATCACCTTTCATCTCTAAAGTCATTAAGGCCTCTTTCTCCACAGGTAATATCCCTGCCAATTTAAAGCAATCTAGGGAGCTCCCGCTTCTCAAGAAGTAGACTCTTCACCCTCATCCCCAATTACCACGGTACCATTTTTATTGAAGATATTGGACAAAGTGGCTTATACACAGATTCAAAAACACCTCGAACTACATAAGTTACTAGGAGCTAGACAATCTGGCTTCCGTCCACTACATGGAACTGAAACAGCCCTCATTGATTTAAAGACCCAAATAGATGAACTGAGAGATCAAGGAAAGACAGCACTCCTCCTAGTTGATCCCTCAGCTGCATTCGATCTTGTGGACCACAAGGTCCTCTGCTGCTCATTTCTTCACCCAGGCTATCAGATGGAAAGAATCCTTTCTGAGTGAGAGAACTAAGAGTTTTCTCCCGCTCAGCAGCAGCTGACCCGACACCTATTACATGTGGAGTCCCCCAGGACTCCTGTGTCTCCCCAAAATTGTACAATATCTTCACCAAACCACTGTTTGATGATTTGGACCATCTAGGTATAACCTACACCAACTATGCAGATGATACACAGATTCTCCTCCCGCTTTCCGGGGATCATAGTAAGGACAGGGAGTTGGTGAATAGAGCGTATCTCATCATTCAGGCATGGATGGCATCTCATGGTCTCTGTCTGAATGATGAGACAGAGTTGATTATAAAGGCACGCCAACATCAACAAACTAGGCCAAGATTACTCCGCGTTCAGTATAGACGGAAATACTATCAAGGTTTCTAGGGAAGTAAAAACGCTTGGTTTTTACCGTAATTCGACTATGTCATTTACTAAACAGGTTAATTCCTTAGCGTCAACTCCAGCCTACACCTGTAAACTAACAAGAGCAGGCAAGCCCTTCCTAGCCAACGACAGTTGTATGATCCTGGCGAGAGCATTAATACTTTCACGACTCGACTACTGTAATGGCCTTTACAGCAGTACCAACAAAGCCATTAGCCAAAGACTACAAACTCTAAAAAATAATGCCCCCAAGAGCTGCACTTGGCATAAATAAAAGGGAGGATATCTCCTCTATTTGAAGTCAACATAAATGGCTTTCTACTGATAACACAATCCATCTGAAAATGATCTCCCTGGCCCACAAAGCCCTTAATAATGCTGCTCCTAGTTACCTGACGGATAAAATGAAGAGAAAAATATCTACCAGACCAATAAGAACTGTCAATTCCAATTGCCTGTTAGTACCAAGATTCAAACTTGCCAGAATCGGCGGCATCAGCTTCCCTGTGATAGCCGCCAAACTATGGAATGATTTGCCACATAACCAGAGTAGACCAACCCTTCTCACACTTGAGAAGGAATTTCATCAAACACATTAATTCTAATAACGTTTAATACCCTTGTATCTTTAGTCCAATTGGTTTGTATAGATGTATTAGAAAACCACCAACAAATGTATATAATTCTAACATGGCTTGTAAACTTCTTGTACTTTGTATATTATTCTTCTGTAATTATCTGCATACACCTGTATGTAATTTGTACATTTTTGTAACATTGTCGGTGCTAGATTCTTGTAACATTGTAAGTTTTGCTGTAACGCTCACCTGACTCCCACGGAGGCGCTGGCCTGGTTCGCGCTGCTGTGACCTCTTCTAAGGTGATGCGCAGGGTTCGGAAGAGGGACTGGACCGGGCCCCCAAATCTGGCTTGTCTGGCTCGCAGAAGTATCCTTCTGTAGGCGAAAATAGGGGATTAACTGTCTGCGGGGTAATGCAATCAGCCTCCCACTTTCCCCTCTCTCTCCTCGAAACCCTTCTGTGATTCCTCGTAGCGTCTCACCTTAGGGTCTGGAAGGACGATCTCTCCATCCTGCTTCTGATGCAGGGGCGCGTTGGTATCCAGTTACTTCATTGGATTTTCGGATTGGTGAGAACCAAACTTGCTTGGCTTCCAGGTAAGTTTTTTGATAAGAGGTTCCCCTTGTGTCCATGCATTAATGTACTAATGCTAGTGTCTTTTTCCCCATAGGGGCCGGGGTACGGAATGCCGGGGGAACAGGCACCGACCCGAGATGAGAGGTGAAATCCTTGTAGAAATCAGGTAAGTCTTTAATGAGCGTTTTTTTGGTAATGTCTTTACATTCGCTCATTAACGCCGATGTCTTTTTTTCCCCTTAGGGCCGGGGTCCGGAAATGTCAGGATGCGGCGCGGACCCGAAATGAAGAGGGAATGAATCAACAGGTAAGTCTTAACATGGAGATTTAGCTTTCCTTATTCCCTTCTCTCTCTCACCTTTTGTTCTGGTCTTTTTCTCCCTAGGCGCTGGGGCGTGACTGCGAATCCGGATGATCGCTGCTGAACATGGAGGCTCCCTGTAAAGGTGAGTGGAATGCGGCGCTGCAGCGATCGACGCAATGAGCTTTTAAATAAAAGTCTTCCTTTTCAGGATTGTCGGCGAGATGTCTCCGGGATGCGGAGTTAGCAGGTAAGGACTTTTCCTTCTTCTGTTCTCTTCTTCTCTTCCTTTGCAGGTGATCAAGGATGCTGGCAGGCGTGGCAGAAGTCAGGATGCAGGAGCAGACACGGCGAGCGTCCAGCTGCTAGATGCAGAACAACACAAAGCACGTGTGGCTGTTCGGTGGGGTTTAAATAGCCTTGGAAGAAGTTCCAGGTATGTATCCTTCCTCCAATCAGGTATGTATCCTTCCCCGGCCACGCCCAGATGGTAAATTAGTCCCACAGGTAAAGTAGTTCCTTTCAGGCCTCAAGGAGGCCGGGATTCTGCAGCATGGTCTGCATCAGGTAAGTGCACCCAAGCACTTCCATAATGAGCCTAGCGCCATAGGCGCCAGGACACTGTCTAAGGGGCCCCTATATGGGGTTGCTGGGTCCTTCCTTGGGGACTGGATGTCCGCTTTCGGGGACGCAGGGCTTGAACCGCCTCCCCGGGAGCGGGCATCATGACATTTGCATATTCTTTCTGCTGCGCCCGGTTACCTCTGGGTCTGGCGCGCATTATAAATTAACAAACCAACCTGGTCCTCCGCACTATACCTGCTCCAATATTGCAACTGTATGTAACATGATTTGCCTAAGCGCCCAGCTACCCCAGGGTTTGGCTGCGCTATATAAACTAAACTCACGAAGACTGGTGGAAGCAGCTTCCCGGTCAAAGCTGCCCAATACTGAAACTCCCTCCCTCTGCCACGGAGTGAAGACCTACCCTACCTACGCTTTAGGTCCAACCTCATCCATTGGATCAAGGAAAATGACATCTGACCTCTCACTACATATAGAAAGTAATTCCTGTTCCGTCTGTACCTTCTGTATATACTTTCCACAGTATTTTCGGCCATAGTGTGTAACCTGCCTGTCTTATGCCTGTATTCTGTACATGCTGCCTGTCTACAACTCATTGTATAAATGTATGATCTTGTAGAGCACTGTAACCGAAGCTGAACAACCCTCTTGATGCCTATTGCGCCCTAATACCCTCAGGTATGGCAAGAATTACAAATATTAAAAACAAACAAAGGTCTTGACTACCTGCACTTTCCACCATGAAAAAAATCCCTGTATTGTGATGCAGACAATGCTGCCAGATGCACCTTCAGTGAATTGCACCACTTACCCAAAATCTAGCCAATAAAGAAGGCAGGTCATCATTACCTGCAGCGGTACATATGATTGGGTTGATTGCGGGTTACACCAAGTAACGCAGTTCACACTTGAAGTAGCCGATCTTTGAGTGGTTTTCATATATCTTGCACAAAACCTTAAGATTCCAAATTCTATGACCAAGCAGAAAAGTTCATGGCTTGGGAGTTTATATTAGTTCCCTCTTCTTGCTGTGTGAAAAGATTGTGAACAATGTTGCTTAATTTTATTTATTTCACGCCATAACCAACAGGCATCAGGGTGCAAAACAGACAAAGAGACTGGGGGAGAACTAGGTGGCTGAGAGGACTTACTCAAACAGAGTTTTCAGATTTTTTCTGAAAGTGGTATAACTTCCCTCTGATCGCAGGGATATATGAAGTTTATTTCAACTTGTTGCTGCTTTAGTAGGGAAGGATGTGCCATTTCCTCGAGCTCTTTTTGCATTTGGAATAACCAGAAGGTTTTTGGTGCTTGAGCGCAGAGTCCTACTTGAGTATTTTCTGAGTCTTTGTTTTAAGTAAACTGGACCCTCTCCACTTTGGCATCTGTGGGCCAGGACCAGTGTCTTAAAATGAATTTGTTTCTCCACAGGCAGCCAGTGAAGCTAATTCCTGTGGTTTGAGATGTTCCTTCCTTGTAGCGTTGTAGATTATACCGATGGCGTCATTTTGAACAACCTGAAGATTTTGGATATTCTTTTTAATTGCTCCGCCCAGTAAGGCGTTGCAGTAATCCAGCCGGGGCACGATAATGTCTCGAACCAGGGTCTCAATTCTTTCTCCATACGAAAGGTTTTATCTGTCTCAGGATTTTTAACTGGTTGTGTGCATTTTTGGTCACGTAGTTGACATGCGCAGCAGAATTGAGGAACGCCTCAAATATTGTGCCATGGGTTTTAACTTTCAGCCCCCTTGATGGTACAGGTGTCTAGAGTACATTTTGTGTAGGCTTAATCTAATTTCATCCTAGCCTGACTAGGTCCAAAGATCAGAAGCTGTCTTTGAGCTATTGAGGCACATCCAGTTTTCAGTCATTCATTCCTGGATGGAGTATACATGGTTAAGGGTTTTTGTGTCTTCAGCATGATCACCACTAAGATCAATAAGCAGCTGGAAATCGTCGGCGTACTTGGTGAAATGAAAGCACATGCTTTCTAATTTGTCACGTAAGACCCTTATGTAAATGTTAAATAGGATACAGGGGATAACGGCCCCTTGTGGTACTCTGTATTTGATAGCAATAGGGTCTGAGCAGGTCGTACACCAACATATCTTGGATGTTCTTTCGCTCAGGAAAGAGTGGACCCATTCTACGGTGTGGTTTGAGCATTTACAGATGTCAACCAGAGTTTCCACTAGTCTGCCGTGGTCCAGAAGGTCGAATGCCACCGACATTTAATAAAATGGGCATACCTGATTTACCTTCATCTATACTTTTTAGCATTTGTGTCTGCAGGTCCAATAATGCACTTTCTGTACTGCAATTTCTGCGGAATCCAGATTGTTTATGGTGGAAAACGGCTACAGATTCAAAGTGATCCTGCAATTGGATGGTAGCTGCCTTTTCCAGTAGTTTCAGCAAGAAAGAATGACAATGCATTACTTACCGTAAGAGCATTTCTGATGGTTGTATCTGCTTAGATTCACATGCTGTGCATAGGTCCGACATCCAGTGGTCACTGCAGAGTATTGCATTTTGTTTTTCGTAGTCGAAAAGGGGACGTCGACAAGGCGTGCCTGTAACAATATCCCTATAGTGACGTGCGTTGTACCAACAATCCCTCATGCGTCGAGGTCCCTCCATTTGTATTTTTTCTGCCCTGAGGGAGCCTTCTATACGTGATTGAGTACAGAAAAGAGAGAGAGATGTAGAATAATGTCTATGTTCCTTCCATCCGAGCGGGGAGGAAGGGTGGGCGCATGTGAATCTAAGCAGATACAACCATCAGAAATGCTCTTACGGTAAGTAATGCATTGTCTTCTGATGTTTGTTAATCTGCTTAGAATCACATGCTGTGCATAGACTAGCGAGCAGTACCCGGAGTTGGCGGTGGGTTATGAGAAGGAACAGTAGAGAAAAGGTGTCTTAATACTGCCTGTCCCACCTGGGAGTCATATCTAGAGTGTGCATCTAGACAGTAGTGTTTTGTAAAGGTGTGCACAGAACTCCAGGTAGCCGCTTTGCAGATGGACTCAAGGGGAACATTTGCAATGAACGCTATGGAAGCCCCAGCGCCTCGAGTGGAATGTGCTCTTGGCTTGAAGGGTAGTTCTCTCTTAGCAAGAGAGAAACAGAGTGATGCATTGAACAATCCATCTGGATATAGTGGACTTTGAGACTGCATCTCCTCCTCTTCCTGCTGCCACCGAGACAAAGAACCGATTAGTCTTTCTCAGTGGTCTGGTTCTTTCCATGTAGAACATGACAGCTCTGCGTACATCTAGTGTATGCAGACTTTTTTCTCCCAAGCTGGAAGGGTTTTGAAAGAACGTTGGTAGTTCTATTGACTGGTTTAAATGGAATTTCGAGATGAATTTTGGTGCAAACCTTGGGTGTGTGCGTAGAACCACCTTATCCTTGTGAACTGTTACGAAGGGGTCTAGAACAGAAAGAGCCTGTAGTTCACTTACTCTCCTAATGGAGGCGATAGCTATTAGGAAAGCAGTCTTAAGAGTGAGGTCTTTAAGAGTTGCCTTGTGCATGGGTTCAAAAGGAGGGCCCATGAGTCTAGAAAGTACCACATTTAAGTCCCATCCGGGAAATGGGTTAGCTATCGGAGGGTGTATTCTCTTTACCCCCTCCATGAAGGCCTTGATAACTGGTATCTTCCACCACGACACTAAGTTGGGAAGTGGTGTACGCAGAAAGTGCCGCCAGGTGGACCAGATGACAAATCTTTTCCACTTGCTAGAATAGCAGTGGCGAGTATTAGGATTTCTGGCTTCCCGGAGGATAACCATACATCTCTGTGGGAGTTGTAGATGTCCAAATTCTATGATCTCAGGAGCCAGGCTGCTAAGTTCAGGGTCTGAGGGCATGGATGCAGTGTCCTGCCCTTGTCCTGTGACAGCATGTTGTATGGGCAGGGAAGTTTCACTGGGGGAGATAGGGACATCTCCATCAAGTGAGCGAACCATGGCTGCCGGGCCCACATAGGGGCCACGAGTAGCATGGTAACCTGCTCCTGGTGCATCTTGTGCACCACTTTGTTGAGAAGGGGAGTCGGGGGGGAAAAGCGTAAACAAATTTCCCTGACCATTGAATCGACAGACCGTTCCCCTTGGACTGGTTCTGGGGGTACCTGGAGGCGTAACTTTGGCATTGTGAGTTCTCCAGAGTTGCGAACAGGTCCATTTCCGGGAATCCCCATTGCGCGAAGACGTCTAAGACGATGTCTTTGTGCAATTGCCATTCGTACTCTTCGGGCAGGGGGAAGTCTCTGCTGAGTTCGTCTGCTAGCAGATTGAGTTCCCCTGGTACGTGTTGTGACAGTAGGAACATGTTGTGTCTGAGAGCCCACTTCCATATATTCTGGGACAGCTTGGACAGTCCTGCAGAGTGGGTGCCCCCCTGCTTGTTGTAGTAGTACATGGCTGTGGTGCTGTCTGTAAGGACCATCACGGTCTTCCCTTGTAGGTGTTCCTGGAAGGCTTTTAGTGCTTTGAACACCGCCAGTAGCTCCAGTAGGTTTATGTGCTTGGATGCTACGTTCGGAGTCCACACTCCGTGAGCAGTTTGATGGGATAGGTGAGCCCCCCATCCTGTGAGGGATGCGTCCGTGGTTAGAGTGGCCTCCACCACGGGTGTGGCAAAGGGTTTCCCTATTATCAGGTTTTCCTTTGTCCACCACCGTAGCGAGAGAACCAAGGCTTGCGAGACCACCACTAGATCGTCCCATTGTCCGCTGGCCTGACACCACTGGCTGTTGAGCCACTCTTGCATTGGGCGCATGCGCAGGCGCACGTGAGGTACCAAATAAATACACAACGCCATCATTCCTAGCAATCGCATCGCTTTGCGCACCGTCACCTCTCGACCTGCCACATCTTGGGGGATCTGAAACAGCATGTTTTGGACCCTCTCGTTGGAGGGGAAGACGAGGCCGTCCTTTGTTCGAATTAGAGCCCCTAGGAATTGTTTGACTTGGCTGGGGTCTAAGCTGGACTTCTTCTCGTTGATGGAGAAGCCCAGTTGGAACAAAAGGTCTACAGTCTTTTGGGTGTTTGAGAAGCATGTCTCGTAAGAATCCCCTGTTATGAGCCAGTCGTCGAGGTAAGGGTATACTGGGATGGATAACCTGCGCAGGTGGGCCGCTGCCACTGCCAGTACTTTCGTGAATACCTTTGGTGCAGATGGTATGCCGAAGGGTAGCACTCTGAACTGGTAGTGTTTGCCCTCTATCATAAACCTGAGGTATTTTCTGTGCGCTGGCAACATTAAAATATGAAAGTATGCATCTTTCATGTCCAGTGTTGTCATGTAATCTCCCTGTGATAACAGTGGGATCACTTCCTGTAAGGTCACCATACGAAACTTCTGGGGTTTGACAAACTTGTTCGCTGGGCGCAGATCTAATACAGGGCGCATGGTTAGATCCTTTTTGGGTACAAAGAAGTACACTGAATAAATACCTTCCATTACCTGAGATAGAGGCACGACCTCTACGGCTCCTTTTTCCAGCAGTTGGCCCACTTCTTGGAGAAGGATGGCGAGGTGTTCTGGTGTCATGCGGCGTGCCCGAGGGGGTCTGTATGTTGGGGAACTGTTGAACTCTATACAGTAGCTGCGGGCAGCGGTCTGATGTTATTCCCTCCCACGCTGGAAGAAAGGAGGTTAACCGGAGCCCGACCGGCGTTGCATGGGAGGGGACACGAATCTTCGCGTCACTTGGTGGTGTTGTTGGCTTGGGAGCCTCTGGGGGTGGAACCCCGGCCTCTTCCCTTGCCACGACGTTGATCCCTCTGATTGTACTGGCCGCTATTACTCTGGTAGTTGCTGGCAGAGTACTGTTGGTTTTGTTGCTGGCGTTGTCCACGAAAAAACGCTCATTACCAAATCCCCGTCTGTTAGGGGGTTTTGAAATTTGGTCTAAGGTCTTTATTGTATCAAATTCTTTCTTTGCGTTCTCCAGCGCGTCATCCACTGCTCTCCCAAAGAGGTTGGACTCCTCTATGGGTTTATTAATAAGGGACGCTTGTGTTTCCGCCTTAAATCCGGAATTGCGAAGCCAGACGTGACGCTTCAGTAAAATTCCTTGTACCAAAGTGCGGCCAGCCGTCTCTGCTGCATCGAGGGTATTCTTGACGATGCTTTGATTGACCAGAGAGCCCTCGTTAACTGTAGCCAGTAAACGAGTCCTTAGGGGTTCGGGAGCTTCTTCGATGTCCTGTCTGAGCTTAGCCCATTGAGCATCGGCGTAGCTTGCCAATAGGGTATTATTATTGGCGATTCTGGTAGAGAATGCTGCAGAGATGGTGATTCTCTTGGCTAGGGCATACAGCTTCTTCCCCTCTTTGTCTGGTGGTGCCTCGCTAGTAGATAGTGGGACTCCTGCCCTTTTCCTGGTGTTGGTCACAACTAGGGGGTTGTCCGGGATTGAGTGACCCTTAATATATAAGGGTCTGATTGAGAGGGAGAGAACAGTTTCTCAATCCTAGAATTGACCCCTCTCACCAATGCCGGAGTGGAGAGAGAAGGTGTAATACGTCTCTTAACTGAGACGAGGATGGGTATAACCTGGCTAGTGGGGGGTTTTTCTTGGATAATCCTCTCCACAAAATCGGTGTCTGGGGTGACCTCCCCAGTTTCGATCTCGAAATGTGCTGCTGCCTTCTTCAGCAGTGCATTGAAGGTGGGTTGATCATCGACAGGCGAAGGGTTCCTGACTGGTGTAGTTTCAGTAGACCTGATGACTATACTGCTACTGCCGGTGTCAGTCGACCTAGCCGGTGACTGCCAGGGATTTGGGTCGCCCTCGCCTGTGTCTTCTTGGAATCCTTGCTCACATAGGTTAGTTTCCTCGTGAAAACCTTCCTCTTCTTGTTGGTCCTCAACATAGGTGAACTCATCTTCCTCTTGGAAAACTTCTGGTATTTACCCCTTGGACTCTCCAGGGGTGCCTCCCTTGGTCTCTTGGGTGCCCTGTCTTCTGGGACGGACATGAACCTATCTAGTTTGTCCATACAGGTCTGAAACCTTTCAAAGGTCCACTGAGGTCGTCCAGGACGGTCTGGGAAAGAAAAGGGGGTTTCTCCCTCCTGTAATAGTCTGGTTCTGTCCCATAACGTTGAAGAAAGAGCCTTCGCCTTCTGATTATCCTTCTTGCTGGCTAGGGCCTTCTGTCGGCGTCGGGAACAGGCCTGATCCGTTTTCCAGCGCCTTCGGCGTATCTTTGGCCTTGTGTGCGGTTTTCGGCGTTGCACTCGCCGTACGTCTTTGGCCGTCCTTAGATGCTATGCGCCCGAGGCTTTCGGCGATCATACTCTCTTCCGAGGGATCGGTCGCCATCGCGCTATGAAACGTCGAGTCCTTGCCCGTCGAGTCCTTGCCCGTCGAGTCCTTGTTGGCAACGTGAGTGCTCTTGCGATGCGCGTCGCCGGAAATTTTGGTGTTCGCGCCCTTATTTTTAGAGTGCCCAGTCGCCTGTCGCGGAAGCGGTGGCGGGGAGGGCTGACGACCCTTACGGTCGGTGGAAGACGTCGGTGGGCCAGGCGTCCCCGTTGGCGCTATGGCCGTCTTCGACAAGTGTGTGCCTGGGGGTATGTGCTTTGGTGTTTTTCTGTGTGCGTCCTTGTCGCCGGGGTGTTCATCCCCATAAACTGGGCGTGAGCCGGGCTTGTCGGGGCCGGGGACGGACGACGAGGAGTGTGCCCGCTCCTTTGAGAGGTCTACAGCCTCCGTTACGGGGGCCGTGTAGTCACTGTCCTCGTCACACTCGGCGGCGGCTGGCGAGGAGTCAGGCCTAGACATGGCATAGGCCGCCCACCTTTTGACCCTGCGGTCCTTTAGAGTTTTGGGCTTTAGTAATTTACAGGCCGCACAGCCGTCCTCCTGGTGATCGAGGGGTAAGCAACGGTTGCACCGTTTGTGCTTATCCTTCCAGGTATATTTACCCTTGCAAAGCGGGCAAAACCTAAATGGCGTCCTCTCCATAACTGAGGGTAATAAGTGTGACTACGACCTCGAAAGAGAGGGAGGGGAAAGAGAAAGGCATTCTTAAAGAAAAGAAGAAAGACCACAAAGCCCCACTCTCCCTACTCTGCGTAGAGGGCGGGATCTACGTTATTGATATTAATAACAAACGACCAAAGGTCGAAGAAACTACTTGGCAATGTCTCTCGAGGAGCTCCGCATAAAGGCGACCAGTAGCTGGGCGGAAAAAAACAATCTGAGGGACCTCGACGCGTGAGGGATTGTGGGTACAACGCACGTCACTATAGGGATAGTGTTAGACTACGAAAAACAAAATGCAATACTCCGCAGTGACCACTGGATGTCGGACCTATGCACAGCATGTGATTCTAAGCAGATTAACAAACATCAGAAAACAAGTTACTTACCAACTGTAACGTTCTTTCGACTGGATGTTTCCTCCCACATATTCTTCATCTTGTGATAAATCGTTATCTCCAGCTTCGCTGCTTCGGAAAAAAGTTCTCGGCAGAGGGCGCTGTGCTCGAGGTCGTGGCGTTGATTGTCCCTCGACGTACTCCGTACTCGGTCAACATCACCGATGGTATAAATAGCTCGAGCCGCGCCCGTTGCTTCAGTTCTGTTTTTTCGATGAAATATACATAGGAGGAACACCCAGGCGTGTCCCATGACGATACATTCTTCGTGAGAGGAAAGTGTAAGAACACGTAAACTGTACTGTAGGATTGGATGGGAGGGTCGATGAGGAATACGTGGGAGGAACATCCAGTCGAAAGAACGTTAAAGTTGGTAAGTAACCTGTTCTTCGAATGGATTGTGTCCTCCCACGTATTCCTCATCGTGTGATAGGCTCCCATAGCAGTATCAATTTTTGGAGGTGGGAGTACCATTTCAGTTTTCGTGGACAGAATGCAGGACTGCCTTTGCAAATAAACCTTTGTTAGAGGAGGCAGTGTCCAAACAATGTTTAACAAAGGTATGTATTGTTTTCCAGGTTGCAGCTGCATAAATGTCTGCTGTCGGGACTCCCCTCTTTAGAGCCGCAGAAGTAGCCATTCCCCTTGTAGAATGGGCACGAAGCCCATCTGGTGGTTCTTTTCCCGCTAATCTGTAGCATTCAACTATGGCTAATATGAACCAGCGGGAAATGGTCTGTTTTGTTACAGATAAGCCTAATTTTTGACCAGTGTAACCCACAAACAGTTGGTCATCTTGTCTCAATTTAGCCATCCTAGAGATGTAAAAACTAAGAGCCCTCTTGGGATCTAGTCTGTGCAGTCTCTCCTCTTCCTTGCCCAAATGAGGAGGATAAAATGTTGGTAGTACTATTTTTTGACACAAATGGAAGTCCGACACTACCTTTGGCAAAAATGAAGGTTTAACTTTAAGGACTACCTTATCTTTATAAAAAATAGTATATGGTGGTTTGAATGAGAGAGCCTGAAGCTCGCTAACCCTGCGGGCTGATGATAGGGCCACAAGGAGGACAGTTTTTAGAGTTAAAAGCCTCAATGGACATGAGTGCAGAGGCTCAAAAGGTATGCAAGTCAAGAATTTTAATACTAAATTTAAGTCCAAGGCTGGTACATGAAAAGGGACTGGAGGGTATACATTAGTGATACCCTTTAAGTATTGAATTAACGGTATTTTGAAATATGAAACCTCTTCTGAGGAGCGCTTGAAAATGGACAGCGCAGCAAGGTATCCTTTTATTGTTCCTATCTGGAGCCCCAGATTAGCTAGATGTAGCAGAAAGGAAAGCACCATTGGGGTGCCACACTGAAAAGGGTCCACATCCTTGTCTTTGCACCAGTTACTAAACCTATTCCAGCGACATCGGTACAAAGACTTTGTTGCTGGTCTTCTGGCCGAAAGCAAGATTTCCATTACGTCATCCGGAAGATCCCAATCCTTGTATCTCAACCTCTCAGAAACCATGCGTGAAGGTTGAGTGTTTTGACCTCTGGATGGAGAACCCGACCTTCCTCTTGCGAGAGAAGATCCTCTCTTTGCGGAAGACGTATTGGAGGGCAGATGGACATGTCTAGAAGGTCCGGGTACCACGTCCTCCTGGTCCAAACCGGGGCAATTAGGATCATGGCTTTCATGAACTTTCTCAACCTCCCGATTACTTGAGGAATCACAGGGACTGGGGGAAATGCGTACAGCAGTGGAAACATCCACTCCACTACGAATGTGTCTCCCAGAGCTCCTCTTTGAGGAAATTCCCTTGAGCAGTACTGATCGCACTTCCGGTTGATCGCGGTGGCGAACAGATCCACTTGAGGGGTTCCCCAAAGGGCGAAGATCTCCAGAAGGACTTCCTGAGCCAGCTCCAACTCGTGAGAGAGCGTGCTCTGCCGCCGTGTTCTTCTCTCCGGCTAGGTGAATTGCCGATAGAGAGATTCCTTCTCATATTGCCCAGAACCAGAGCTGCATTGCCTCTCTGCACAGTGGCAGCGACCCTACACCTCCTCTCTTGTTGAGATAGTACATGGCCACTGTGTTGTCCGTCATTATCAGAACATTCTTTCCTTGTACAGAGGGCAGAAAGGCCTTCAGAGCTAGTCTGATTGCCCTCAGCTCTAATAGGTTGATGTGTAGTTTGGACTCCGATGGAGACCAGCGATCGCTGATTGTCAGATCGTTGGTGTGTGCTCCCCACCCGTGAGTGAGGTGTCCGTCACTACCGTTATCTCCGGCCATGGTTGCAAAAAGACTCTCCCTTGAGAATGTTGTTGTTGCAAGCCCACCATAGAAGATCCTGAGCAACTGCGCTCGGGACTTGCAGAAGATCCGACATATTCCCTGAGAACTGGGACCACTGAGTTCTGAGTGCCCATTGAAGGGATCTCATTCTCAACCTGGCCTCTGGTACTAGGAAAATGCAGGATGCCATGAGGCTGAGCAACCTGAGAAAATCGAAGGCCAGTAGACGTTGGGCATTCTGGAATTTTGTTACCATCTGCTGGATGTGGAGAGCTCTCACTTCGGGAGGCGAAGCTTTTCCCGATGAAGTGTCCAAGACTGCTCCGATAAACTGGAGTTTCTGTGATGGTATCATGTGGGACTTCTTGAAATTGAGGGAGAAGCCCAGTTTGTGGAGGAAGTGGCAGGTGATCGAAAGAGGTTCCTGAGCTTGTTCTGGAGAACTTGCACTGATCAACCAGTGGTCCAGGTAGGGATATATGTGAATACCTCCTTTCCCGAGACTTGCTGCCACAACCGCCAACAGTTTGGTGAAAACCCTCGGGGTGGAGGACAACCCGAATGGCAGAACTCGAAACTGATAATGAGAATTGCCAATCGCGAACCTCAGGTACTTTCTGTGCTTTGGCTGGATTGGCACATGAAAGCATCCTGAAGGTCCAATGATACCAACCAATCTTGGAGTTGGAGAGCCTGAAGGATCTGAGAAAGAGTCACCATCTTGAACTTGTCCTTCCGGAGGAACTTGTTCAAGTTTCTCAAGTCCAAGATGGGTCTCAGTCCTCTGTCCTTTTTTTGGGATGAGAAAATATGGGGAGTACCAACCCCTGTTCCTCTCCGCTACAGGTACCAGTTCTATGGCACCTTTCTCTAGCAGGGTTAAAATTTCAGGAGCGGATCCAGAATTTTGATTGAATTGGCTCCCGGTGGATGATTGAGGCCTTTTTAGAAAGGGGAGACAGTAATCTTGGGCTACTGTTTCCAGTGCCCAAGCATCTGAGGTAATGCCCCGCCATTCCTTCAGATGTTGAGATCCTGCCTCCCACTGGTGTTTTGTGTAACAAGGTCTCAGAGGGATTTGGAGGCGGCTGCAGGAGTGGCTGAGGGTACAGATGCCGCTCCTGAGGCTGATTTTGCACCTCTTCCCCGTGTTCCACGAGGGAAGTTCCTTTTGCCCCTTTGAGAGGCCTGTCCTCTTCCTCTACCAAAAGAGGAGTAGTATCGAAAAGAACGACCCCTCCAGGAAGATGAGCCGGAATAGGGTTTTAGAGGCTGGCGCAAAGAGGCGCTAAGTGATTTAGCTGCCGCTTTCGAGGTCTGAAGTTTTTCCAGGCTTTCATCAGCCTTTCTGCCAAAGAGCCTCGAGCCATCAAAGGGCATGTTGAGGAGTCTAGCTTGCACATCCGGTGCAAATCCCGATTTCCTCAACCACGCAAATCTGTTTAGCACAACGCTTGCAGCCATGGCTCTGCTGATACTATCAGTCCAGACTGGAGGCATTCCCCCATTGCCTCCTTCCCGTCTTTGACTATATTCAGGAAGCCTTCCCTTTCCTCGCCTTCAGGAATATGATCAGCCGCCGCCGAAATACAGTCCCACAGGGTCTGGGTAAACCTGGCTAGGGTACAGGTGACATTTGCCAACTTAAGTGCCATACTGCCTGACGTGAACACTTTATGTGCCCAGACGTCAATTTTGTTATCCTCTCTATCTGGAGGGATAGTTGGATAAACAGTTTGTTTTGAAGTGGAAGCTGCTTGAATGACTAAACTCTGGAGTCGGATGTTTATTCAAATATTCAGGCTCCGATCCAGCTGGTCTGTATTTTCTTAGAAAAGTGCTGTCTGCAGCAGCAATGGTTCTGGTTCTCTACAGTCCTTTGAAGGGCCCTGTGAAAAGGGAGAACAGGATCCTTCTGAGGTCCCTTGACGATAATATCCGTCATGTCATCTTGTTCAAAAATGGGTGAATTATTACCCCAACCCATGTATTCAACTACCCTGGTCATAAGACCCCAGTACCCAGCATGCTCTGCAGGATCTGGTTTGGCGAACTCCAATTCTGGGGATGTGTCAACTCTACTTGCAGAATGTAGAGTATCACTCAAGTCTCATTCTAGATTCCTGGTCAATAAGTTCTTCAGGAACTTTTCTTGTACCATAAGTAACTCCCAAAGGAGTAACTTCGTCTTCTTCTGAAGCAGACTCTTCATAGATTACAGACAGATTTGAAAAAGTCTGATCTGGGCAAAGGAGTGAATCTCCTTTCTTCCTCTTCCATCTGCTTCGAAGGAAATGGCAAATCCCTCGAAGTTTGAAGGTGTCTTCGAAGATGACTTCGATAATGGCGTCGATGACGCATGTGGTTTTGGTGTCGAAATTATAGACGTCAACGAAGTCGAAGTCTTCGACGATTTGTGTTTCTTGGCCGGCACTGGAGAGGTGCTCGACTCTCGAAGTTGACTGTTTTACGTCGACTCGAGGTTTTTTGTATTCCTTGACGCTACTGGTCTTAACCATAGTAGCCTTGGACTTCCCTTTGTCGTCCAATGGCGCGACCTTAGGGGTATGGCTTTTTTGAGGTTCTTTCGAGGGGGTCGAGGCTGCATTCTCGAAAACGTCCATCCTTTTGCGGAATTCTTCCCACTTACTGGGAGAATCCGATTTAGTCGGACAACGAATTTCTTCGGTCGACTCTGATGAAGATGAGGGAGATCCAAGTCTCCTCTTCATTTTTTTCGATGACGACGAAGAATGTCTCAATCTACTTCTAGATCGAGATCTCTTCGAGTGCCTATGGCGATCCGATCCTTTAGAATCGGTCGCTATGTTTTTTTGACGAAACATTTTTTGAGGCCTCCCTCCCCACCGACAGTTTACCTCTCCTCTCACGAAGAGCTTTTTCGGTCATCGATTGGCATGAGCCGCAGTCGTCGGTTCGGTGACTGGAACCGAGACACCAGAGACAAATCCGGTGGGGATCGGTAATCGACATCTTAGACCCACATCTGCACACTTTTTAAACCCAGTTCTGGGCGTCGAAGGTGATGACATTTTCTTCACAGAAAATAGAAGCGCGCCGTTCTCGACAACGAAGCGATCGGAAAAACGGAACTGAAACAACGGGCGCGGCTTGAGCTATTTATACCATCGGTGACGTCGACAGAGTACGGAGTACGTCGAGGGACAATCGACGCCGCGACCTCGAGCCCTGCACCCTCTGCCGAGAATTTTTTTTTCCGAAGCAGCGAAGCTGGAGATAACGATTTATCACAAGATGAGGAATACGTGGGAGGACAATCCATTCGAAAGGAGTATTTGTTATAGGCCACAGGTTTGCTGGGTCTTTAGCACCAAGTCCTGGCTTCTTAGAAATCGGTGCAACTGCTACTTTTTAATGGAGGTGGGAACTTTGTGTGAGAATGAGGCATTTATGAATGTTCTAAAAAAGGAGCAAAAATGCTAGTTTTTAAATATGATCTTGGATGGTAGGAGATGCCCGATGCAGGAAGTAGGCTTGATATTATCTAGCATCTGAGTGGTGTCAGCAATTGTCCTAGCTTGGAAGTCAAAATTGGGCATGAGGTTAGTGCTCTTAATAAGAGTTATCTTCAGTACAAGAGAAGCAGTCTTTATGATGCTTTGGGAGTTTGATATTTTGTATCACTGGCTAGTAAAACCTTGTTCTGAAAAGGTTTTTGCTCTTTTTTACAATCTTCCTTATAGGGGTTTATGGCTTGAGTGAGTGCAATGGGCTTTTCCCAGGATCTGTAAAGCTCAAAAGGTTTTCTTGTATTATGAGAAGCCTGGTTGGTTACACTGCCATGTACTTTACCATGTTGGCACCATCAATATTAGTGTCACACTCTTGAAGTTACATCTGCCATATTCTATATATTAGTAGTGTCAAAGGAAAAGCATAAGCAAATATCCCTGAAAGCATCCATTCTCAATTGACAAGTGATTTAGGCTCTTGTTATCTGGATAGTAAGTGGTGTAATTTTGAATTTGTAGTTTTTGCAAATACATACGAGTGCCCTACTTGCTGAGTATGTTAGTGTGCTTGTGTTCAGCTCCCACATGTCCCTGTAAAACCTGACAACCGTCCGCCCCTGGAACATGTGCTTGCTAGCATCCATATTCCTCTCATTGAGTACCAATAGGTTTAGCTACCAGGGGCAGTGTGAAGAGGACAGTCACCCTGGTTAATTTAGATACATCTTTGATGTAGTGTCCTACCGACTATACCGATTGATTATTAATGCTTGAAGTGCTTGACTAATTGCTTCAATCTAAAGCACACTGATGTGTAGTTGTGCCTCCCACATACCCCCAATTCCCTTGTACCTTCAATGTTTGGATGTGAGCTGCCCTGCCCCACACCGACCCGCCCTCCCCCCCAACCCATCACGGAGATGTCTGTTGTAATGGTCACCTGAAGTGAGGGCTTGGAAATAGTCTTCCCTGTAACACGTTTGTTTTGCATCACTGCAGATTGATAATCTTTCAAACTTACCGGTGACCATTGAGCCCTTCTTGGATTGGGGGGTAGGGAGGGGGTCGGCAGCAGGGCTCTCAAGTAACTTTGCATGTGGGATTAGGTAAACACTGCCATGATACCCAATAAATACATGACATTTCTCACCGGGATAGCTTTTCTGGCCATCGTTCCCCATTATCAGACATTAAAAACCTATCCTTCCTTTTGACAGCAAGCGTGAAACTTGATGCATGTTAAATTCTGCTTCTATTAAACAGTAGCCCTGATTTGGGTTCAAGCTTTATTTAGGGAAAACCAGTGAATCATAGTTCATGCAGCAATGCTGCTGTAGGAGTGTTCTGGAAGTATTGCTTAGCACTGTTCCCAGTTATGAGCTCATTGCCGAGGTATTGCTATATCTGTATATTATTGTACAAATGCGCAGCTACCAGTCAGTACTTTGGTGAGTACAAGAGCCTATGGTATCCCAGAAGGATTAACTTTTCTTTTTATAAACAATTTCCTTTCGTTTTTTTTTTTAACAAACAGTACAGTACAAAAAGCAAAGTACCACCGTCCCTTCCTGAACCAGACAGGAAATCAAGGGTTGCCACATTGTTAAACAGTAAATCTTCGGCATTGCACAACCCAGCCCCTGCCATCTGATAGCCTGCCCATTGCATTATTAAAGGGTCAATCAGCCTCAACCCACTTGTTGCAGATCTTCCCAAACTTTTCAGGACAGCCTCTCACTTGGCACACCAGTGCTTCCAGTGCCATACAATTGTATATTTCGAGCACCCATTTCGATAGTTTAGGGGCCTGAAGGTGTTTGAGATAAGCAGCTTGTCATCTCGAGACGGCTGTATCCCCCAAATACCAAGAAAAAGTTTTGGTTCCATCGGGACCGGTTGCAACACCACCTCTTATAACCTACTGGCAATCTCCCACCAGAAGATCTGAACTTTCAGGCATGACCACATGGAATGGTAGAACAACCCAGTGTATTATGGCAACGCAAGCAGTTGGCATCCTCCGCCCAACCCCAGCCAAACAGAGCATCCCCAGTGTATTAAGTTCTATATAGACTATTCAGGTGGATCAGCCTGTACCAGGCCAGTATAGCTAGCTCACAGGGAGCGATAAGGGCGTATTGCCACTTCTCTGCCTCTAAAGGACCCATGCCTGCATCCAGTTTACGCTGGAGGTTGCTCAAGGGCCGTCTGGAAATAACTAATAAGCACCTGGAATGAGGTCGAAGTTGCCCTCCCAACCAGGAGCTCAGTGGTTGCGTTGGCTTCCAACTGGGACTGTGCCGAGTAGTCATAGCTACCATGGAATAGAGCACATGGTACTGGAATGTCCCGTCTAGTCAGAGCAGTCTGTTGTAGTTCTTGAAGGTTCATAAGTGATCAAGCAAAAATATGCCACCACACTTATGGCCTTGTCGTACCAGCGAGAAGAGAATGTCCGCTTCAACAATTCAGATGTGTCTTGGTTGGCCACAGCGGTATCTGCAACGTCACTGTCCTGCCTCACCCCTTTCCTGGCCCTGTCCCAGACTCACCAATTGCTGCGAGATAGGGGGCAACCCGACCCCAGTCACGCAGCCGCGTAGTGTCTACAACTGCTCTGTGTCATTCTGCAGCATTCCACCTCGATGTGTGGGCTAATCCTATTCCCGTTCAGTCACCCATTTGCCACCACTAGTTGAGAAGCCCAGTAATATTTTTTGAGGTCCTGGAGGCAGATATACCCCCATTTCACACATATACAGTGATCGCAGAGCAATTCTTGGCCTGGATTCCAGCCACAACAGTTTCATCAGCATTTGTACAGCAGTGCAAAATTTGTGGTCTGGAATCCTCACTGGAGTGTTACGCAAGATGTATAAAACTCTGGGCAGCATCATCTTGACCATTGCCAATCTTACAATTATAGACAGGGGGAGGCCCGACGGGGATTGAATGTCCACCGCAAAACTAGTGGTAATCTGCTTCAGTTTACGTTGCAGCCAGATCTAGACCCACCTGGATACCCAGGTATTTAAACTAGTCTTGCGCCGCCCGAAAAGTGCTTTGCATTGGAGACGCTACTGTGCCACCACCCTTCAACAGGACTGATTTGACCAGGCCACTGTACCGCCCATAAATATTAAGGAATTTGTGTATTCTCTGCATCGCCCATTCCGGTTCACAAACATACAACAAATAATTTGCATGTAACGATAGCCAGTCCTTGCGTCCAGGCAGCCACACAAAACCCTCCATGAGAGGATCCTCTCTGGGGTTCCATGGCTAGAACGGGCAGGGTAAACAGGGCAGCCCTGGCGCATGCCTCTCTCCAGTGGGGGAAGATGAGACAATACTCCATTGACCGGGACCAATGCCCGAGGGAGTCTGCACAGCAATTTAACCCATGCAAGAAAAGGAGGACCGAAACCCGGGCACAACCTTGTGTCCCATACGAAGTCCCAGAAAATTAAGTTGAAAGCTTTTTCGAAATCAATTGCGATCAGCGCCAGCGGGTCTGGAATGCTGTTGGCCATGCCCAGGGAAGCATGGAGCCTTTGGATTTTCATATGGGTTGACCCATTTGGCAGAAAGCAGTTTTGGTGAGGGTAGACCTACCCTGGCAATACTAATAGCAGTAGTCATGTTGCCAGAATTTTAGATTCCATATGGAGGAGTGACATGGCCCTGTATGAGGAACATTCCTTTGTTGGTCTCATTTTCTGGGGATGATGTATGGTGGCTTGAAATAGGTTAGGCGGTAATGCCCCCCACCTTCAAGCAGTTTCAAAATATTGCGAGCATGGCGCCAGTCACCTCATTACTGAGATATTTCCATAACTCCACACAAACGCCAGTGGGTCCCGGTGTCTTCCCGGATTGAAGGGCCAACATAGTCGTTGCCACTTCCTCCTGTATAATCTCCAGCTCTAGCACTACCGCCTGTGGGGGGCTTAAGAGAGGAATCTATGCGGTGTGAGACAGGCATGGCATCAAGAGAGACAGACTCAAAAGTAACAGTTTGAAAACCTTTATTAACACATTTTGTGGGGTTGGTGTAATGCCTACCTGGCCCTACCTCCAAGGGGATTTTTCCCTTAACTGATGCTTTTAAGGGCTGTTGATGTCCAAGTCCAAAACCAAAGTTAGTCTGTGTCCAAACCTATGCTTGCCCTCACTCTTAAACCAAATGTGATAGGGGATCTTCGAAAAAGGAAAAATGTTGGTTAAAAAGGAAATGTAAACCACAGCTGGTTTCAGATAGTCTGACCAACTGGTGTATTTCTGCCAGTTCAAAACAGTTCAACTCAAAAGGGTTGCCCCTGGAACCTTCCACTTGGGGCTCTTGCAGGAAGTCAATAGAGTTCAAAATGTCTCTGGGTCTCTTGGGGTTCCCGTCCCCAGGCTTTGATCTTTCCAGTTCCAAACAAAAAGTCAGTTCCTGTTAGGCCTCTCTGCGTTCCTTTCCCCAAAACTAGGCCCCTCCTCAAGAAGTTAAACAACGTCTCTTGTGGGCCTCTTGGGGTTCCCTTCTCCAGGCCTAGGACCCTCTGGTCACAAAAATAAACAAAAAAAGTTCCTCTCGTCAGGATGTACCTTTCACTGTACAGTTCTATCACGGCGTTAGTATCAGACTTGATAACGCCAGGCTCTTTGCTCCTTCCAGGCACGACCACTCTGACCTCTAATCCATGTCCTCTTCTGTGCCTCTCTGTCCTTTTTAACTTTACTGTGTTTCCTGCACCCCGTTTCATGCCGTGCACACTTGCACCTTCTTTTATCCTCTGTGCCACTTGCACCGTCTTTTCACCTTTCTGTGCCTCTTGCACACTTCTCTCCGCTTTTCACTGTGCTCTCTTGCACCTTCATTTTCCCTTTAACATGCCTCTTGCACTATGTGTATTACTTTTGGGTCTCTTGCACCCTCTCGACTGTTTTCTTCTCACCTGCGTTGCAGTCTCTTGGTTTCGGTTCGCTGCCAACCCTCTCCTTACTTTTGGGTCTCTCACAGCCACTCTTGGCTGTTTCTGCGCAAAAACAGCGCACTTTGCTGACTTTCATGACTTCTGTGCCTCTAGCACACCTTTTCTGTCATTCCGCTTTGCTTTCTTTCACTGCTTTCCAGCTTGCGCTGGCTTTCTTCACGCTTTCGCTCACTGGGCTGTTCACTTTCAACAACGCTCCTGCTACAGCCACCCGCATTCCTCCGAGTTGGTCTGGCTCACGAAACTCACCAATAGTAGCGCAGCATTGGCGAGCAGGTCAAATGGGTATGGTCGAGGTCAAGGTCTCCCCACCTGCCCCTCAGACGCCCTTGGGAACAGCACACGTCCCAGGGGAACTAGCAATGGCTCCCTTGAAACGCTGCAGCCCCTTACACACAGCAGGCAAGGGTCTCGGCATGCCGCACTCAACCAGTCCTTCTGGGATCCTATTCCTGCAGCCTTCTGCTCCTTGGCCTCCTGATTCCATTCAGCAATCCCAACTCGCTCAATGATTCTGGCAGAACCACCCTTTTCATACAGCAGGAGAGAGTCAATTGGAGACCGGTGCGAAAAGTTGGGGAAGTGCCCGACCTTTCCGGACTATTAGTGGGACAATTCAAAGGTGTCAGATTGTAAGCCTCACTTTCTATCCCTGTGTTTCTATGAGTGATCCTCGTTGCTCTCGGTCGCCCCTTTCTCGTACCAGTACTTATTGGAAATGGGGAGCGGGGCTACAAGACCCAATGGGGATTTTTGTCTTAGCTCACATTGTTATAAGGTGATTGGTCAAAGAGGGGAATCCACTGGTCCTGTATTTATAGAATACATGTGTTTCGCTTTGTATCAGATTACTCTCTATCCCAAACACCCTGACATGAGTGTACTAGTCTTCATAGTACTCCCTATGATCCATAGCGTTAAAGGACTAAAGGACTTTCTAAAGAGGTAATGCCAAAATACTGCACTGTCTTTTCCTGGAGTTTATCGACCGTGTCCGAGAACCCCCAGTAGTTCACATTTAACTGCAAGTAAGAGCAATCTCCCGTGAGATCAGATCCTAGAGTTCAGCCGGGGGGGGAGTAGTCAAATGCTTGCCAGCAGCTGTGGGTTGGCCACGCTGTGGATGTCCGAGTGAGGCACAAAAATAATTCTGTGGAGGGAGATGCACCATTGAATGAAAGGAATAACCTGACTCGTGCAGAGTGCCTATTGCGCCAAATATCAGTCAGCCCGTTAGCGTTCTAAAACTCCTACAATGGTGATTGCCTCGTACGCATCCCCTGACGGACCCGTGACTCGGTCCTTACTGCTGTCCATTACGTCATTGAGATCCCTTCCCACCAACCATCTGTCTGCCTGATGTTGGATGAATAGACCCTGTATCTAGTGTACGAGATCCTTATGCAGCACCAAAAGGAAGAACTTGGAACTGGTAATGAACAGCACCTACATTGAAAAAACAAGGAGTAACCTGTGTGGATGGAACATAATAAGAAAAGCACTCATTTTTCATTTCCAGTTATGCCACCAAGCCTAGATTTCATAAGATCACCGACTAGTCACTCAAAATTATTCGGCCTTGACAAATGTGTTGGCTGTAGGTCTACTACTAGCCTTGTTTTTTGCGCATAATGAAGTAGGCTGAATATATTCCCCAAATTGTGTTGTGGTGAAAAACCTCTAAGCCCCCCCTCCCTCCTTGGAATGAGCACAAGCCTGATTGTTAACAGTGAAAGATGGTCTGCTTTTGTGCCCATCGTTTTCAGCTCAAAGGTGTTAGGCTGCATGAAAGTACACACAATGTGTGTATAATGACCCATTTGCCTTTTATTGTCTGCTTTACATGGGCAAAGTATTCATTTCTTCCCTCGGTGAGGGTGTCACAGCAGGAGACTTGGTGTTTGTGGAATTGTTTTGGGGCTGTTACACCTTTGGTGGAGGACCCACTTGTACAGCCTCAACTTCATATCATACTCTAGCAACCTTCGCTAGTGTCTTCCCCTCTCCGTTCCACCCCCCTCCTCTCCCGCCTACTCTATGGTGCTCTGTCTCATATCTTTTCTAACTGCGCGTCTTTTGACTATCCTGTTCTCCTCACTTAATCTGGTAGGAAGAAGTTTAAAAAGGACATCCTGGTCTCCAACCCAGGCCTCCCTATCGCCGACACCTACACCAGTGCCTCCTCCAAGGAAACCCTCACTGACATCCTACTTGTCGTGCCTTTGAAAGACCTATGGACCCTTCATATGGTCTGTGCTCTCCCCCTCCTCCAATTAATGGTGGCACCCACTCGGACGCCCTCCTGGCATCCTTCCATTCCTCTAAGGTCATCATTAATGTTTACTCTAATGGGACTGTTCTGGTCCAAGGCCCTCATGTCAACCTTCACCTCTTTGATAAGACGCTTCCTGCGCCTCATTGACTTCCTTTCTTCTGCTGTCCCCAGTCCCCTTTACTTGGCTACCTTACCTTCCCTCTCTGGCCCCTCTCGGGCTCCTACACCTCAGCAGGGCGTACCTCTGATCTGCACCCCTCCCCGGAAGTCCTTCAAGGATAGCAACCTACTCCATATTGCTACTCCAAACTCTCGCTCTGCTGTAAAACCCTCCTGATATCTGCTGCCTTCTGGAAGAACTTGACCTGGATGTCTTCGGTCTCACCGAGACATGGGTCACAGCCAGCTCGATCATGAGCTTTGATACGCTCCTACCTGACCGCTACAAGATCCTCTCCGCACCCAGGGCCAACCGCTCTGGTGGGGGTGTAGCCCTGATCTTCCCCGAGTGGATTCCTGCCTCTGTCACTCCTACGGAGGCCTACTCCTCTTTTGAATGCCTCGTCTGCAGGCTCCATCTCTCTCCTAGCCATTCAGTTAATGTGGCAACTATCGGCCACCTGGTCAGATTTCATCCTTCCTCTCAGAGTGGGCAGACCTCTCAGTTTCACGCCTGGCCTCAACTACTCAACTCCTCCTTCTTGGAGACTTCAACATCCACATGGATGCCTCCTGTCCTCCCTCTGGACTCTTTCGTGACCTATACGACTCACTATTCTCCCCTCTGGCCCAACTCACTCTGCAGGGCACACTCTTGAAGTTCTGATCTCCTCAGACCTTCCCCTCTGTCCCTCTCACCACCACTCTCTCCTGGAGTGATCAATTTCTCCTCACCCTCCCTACCCGTCAGGCAAAGCCACCTCCATCACTGCCACCCACCTTCTTGGTCATCCGATCCATGACGCGCCTGTCACCTGAGGCTTTCACCGCCACCTTCTGACATCCCCGCCCCCTCTGGCTGACTCATCCTGACGCAGCTCTATCCACTCTGCTATATCTGATACTCTTGATAGCCTTGTCCCAGTCATGAGAATCCACCTGAAGCCCAAAGCCAAGTGCAACTCCTGGTTCAACTCAGACCTCGTCACCCTAAAACACAAGTGTAAGGAGGCCGAGAGGAAATGGCGTGCTTCATGTACATCCTCCGACAAGCTAGCCTGCCGCCTGCTGCAAAGGCAATACCGGCTCTGTCCTAACCAAGAAGAGCGCATATCCAAGCCTGTGTGTCTATGGCATCCAATATCTCAGCATCTGCAAGGAACTGGCAAGGAACTGGCCAATCCTGCCGCAGTCTCTACTTCTCCTGTCCCCTCCAAGGCACTCTGTATGGCATTGGCTTCTCACTTCATCTCTAAAATTCAGGACATCCCGCCCGCCCGCCCCCCCCACCCCCCACACTCCCTACTTTGCCACTGGAGTCTTCCCATCCCCCCTGGAGCACTCCCTTGTGCACCCCCTTCTCAAGAAACAAACTGCCGACCCCTCCTGCCCAGCTAACTATCGCCCAATCTCCCTCACTCCAATCCTAGGCAAGCTCCTGGAGAAACTGGCCATCTCCCAGCTTAATCTCCACACTGAATCTGTCGGCTGTATTCATAACGGTCAGTTTGGCTTCAGAGCTGCCAGAAGCACGGAAACTGCTCTCCTGAACATCCGTGAAGACCTGCTCTCCAACCTTGACGCTAACACCCCTTGCGTCCTCATCCTTCTTGATCTCTTCTGCCTTTGACACTGTCAACCATGCCATCCTGCTCAACCGTGTGATAACCTTGGTATCACTGGTCAGGCTCTGGCGTAGCTGACTTCTTTCCTCTCTGACCGACCCTCCAAAGTCTAACTGGGGACCTTCCCCTCTGCTATCTTTTTCTCTACCAGTGGTGTCCCCCCGGGGCCCAACCTCTATCCCCGGCTGTTCAAACAATACCTGCCACTCCTGGCCCACTGCATAGCTGCTCTCTGCCCCAACTTTCAGTGCTTATGCGGATGACACCCATCTCACCTTCAGGCTGGCCTCCTCTACCTCCCTCATCTGTCTGCTATCCGGGAGTGGTGTGCTGCCAATGACCTCCGCCTTAATGCCAGTAAGACAGATTCTCCTCATGGGCACACCCGCGCCCTCCTTTCTAGTAGCTCTCTGACCGGCCTCTTGGCCCTGTTCCCACCTGCAAGGATAAAAACCTCGGGGTCATCTTCGACTCTACAATCTCCACCCCTACTCACATCTCTTATGTCTCTAAACCGTCACACTACCAGCTGCACCTCCTCAGAGGTAGTCTTCCTTTCCTCTCCATCCCTAAGAAGCTCACTGTCTCCAGACCTCTGGTGCTTTCTAGGCTGGACTATTGCAACAGCATCTTTCTAAATCTACCCGCTTCTACTCTCCGCCCTCTGCAACTTATTCAGAGCAAGACTGCGAGACTTGTCCTTGGCATGAAGCCGAGGGATCGTATCTCTCCAGGACTGAAATCTCTGCACTGGCTCCCAGTGGCTGTGAGGATTAAGTTCAAACCCCTCTGCATCGTCCACAGGGACATAGGGCCTCAATACCTTCAACTCTCTCTTCCTAAATACCTTCAACTCTCTCTTCCTAAATACCTTCCTTCTTGAGCTCTTCACTCATCTGCCTTAAACTCCCTCAGGGTCAGTCGCTTCTCCAAGCAACGAGTTGGTGGTAGAGCTTTCTTCGGCCCGGGCCTCCCTCTGGAACAGCCTCCCTGAAACTTGATGTGAATCTACGGTTCCGGAAGCACCTCAAAACCTCTCTTTGCACCTGCTTTTTCTTCTCCTCTCCCTTGCTGACTTCCTGGCTGACACTGAAACTGCACTGGTTACCTGGCCACCCTCTGATCCCGGGCCCGGGTCCCCTCCTCCGCCAGTCGCACTCCTGCACCGCTTCCCAGCAACCTCCGCACTGTTTTCTGTAGCCCTACAGTCTCACTACCAGCACTTGACAGCTGACGTCTGCACTTAACCTTGCATTGCCACCTGCTGGCCGTACTTTTAATTATTTATTTTCTTATCCCATGTACTGCACTGACCTCTCCCCCCAACCCCTGTGCTTCTCCTTCCCTTCCCATGCACTTGCGCGATCTGATCGACACCTGGCCTAGTAGGATCGTTGTCCGTCTTCCCTCTGTTCCCCCCCCCCCCTTGCCTCATCGCGCCTTGAAACACTTATATGGCATTTATAACGCACATATACACATCAAGAAAGAGCACCTTGAAAGTGAGCCAAGTGAGTTTAGCATTTCTTGCTCCTTTGCCTTTTGCAGTGTTTGATAAACATGCTTCCTAAAAAGTAACTGCCCATCTAACAGCTAATTGATGTAGCCTAGGTCACATGGCGAAGGCCAGATGCAGCTAACCAAGACCTTTTAAAAATAACTGAACTAGTGACCTGGCATCCAGTAATTTCTGCTGCGTTCAAGCTGCTCTTGATAACTGCTGCCCACATGCTGTGGTCCCTTGATGGCTTGCAACTAATCTCAAATACCCCCCAACATGTCTTAGCAATACCTACATCACATCCCCACTATGCACATCAGCACCATGGCAATGAAGGCCACCATTATGGCAATTTTTCTGCCCATGTAAGAACCTCTTTTTATGTTAAGGTGCTTCTGTGGCAGACTCCGTGTGCAGCAACTTGTACATGCAGTAATCATAATGTTTGGATGCCATTGGGTCCAAATAATCAAACCCATAGGCAAGGGCCTACCATTTCGCAATCATGACATTTACAGTCTTAACATTTGCGGGTGTTGCTATACTCGGCTGCATTTATGTTTAACATTTATATAGCGCACCAGGTACCCTAGGGCTTAAGGGCGCTTCGAAACGAAACATTCACAATACACAGACAGGCGGGTAAAACCCAAATCGAAGCAGAGGGTTCGTATACAGAGAGAAAGCACAGATGAGAATCGAACCTACGAAAAGAGCAGTTTTCAGCCTTTTTTTAAAGATTTCTACGGAGGTAGTAGTCCTCAATGTAACAGACAATGAGTTCCAATTCAGAGGGGCTGCTGAAATGAAGGCTGAGTCTCTGGATTTTTTGGTTTTCACACGTGGCATGGCCAGAGTGTTTGTTTCATCAGAACGCAGGGAGCGGATTTTATTTTTTATGGTTTATGGTGATAAAACCGAAAAAACAAATCCCGAAAAAAACTCTAAATGAAAAGGTCGAAAAAAAAAGTTGATTTTTTTAATGACGTTTTTTGTTCGAAATGGGGGGGTCCCCTCCTCAACCCCCCCTTTTTTAATTTTTTTTATTTTACCCGACCCCAAAAAAGCATATAATTAAATAAATAAAAAAATTCGACTTTTCGATATTTTTTTTTGGGATTATTGTAATTCGAGATTTTTTTTCGGTCTTTTGACTGACCACCATTTTTTACTAAGACTAGTTCTTTTAGATATAGTGGCATAACTCCATGTATGCATTTCTGGGTGATAAGAAGCAATATAAACATAATCCTCGCTTTTACCGGTAAGCAATGGAGGCTGCGCCGAGCCTCTGACACATGGTCTCTTTTTGATAAGCCTTTCACAACCCTGACTGCTCCATTCTGAATAACTTGCAACCGGTGGATGTCAGAAACCGGCAACCCTACGAGTAGGCTGCAGCAATAGTCAATCTTAGAGCCGATTATGGCCCTTGCCAAAGTTTCCGCATTAGATTCTGATATGAAGGGTCTCAAACAACGAAACAATTTGAGAAAATATGAGGCAGAGGAGACCAAATTGTTCACTTGGGCTTTCATGTTAAGATTTTTATCCGGTAAAAGCCCACGGTTTTCACCTTGCTCATAACCTCAATGTAACGGTCATCAATAATGAATGCTTTATAGCTAGGACCTAATTTGTCTAGCTTGGTCTGAGCCAGTAATTAAAAGCTCAGTTTTTGAGCTTTTTAGTGCTAAGCCACCAAGGCCTGGAAGGCAATACGATGAATAATTCGACTTGGTTCGCATGAAAAACGCGAATAATTTATAAAGCAACACCTCATCCAACTGCAAGCAAGTCCCATGAAGAAACTCATTCGATTGACCGAGTCGCGCCGTGAGAAAGATCATACGGCTCAGAACGCTGCTGGAAGAGGGGAGGAGCCCAGCGACGGCGGCGCGGGCTGCCGAGGACGCGGGGAAGGCACAGCGGGCCGAGTGGGGGACGCGGGCGCTCCGGAGGCCGTGGAGCGCCTGCTGGCCTTCCCCCCCCACCCACGCCTGGGTACGAGACGAACCAGAGGATCGGAGACAGGGCCCGCGGCCCGCAAGGTAGGAGGGCGCGGGTGCCTGGCTGGACTGCTGCTCCCCGGCGGCCAACAGAGGTACGCATCTGCAATCTAGCTGGGGACGCGCGGGAGGTCCGCATCGAGGGATTGGGCCTCCCCGCACTAATGCGCATCTGGTGACACTGAGGAAACCCGTTTAAAAGACCAAGGGGGAACTCTTCCATCCCCCCCTGCCGAAGACACGCATATAGGCGCCTTGGCGCTTGCCCCATACCACATCCTTTAAATAAACGTGGACACTCGGTGACGAAAGGTCCCCCCGGCCCCCAAAAGGACGCCCCACGGCTGGCTCGAGTGCAGACGCTCAATAACCTGGGCACTAACACTAAGGTACATTTGATGGGGCTGCCGGGCAGCGGTCCTCGGAGGCAGCAGGCCTGCGGCGCTCTGGATGTCGCTGGCGGTGGGGGAGTATTGCAACAGCCAGCAACCCCACGTGCAGGATAAGGGCTTATTAGCCCGGTGCGGGCTGCGTATCTGAAAGGCATTGTGGTGTTTTTCCCTGGCTCTCCGCTATCACAGACACCACACCAATACCCCAACACGCTGAGAGGGTTCGGAAGAACTTGGGGCTAGACGAGTTGTGGAGCTGATGGGAATGCCGTCTGTTGGGGGCTAAACGTGGTCTCAGCGATCACAGCAGACACATAGGTCCAGTAACAGCGGACAAGACAATAGGAGGGGTGGCAGGAACTGGAACGTGCTCTCTGGCCACAGCGGTTGCATAAATCAGCCTGGAGGAAATACCACAAGCTTCATGCATAAGCTGGTTGCGGGCCCTAGACAATCCCCAGAGCCACGAGTGGAGGGGGGGGTGAGGATTAGACTCTGTACAGACAATGCCCAATCGTCCTGGTCAAAAGAAAGTGAAGGGATCCATTGAAAGATTCACGAAAGCACTTGACAAAGGAACACAACCCTTGATGTCTGAAGACGTGCCTCCACGAGAGCAACCGGCGGCTCAAGCGGCCATGAAGGATCCGCAAGCGGTCTTCCAAGCTATGCAACAGGGGTTTGCCCCGCTCAATGTCAAATTGGATGGTATAACAGCTGATGTTAAATCCATTAAAGCCAAGCTGGACAAGACAACAGCACGCATTACAGAGGCGGAGACAAGAATTTCCGGAGCAGAAGACGCACTTGAGGCTTTGAAGACCACGGTGTCTACAATGGCGATCGATCTGGGGACAGTGAAATCGAAGTGTGAGGATTTGGAGGCCAGGTCTCGACAGAATAATATCCGCATAATCGGGGTTCCAGAGAAAGCTCTAAAGGGGTCAATAGAAAAGGCGGTGGAAGACCTCCTCCGTAACCTACTGGGGGACCCCGGCTGGTCGGCAATGTTCATCGTGGAAAGGGCACACAGATCACTGGCACCCAAACCGAAGCCTGGGGCATATCCCAGGCCTATTATCGCACGCCTGCTAAACTACAGAGACAGATCTGATATTGAGAACTGCCAGGGAGAAACAGGAATTAAGGTGGGAGGCCAACATAATCCGCATCTTCCCAGACTTTACTTTGGCGGTACAGCAGGAAAGGAAACTGTTCACGGGTGTAAAGAAGCTACTACGCGAACGCCAAGTAAAATACGCCATGCTCTATCCGGCAAGGCTTAAGATACAGCATCCAAACAAGACATATTTCTTTACGTTCCCTGAGGAGGTGGCAAACTTTGTCGAGACACACATCCCTGCCCCTGCCGGGATGCCTAGAAACGAGGAGGACTCATGAAACATACGAGTGACAAAATGCTACTATGGTGCTGATTGAGAAGGGACTGCAAACAGCTAAGGCTCCCTATCGGGTGGCCCACATGTAGGAAGATTAAGACTAAACTGAAGAATCACATGCTAGCTCCACCCCGCATGTGTTGACATGTATGAGAGTAACAACGGAGAAGAAGTCATATTGGAAAAGACGATGAGTGGTCTGGGCAATGGTGGTCGCTACAGCCCACCCTGTAGCAGGTGCACGTTAAATGTTGGGAGGAGGAAGGGTGGGATCAATAAGCATAGTTAAAGTTCGGGGAACTATGAGGGGGGATGGGATGGGCAGATGGTTTGGGATACTAGTTATGAAAAAGTTGGTTAAAATGAAAAGCGCACAAGCCTTTGACACTACAACTACTAAATACACAGTTAGGTTACACTACCAAGGAAATGGTCATAATTAATGGTTAGATAATGGCTAGACCAGACACTGACGGCTTGAAAATATTGAGCTGGAATGTATGCGGTTTGGGTATCCACATGAAGAGAAAGATAATAGCATACATAAACAGGCTAGGACACAAAATAGTTTCCCTTCAGGAAACACATCTAGGGCCCCAACTAGCTGGACATCTAATCCCGAGTTTGGGGCCACATCAATATTTTACAACCTACTCGAGAAGGGCAAGGGGGGTGGCGATCCTTATTCATAAATCACTTCAATTCAACTGTATACATTCAGAAACAGACCCTGAAAGCAGTAACATATTGCTACACAGAACCCTTAGTGACAGCGAAATAGTCCTCCTTAATGTGTATGGGCCGAACATAGATGACCCAGAATTTTACGCTGGAATATTTGAGAAATTGGCAAACTACCCGACGGCCCATTTGATCTGCGGGGGGGATTTCAACACCATCCTTGATGTAAACCTAGATCGCACATCAACAAGGACTAGGACACTCACCAAGGCGGCACAGAAAATACACATTCACATGTCTGACCTCAACCTGAAAGATGCATGGAGAGCGCTGAATCCGTCCAAAAGGGAATACACATTCTACTCCTCAGTCCATGACATGCACTCAAGAATAGACTTATGGCTGGTTGACAATGAGTTGCTGGGTTGGGTTACAGATACACATTTATCCCAGGACGTATTCGGATCACTCCCCGATACAGCTAACAAAGGTTCCCGGAATCAGGGCATGTAAGCCACCCTGGAGGTTCAAGCCTCTGGCTCTCCAAGATCTAGTCTATAGAAACGCAATGGCTAGGCAAATACAGGAGTATTTTGAGATCAATGAGGGAACGGTGTCAAGTCCAGCAATACTGTGGCAGGCGTTCAAGGTTTGCATCAGAGGCAGCTCCATAGCTGTTGAATGCGAAGTCCTGAGGGACATTAGGGGTAGACTGTCACACCTAGAAACACAGATAGCTACCTTACAAACTCAATATGCACACTCTCCTTCAGCGCAAACAAGCGCTGAAATTAAAACCAGACTGGATGAATACAGAGAAGCAGCGGAGCAGGAGATCCGCTATTTCGACAAACCAGTGGCTGCACGAAGGTATGGGGAGGGTGAAAGACCAGGGAGACTGCTGCCGAGAATGGTAAGGGGTGAGAGGCATGACAACGATACCGTGCGTACATCTGCCGGATGGCACAGTGACCACTGAAGATGTTAAGGTGAAAAAGGCATTCTATGATTTCTATAAGAAATTGTACTCCCCTCAATGTGACAGTACTGATGAGGAGATAGACACCTACCTATCCCAAATATCGACAACGCTTCTGGCTGACGCCACCAGGGAGTTCCTCGAGACCCCGATCACAGAGGCAGAGATAGCTGAAGCGATAAAAGTGCTGCCCAATGGGAAAGCCCCAGGCACAGGCGGTTTGGGAGCAGAGTTCTACAAAGAATTCAGCGATCTCCTTGTGCCCAGGCTATACACTGTGTGGATAGAGGCCTTGAATAAAGGAGAACTCCCTGAAACAACAAGGGAAGCAGTAATCACACTATTGCTCAAACAGGGAAAACCACCCGAGGAATGTGGGTTGTACAGGCCGTTGTCACTAATGAACACAGATGCAAAGATTTTCGCTAAAATGCTGGGCACCAGACTATCATCGTTAATGCCGTACATGGTACATGACGATCAGGCAGGGTTTATTATGGGCAGATCCACAGCAACCAACATCAGACGATGCCACAAGATACTAGCAACAATATCCCCTGAGACCCAAGGAGTAGCGGTCTCACTGAATATGCAAAAAGCGTTCGATACGGTTCTTTGGCCCTTTTTATTTGGGGTGATACGCAACTATGGCTTTGGCCCCAATATCATGAGGTGGATTCATGTTTTATACGCTCACCCCTATGCCAGGATCAGAATCAACGGCGCTTTAACGGAAGTGCTGGAACTGTTGGGAGGCACTCGACAAGGTTGCCCCCTGTCGCCATTACTGTTCGCCCTAGTGATAGAACCGCTGGCTGACATTCTCAGGGCGCGTTATAGCGCATACGGAATATGGTTGGAAGGTAGGAGGCAGATCATCAGTTTATATGCCGATGATATTTTATTATATCTTAGGAACCCGGACCGCACACTGGGCAAGGTGCTGGCGGAGGTGAATAAGTTTGGCGGGTATTCTGGATTGAGACTCAACCCTAGTAAATCGGAGGTATTCCCACTCACGAAAAATACAACGGAACCCAGGGACTTATGCGGTCGCATATGGAGCCCCACACATATACTCTATCTGGGAGCATACATAGCTAGGACGGCCCAGCTCACACAAGCGCTAAACTAGAACACATTGTCTGATTCCCTGTGTGCAAAAATGAAGCGCTGGAGCGCCCTTCCTATATCTCTAATGGGGAGAATACCCCTCGTTAAGATGATCATACTGCCGAAACTCTTCTACCCGTTTCACACAGTCCCGGTGTGGCCAGGGCGCACACGGTTTTCCAAGATGAAGAGCTCCTGCACATTGTTCGTCTGGGGTGGGCACCCCAGGCTTAACTGGAATACATTGACTAAAACATACCAACGGGGAGGGCTGGCGGCTCCGGATCTGGAGCTATATTACCTCACGGCGCAGGCTTACTATGCTGCATATTGGGCCCCAAACTTTGACCCGGGGCCACATGACCAACAAGCTAGAGAATCAACACTGGCACTGCATAAGATGTTGGAGCCGGCCTCTAAACACCATAATTCCTTAGACCCCACGAAGGTGACAACCACAGCATGGGCTAAGATAGCGGATATATTTGGCACGGGTAGGCTGTATCATCCGAGTATGCCGATATGGGGGGACCCGCGTTCACCATTCTCACTCGATGGGGAGGTGGCTATGCACTGGAATTCCAGAGGGATTGCGCAGTGTGGCCAGCTGATCCGGGATGGGCTATTTGTCACATGGGACGACCTAAAGGACGCAGTGGGGAACACAAATACACAAATGGCAGTACCACCAAATTAAAGACACCATGCAGAAGGCTTACCCCTTCCTTCCGGAAGAACCAGAAATAAATATGGGGTTGGGCTATATGTTCACGAGTGGAACCCAAAAAGTCAGCTTCTGCACTCTATAAAATCATAACCCAGACACGCCCAGAAGGGATCCACTCGTCCAGAACCAACTGGGAGCTAGACCTGGGGCAACAAATAGAGGACCACGAATGGACGCAAATATGTATGCTGACCAAAAGTATTTCATGCAACTCCAGATATGGAACAAGTTACTTACCTGTAACTGTTCTCCAGCATGGGTCTGGCATGGATTCACATGCTCATGAATATTCCCCGTCGTCAGGCTGGGAATCCTCGGTAAAGAAAAATCAGTATCAGTTTCGTTTCTGATCTGTTCTTCCTAATAGTAACCAATCACTGATCTCTGCGTCATACTGACCACAGCCAATGACTGCCCTCTACCTAAGCCCCGCCTCTGGCAGCCATCTTCAGATTTGGTAGCACATGAAGTGGCAGTATGACCAAGTGAAGAGCCGCAGAGGGTTAGGCGGGATGGTTCGCATTTGCATCCATGCCAGACCCATGCTGGAGAACAACAGTTACAGGTAATTAACTTGTTCCTTCTCCAGCATGGGGTCTGGCATGGATTCACATGCTCATGAATATATGATTAAATAGCAGTACACACATGCACAACCACGGGGGGTGGTAAAAGGCTTTACATTAAGCAATACAAAAAACTCAACATTAAGCATCTCTTACCTCCTCACCAGGCTCACCTTAAGCGAACAGGTTGCGCAGCACTGCTAAGCCGACCCTGGACTCCTCCCTGGAATCCCGATCGACGCAGCAGAATCTCGTGAAGGTGTGCGTCGACCTCCACGTAGCAGCCTTGCAGATGTCCAGCAGGGGCACACCAGATAAGAACGCCGCAGATGCAGCGATCACTCTGGTCGAATGGGCTCTCGGACGGCCTGGCAGCGGTCGGTTAGCCAACCGGTGAGTGCAAGATGCAGCCGGAGAGCCATCTGGATTCACAGGTCCAAAGTTCACGAACAGCTGTGATGTCCTCTGGAAACTCTTTGTGCGGTCCACGTAGAACTTCAGCACTCTAGCCACATCCAGCGAGTGCCAAGTCCTCTCGGCCGGCAACGAAGGTGACGGGAAGAAAACCGGTAACACCAAGGGCTCGTTAAGATGGAAGTCCGACGGCACCTTGGGCATAAAGGAGGGGGTGCGTCCTAAGCACCACCCTCGAGGCATAGAAAGTCAAGTACGGTGCTTTGCAGGATAGGGCCTGGATCTCTCCCACTCGTCGTGCGGAGGTAATGCCCACCAGGAACGCCGTCTTCCACGACACAAACTTCATAGGTGCGGAGTGCATCAGCTCGAATCGGGGCCCCATGAGCCTGGTCAGCACCACGTTAAGTTCCCACGCCGGGGCCTTCACCGGCGGGAACGACTGGAACAGTCCTTTCATAAACTCTTTTACCAGTCGATGGGACCACAGGGACGTCCGTCCTGTGGTTCTGGTATATCTGGAGATCGCCGCCAGATGAATCTTAATGGAGGCATGGGCTAGCCCAGCCTTTGCCAGCGATAGCAGGTACGGCAGAACTTGAGGGGCCGTAATCCGTAGGGGGTTGATCTTCTGTGCTCGGCACCAGATAGAGAACCTCTTCCACTTATGATCGTAGCATTTTAGAGTCGAGGACGCCCTGGCCTTTGCAAGAACCTCCCTGCAATCGGCCGGTATATCGTAGCCTCCAAACTCTAGCGCTGCAGGAGCCAAGCCTGCAGGTTCAGCGACGCTGGGTCGTGGTGGAAGATGGCGCCTCCTTCTCTGGAGAGAAGGTCCACGTCCGCCAACAGCTTGATGGGAGGGGACGTTGACAAGTCCAGAAGGTCCGGGAACCAGATCTGCCTCGGCCACACCGGTGCAACGAGGATCATCCTGCACCGGGACCTCTTGAGCTGGCTGATGAGTCGAAGCAGCAGCGGAGGGAACGCATACAGGTATAGGCCGTCCCAGGGGAACGAGAACGCATCGCCCATGCCTCTCGGCTGGGGAAACCTACTGGCGAACCTCTTGCACTTCCGAGTTCATCGCTGTTGCGAACAGGTCGATTTGGGGTTTGCCCCATCGTCGGAAGAGTTGATCCACCTGATCCTGGCGCAGTTCCCACTCGTGACACGCGCGCAGCTCCCTGCTGAGCGAGTCGGCGATGGTGTTGCTTTCTCCCCTGCCAGGTGGAAGGGAACCAGGAACATCCCCTGGGCGACCGCCCAGTGCCTCCTTGGATAGGGCTGGGGACCTGGTGCCTCCCTGCTTCCGTATGTAAAACACTGTCGTGGTGTTGTCCGTGAAGATCCGCACCACCTTGCCCTTGAGCGACGAGAGGCACGACTTGAGAGCCCAGAAAACGGCTCAGAGTTCCAGGACGTTGATGTGCAGGGTTCTCTCCTCCGGGAGCCAGAGGCCTCTTGCATGGAGATCTCCGGTGTGGGCGCCCCAACCTTCCAGGGAGGCGTCCGTCGTCACCGTCTCCTGGTACGCCGGCGTCTGAAAGTCCTTGCCCGCTGTGAGGTGCGCTCGAACGCCCCACCACTGAATCGCCCGCCGGAACACCTCGTTGAGGGGGACCCTGTCTTCGAAGGTGCCCGTCGCCTGTAACCAACGGGCGTCGAGAAATTCTTGAAGGGGGCGCATCCGTAGTCTGCAGAGGTGCACCAGGTAGATGCAAGAGGACATCATCCCCAGGAGGGACTTGATGGACCTCACCCTGGCCACGTCCGTGGCTAGCAGGCGCTGCACTTTGCCTAGAATGGTCTTCGTCCGTTCTTCCGACGGGGCCGCCAGGCGCCTCACTGTATCGAGCTTCGCTCCCAGAAACAGGGCCACCTGAGACGGCACCAGGTGGGACTTGGGGTAGTTTATGGCGAATCCCAGGTTAGTGAGTAGCTGGATGGTCCTCGCAGTGTGTTCGACGGCGAGTTCCCTCGTCCTTGAGCGGATGAGCCAGTCGTCCAGGTAGGGGTAGACGTGAATCCCCTGTAGGCGCAGCCACTGGTGCTAGGCACTTGGTAAAGACCCTGGGGGCCGACTTCAATCCGAACGGCAGTGCTCTGAATTGGTAGTGGCGTCCCTGGACGACGAACCTGAGGAACTTTCAGTGACTTTTGAGGATGGGGACGTGGAAGTAAGTATCTTCCAGGTCCAACGACGATAGAAAGTCGCCTTCCTCCAGCTGTCCCAGTACGTGCTGGAGGGTGACCATCCTGAACCTTTGTGATCTGATGTATCTGTTCAAACGACGAAGGACAAGGATGGTGCGCCAGCCGCCTTTCTTCTTCCTGACGAGGAAGTATCTTGAGTAGACCCCGGAGCCTCTTCGGGACAAGCTTGATGGCGCCTTTCCTGAGCATCGCCCGTACTTCCAACAGCAGTTGCGGGACGTGATTTTCCTTCCTGGCCACGGGTGGAACGTGAGGGCACTTCTTCAGGAATTCGATAGAGTGTCCTCTTGCCAGGGTATCCAGCACCCAACGGTTGGTGGAGATGGACTTCCACACGCCGACGAAATCCGTCAGCCTGCCTCCCACCGGGGTGCTTCGGTGGGGGCCCGAGACCACGGCCGGTTCAGTCCTGCTTGGAGGTGGTGGCCTTGCCCTGGCCACCTTGCCGATGGCGGCGAGGCGCTCCCTGCTTGCCGCGACCCCTCTAGGCCTCCTGAGACGAGGAGCGTGCCGCCTGGCGGTAGGATGAACCACCGCTGGATCCCTTGGAGGCACCCTGTCTGCCTCCAGAGCTCCGAAAGGGCCGTCGTTGCTGAAGGGCTCCTAGGGCGCGGGCCGTCTCCGTTTTTATGGCTTGGAGGGACTCGTCCACCGCCTTCCCGAACAAGTTGCTGCCGTCAAACGGCATGCCCAACACCCTGGTCTGGACGTCCTGACGGAAGTCGGTCGCCCGGAGCCAACCCCGTCGTCGTAGGCAAACACCGTTGCCCAGCTGGCGGAACCCGGTATCGGCAATATCGGTTGCCACCGTTATGGCGTGGTCCGACGCCACCTCGCCCTCTTGCAGTATTTCCAGGGCCTCGGACCTCTTGTCGTCAGGCAGGAAGTCCAATATTGGGGCCAGCTTAAACCAGAGCTCCCTGTCGTAACGGGCCACGATCGCCAGGGCGTTGGCCGCTTTGATCGTCGTCGACAAAATGACCCGCCGCCCCATGGCGTCCAACTTCTTTCCCTCGCCGTCCGGCGGGGAATTCGACGTCGAGGCTCCTGACCCCGCCGCTTTCTTCTTCGCCGCCGCCAAGAAGACAGAGTCTGGCGTTGGTTGGGCCCTGAGGCACAGGGGAGCGGTTTCGGGGACCCGGTACTTCTTCTCGTACCGGTCCCGTTTGGCTGGTGCCGTGGAGGGGTTTTTGAGAACCGACAGGCCCTCCTCCCATATGTCATCGATTAGGGGCACCGCGATGACCGTCTTCCTCTTGGCCTCCCGGCGCTGATAGAGGGAACCTTCCTTTTTCTGCTCCTCCGGGCAGAGCTGGAACAATTCGGACGCCCTGGCGATCATGGCGTGGAAAGAGCCAATCTCGTCGGGCGTCGAGGCCCTTGCGACGGGAGTCCCGTTCTGTCGTCGTCGCCCTCGGAACCCGTCGTTGAGCCCAACGCACCGTCATCTCCCGACTCGTGGGAGGATGAGGAGGGAACTGTAGGCCTTACGGGGCGAGAGGAGGAGAGGGTTGGGTCCTCTGTCGTTTGTTCAGAGGACTTCCCGACGGGCCAGGTTGCGGGTCCTCCGGCCTGGGCCGCGGGAATCTCGTCCTTATCTCAGAGCATAAGGACTGGATGGCAGACAAAATGGCGGCCGAGCCATCCTGAGGCCTAGGATCCGGCTGCGCCGGAAGGGAAGGTCGCTCTTCCTCACCATCGTCGTCTACCTGACGGGATCGAACCTTCTCGAAAGCCGCCCGTTGGACTTCGAGGTTCCTCACGGCCTCGGTCAGTTCCGCCTCCGAGGCTGACTCCGAGCTCGAGGAGGGCACCGTGCCCCCCTCGCTTCTTCCATCATGGCGGCCACAACGATGGGCTGAAAAGAGGATTCCCTCCTTGGCGGCAGGGAAACTCTAGTCCCGGAGGCAGTCTCCGCTGGCGGTGTCTCTGCCGGCTTGGCAAGAGTCGCCGCGATAGCCTCGATAGAGGCCTTCGCCTGCTGGGTAGGGGCCTTCACCACCTTAGGTGCGTCCCGGGCCTTCCCCTCTGGGGAGGGGCTACGCCTCGCTCCCCCTCTTCCGAGATCTGACAGGGCTTCTCCCGAAGCTTACCCGGGGTCTCGGACTTTCTCTTCCCCGAGCCGGAGCGTTGGGCTCGTGGTTGACAGCGCCGGGGAAGGTGCGCCCTGCCTGGCGACCGAAGAGCCCGACCTTTCGGCGCTCCCGGAGCCAGCGGACTCGCGGTGCTTGGCCTGGTGTTGGGCCCCCGTCACCGGGGCGCCCACACAGGACTTAGAAGCCCGCTCGGACCCTTTCTTCTTCTCACCCTTCTCCAACCAGCTTGCGAGACGGGATCGACGGTCCCTCATGGTCCGCTCCGACAAGTTCTTGCAGAACTAGCAGTCCTTCTCTACATGAGTCTTGTCCCCATGCTGGAGAAAAGCTAATACACTATAAAATAATAGATAGGCTGCATTACACTCCTGCAAAGCTTCAGCGAATCTACACTTCCACCTCGGGATTGTGCCCGAGATGCCATGCCGAGGGCGCTAATATCTACCATATGCTTTGAGAATGTATAAAATTGAAAGAGTACTGGAGGGAGGTCTGTGCAACGCTTGATGAAATGGCGGATCTACCTGTTCTGTGGACGCCAAGGCTGTGTTTGCTGGGTGCGGTGGGGATGATGAATCCAATGTGGCGTAAACTACTAAATTTGAGCCTGCTAATTGCCAAGAGGGCAATATTGTTGAAATGGAAAAGTGTAACCCCCTAACTAAGGCAGATTGGGAGAAAGACATGTTGTGGACTAACGACACTGAAGAAATGTATATAGACTCTATACTACCCATAGCCAGACCCAGAAATATATGGGACCGGTACAAGCAATATCTTGCGGACAAGGCTATGGCGGAAGAATCAGAATCGGAGAATACCCGATTGTGTATCATTATTGAAGTGTAATTACTTTGGAATGGTGAAATGTACGTGATCGGCTTGTGTGCACCAATAAATAAAGTTTTTTTAAAAAAAAAAAAAAAAAGCACTGAACTCAAGCAAACCAAAAGTACAACAATATTTTTATTAGGCTTTAAAATCACCAATCCGGTTATAGTAAACATTTTTTAGAATCCAACCCCAAATACCCTAAAACAAAACATTGAGTTGGTGATATGAAAGCAAGATCTATACTTCAACACCTTAAGCATTAAAAGCATATTTCAAAGTAGCAAAACTGAATAGTGGAGAAAACCATGCAATGCCACCAAAAACCATATAGAAACTGCGTTCAAAACAGAAGGCCTCATCTGGCCCCCCTTTCGATCCTATTTATTCTCCTCGACTGCCGAGGACAGGACAAACCATGACAATCCAGTGTCCCCTGGCCTTTGCCCCAGATAATGTATCTACATGTATATTTGGGTACCCACCATCAAGAAGTAATGCTTATAACTTCCTCTATTATGACCCTGCTTAGTCATGCTGCCTGTTTCTGTACTTCTATTCCAGATGTTGATGGCTCTTACAATGCTCGATGCTCACTGTTGTACTGCCAAGCAAGCTAGATAAAGTTTAAAAAAATAAAAATAAACTTAAGGCCTTAACATAAGCAGTCCTTCCCCCATCAGGAAAGTTGGTCTAGTCCCTCTCAAAGGGTTAATGTTTCAGGATAGCACCTGCGAAGGGAACAGGAAGTCTAAAGTCACAGAACGAGTTTTGTCAAAACGCCACTTTTCTAGCAGACCGCCTCTATGGGAGTCAATCAGTGGGGATGGTCACTTACTGTTGCCATTGGTTCAGTTGCAGGGGGTCCAGGGGCAGCGGTTGGTTTTGGCTTCAGAATTTGTTCCAGCTAGTCCGCAGTTCCACTCTGATGGACGGCTCAAAAAAATAATCTTGCAGGATGGCCCAGGTACTTCCAGAGCTCAGCCACAGCAGTTCCTACAGTGACAGGAGACACCCAAACCCAGAAACCGGTAGACTCCAGTAGCAGTGAAGTACATCCTGATCAGGGGGCAGAAGTGGAGACAAGTGGTGGTGAGGAAGACAACTCAAAGAATGCTTCTCTTCATGCAGGAGAGAAGCCTCAGTAGGAGCGATGGTCTTGGGCCACGTATCAACGACCTTTAGATTCCCATAGTATAACTCAGGATGGCGACAGATGCACCAAAGAGCCGCCTACAGGATGACCCAGGGGCACTTGACTGATTCTGACAGCAGTCTTCTCATGCTTGGGTACCGATTGGTTGGTATCCACCAACCCAAAGAATAAAGCACCAGCAAAGCACTTCCTTGATTGTTACAAAGAAACGAGGCTTCAGCGAGACTCAGCAGTGGCAATGCTGGTAGACCTCAGCCACTGTCAACCAGATCTTGAGTAAAATGCTCTTTTTCAGGGGTCTTGGATCCAATAGACTATCGCAGAATGGCTGTAGGTATTCTTTTATCCAAATTCGAGCTGGGGTATGCCCAATCCCACCAATAGTAAGCAACTGCACCATTTAAATTGGCAAGGGCTAACCTATCCGGCCAGGATGCACACAGCGCCAACTTGCCCGGCAACTCCAACCTGGAGTCTGCAAAAGTGCATGCCTTTTATTGCATTTCCTGACATGAAAAAGCAAAGATGGTCAAAGGAGAAGCTAGCCAAAACAATATGGTGGGGCCCTTTTGAGTATGTGTTACTCAAAAAGGCACTAAATGCAGTAAAAAATGCGCAAGGGGAATAAATAATCAACAGTAGAACCTTGTTCGCAGCCAACAGCTAGTCCAGGACACATCAAAAAGATCAAACGTTACAAATAAAAAAAACACACAAACAAGGTACACATGCAGTCCATCACAAGCTTATTATGTGTGCTACAGTAACACAAAGGAATCTCGCAATCTGTGCGAGATTCCTTTGTGTTACTGTAGCACATATAATAAGCTTGTGATTAAGCTTGTGATGGGCAGAGTAGCCTTGCACCAGTCATCGTAAAGGTTGGCCAGTGCCCCCAAAATAGGCGAATCGTGTGATGTAAGAAAAGCAAAAAGTTGACTTACCTCCAAAAGTCAAGATAGGGTACAAGCCATTGCCAATAGCAGGGAGTTCCACTTATGCCCATGGAATAGAAGTTGCAAAAGGAAAAATCTTTCCTAACTATTATCGTAAGGAATACCGGTTTCTTTTGGAAAGTGTCTATTGTGAACGAACTTAAAACATGGGTTCTGTTCTTTTATGCTTTAAAGTGGACTAACAGATAGAAAGATGCAAAATGTCTTTTGGATCACCCTGGCCAGCTACAGGTTTTTCTTACACAAAGCCGTATATATACGATAGCTACAGTCCTCAGTGCTGTGTAGGTGTTTAAATTCTGGGTTTAGAAGCCCGTTTGGAAACCAGACTCTTGCTGTGGATTGGTTTGGTGCAGAGTTTTCATGCTGGCTATAGCCTCCCCAGCATTCTTGAATATTTGCTTTTCGTCCCCGACTCTTCCGGTGACATGTGCCTCAGCAGAGAATTGCTTAGGTCCCTGTGTGGCTTTGACCGGTTGTGTGCTATATTGTATGTGTGGCTCCTACTCATTTACCACCCCATTTGGGTGCTGCTCCAATATGGAGAGCCATCTTTGGGCATTGCGTGCTTCAAAACCAAAATAGCTCTTTAGTTGGTATTGTCTGTCCCTTTTTATTGGCTTTTAAAATGCTACCACTAACCCCTTCGGCACAGCCTTTTGGTTTTAGATTTCCAAACCATGGTGGTGGCTCATGTGTTGGCTGTTTGCTGAGACCTATGCAAGATGGGGATGAATTCTTAAGGAAATGTGGATGTTGCAGGGCTTTTGGGTACTTGGGGGACATCCTATCTTCCTTGACCTTGATAACCTCAAAGGTTCCAGCTTCTGTGGATGACCTAGCACATGCTGCCCAGCACTCATTTCGGATTTGGTAAGCAGTGGTTAAAGACTGTGCATCACCAAAGGGAATTCTGATTGGCATTCAGTGCAGAGTTTAGAAGGATTATTTAATGTATACTGTCAGTAGCAATAGCTTGAGAACAAATTATACATATATAGTAAATCATTCTTTTTGTATAACTTATCATTAGCGAGGTGCCAGGGATTGGTTCTAGTCCCCTCTGGGGCCTGTAGTCACGCATCAGGAAATGCCAATACAGTCCTCAAAGGGGATAAGGGGGAGAAGGATGTGGGCGGGTTAATCAGGGTCATAGTGAGCATCAAAATAATAAGTTGAACAGGTCGCATTGTGTTGATCGATGATAGATTGTCTTCCGCTTCAAACTCCTGCAAACAGACCAATGGCAGAAAAAATCTGGGGTTGTCTACTCAAATGTTCTTTGGTACAGTTACCCCATAGCATAGGGATAGTATGATGGAAACCACCACTGTTGACTACTTTTATTTTGGAGACGCAATATGCATAGCATCTGACTCTAAACAGATTCACTATCACCAAAAAATACACACTTCAGTTCAATGTGACTGGTGTTACCTTTGTAAAATATAAGACTTACTTTTCTGAAGCTTTCCGCCTCTTTTCCAAATGCATCTTTTTAGGACCGATACCGTTGGCTGTCCGACTGTTCATCCTTGGTATGGGAAACACGACTTGAATGCATCTGGATTAGATGTTGCTCTGTGGGGCATTTTGAGATTTGGCTAGCAGCCATTGGAAGTCATTCTAGACACAACCATGTTTGGAGCACACATTTTCAACTTTAAGAAAATTCCCAACCGAAATACTAGATGGCAAAATTATCCACATTGTGCACATCTGGAACCAATTAAAGTTGCAAAAATGTAATTCTGTAGCCCACTGTACTCAGATAGTTTTCGCTGGTTTCCCTCAAAACACTCTTTAACCTATACAACCTTGCAAATGCAGTTTACTTTGAAATAAAGTGTGTCTTATTTTGCTAATTAATGAAACACCTTGGAATTTCAAATGACCTGGGCATTTCGGTTAGAGCTGTTCACTTGAAGGCAGGAGTTCAGCAGGAATTACAAAAAAAACTGAAATATCATGGAAGAATGCAATTCTATAATGTCAAATACTGGGAAATTGGGGCACTCATTTTTGATTCAATTTGTATGTTGAAGTTTCACATTGTAAAATCGGTCTAAGGTGCGTGCAGTCAGTTTGAAAAACAAAACATTTCAATAAAGCTGAGATGGTGCTAAAAATACACCATCATACCAGACGAGATCAAAAACTTCTTAACACTACTCTCTGTACAGGGAAACACCAACTTTAATTGGATAGTCTCAAAACTGTAAAGAATGTAAAATCAAGGTCTGGCTTAAAACGAGGCTATGATACAACAAATACGAGAAAAAAAAAAAGACAAGCAAAACAGAAAATAATATTGGTCCTTACAGTAGCAGCCATGGAAAAGCCAGACTGTTATTGAGGGCCCTTTTGGACACATTTAATAAGTTATATTACCACACACCTAGTCAGACTAGTGTTTAACAAGCCATCTGTGCTCAAAGAAAAAAAGAAAGAAAAAAAAAAAAACAGACCACCCATTAGAGTAAAGGAATAATCAAATAGCGAGTTGCAGATGAAAAGGTCTACATAGATACAAGCAAAATTTCATGTACAAGGGCACCAACATATAAACATTATGGAAAGGGTAAGCTAAGCGCAAAGCCGAACTAAGCTTAACTAGAAATGCTTGAAAGAGATATTAGCTGAACATCTTGCCTCCCTATTTTAAATGAAGAACATGTAAATTACAATTGACATGCCACGTATTAAGAGGGTTTCAGCTCTCAAAATGGAATAAGTCATTGGGGTTCAAGGTTTTCCTGAGGGATTTCATCCAACAATGTAGCAGGGCAGTATATGGGTCATAGTAAGCCTGTGCAATCCAAAGAGTCGGGATTGACGATCCAAATAGTGAAGTATAATAACCATGCTGCAGTACCAAATAAGTCAAAGTTAAGGCGTCGTGTTTTGCTGGCGGTAAATTACTCCACACTTTATCTGCAGGAGATGCCGTTTGGTCTACTGCCGTCTATTCCACTTTGGAGGAGAGCTCTGACTCTGAAAGGATCATTCACACAGCTGGTAATGAGATGGTTGGTTATATTATGTCTTATCAAGATGGAAAGGCTATCATGATGATGGTTTAAGTCTTCCATATTTCAACATTGTTTGATGCACACTGTACTCCAAGAATCCCGTGGTAATTGACGACAGTCCAGTTGCGGAATCTCACTACTGCTGCAGTTTGGAGAGACAAGAAAGTTCAGGGCAGGGACAATCAGGTGACTGATTTTAATTTTTGATCCTGATATTTACAACAAACATCTATGAAGCATTTTTGTTTAGACCTCCCAATTTGAAAGTGTGTGTTTAAAATGCAGCTACTTCTCTGCACAAAGAGGGATAAGGTGTCAATTGACAAGCTGGGTCCCCTGCTCTCTCATTATACATACTTAAACTACACATCAGATCATTTGAAGCCCTCATAGCATTGGTCTCTGAAAGACTATTGGAAATGAATGTTGCCAACAGAAGGCCAAGTAGGAGTAAGTTTGCGCTAGTTTGTGGTGGTCGGTTGGGAAAGGTTATTCGGCCAATGCATGGAACAATTAATATCCCCACTTGGGAATATGCACCCCATCAATGTTATACAACTTTGGCCTCACATTCCAAGGCACACTGCATCACTGCCTGTGTGTCCAAATGGGAACTGTGGCTGAGACCTACAAGCTCAAAGACAGGTGCAAGAGGTCACCACCATACCTCAGTCAGCACCCATAAGTAGTGCCCAATAAGAAAACATGTTGCATGCCTGAGTAGATCGGTTCTCATCACAAATTTATGCACCTGTATAGATTTAGATGAGAGCCATTTGACACGCCCAACTGCATTCTTAAACTAGGATGATTCTAAACATACCAGCCACAACATCATTATTATTTAATCAAAACTGAACTATTTCAAATAACGTACAACAGCACTCACACAAAGTGACATTCTGATACTTGCATCAACGTTCACCTCTGAAATTAATGTGGAGTTGAAGTATCTAATAGCTACAATAAATACACCAGCGCATAGTAAAATTGTGAATCACTGTACTTACATTTAAACTGAAAGAAATGGCTTTATGTTCATTGACTTTGAAAGGGTGGTTAAAGAAAGGACGCGCCTCCTCTTCGTCATCTGAAACATGTGGCTTGTTAACAACCTCATCATCTTCTTTGCTTTGAGCAATCTGTTTACATTTCTGTACAAAACAAACATTGAAATAAGCATCAATGTCCAGTTTCAACATGCATACATGTACGTCAACATTAACTATTTTAATGGCATCTGTAAACTTCTGTCAGAGGTAACGTATAAAGAAAACAGGTACAATTTGAACATCTGATACATAAGTGCCATGGCTCCAGCAAAGCACCAATTTAATCACAATAATTAGTGAAAGAAATTCAATAGGTCCGTCTTTAGCATTACTGAATTTGAGAAGCTTTCCTTTCATGGGTTTCTGGAGACCATTCCACATTTTCGCAACAATTATACTGAAGGGGCCAGCCGAAGCAGTCTTTTGAATATTTTTTTTAGCCTAGTTTTTCTGTGCATGTCTTAGGCTCATTGGCAAGATATTGTTCCACATAGCCCTGCGAATGATACAGCATTGTTATACTTGAAGTGGTAGCCAGGCCTACAGTAGAAATACTGAAACCTTTTAAGACCAGCTATAAGATTGAATTAATCTGTTCTAAATACAATAACATTCCAGATAGCTCAATCTGTGCAGGCATTTCTAATGGTGACATCTTTTGACGTATATGTAGCTGGAAGCTTGTTTTGCAAACTACAACACAAAAGATATCTGCTTAGTTCCTTTCATCATTCACGGCATAGAAGTGGGCCAAAGAGAAAGTCTGATCACTCCCAAGGAATATTACTATTGGCAACTGGAAGCTGGCAAGTCTGGTAAGTCAACAGTTATTTAGTAGGAATGAGGAGAGTCAGCTGAGCACTACCGAGCTCATTGTCGGATTAAAGCTCTGGGTGAGGTGGCTGTGATCCAGTGTCAAAGGCCGTATATATATATATACTAATATATATATATGCAAGATCTGTTCTCAAATATATATTAAGTATGGCAAATTGTCCTAGTCTTTGGCCAGAAACCAGACTGTTGACAGTGCATTAAAGCTAAATCACTATAATTCAGGAGTTGTAAAATTACAATTGTATTTCTATTTCATTTATAGAACTCTATACACCAAAACACGAGCAGCACCACGTAGCAGAAATCTTCCACTTCTGGCCATAGCACTAAGGTAGACGACGCCCTGGACTTGGCAGGGACCTCCCTGCAGTCTGCTGGCAAATCATAACCTCCAAACTCAAAGGCTGCAGGAGCCAAGCCTTCAGGTTCAGCGATCCTGGGTCGTGATGAAGGATTGCGCCTCCCTCTCTGGTGAGAAGATCTGAAACTACTGCCAGCTTAACTGGAGGCAAAGCCGACAGGCTGAGTAGGACCGGATACCCAATCTGCCTCGGCCACTCCAGGGCGGTGAGTATCATCTTGCATTGACACCAAGTCTGTTGGTAACGTAGCAGGAGGTGTAACCGAGGAAATGCGTACAGAAACAGCCCTTCTCATGGGAAGGAGAACGCATCCCCCAGGTTCCTCGGCTGGTGTAATCTGCGACAGCAGCAAACTCTGAATGCCAGAGGTTTGCCAGCAAACAGATCGATCTGGGGTCTGCCCCATTTGACGAATAGGCGGTTCACCTGATTCCACATGCGCTCCTCCCACTCGTGGCAGGCGCGCAGTTCCCTGCTGAGGGAGTCTGCAATGGTTTTATTGACCCCCGCCGGGTTAAGAGGGATGAGGAACATCCACTGTCCGACGGCCCAGTGCCACTAGTCCTGCACATCCTTGGAGAGCACTGAGGATTGAATGCCCCCCCTGCTTCCTGAAGTACAACATGAGGGTGTTGTCCGTGAAGTTCCTCACCATCTTGCCTTTCGGAGACAGAAGGAAGGACTTGAGGGCCCAGAACACGGTCCCTTGCTGCAGGATGTGGATATGCTTCTCATCCAGCAGCTACAGGCCTCTGGTGTGCAGATATCCGCTGAGCGCCCCCCAACCTTCCATGGAGGCTTTCGGGGTGAGTCTCCTGGTATGGGTGGAATTTGAAATCCAGTTTCTTGGGTGATGTTTGAACCAACGCCCAATCACTATCGCGCGTTGGAAATCCTTAAGAGGGATCTTGTCCGTGAAGCTTCCAGACACCTGTATTCAACGGGGGTCCAGGAATTCCTGTAGAGTTTGCATCTGCAACCTGCAGAGACAGACGCGGTAGATTCAGGACATCATGCCCAGTAACGACTTGATGGCCCGCACCATGGCTGTCTTGGTCGACAACAGCCGTTGCACTGTTCGTTGAATGGCTGCAAGCCACTTCTCCGAGGACTATGCCAGGCAAGACAGCGTATTGAGTCTGGCGCCTAGAACAGAACATTCTGTGATGGCTTTAAGCAGGACTTCGGATAGTTGACCGAGAATCACAGATCAGTCATTAGTTAGACAGTCTGTTTGTTGGCCAGCTTCCGCAAGCTGGCATATATCAGCCAGTCCAGGTGTGGGTATAAGTATTCCCTGTAGGCATAGCTGGGCGGCCAATGGTTCCAGGCATTTCATCAACACTCTTGGAGCCAATTTAAAGCCGAATGGAAGGTCCTTGAACTGGTAGTGCTGACCCTGCTCCAGGATACGTAGACATTTCTGATGTTTGTGAATGGGGACGTGAAAATAGGCATCCTCCAGGTCCAACAACATCAAGAAGTCTCCTGTTTTCAGTTGGGCGAGCATGTGCTGCAACGGGACCATCCTGAACTTTTAGGACTAAGCATTTGTTTAGATGTATGTCCAGGATGGGTCTCCTGCATGGGCACCGATGTCCTCCACTACCATAGTCCTGGGAGCAGCCTCTGTAAGCTTCTTTCGTTGATCAGAAAGGCTGTATGTACGACATGGAGAACCCTTTGGAAGACCTGCTCAACTTTCTCATGGAGAAGCGAAAAGACGAGCAGTACTGCTGGAGAGTGCCGAAGGAACGGGCAGTCACCATATCTGTCTTGATGGCCTGGAGGGACTCGGCGACAGCCTTCCCAAACAGACTTTCTCTGTCGAAGGGCATGCCCAGCACCTTCGATTGGACCTCCTGATGGAAATAAGTGGCTTTCACCCAGCTCCGACGAAGGCAGACACCGTTCGCGATGTGCCAGAACCCTGTGTCACCGACGACCAATGCACTGTGATGGTGTGATCAGACGCCACCTCCCCTTCCTGGAAGAGAGAGAGCTTCCATCTTTCTATCGTCGGGGAGGACTGGCAATGTGTCCGCTACCTTGATTGTGGGCGCTGCGGTGTAAATCACCTTCCCCATGGAGTCCATCCTTTTCCTCTTGCTGTCCGGAGGGAGTGAAAAATAAGGACAGGTTAGCCAATAGTTTCCTCACGGCCGCCGACCACACCGAGTCAGCGATTGTTGCCACCTCAGGCACTTGTGTGTAGAGACCGGCACCCTATATTTCCTCACCAGCCTATCCTGTTTGGCTGTAGCTGTGAAAGGGTTCTTCATGAGGGCCAGGCACTCTCTCCACCCCCCCCCCCCCCAATATCATCCAGAAAGGGCACTGCCATGATGGTCTTCATCTTGGCCTCGCGCCTTCGATACAAGAATCCCTCCTGGGTTTCCTCAGAAACCAGCTGTAATAGCTCTGAGGCCCTGGCAATCGTGGAGTGGAACAAACTCCACCGCATCCCGTGGGGAAACCCTATGTGGGGCCCAAATGTAGCAATTAATCGTCCTCTGCGACGATGTCTTCGTCACCATGCGTCGTTGTGGCCGTACTTATGTCTGGGTCCCAATGGGGTGGAGGAGGTTGATATGGGGGCATCAGATGACGTTCCTCTTCGATGGCAGAGGCTGATCGGGGCCCTGGGGGACCACAGGTACCGGCACCGGAAGCATTCTCAGCTGGATCTCTGACACCAAGATGAGTAGTGTTGATAGAATATCCAAGGAAATGTCCATCGCCTGAGAAGGCAGACCAAGAAAACTAGGCCTTGCGCAGTGATCCTGGTCAACGTCCTTGCGAACAGTAAGCAAGGACTCCTGATCATCATCCATAGTTGATGAGACCTCCATAGTTTGGGCAAAGACCTGGGCGGTTTCACCCCTTCTGGCATGCCTGCAGACTTTGCCAAAGTCAATGACGTGGTGTCACGCTTTGGGGGTTGCAGAACTTCACAGACAACAGGTCCCTGCTGTCGGCAGATGAAGAAAAGAGCACACAGGCTCTTTGAAACAAAAAAAACGAAGAAACATAGAAATAGCTCGGAGAGCAAACTCTAGGGCTCCCAACACTGAAATGTGCAGTAAAAATCTAAAGATGGCTGCCAGAGGCAGGGCTTAAGGAGAGGACCGTCACTGGATCGGGGCAGTATGATCCAGAGGGCAGTGATTGGTTTAGAGGAGAAATACAGTTTTGTAGTGGAACTGTTTTTTCCTTTTACCGTGGATTCCCAACCTGGCTGGGAATATTCAACATGTGAATCCAAGCCAGACCGCATGTTGGAGAAGAGTGAAAGTATAGCAGCGTTATAGACAGAGTGAAGCAGAGCACGATGAGTGGCGTGGAGACCAAGAAGTAAACGAGAGCAATAGAACAAGTGGGAGAAGAGAACTAACAAGGGTTTAGCAGCATGAAAGGAGAGGAACGGGCATGTTTTTACAGTATAGAAATGGTGAAGCCAACAGGACCAAGCAATAGTAGAAATATGAGGAGCCAAAGATCAAACCAGCATTTCGGACAGAGGGGGAGATGGGAAGAGGAGGAAAATAAAGGGTGGAGTTAAAAGGGGAGGAATGGTGGAGTCAGGAAAGAAATTAACCTTAGTCTTAAGGGGGGCTGCTAAGGTGAAGATCGTGGTTAGACACCCAAGATTGGATGGCTGAAAAACAGGCCACGAGACTAGAGTGGATAGAGGGAGGAGAAAAGGAGAGAAAAAGTTGTGTATCAGCAGCATAGAAGTGATGAGAAAGGCCAAAGGACGAAAAAGCAAAAGGGTCTTGTTTTTTTGCTACATAATTCAACACTGAACTCTGAGCAACACCAAATTGGAGAGGAAGCTCTGAAGAGGATTGATCAGCCCAAGAATGTGGTTTTCATTACTTCAGCTATGAATATATTTGAGTTATAACGGAACTGTGCTAGGTCAGATTTTTTTCTTAGTAATGGAATAATTGTTAGCTCTTCCAATACTAGCAGGAATATTCCTAAACCCATGGAGACATCGCACAGGTTGGGGATAGCAGGGGTGAGTCTCTAAAAACTTTTTGATAAGTGTAGTGGGGCACGAATGACATTCTACCAAGGCTCTCATTGAATTGACTAAACTGGTTCCATCACAAAGCTCGATTGTGCAGAATGTGAGGAAATTGGTGGGAGCCTTCGCTTTAAAAAGGGAGTGTATGGATCTGGTTTGGTTTGTGATAATACCAATGTTACTTCCTTTTTCAGTGAGCAGCCAGATTGTTCACAAGGGTCAGAGAAGGGACTGAATCTATGAAAGATATGTTGGAAATGAGCAGATCAGAATTAGCAGGTTACTCACCGTAGTGACCACCTTACTCCTAGTCCATAGTCCCCTTTCCTCCATACTTGTGGGACATCTCTCTGTCCTGTGGGACGGCGCCGGAGTACTTTGTAAAAAGAATCCACATTTTTTTCAAAAATGTGTCCCTCTTTCCTGCGTGGGGCCCGGCACGCAGCTGTAACCCCGCCCACCTTGGCTCCGCCCATCAGTCCTTTCCTATCACCGGGTCAAAGACCCATTAGCAATAACAGAGGAACCTTATTAGAGGGGACGGCAGGCGGGCGTATGGAGGAAAGGGGACTATGGACTAGGAGTAAGGTGGTCACTACGGTGAGTAACCTGGTAATACTCCTACGTCCCGTCCCCTTTCCTCAATACTTGTGGGAGATTCCCAAGCACTCCTTACATGAACTATGGGTGGATGGAAATAACCCTTACTGAAACAGGTTCTTCAGCACAGCCTGACCAAACTGAGAGTCAGCTCTAGAGCTCATGTCGAGACAGTAATGCTTACAGAAAGCAGATGGGGAGGCCAAAGTAGCTGCCCTAGCGATGGACTCCCAGGGGGACATTTCTGAAAAGCAACCGCGGCTGCCTTGCCCCGCACCAGGTGTGCATGGATACCTTTAGGAGGTTTCAGCCTTTGGACGGTGAAAGACTGATGCAGGCGGCAATGCACCTGGAAATAGTTGCTTTAGACACCGGCTAGCCCTGAGGGTTACCGAAGGTCACAAAAAGTTAAGTACTCCTAAGCTCGGAAGTCCTGTCCAGGTAGAATTTAAGGGCTCTTCGGACATCAAGACAGTGTAGAACTCTTTCAGCCTCTGAGGCAGGGTTCGGAAAAAAGACCGGAAGGGAGATCGACTGATTCAGATGGCATTTGGTCACTACTTCGGGAGGAAAGCTAGGTTTGTCCGAAGGACTACTTTGTCCTTGTGAAAGACCAAGAACGGATGCTCCACAGACAATCCCTGGAGCTTACTCACTCTCCTTGCTGACGTAACGGCGACCAGAAAGGACACTTTCCAAGAAAAGTACTTGAGGTCTACCGTAGCCATTGGTTCAAAGGGTTTATGGCACAGCGCTGTCAGGACTACATTTAGGTCCCATGGCGGGTGCGGATTACGAACCAGAGCGTAGAGGCGTGTCAAGCCAGTAAAATGCCTCTTCACCACTGGGTTAGTTAGAGAATAAGAACACAGGTCTGTAGAAAGGTAAGCGGAAACCGCTGAGCGATAACTCCTGCATGACAGAATATGAACCCCTGACTCTGCTAGGGAGGACACGAAGGACAGCACTGTCAATCGTGGCCACCCTCGGATCCAACTTCTTCTCCAAACACCAATGGCAGAACCTGAGCTATTTACTCCTGTATTGAGATCTGGTCGAGGGTTTCCTGGCTGCCTGGATAATGTGCATGTTATGCGCAGACAAACTCAGATGCTCTAAAGACCTGAACTCAGGCACCATGCCGCCAAGCTGAGCGATTGTGGGGAGGGGTGCCACATCTGTTCCCCTTGGTGAAGAAGATTGGGAGTTACTGGTAACCTGATCGGCAGATACACCAACAGGTGTTGAAGTTCTGAGAACCAAAACCTGGCCGGCCACTACAGGGCTATCAGTAGAAGGGAACAGTTCACTGAGTTCTTCAACTTCCAAATTGCTCGATGAACTAGAGACAGAGGCGGGAAGGCGTAAGCTCTCATGTTGTGCTATGGAATCTCGAGAGCATCCCCAGAGAGGAGGCTCCCAGCACCCCCCTCACCCCCCTCTAGAGGCATACCGAGGAAGCTTCTTGTTTACCGCCGTAGCAAAGAGGTCCACCTCCGGTTGCTCCAACGTGAGAAAATCCATGAGAGGACCTCCGCCTTCAACTCCCACTCGTAGCTGACCACAGTCCACCGGCTGGGGGCATCCGCTGTGACATTCAGCTGGCCCGGGATGTGTACTGCAAGCAGCCAGACACCATGAAGCATGGCCCACTCCCAAATCTGGATGGACAGGTCCACTAGGGAGGAGACTTCGTTCCCCCTTGTTTGTTGATGTAATACATTGACACCACATTGTCTGTTCTTATGCGGACCACCTTGTTGACGATGAGCGGTCTGAACGCCCTGAGCGCTAGGAAGATCGCCAGAAGCTCCAAATGATTTATGTGCAGGAGCTTGTCCTGAGGCGACCAGAGGTCCGAGACCTGAAGAAGATCTAACGTCGCACCCCACCCGAGGAGGGAGGAGTCCGTTGTGATAGTCACCGTGGGGACCAGGTCCTGAAACCCCGCGCCCCCAGACAGATTGCTGAGAGATGACCACCATTCTAGGTCCACTCTCATGGAATCCGGAATCATTATCCGCATGGAATCCGATCCACTGCCTGACGCCATGAATTCCGAAGAGCCATCTGGGTCCGTCTCATTTTGAGATGAGCAAGAGGAATAGCCAGTACACACGAGGCCATGAGGCCCAGAAGTCTCTGGAACCACCAGGCCGACATGCTCTCCGATTGCGCAAACATCTGACACGTGGCAAACAGATCCGCCATTCTGTCCCCGGTCAGATACACTCTGCAGTCGATCGTGTGCCAACGAAAACACAGGAAGATCAGGTCCTGTGAGACCGTCATGGAGGATTTCTGCCAGTTCAACGACAGCCCAAGATGGAACAGGAGCTGAAGGAGAGACTGGAGGACGCCCGCTGCTGCCAACAGACAAGGGCTGCGTAAGATCCAGTCGTCCAAGTAAGGATACACATGGATACCCTGGAGACGAACATAGACCGCAATCACCGACATCTTCGTGAAGACACGCGGCGCCGAGCTGAGGCCAAAAGGAAGCACCCGAAACTGGAAGTGCCCCTCTCCCAAAGAGTAGCGGAGGTATCTCCTGTGTGGATTCCAAATCAGGATATGCATGTACGCATCCTGAAGATCCACAACGCTGAGCCCCTTACGGAGACCCTCAGGAGAAAACTCTGGTAGAATTATTAGGCCCAACGGGCACCTCAGGGCGAACCTCGGTAACAGAGCGATCAACGCCCCTCCCGGACCGAGAGGAACCCGGGATGGTATCCCCCCGGCCGGGATGCTCTGAAAAGTAAAGAACTTACTGGGCGTTTTTTCTTCTCATCGATTAACGCCTGAAAATGCGAAGGAGGAGTTCGTCGGAACACCTCCTCCCACCGCTCCAACCGACGGAGTGCCCGGACCGAAAGGGAGTCACAGTAAAAACAGGAGTCCCAACGGTGTTGCGGACCGAAACACTCTAAACAAAGAGGATGGGAATCCGCCCTCGCGAAGCGACGGTGACACGATGAACAATCTGGAAAGTCTAATTTGAAAGACAGACTAGTAAACAAACGCTAGCGAGAGCCAGAGGGGGAAAAAAGGGAAGAAAATCTTCCGAGGATGCAAGTGTGTCCAGCCCCGATCGAGCGGAGAAAAGGGCTGATGGGCGATGCGGAGCCAAGGTGGGCGGGGTTACGGACGCGTGCCAGGCCCCACGCAGGAAAGAGGGACACATTTTTGAAAAAAATGTGGATGCTTTTTACAAAGTGCTCCGGTCCCGTCCCACAAGTATTGAGGAAAGGGGACGGCACATAGGAGTATCATTTTGGAAAGCTTTGGTAGGTGCGTTAGGGGACAGGGAGATGAGACTGAACATTTTGGTGTTGCACCGCAGCACCGGCCATGCACTTTCTAGTCGACTTCATCCTTCTTGGTGATTTTATACCTTTGTATATCTAGTCTCCTTTATGCTTCAACATCGCCATGTCAAGTACAAGCTTTTCTACTCACTAGTTTGGTCTGGATCTGGGAGCCAGAGTAGCAAAGGTTTTCATCAGGCCAAGGTTGAGACGTTCTGGGATTGTCCCCGGGGGAAGAACATCGTTGTCTTTCAGTCAGTGGGCCGATTTTTGTAATTTGCTTTCATGTCAGAACATGGTCTTGGGGGTCCTTAATGGGCTGACCAATAGAGCCAGGTACCTGCCCAAGCAATATGGCTGGCCTGGGAGTGATATGGGGAGGATCCCTGGGATTAGCTGGACCCCATGTCTGACATCAGATCTGGAAGCCGCCCTTCCTGGATGAGATGCACTAGCCAATCGCCACACCAGCTGCCTGAAGAGACACCAGAATTACCTTACTCAATAGAATCTTTATCACATGTGATTCTAGTCTGTACAAATCATCTGCAAGAGAATAAATAATTTTGCAAGATTTGTTAAAGATCAATCTGAAGTAGATAGATAAGAGATTTGTGATAATGTGTTTGTTGCAGTGACATTGCAATACATGACTTTAGTCGCAAATTGTCTGAAAATTGTGATTAAATGTAAAACTTGAAGTGCAACTGTGGAGGGTGAGAAATATGGAAGAATGTTCCTAATAAGCAAGTATTACATGAGTTAATACAGGTAGATGAATTTATAAGGATTATAATGTTATGATGGTGTTTCATTTAGGTATTAGTATTGTGTAAATATTTGTAAAGTAATGTTTTAGGAATTCTTATTTTGTATATTTTCTGTGTATCGAATTTTGTCGATATTTAAGTTCTGTATAGTTTTGTAAAGGTTTACATAAACCAAAACACATCTAAAAAAAAATGTTATCTTAACCAAGAAACAGCCTGGAAGGCATGAGGACGACCCAACTGGGGTGTGGTGCCAATACCAAGTCCAATGATCAAGGATGTAAGCAACTCCAAGAGCCAGAGCCTAAACACTGACGACGATTCCTCTCAAAAACAGACCATGCCCTTTAAGCAGAGATGCACTAGAAGGTAGCAACAGCACTATAAAAGCACACAGCCTCAGTCGGTCTGCATATTGTAAGGAAACAGGAGCAAGACTTGCCTACAAGGGTATTCTGTTGGATGTTATAAAACGTTATTAAAGTAAAAAGAGGGGTTGAGGAAAAACCCATCTCGCCCGAACACTGAGGGGATTACCTGCCTCAACAAAACTAAAGGCTGTTCAATGTCAGAATTTCCAAAAGCAAGGCTCTCTCCATCCTGTGTCTGAAATCCTAACCTGACCCTTCCATTCTAAAGATGATAATGTGAAGAGGGACACAGCCTCTCGTGGTCAATTGTGGTCCTCTCCACAGTGCCAACAAAGTTTCAAAAAAAGGGCACACAAAGAAAATAATCAAAGCTCCACATGCCCCGAGTTTCGCAGCTTCTATATAGTTCACAAAACATTTTTCTCAATATTATACAGTTCTCCAAGCCAGGGGGTATGGCTTACATCGCCACAATTTCACAGACTAGGGATTTTCTGTTGCTTCTTGATTACACACTTTATTCAAGTTTCTTGCCCAGGAGGAATAGTTACATCCCCTGGAGTTTCCACAATCTTAGGTCACTCTTCCTCTTTTTAAAGTACATTAATTTTGCCTCATACTCTACAGCCTGGGCTTCTTCGTACAGCTGCGCCTGTGCCTGGGATACTCTGTTGTCAGGGCTTTCACAGCAGGTTGCACCAAAGCGGTACGAGTCTTCCCTTATGTCTTTACAATGTTCACCTTGTATTTGGCTGCGGGTCACAGACTCGCCACACGCTGCCTGGTATACTCTCCTGACAGGGCTTTCTACTTTCACTTCTGTTTTTTTTTGCCTAACTGTTTTCCCTTTGTGAGGCTTTTTGAATGCTACTTCGGGTGCCAGACCCGCTTTCATTTACTTCTCGATTTATAATCAAATGTCCATCGGGCCCTACTACTGTGTTCAGGCTTTCCCAGCTCTTGTACTGTTTTGCTGTCGGGACGCAGCAAAGCTGCCAAAGCTCCCTGGCGGCCCATCCATCTACATGGGCTTACCAGTTCTCAGTAGCAGCTTCGGAGTCCCTCACATTTCCCAGCTCAGTCTGCAGCTCACTGACGTTTGGCATATGCTCAGTCCGCACTCCTTGGTTGCCACCACGACTCCAGCAGCACCTTCAGTTTTCGGTGTCTTGGTGTCAGACTTTCATCACTTGAGCTTCTCTGGACAGCGTTCCCAACTCTCCCACGATTCGGAAAGGCAGAATGCTTCCTCTGGTTGTTTCCGACCCACATCAAAAGTAGCAAGTCTTTTCCCCAACGTTCTGAAGATTTAAATGTCCCGCCGCTAATTGTGCTCATAATCTTCATGCTCCGGTTCCTCTTTCCAGTTTTGTCTGTCAAATAAAAAGCGATAGCTTGAGAAACTATACCACCAGTCATGTCAATTTTGAGCTATGGGAATGAGTTATGAGGCTCTAATGGAGAACCGGGATACTATGTTCTATCTAGCAGGTCTACCCTATTCCCCTGTGGGTTGTCTCCCATCGTGTCGTCCTCCCACAGACAGCCACCCCCAGGGTCAGCGTCCAGCAGCTTCTGCCTTTCCCTGGCCACAAGGGGAGATTTTCCAGGGAACCAGTGACTATTTTGCTTTACTATGCTTAGGATTAAAGCGCTATATAAACAATAAAATACAAATACTTCATTAGATTTGTCACAATGTTTTATTCAAACTGGAGACAAGCTTATTTTGAGAGAGATAGAGGGGAGATCAGAAGGACGCTCACGGCCCAGATGACTGGAGGAGTGGTCCAGGAGAGTGGGCAAACAACCGTGGGAGCTGGAGGAGAGACCCATGCAACCAGACAAAGTCGAGAGCTGGAGTAAGATGTAAGGGTTGGGGAGGGGGGTGGGGATGGGGCGGGGGGGAAGAGTGAAGTCGCATTCAAATAGAGAAACAAAAGCAGACCAGAGAAGGATGTGCTCAGAGGGGTGAAAAATCTGAGGGCGAGTCTGGATGAGGGTTAGTGTGGATGATGGTGGTGCACAAGGGAGTGAAGAAGGTACCTAGAAGTGGGTGTAGATCTCTAGGAAGCCGGGTTGGGGAGGTGGAGGGGGGGGGATGCCAGGAGTCGGGGGAGGTTGTGGAGGGGTACATTTACTGGTCTCACTGTGAAGAGGATTATAGCAGCACCAAAGGGGTGAAGGTAAGTGATCGTTGTGAAAAAGGTGAGTAATAGACTTGCAGCGTACATGCTAGTAACACTAGGAGTATACCAGTGAAGGGGATATGAAAGAAAGGGTGAGAGGAAGAGAGAAGGAATAAGTTAACACCCAGGAATAGAACTGTAAGAGGCCAGCCAGGGTGAGGAGGATATCCAGGAAATGAGTAGATGACTCTTCCCCAAGATGTCCTTCTTCGCCTCGTGTTGGGGGAGGGGGAAGGAGGGACACTGCTGATGCAGAGGCAGGGTTGGCTGAATGTTTCCTTGCAGCGGACAACACTACTGAGTTCGGGGACGATTGGGACCTCAAGCACTTTGGGGGCGGAGTCCAGCACCTTATATTTCTTCTTCAACCTGTTTCGTTTATTTGGAGCTGCACATGGTTTTTCATGAGGGCTAAGCCTTCCTCCCAAATGTCATCCAAAAGGGTACCACCATGACAGTCTTCCTCTTGGACTCCTGTTGCTGAAATAGGAAGCCCTCCTTCTTGATTTCCTCTGGCACCATCTGGAAAAGCTCCGAGGCCCTGGAGATTGAACTGAATGATCCCACCTCATCTGGTGGAGAGCCTCTATGGGGGGCATCCAGGTGCAGGGATTCATCTGTCGGGGCAAAGTCCTCATCTTTGTCGGCTTCCGTGGCAGTCTCCGTACCAGTGTTCGTGCATGTATCCGGGTCTGCTGGTGGAGTCGGGTCCCAATGTGGTGATGCAACAGCAGAGGTTGGTCAGTGGCCTGCGGTACAACAGGTGCTGGTGGCAACCTCTGCAGGATGTCCATCACTAGGGTGTGGAGAGTTGACAGGATGTCCATGCATATGTCCCTCGGCTGTGGAGGGAATAATGTAGTGCTAGGCCCTGCACTGCAGTCTTCCTCGTGGACTGTATGGACGGACGCTTGGTCGTCCATGGATAAGATGTCCATTGGCTGAACACATGTCTTGGAGGGCTGCTTCAGGGCCTCTTGCCACCCGCCCACCTTCTCTCCTGAAGCGGCCATATTGTGCCTGGGAGGCCAGGATACTCTGCGCTGTACTGACCACCCTAATCGGGTCGGTACCACACACTAACGATTGCCCTAGAGGATGTCGAATTGGACAGTCTTCGGCTGCGCCTGATAAACCTGCTGTGAGGCCTTCTCTTCCTCTGGCATCTGTTTCTCCCATGTGTCTCGTAACTTGGCCGGGGTGGAGGACTTCCTATTTGAGGAAGAACCTGATGGCAGGCTGGCTAATTATGCGGACGACAATGGTGATCACGGTCTATCCGACCTGGGACCCACATTTGCGGCAAACCGGTGGACTCGGTCTTGCGGTTCTTGGCCTTCTCTTGGAACCCTACGGATAGGGCGCCTTCCTAGGACTTGGACCTACTCCTGGAAGGAGACCACTCCTCGAACCGAATGATCCTGGGTGAGGCATGACCCTGCTCGGAGCATGGGTCAGAGGCCTTGCTCGACTTGAGCCATGCTGCCAGTCTGCTATACCAGACTTTATATCTCTCACCCATCCTCGTGATCCGAGTGCAGGCAGTATAGACGTCTGATGTTTGTCCTGCCAGACAATGCTCCTTAGCCCACTTTGGGTGCAGAGACTGAAAAGTGTCCTTCCCGCCTTTTTCTCCTCCGTCACAGAGGAGGGCAGGAAGTAGGCCCGAAATGGCTTTCCAGAAATTTCAACGAACCACCACCCTTGAGGGGGGCGCATCTTCACAGATAACGGATCCCCGTTGCCGGCCGATGTAGGAGCACACAGGCTCCAATGGAACAAAAATAAACATTTCACAAAAAAATTTTGAAAAAAGTGCCAAGTAGCTCAGAGAGCAACTCGAGGACTCCAAACACTGAAGCATGCAGTAAAAATCTAAAGATGTCTGCCAGAGGCGGGGATTAGGGAGAGGACTGTCATTGGATGGGGGCAGTATGACCCAGAGGACAGTGACTGATTCAGAGGAGAAAGGTTTTAAAGTGAAACTTTCTTTTACTGAGAATTTCCAGCCTGACTGGGTATATGCATTAGCATGTGAAGCCATGCCGAACCCCATATTGGAGAATTCACCATACAGTGGCTGGTCTACAGTATTACAGGTTTACTGCAAGTTAATGATGGGCGTCAACAAGAGCTTTTGTAGAACACTATCCCTATACTATATGTAAAGGCAACACACTTGCTACTTCATGTAGTCCATCAAATTGCCCACCCCACCCCTTGATTTGTTTGGTTATAGAGAAGACAAAAACAACTGCAGTGTGGCTGAACCTGGGGATTCAGCACAGACAACCAGTGTGGTCCCAAAGTGCACCTTAAGATTCAGGCAGGAGGGCTTGTGCAAAACACCTGCTGGTTGGATATTTTCAAGAAGCAAGCTGAGCTATATTTTAATAGTCCAATTTCTTATTTATAACATGCTTAATACCCAGATAGGAATCAAACCTGTGTTGCTCTGCGTCTTGCTTCCAAGGCAAGCGTGTGGTCTCTGAGCTATCCTCCTGTGCCGTTGTAAAAAATGCTGTAACAAGTGTTTTATAAGACTAAGACAGATTATCCGAACACCGGCTCCCTCATTTCCTGTCACTCTCTGGCTGGCCTCTTGGCACTCTTCCTGCTCCCACCTTATGAGGCTAAAAACCACGGGGGCATCTTCGACTAGACACTCCCTTCTCTCCTCACATCTCAGACGTCTCTAGGAAGTCACACTACCAGCTGCACCTCAGAGGTATTCTTCCTTTCCTCTCCCAGAAGCTCGCTGTCTCCAGAGCTCTGGTTCTCTCTAGGCTGGACTTGTGCAACATCCTCTTTCTAAGTCTGACTGCTTCCACTCTCCGCCCTCTTCAACTCATCCAGAACAGGACTGCAACACTTGTCCTTGGCCTCAAGCCCAGGGATCGCATCTCTTCAGGTCTGAAATTTCTGCACTGGCTACCAGTGGCTGCGAGGATTAAGTTCAAAACTCTCTGCATGGTCCACAAGGCCTTCTGTGGCCTGGGGCCTCAATACCTTCAACTCACTCTTCCTAAATATCTTCCCTCGTGCTCTTCATTCATTCACCTCCAACTCCCTCAGGGTCAGTCGCTTCTCTAAACAAGGAGTTGGTGGTAGATCTTTCTTCGGCTGCGGCCTCCCTCTGGAACAGCCTCCTTGCAACGAGGAGAACCAGCTCTGGTTCCGGAAGCACCTCAAAACATTACTCTTTCCTTCTGCTTTCTCTCCTCCGCTGAACTCCTGGCTGAAACTGAAGCTGTACTTGTCACATGGCCACCTTCTGATCTCGGGCCCAGGTCCCCTCCCGTGCCAGTTGCACACCTTCACTGCCTCCCTGGCAACCCCCGCACCTGGGGACTTTTTTCTGTATCCCTACAGTACCCTACCAGCACTTGACACCTGCTGTCTGCACTTACCCCTGCACTTGCCACCAGCTGGACGCACTTCACGTATTGCTTCATTTATTCTATTTATTTTTTAATGTCGATCACATGTACTGCAGTGCCCCCTCCCCCCGCACTTTTCCTCCTTTCCCTGCACGCGTGATCTCAATGTCACCTGGCATAATAAAATGGTTGTCTCTGCCTTCCCTCTGTTCCCCCTCCCTGGCTACACTTGTGTATAGGCGCGTTATAAATGCCATATCATAAATGAATGGTTTCAATGCATATGACAAGAACGCTCAAGAATAAGTAAAATGCAAATCGAAATTTCAGCGAAGGAGTATGTTGCTTAACTAACTCCTATTCGCCAGCATGGATCTTTCATGGATTCACATGCTTTGAATAGAGTACACAGCAGTTGTCAGTAATGAACAGGAGACTAAGGGCGAAAGGCATGCCTTATAGAAACAGGCGTTACAAGACATCTCTTTCACGATACATATTTGATGTCCATAGTTGCCGTTGGCTCAACTGGTGCCTACACTAGTGCTAGGACAGTACTCTTGTCCCACTGTGGCAGAATTTAATTCTGTGGAGGATAAGTGCAGAAAAGACCCCTTATGAAATGTTCACTAAATGAACCCCGAAAAGGAGGAAATCCTTTCTCTTTATTATACCTTGAAATATTGTTGCCAAATCAGAGAAACGGAGGCTGGAGGACGAGAAAGCCTCACTTATGGAATAGTGCGCCAGACCATCCTTGGCTAGATTGAGCAAATATGGTAGATGTTCATGAGAGGCTATTTTGAGAGGGCCAAGCTGTTGGACACCACTTGCAAAAGCAGCCCCACTTTTATCCGAACCATCAGTTTGTGGATTTTGCAGTGGCTGCCTTTAGAACATTCCTGCGAAATCGGGGCATGGCCGAAATCTGTGCAGTCAGGAGCCAAGTGGAGTGATACTGGGTCATGATACAGAATCTGCTTGTTGCAAATTAAGAGTAAGCTGGGATCTTTCCCCCCAGAGGAATTGGGTGGTCTTGAGAGTCGGAGGTCAGAGAATCAAGGCCATCTCGCCCACATCGGTGCCACCAGGATGATTGTGCATTTGTACATTGTGATCATCTGCAGGACTTTAAATATTACAGGAAATGGAGGGAACATGTATGCGAAACATCGCTTCCCATGATGTTGAGATCGTGTCTCCCAGCGACTGTGGGTACCTGTTGGCACATTGCTACATGGTAGAATAAAGTGTGCTCAAATAGGTTGATGGGCGGTGTTCCCCATCGTCTGAATAATTTTTGAAGAGGGAGGGAGAGGTCAAGGGTGGCGAGGTCCAGCAACACTCTCAGGCCCGCCTGGTGGTCTTTTTGTATAGCGAAAATCCTGGAGTAGAAGCCCAATCTTCGCTGGGAGGCTGGGACTTTTTCCACTGCCTGGCTCAACGAGCGACCGAATTTCCGCCAACAGAGTTGATGTCCCAATCTGTGGGAGTGGAGGAGAGGGAGGGATCAGTAAGCAGTACCCCATGGAAACTGGAAACTACAGAGAGGATCCATGGGTACGCGAACATCTGAAGCCAAAACTATGCATGAAGGGCAATCCTGTCCCCCCACCGGAGACACATGGAACCGAAGGGACACGCCATGCCTTCTTTCCCTCTGAGGCAGAGGGGGTGGGGTGAGGGGGGTGACGGAGAAATCGGCGGACTGAAAAAAGCCCTTACTCTTCCCCGCTCCATCCCCCTTTTTGTTGTTTGCACCAGTGTTCACGGCGAGCAGTAAGGCTGCCTGGACCTTCGTTCTTGGAAGCCGTGGAACCATCCAACGTCCATCCCTTGTCAAAGAGTTTGTGAGACTGGGTGTAACGCCTTGGGCGTGGCCTTCGTAAGGATAAAGATTTTGCAGTTTTGCAAATTATTTTTCTTTTTATCTAGCTCATCATCAGTGGTAGAGTGACAGAGGTCGCCATCCTCGAATGGAATGTGCAATATGCGTTCCTGGACATCTGGGTTGAAGTTAGTAGCCCAAAGCCAGGCAGTCCTCATGTCCTTGGTGATACATATGGCCCAGCCGAAGGCATCCATGTGGCCCACGGTGGACTCCATGTCTTTCGTGACCATTTTTGCCTTTGCCAGTCCCGTCTTGAATTGTGACTGCCACTGCACCAGAAGTTCTGGAAGTCAGTCAGCTATTTCCCGCGAAAGCCTCTGGTTAACAGCTGCCAGCATGGCATCCGCCTTGGATTAACAAAGATGCAGCGAATCGTTGGACTAAAGCTTCTTCCCGTAAGCCTCTAAGATCATCTCCTTTCCTGGTAGCGCTGAGGACGAGGTGGCCGAGGACAACCAAGGCTTTGAGTAGAGGGACGCCGCAGCAATCGCTGAAGAGTGCGGTTGAGGGTGGGCCGACGGCAAGAAGGGATCCCCCTCCATTTGCTTATACTTGGCGTCTAGGTGCCAACTGACAGGTTGGGCTGAGTGGGGTTTGAGCCACCCCTTCTTGGCCAATGCGACAACATCCTTTTGCATTGGTATCCCCGTTCTAGCCACGGGACAGAGTGGGGACCTCGGCCAATACCCCTGCCTCTGGTTTTTCGATTTCGGGTTGAGGAAGGCCCAAGTACTCTGCCAGATCTACAAGTCATTCGTGGAAGGCCTTGGCTGACAATGCTGTGTCGGGGTCTTCTTCCTAGTTTGTGTCCACCAGGGCGTTCAGCTGGTCCGGAGCAGGTGGAAGAGTGCTGAGGGCTGAGGTGTGGAAACCGGAGCCAGAGGCTGCAGCAGAGGCTGTTACGAACCCCCCTGAACTGTGGGGGGCAGGGGAGCCAGAATCAAAGGGGCTGCACTGGGGCCTGCAGCGCTGGAGCCATAGGAGGAATGGCTATAGGTAGAGACAGAGGGAGCATATCCCTGATCACATCCTTAAGGATGGACCCCATTGGAAGAGATCTCATGAGCGTGAGAAACTTTTCAAAGAACCTGTCCTCGCAGGCCGGTGTAGTGACAGGTGATGTTGACTGTAGCCGGCAGCTGCTGGGGCCGGTGCATAAGCTGTCTAGTTAGTTGCAGGGTAAACCTGCCTTGCAATGCTGATGGATAAACTGTAGGCCATGCAACTGGTTGACACCTGTCCCACCTTGTAACTTTCTCTCCCACATGCTCTGTTCCTCAGGGCGGTATCGGACGAGTGGCCATCTTGTCGAGCTGCATGCCAAGTGCTAAAGTTGTGGTGCTTGGCTCACTGGGCACAGCCTCCTCCAGGACTCTTGCCTATGGCGCATGAGACCTACCCTGTACCTCATGCCGAGGCCTGGTAGGTGTGTCGACCTAGGCAGTATCGCTGGCAGTGCTGTGTGCAGGTGCCCCCTTGGACATGTTGCCAGTACAAGGGCTTAGCCCCTCGGGTGTTCAACCGGTAAACTAACCTTGCCCTCTGCACTGTTTCCGGAAGGATCTAAAGACCCCTAAGCCTGACGGCTGGTAGCTGAATTAGTCTCAGTACCCGTGCTGGTGTGAGAACCTGAGAGGTTCCTCCCATCAGGGAGTTTCCTTGGAAAGGAGTAGCCCTTGCGGCGTGCACTGGAAAAGAGCCACCCTCCCTGGACCTTAACTACCTAGTCTGTTCTTCAGGCCCTTTATCAATATTGACGCCACATACTTGACCTTAATGCAGTCACTATCCATGTTATCGCAGCCGCGACCAATTTCCTTCTTCGCTGTACCCTGGGCCACAGATTACATTTTTTTCTAAAATATTTGAAGATCAAGGCCCTTTATGAACCACGATATGTAGTGATTTTCTAGCTCCCAAGGAAGGATCCATGCAGAGTGGCAACTCATTTTCTGGTTCAAGTGAACTCCAAGATCACTTATGCGACACCGAGTATGGCTTTATATTAACTGTCTGCCGAAACTTAATATATACGATTCAGCCACATAGAGGGCCTGTTTCTCACCAACTCTGTGCACTATTGCCACTAGAAAGGATGTCTTCCACATTTCAAAGATCAAATCTTTTCAACACACAGATTGAGAGCGATTAGATATTAAAGGAACAATTAATTCTGGGGGATACTTTGTCCAAGAAAAATGGAAATGCACTGAGCCACGTTGGGCCTAAAAAGTGCTGAACTTGGGAAGCTATGCTGGCTGACTGAGGCCTAAAGAAATACAGGTTCTAGAAAACAATGAGCCAACAGACAAAGGCAGCAATTCATTTAACCCGCCATATCAAAATGTTGTTCCTAGAGGCTAAAATCAAAGGGCCTTGTGTAAATGACAAAAAAAAACCTACCCTTCATTACCATATGAGGAAAAATCAAAGCATCTGACATACTCGAATGCTGTGTTTCAAATAAAGAGAAATACACATACTGATTGGGCCTTGCATGCAATTGATTAAGACAAGAAAAAATAAAGGATTATTCTACATCGAAAGCATGGCATTTACAAACAAACTGATCAAATTGATTGCATTGGGCAGCTGAAATAATAAACACATGGTTAGAATTTCCCTTAACAAAATGGAACATATGAGAACATGTAAAGTTCACAAATAGAAGTTTGTTTCTAGATATATGGGTATGTTTTTGTTCCCTAACAAGGGTTCAGTTTCTATTCAGAATTCTCGATACCCAGGAAGGAGTTTTATGAAGGCCTGTTCTAGATAAGCATCAGATCATCCATTAGCCTTGGAAAAAGAAAGGCTGATTACTTTACACCAGGTTAAAATCAACGGACAGCTGACTGGAGCAGATGTTACAAGAAGAAATTAAAGCTTGAGCAAGAAATGGTTCTTAGGGGGCCGTGTGATGGTCAGAATTATGTGCATGTAATTATGGTGCATAGGTTTATATTGGGAATCACGTTTTTGCCCATTAATATTGAAAAATAATACTTCTAGAAATGGGACATGTATCATTTTAAAGCGTATCCGATGGCCACAACTTCCATCAGAACTTGGGCTTTTGAAACCCTGTAACAATTGAAAATATAGTTCTAGCTCCTAAGAAAAGGTCACTAGACCGAAGGTTAAGGTGGGCGGGTGGTAGTAGCATTGGGAATCCTGTAACGAGGTTTTAAGTTTGGTGATGCTGACTGTTACTTGTGAGCAAAGTGCAAAAAAAGGTCAGTCGGACCTGCAACCTCCTGCCGAGACTTGAGTTAGTTAAGTGCGGCATGAGTAGAGGAACCCAAAAATATACAAGTTATCTTTATTTGTAAAATAAATCTTTGTCGTCATGTAGTGACATTTTAGGTGTAAAATGTAAAAGTGCTAAATTAACTCTGGTGGGTTGGTTCATCTTTCCCATCATTTGAACTACCTAAAACCTGAGGCCTATAAAGAGAGGGGGAATAGGCCTTGGGGGTGGAGTGGACCGCCGGGGTCCAATTAAAATTTAGGGTTCATAAGTTAACACCTCAGTTTTCAATATTTCAGAGGTGTGGCTTTGAGGTTGCAAAGTGGCTGCACAAAGAAAGAGGGGACACTGCCTAAAAATCATCTGGATGAATGCCGTTAGCTGGTGGCCTGAATTTAACCTTGCCCGGACATTTGCCTGATCATCATATGGGTGAAACTATTGAAAGGTGGATGCAGAACTAACACTGCTTGGGAGACAGCAATTGGGAAAGACTTAAGAAGCTGGGTTTTTTCAAGGAGAACAAAATCTAGGAATGAATCATGGTGGCTATCCAGGACTTAAGTGCCCGACCAGATCTGTGCTTCCCCCATTAGAGGGTCCAGAAACGTCAATTTATTTTCTTGAGTGCGGAACCCAGAAATTCATGTTAAGTGGTTTGATTTAATACCTTCCCCTTGATAAAAAAAATAATGAAATTAATTGCCTTATAGCTAACACAGGGGGTGGGCGGGGAAGAGGATTTTCGAAAACTACAAAATTCCTCATTGATCAATGTCCATGAGACTAAGAGTTAGCATTTATAGAACAAGTGTGTGAAATGGAGTAAAATCTGTCTGAATAGCATTATGTTATAAGGGAACGTCCATGATTTGATGTACACTTATTATGTATTGCATAAACAAGATTTGCAAATTGTAAATTATGAAATTGGAAGATTTTAACTATACATTTTAAATTTTGTAAAAGTTTATAAAAACTAAAATAAAGGAGAAAAAAAAAGAGAAAGTCCCAGTGTGGATCAAAACTATATTCTGTCAATGTAATAGGGTACACCTATTTTTATGGTCAACCCCAGACTTCCCAAAGGAAAAGGGTGTCCTTGTCTAAAAAATACGAAATTCCTAACAGTCACCATTCCACACACATGGGCTTTAAGCAGAGGGGTGCTGAATGTAATTGAAGTCTGGATTATTTTCTGTACCTCGGCCTGGTTCTTGGCTTATTGGTGGCACACGGGGGAAGGATCTGCATGGCTCTATATAAGTCAGACAGGGCTAGACTGAATTAATTACATATTGGATAGCGTTCTAACTGGGTTGGGAGGAGCAGGGGGGGGTGAACTTTGCATGTTAAGGTTAGTCTCTAAATATATAGTTACAATTCCCAACTAAAAGCTTGCTGTTTAACTTTAGTTAATTAAGGGAATGAGCTGCTTAAGTCTTACACAATAGGAATGGAAAATGCTTTCCCGGCTTTAGAAATCAATGCCAAATATACTCAAGTTAGAGTGCTGCTGTTTAAAACTTGCCAGGTAGAGAAGATGCACTACGATCTCAAAGCGAAAAACAAATCAATTGGTCCCTTACACCAAAGAAAGACATGAATATTCACGTTCATGTGGTGTTAGCCGACCCTGAGCGTTAATACAATATTTCCATTAACACCAAATGAACATGTAGATGACCAAACTAACGCATCAAGAGCCCACCTGCCAGGTTCAGGAAGTTTGTATTGGGATGTAGCCATGTCACATTTGTAGACAAACCCAGAGTGCACTTTTAACAGATCAAGGTTAAGTCAGGCCCATTTAGAAGGATCATTTTGCAGGTCCACCTCCCCAGCTACTAGAAGGAGTAGGTAATCAGGAGTTAGGGCAGAAAGAAATTCAATCCTCCAAGTTATCGAAAGTACCGAGAAACAAAGGCTAGGCATTCATTTTTCTTTAATGCTGCTAAAAAGATCTGTACTCAGCACTGCCAACAAGGAAAATAACTAATGTGCTGTTTTTTGGTCTTGTTCGTATCTGTATACATTCAATTGTGTCCTAAGCTAATTTGCAGCAACATTTTTCAATCCAGCCCATTGTTCTTCTTGCACCAATGTATGGTGTTTTCACAGCCCTGTGCATCCCTTTACCTGCTGAATGGTGTGATAATTCCAGTGGAGTCATCACTAATTCCCCGGCGGTGACCTCATCCCATGTGGCTAGTTGACGGCAGCTATTTGACCATGTGGGTGGCTATATAAGAGGATCACATGGGAGGGGACAACTACTGGGGAGAGGTGGCGACTCCATAGGACGAGACATGGTAGGCCCCCTTTCCCAGAGGAAGGCCCTACAATACCTGAATTCCTAATGGCCTATTGTCATTCAAGTACCCATTTATGACTCACACTCATACATAACTTCTTCCGTTTCCAATATCCCTTTTTGTGAGACGTTTGAACATCATTTTCCAAGAAATCCAGTAACATCCAAGGACTCCAACTCTCAAATCCACAAGTACTGACAAAATGAAGAGTAGGAAGAAGTTGGTGGGGGATGTGGCAAAGAGTGTGCCGGTTAATAGAAAAGCCAACCCTGTGCTCCCCACAGATCCCATTGGTCACAGTGGTGGGAAGAGAAAAGCAACTGAGGTTAATGATTAGGAAGCACTGGGACTCGGTGGGTATAGCAACGATGGGGGGGTGTGGCAGGAGGGGAAGATATTGGAATTTGGGGAGCTGGTGGATCCAATGGGACTGAGAGGGGCAATATATTACGTATCATGGGGTGGTGCAACAAATTAAGGATACCCGGGTCTGAAGTGGTACTGGCGGAGGAACCGGACACCGCTATGGTGTCCGGTTGGGGAGCCTACCGAGAATCCCTGAAACCGCTACTGGACTAGTGGATGGTCAACCCACATGAGGGACAGCCACCCAAGGCTAGGGAAATCACCCCTGACCAGCCTGGAGCTCTGGTGAGAATGCGGGAAGGTAGGACTTGTGTTGTTGCCGGCGTGTTTCGGTGGAAATTGTCTGAAAAGTAACAATTTATTTACCTGTAACTGTTGTTCTCCAGCATGGGTCTGGCATAGATTCACATGTTCATAAATATTCCCCGTCAGGCTGGGAATCCTCGGTAAAGAAAAAAAATCTGTTTTATTTCTGAGCTCTCTTCCTCCTAACAACCAATCACTGGTCTCTGGGTCAAACTGCCCCCCAGCCAGTGACAGCCCTCTACCTAGGCCTCTCCTCTGGCCATATTCAGATTTGGTAGCATGTAAAGTGGCAGTAGGACCAAGAGAAGAGCCGCAGAGGGGTAGGCGGGAGGGTTCGCATGTGAATCCATGCCAGACCCATGCTGGAGAACAACAGTTACAGGTAAGTAACTTGTTCCTTCTCCAGCATGGGGTCTGGCATGGATTCACATGCTCATGAATATAAGAATACATAGCAGTATACACATGCACAACCACGGGAGATGGCAAAAGGCTCAATATCAAGCAATACAACTCAACATTAAGCAACTCTTACCTCCTCACCAGCTCACCTTAGGCGAACAGGTTGCGCAGCACTGCCTGGCCGACTCTGGACTCCTCCCTGGAATCCCGGTCGACGCAGTTGAATCTCGTGAAGGTGTGCATCGACCTCCACGTAGCAGCCCTGCAGATGTCGAGCAGGGGCACACCAGACAGGAACGCCGTAGTAGCAGCAATCGCTCTGGTCGAATGGGCCCCGAATGGGCATGATGCAGCCGGAGAGCCATCTGGAAATGGAAGTCTTGGAGAGAGCCTTCCCTTGATTCACAGGTCCAAAGTTCACAAACAGCTGTGATGTTTTCCGAAAACTCTTCGTGCAGTCCACGTAGAACTTCAGCGCTCTAGCTACATCCAGCGAGGGCAGAGTCCTCTCAGCCGGCGACGAAGGCAACGGGAAGAAAACTGGCAACACCAAGGGCTCGTTGAGGTGGAAGTTCGACGGCACCTTGGGCATGAAGGAGGGGTGCGTCCTCAGCACCACCCTTGTGTCGTGAAAAGTCAAGTATGGAGGCTTGCAAGACAGGGCCTGGATCTCTCCCACTCGTCGTGCAGAGGTGATGGCCACGAGGAATGCCGTCTTCCACGACAAACTTCAACGGCACTGAATGCATAGGCTCGAATGGGGCCCCCCATGAGCCTAGTTAGCACCACATTGAGCTCCCACGCCGGGGCAGGGGCCTTCACCGGCGGGTATGATCGGAACAGTCCTTTCATAAATTCCTTCACCAGACGATGAGACCACAAGGACACCCGTCCTGTAGTTCTGGTGTAACGTGAGACGGCAGCCAGATGTACGTTCATGGAAGCTTGAGATCGACCAGCCTTGGCCAAAGACAGTAGGTACGGCAATACTTGAGGGGCTGTAATCCGCAGAGGGTTAATCTTCTGTGCACGGCACCAGACGGAGAACCTCTTCCATTTATGTCCGTAGTACTTGAGAGTTGAGGATGCCCTGGCCTTTGCAAGAACCTCTCTGCAGTCGGGCGGGATGTCGTATCCTCCAAACTCTAGTGCTGCAGGAGCCAGGCCTGAAAGTTCAGCGACTCTGGTTCGTGATGAAGAATGGCGCCTCCTTCTCTGGAGAGAAGATCCGCGTTTGTCGGCAGCTTGACACGTGTGGACGCTGACAAGTCCAGAAGGTCCAGAATGAAGATCTGCCTCGGCCACGCCGGTGCGACGAGGATCATCCTGCACCGGGACCTCTTGAGCTGGTTGACGAGTCGGAGTAGCAACGGCGGGAATGCATAAAGGAACAGGCCGTCCCAGGGGAATGAGAAAGCATCGCCCATGCTCCTCGGTTGGTGAAACCTGCTGGCGAACCTCCGGCACTTGGAGTTTGCTGCCGTCGCGAAGAGATCGATCTGGGGTTTGCCCCATCGTCGGAAGAGTCGGTCCACTTGTTCCTGGCGCAGTTCCCACTCGTGGCACGAGCGCAGCGCTCTACTGACTGAGTCGGCGATGGTGTTTTTTATCCCTGCCAGATGAAAGGGTACCAGAAACATCCCTTGGACCACGGCCCAATGCCACAGCTCCTGGGCTTCCTTGGACAGGGCAGGGGATCTGGTTCCGCCCTGCTTCCGAATGTAAAACATCGTGGTGGTGTTGTCGGTGAAGATCCTCACCACCTTGCCCTTGAGGGACGGAAGGAAGGACCCGAGGGCCCAGAACACTGCGCGGAGCTCCAAGATGTTGATGTGGAGAGTCTTCTCCTCTGAGCACCAAAGGCCTCTTGCGTGGAGACCCCCGGTGTGCGCTCCCCAACCTTCCAGGGAGGCATCCGTCGTCACCGTCACCTGGTGGGCCGGGGCTAGGAAACCTGTTCCTGTCAGATGAGCGCGGACACCCCACCATCGTATCGCCTGACGGAACGCTTCGTCGAGCAGGATCCTGTCCTCGAAGCTGCCAGTCGTCTGGATCCAGTGGGCGTCGAGGAATTCTTGCAAGGGTCGCATCCGAAGTCTGCAGTGGGGCACTAGATAAATGCAGGAGGACATCATTCCGAGGAGGGACTTGATAGACCTCACTCTGGCCGCGTCCGTGGCCAGTAGACGTTGCACCTTTCCTAGGATGGTCCTTATCCTTTCCTCCGACGGTGAGGCCCGCTGCGCCACTGTGTCGAGCTGTGCTTCCAGAAACAGGGCGGCTTGCGACGGGACCAGGTGGGATTTTGGAAAGTTGATGGAGAACCCCAGGTCTGTGAGCAGCTGGACGGTCTTCGCAGAGTGCTGCACGGCGAGCTCCCTTGTCCTTGCCCGTATGAGCCAGTCATCCAGGCAGGGGTAGACGTGGATCCCTGCAGGCGCAGGCGCGCCGTCACCGATGCTAGGCACTTGGTGAACACCCTGGGTGCCGATTTTAATCCGAACGGGAGGGCCTTGAACTGGTAGTGCCGCCCTTTGACCACGAACCTGAGGAACGTTCGGTGTCTCTTTAGAATAGGGATGTGGAAGTAAGCATCCTACAAGTCCAACGACAACAGGAAATCACCCTCCTCCAGCTGTCCCAGCACGTGCTGGAGGGTGACCATCCAGAACTACTGTGCCTTGATGCATTTGTTTAGTCGTCGCAGGTCCAGGATGGGACGCCATCCTCCTGTCTTCTTCACGAGGAAGTATCTTGAGTAAACTCCGGAGCCCCGAAGCCTCTTCAGGACGAGCTCAATGGCACCTTTCCTGAGCATCGCCCGTACTTCCAACAGCAGTTGAGGGCCGTGATTTTCCTTCCTAGCCACGGGAGGAATGCGGGGGCACCTCTTCTGGAACTCGAGGGTGTGCCCCAGGGCATCCAGCACCCAACGGTCGGTGGAGATGGACTCCCACACGGCGACAAACTTCGTCAGCCGGCCTCCCACTGGGGTGCTTCGGCGGGGGCCCGACCAGACGGTCGGTTCAATCTTGCTTGGAGGCTGCTTTGCCTCCTTGACCACCTTGGCGACGACGGCGGGATCCACCTGACTTGCCGCGTCCCCTGTAGGCCTCCTGCGACGAAAACCTTGCCGCTTGACGGTACGTAGAGGAGCTGCTGCTGGCTCCCTTGTAGGCACCCTGTCTGCCTCCGGAGCTTCGAAAGGACGGCCGTCGCTGTTGGATCACACCCAGTGCACAGGCCGTCTCCGTCTCGATCGCCTGAAGGGATTCATCAACCGTCTTGCCAAAAAGGTTGTTCCCATCAAAGGGCATGTCCAAAACCTTGGTCTGAACGTCCTGGCGGAAATCCGTCGCCTTGAGCCATCCTCGTAGTCTCAGACAAACGCCATTGCCCAACTGACGGAAACCGGTGTCAGCGATGTCCGTAGCCACCGTAATGGCGTGGTCCGAGGCAATCTCACCTTCCTGCAAGATTTCCAGGGCCTCAGCCCTCTTGGCATCCGGAAGGAAGTCCAACAGAGGGGCGATCTTTAACCACAACTCCCTGCCGTAGCGGGCTGCGATGGCCAGGGCGTTGGCCGCCTTGATGGTCGTCGCTGCAGATGAGATGACCCGTCGTCCCATCGCATCCAGCTTCCTACCCTCGCCGTCCGGAGGGGAGGTCGAGGCCGATGCGCCCCCCACGCCCGCTTTCTTCTTGGCCGCCGCCGAAACGACCGAGTCCGGGGTAGGTTGCGCCCTAAGGCACAGGGGGCAGCGTCGGTGACCCGGTACTACTTCTCGTAGCGGTCCCTCTTTGCAGGAGCCGTGGAAGGGTTCTTGAGGAGGGCGAGCCCCTCATCCCAGATGTCATCAAGAAGCGGTACGGCAAGGACAGTCTTCGTTTTAGCCTCGCGCCGCTGGTAAAGGAACCCCTCCTTTTCCTCAGGGCAGAGCTGGAAGAGCTTGGATGCCCTGGAGATCATTGCATGGAAGGATCCAATCTCGTCAGGCGAGGACGCCCGGGCAGGGGGCGACGGGGGACACGCCCCGCCGTCGCCTCCGTTGTCATCCGTACCCATCGTAGTCGTGGCCATGCCTGTATCATCCCCGTGGGTAGTGGACCGGGGGGAAGGCAGAGAAGGCCGCAGAGGCGGGAGAGGAGGCCTAGGATGCGTCGTCCTCTTAAGTGGTGGGCTCCCCGACGGTCCTGGCTCCGGTTCCTCCGTCGGGTCTGGCTCAGGCACCTCCGTCGGGGGAAGGGGCAACCTAGTCCTTCTCTCCGAGCATAAGGACTGGATGGCTGACAAAATGGCCGCCGAGGTGTCCTGCGGCGACGGAAACAACGGGAGCGAGGGCTCTTGAAGAGCCTCGTCTGCGTCGTCGTCGCCCTCGTCGGGGTCCCTCCCGATGGGCTGGGCCTCCTCCACGACTTGGATGAGCTCCGCTTCAGAGGTCGTGTCCGTATCCACGACGGCAACCAACCCCTACCCCCCCTTTCCAACGAGGACTTTGTGGGGGTCTTCTCGGTGGGCCTGAAAGACGACTCCCTCCACGGTGGCAGGGAGACTCCACTGGTGTAGCCTCCACAGGCTGAGCCAGGGCCGCGGCGACATCCTCAATTGAAGTCTTAGCAGGGTGAATTAAGGCCAACGTCACCTTCTGTACGCCTGGGGCCTTCACCTTGGGGGGAGGGTTCGAGCCTCGCTCCCCCTCTGCCGGAATCTTCGAGATCGACCGGGGCCTCTCCAGAAGCTTCGCCGGGTTCTCAGACTTCCTCTTACCCGAGCCAGAGCGTTGGCTCGTGGTCGATGGCGCCGGGGAGGGTGCGCCCTGCCTGGCATCTAAGGAGCACGACCGTTCGGTGCTCCCAGTGCCCGCGGACTCGTGGTTCTTAGCCTTTTGTTGGGCCCCCGTCGCCGAGCACCCTCACAGGACTTAGACTACTTCTCGCCTGGCGGGCTCTTACCTTCCAGCCAGTTGGCGAGACGGAGGTGGCGATCCTTCATGGTCCGCTCCGACATGTTCCCACAAAACGCGCAGTCCTTTTCCTTGTGCGTCTTGTCCTCATGGAGACAGAGGCATAACGAATGCTCGTCCTCCTTGAAAACGTTCTGAAGCTGGCATCCAGGGCAGGTCCGGAATAGCTTCCCGGGCGTCGAGCTCCCTTTCTCCTGGGCCATGTCCGGGGTAGGCCTCGGAACTTCTGGAATCCTCCAAAAGCGTAACTCGACAAAATCTTCACCCTTGAGGGGCGTAGAAACTCCGAAACGGATCCCCGTTGATCAGAAGTAGAAAAGGTGGAGCTTGAGGCTCTATTTAACCGAAAAAATGAGACAATCTCCTGAAAAAGCGCAAAAACTCAGCAAAAGCTCGAGAGCTAAGCACGAGGACTCCAACACTTGAACGTGCGGTAAAAATCTGAGGATGGGTGCTTAGGGAGAGGGCAGTCTTTGGCTGGGGGCAGTATGACCCAGAGACCAGTGATTGGTTACTACTGAGAAAGACAGATCAGAAACGAAACTGATACTGATTTTTTCTATACCGAGAATTCCCGGCCTGACAGGGAATATTCATGAGCATGTGAATCCATGCCAGACCCCATGCTGGAGAACCTACAATACAGTCGTAAGTGGGCCGCATTTCGTGAACAATGGCCCTCCTTTCCAGTAGAGGCAGAAACCCACAAGTGCATGGATCTTGTGTCAGGAGGAGAAGTGGTGCGACGGGGAGTATCTAAATTATACGCTTTTCTGCAGATAGACCTGCCGCAGAAGAAGGTAATGAAGGGGGTTTGGGAGAGACACTTGGTATGGTCTCCCTAAATGCCAGCCTCCATCGGATATTGTGCAAAATGTTAAATTATCTCCATTAAACCCATGCTACGGTGGCTAGTTATCTTTAGATGTAAGCAGTGCCTGTATGAAATGTGGGATGACGCAGGCAGATTCGTTCCACATGTACTGAGCTGGCCCTCCAATATTTGCATTTTGGGGCAAGGTGGCAGAAAAACTAGAATACTGGAAATTCCACTGACCCTTAAGCCAATTAAGTATTTGTTGGGAGAGCTGTACAAAGTGTCAGTGGTTAAACATCTCCATTTTAACATTGCATGTGCAGTGGCGAAGCAATGTATTATGAATACTGGAAATCGAAGTCTTTCCCTAGCCGAGGCATGACAAGATTTGGTGTATGTGAATCACATGGAGGAGGGAAATGTTATGAATGTAATTCTTGGAAGGCAACCTAGAGACCACTCAGGTTGTACCTAATGCAAACTGCTGCACCCACTACTGGCTCTAACTGGGCCCTCTACATGTCAAGATATAGGTACTCAATGGTTGCATGGCAGGTATGTTGTCTGTTAGAGGTAATGAAACGTCTGTATAGAGAATGTTGGACTATTCTTTAAAGTTTTTATTACATGGCTGTCCTATAAATAAAGTTTATTAAAAAATGAGCGGCAGCTTGTTTGGAAAGAACAAGTTACCAAGTCTTGGTGGATCTGAATAGAGGTCTACAGAACTTTTGCGACAAGCCCTAGAAGAAGTCCCTAGGAGGTTTCGATTCGGACAGTCACCACATATTAACTAAAATCACCAATTCAGGACCCAAACAAAAAGTCAGACAATGTGGCCGATGATCCTGTAGGCAAAGGCACTGGAACCAGAGTGAGGATCAGTAATGCAATATTGGCCAGGGAAGCCAGCACAGCAATTTAAATGAGAACCATGAAACTACAAATGGATAAAACAGGACCGCCGGGGTGGACTGTCTAACGGAGAGAAAAGGCCCTCAATGCTCAGCCAGACCATAGAAAGCTGAAGTTACAAGTAGGAGTGAAAACATGCATCTCTGCAAGTTGTGTTTAATCGGGTCCACAAACAGTTGAGCAGCTTAGGCTACTATTTTACTGGTTTTCCAAGAAATTCTCAGTCCTCGGCACAGTGCAGAAATCCTAGATGTCTGAGGGCAGGAGAAGAGAATGTACCAGTAGGCTGTTCTCAAAAGGGGCAATCAATCTCTTTACAGCCAGAAATGTCAATTGCAGTGAAAGTATCAAAAACAGTGTTGATGTATTTGGACCCATTGCCTGGATGTCAACTGCCTCTCAAACTAAACACATCCAAGACTGAATTCGTCCTCATCGTCAACCCCCTAAAATAAAACGTGGCCAACTAAGGCTCAATGATCTGCGCCTAGAAAGATTTCATCCATAACTGACTCTGCAAAATCCTTAGGCTTCACCATTGAAATACATAGCCAAGAAAGCCCAAACAGCGGTCTCTGTGCCCTTTGCAAAAATCAAACCTTTATCCTGCCGCAGGGCTTCTGGACCACAGTGCAGGCCCTTGTGGTCCCCCACATCAATGGGGGGGAAAATGCACTCCTGACTGGGCTCCCAGCTGCTGAATTGGCTCCCCTACAAGCAGTCCAGCATGCAGAAGCATGGACTTCTTGTGGGTGCATGGATATTTGCCCGAATCACTCCAATCTTAAGCAAAATACATTGCATTCCTCTCCAGGAAGGATACTAAACTGCTTGTATGATCTGCAAAGCAGTAACAATTCGCACACTAGAGTATCTGGTAGCTAACTGCCACATAGCGAGTGGCACACGCTCCCCTCGTGCAGAATCAAAAAACTGGCTGAAACAACTTGTCTGCAAAGAGGACCCGCAAACCATCCTTATCGTCATTCACCCACCCTCTTCAACTCGTTCCCCGTGTCGGCTCGGAATGCCCCCACAATTCCCAAGTTTCGTAAAACTCTCAAAACATTGCTTTTTCAACAACACCTGGCAAGGACTAATTCCAATGGATGCACATTTTGATGCACAGACCTCAACTCAGTACTGAAAACTGTTAAGATGCCAGCCCAAATACTGGCTACCCACATTGCTTTGATGCTCTTGTGCCTGGTCCGTGCTTTCAACAATAAAATAGAAATAAATATAAGCAACGCTTTCTAAATAAGCCCAAAGTGGGATGCAAGACCAACAAACTCTGGGAATAAATTTACATTTCACAGTTCAAGATGCTTCTTACGAGAGCTTCAAGATAAAGTGTCCTAGTGTGTAGTTTTCTGGAAGATTACAGAAATACTCCCATAATGACTAATGAAACAGGAGAAGTAAAGCTACTTGCACTTGATAGAAAATCTCAGATTACTGGCAGAACTCCCTTCCATGGGTTTGATGCCCAGGAAAAACGTGGCATCCCTCAGAGCACAGCACCTTTAAAGTCTCCTCAAGCAGAGCTGTTGTGTACATTTATTTTTAAATTTAAGGATCGCTGGTGAGGGAGGTGGTGCGCCATGGAAGGAACAGAAAATCAGCACTTTTGAATATCAAAAGTTTGGCTTCATGAAGAACTGCGTCTTAATTTTCCTTGACAATGAACAACTTTTTAGAGTTACATACGTTAAAACTGAAAATGGAACAAAAAGAAATTAAATGTCTTTGCTTACGTCCATGAGCTCCTGCATTGTTGTCCCTCCAGATCTTTGTGAAATTTTGTCTTCTATTGTAGTTGTAGCAAGCTTTAGATTCTGTGGTAAAGGTATACCAGTCTTCACACACATTGCAGCTGCATTAGCTTTGGCTATTTGGAGAAGTTGTGCCTTTTCTGAAATAACAAATGTAGACTTACATTACATTTGATAATAAAAAAAGACAATGGTTCAATACACAAAGTAATCTTATTTGGCGCAAATAGCAATTCAAAGGTGGAAAAATCTTTCAAGTTAAACATTGCAAAAACGCATTCCACTTCTAGTAATGTTTCTACACAAGGCATACACTAACAAATCCTTGACCCAATACAGAATAAGGGCGAGAAAGCAAACCGAGCATACACTTGGCATTTACGTGTGCCTGTTTGGTGCAGAAAATCCTGTCCTCGGCTTGAATATATATATATATATATATATATATATATATATATATATATATATATATATATATATATATATATATATATATATATATATATATATATATATATATATATATATATATATATATATATATATATATATATATATATGTATATATATATACACCTAGCTAGGAAGCAACGGAACACTGTCCAGGTAATTTGGGGATAAAAGTTGAAGTGTTAGTATAAGTTAGGAAACATTTTCTTTTTGCAACTCTCCCTCAATAGTTTCCTATGGAACCCCATTCCTTTTGCATGGTTTCTGATCTTGTCCTCACTTTTTTGAAGGGATGTAATGCCTTCAGCGTCACTTTTGCTAATTTGTTATGGGGAAACTGATCAGTCCCTCAGTAAGGGGAAACTTCCCTTTTGAATTCTTGTATTTTTAAATTGCACACGGCACCTTCCAGTGCAATGGGGATACATTCATATCACCCAGATTTCTACACATGGGAATTTCGGTTACCTTTATATGTGCCTAAAAACAAATGATGGCAGTAGTTAACTTTAAGCAATCTCACCCCAGTATGGTCGCTGTGGTAAGTATTTGAAATTGTGGCTACGAAATACTAGTGCAGCGACCTTGCTTGAAAAAAGGATACATCACTCCTGTTTGCCTTCATGAAGATGGATAGGAGAAAATTATGAATAAACCAGTCACATGCAGGCAGCAAGCAGTACTACACTAGGTAACCTTAGACCATGCAACATTTTTCAGGCTGATGGGTGAAATCCTTTAACAAAAGCAGTAAATGCATCAGCACTTCACATGGGCAGGTTGCAGGCAAATGCTGTGCAGCAGCAGCTTCTGGATATATGAAACTAACATTTAATTTCACAAACTTTAAAACAAGATTAAAGTTTCTTTGGTCATGCTTCTTAACTCCAAAGATAGTCAGAATGCAATAGATTAGTAATTTAAAACTCATTATGCACAGGCCTTCTCAGCGTCCTTTACCCCGAAACTTGTTAACTTAAAATCTTTAGACAATCCTACTGATTCAGTTACTTATTTCCTGTAGTCCACAACTGCTACGATAAATTCTCTAGCACAAAAACAGATTAGAATTAAGCCAGAGACATCCAAGAAATCCTGGTTTAGTGATGATATTCACATCAGCAAATGAAAGGGTACTCAGGCCAGGAGACAGAACCACTGTCCCCTCACTAAGAGCATATAGCAATCTGTTCTGAGTTTCAAACAAGCAGTTCCTCAGGCTAAACATACAGACTTTAAGATAATTAACAATGCGAAGTACAGCTCGAGAGAACTTAATAAAATTCTGAAGCAACTTGAGGGCAAATCTCCCCCAAATCAATCACTGTGGAAAGGCACTACAGTGTCAGGAAATGGAGGATGAGTTTTCTAGAAAAACAGCGGTGCATCAGCAGGCTACCAAATCTCGGCAGCCTCTTTTGAAGGATAACTAACCAGCTAGTGGGCTCTTGCTGGCAGCAAGCAATGTTAATGTAGTTTAATATGCCCATGTTTGCACGCAGAAGAAGTAGAGTCAGAAATTGTAAAAATGTGCAGAGTTTGAAACCAACTTCTTGCATAGGGGACCCCCGTCACGCTCCAAGAAGCCTCAAATCCTACCCTCCTGAAAATCCTTGACCGCACTGCACATTTACAGGAATTTGTGGAAGCAAACATCTTGGGCTCTCAACAAATCGGGTTTTAGAACCATGCATGGCACAAAAACATCCCTGCTGGATTTAAGGTCCAACATCACTGGTATTGTGGGGAGGGGTCACCCGGCAACGCCAATGCTTTTTGACCCATCAGCAGAGTTAGATCTTGTGGCCTACTCCCTTCCTTGTGACCAGGTTAAAGGAAATTGCCCACTGTTTGAATCCACTGATCTGCATTCTCCAGTCTTTTTTAGCCCATAATCTCCCAGAGTAGCAGTCGAAAGCTCCCAAGCAGTTCCTATTGTTACCACCTGTGGAGTGCCCCAAGGCTCCTCTTTATCGCAGACTCTGTTAAACATTTATATTAGACCTTTCGGATAATCCAGACGTGCGATTTACCAACTATACAGATAAATTCTCTTTGAATGATCAGGTAATCTTACTTGCAACACTGAGGCTGTTTGAGTTTTTTGGCAATCCAATCATGGAAGGCCTCAAACTCATTGGCCCTCAACGATGACTAAACAAAGCTTATTACCTCTGGGCCCTATTTTAAAAAACCCGACCCAAAATACAGCTATTTGTCGATCATGGGTTGTGAAATTGCTGTTGCCCCACAAGTGAAGACACTGACAGTGCATTTCGATTCTAAAAACTTTACATGAAATCCCATGCTGTTCATCAGCGATCATCCTCTTCCTATGTGACTACACTGCTGAGCCAAATATAGCCCCTACTCATTGGAAAATAGATCCTTTGTTGCTACATCCTTAATCAATTCAATATTGGACTATTGCAACAGTCTTCTGATAGGAACTTCCTGACCGAACTAACATTCTCTTCAGACTGCACAAAACGGTGCAGTGAGGGCTGTCTGCTGCTTAGCTAAACGGGATCATGTGACAGCCTCACGATGTGCCCTACACCGTCTCCCTGTTGAACATTGGATTATATAAAAAAACACTGTCGACATACAAATGCCAAACCGCCAAAGCACCTCTATATTTGATTAACCACCTGGCAGCCTCTCAATCTATGAGAAGATTAAGTTACTCTCTTACCTGGTAACGTTCTTTCGATGGGATGGTCCGGCGACGTATTCCATATCAATGACAGTAATCACCACAGCTGTGCTGCTTCGGAAAATCTTCAGCGTCCTGCATCGATGACTTTGATACGCCACCCTCAAGGACCTCCTCCAACGGCCGACGTCACTGGATGTTATAAGTAGGACGCATGACGCCCGTAGCCTCAGTTGTAGTTTTTTCCCATAACGTGTGCCACCAGTCTTCTGCTAGTCTGAGACACAAAGCCTTGCGGAAACGTAAGCTGCAATCGCATAAGAAATTCTGTAGCGGGGTAGGGAGGGAGCGATATGGAATACGTCGGACTATCCCATCGAAAGAACGTTACCAGGTAAGAGAGTAACTTGTTCTTCGAGGGGATTGGGTCCTCCGACGTATTCCATATCTATGACGGGCTCCCAAAGCGGTACCAATGCAAGGAGGTGGGAAAAGAATTTAGAAAACAGAATTTAGCATGCCCAATCAAATTGCGGAGTAAAGGACAGCTTTGCCAAAGGTCAGATCCTGCCCCCGGATGGAATCGAGGGAATAGTGACGTACATAAAGTATGTACCGAAGCCCAGGTGGCTGCATCACAGATGTTGCAAATACGAACACCCCTCTGCAGGGCAGTAGAGGCCACCATACCCCTGGTAGAATGGGCCCGTAAACCAACCGGTGGGTCCTTAACCCGCCAAGCGGTAACACTCAGATAGCCAAAATAATCCAGCGAGACAAAGTCTATCGTCACAGGCTGTCCCAAACGCTTTCCAGCGTAACAAATAAGAGCTGATCAACCACTCTGACCCGGGACATGCGTGAAATATAAAAGCTTAACGCTCTCCTAGAATCTAGCCTGTGGAGCCTGTTCTCTTCCTTACCAGGATGTGGAGGAGGATAAAATGCCGGAAGAATAACCTTCTGGCCTAAATTAAATTCCGACACCACCTTCCGAAGAAAAGAAGGACGAACACCAAGGACAACCCTGTCCATATGAAACACAGTGAAGGGTTGCTTAACTGAAAGTGCCTGTAACTCACTCTGCGAGCGGAAGTGACCGCAACTAAAAACACAGTTTTAAGAGTTAACAGTCTCAAAGGGCATGAATGCAAAGGCTCAAACGGAGCACCCATCAGAAACTTGAAAACAAGGTTCAAATCCCAACCGGGCACTTGGAAAGGTGACGGAGGGAACACATTAGTGAGCCCTTTCAGAAACTGAGAAATTGAAGGAATTTTAAAATAGGAACACTCTTCAGACGAGCGCTTAAATATGGACAGCGCCGCCAGGTAACTGTACCCACTTGAAGGCCCCTGTGGGCCAAAGAAAACAAAAAAGACAGAACCATGGGAATGTCACATGCAAAAGGATCCACATTCTTAACCCTGCACCAGTCGCAGAATTTTCTCCAACGGCAACAGTACAGGGACTTTGTTGCCGGCCTTCTGGCCGAAAGCAACACCTCCATCACGTCTTCAGGGAGGTCCCAATCCTTATACCTCAACCTTTCAGAAACCAAGCATGAAGGTTGAGGGACCTGACCTCTGGATGGAGAACCTGACCCCCCTCCTGTGAGAGCAGATCGTCTCGGTAGGGAAGACGATGTGGAGGGCAGATGGACAAGTCGAGAAGGTCCAGGTACCACATCCACCGGGCCCACACTGGAGCAATGAGGATCATCCGGGATCCGAACCTCCGTAACCTCCGGAGTACTTGCGGGATGACGGGGACTGAGGACACGCGTACAGCAGTGGGAATGACCACTCCACCACGAACGCCTCTCCTAAGGCTCTGTTTGGAGGAAATTCCTGCGAGCAGAACCTCTGGCACTTCCAGGAGAATCTCCTGAGCCAACTCCCACTCGTGAGAGATCGCGCTCTGCCTGCTCAGAGCATCCGTCGTCTCGTTTTCGTCTCCTGCCAGATGAACTGCCGAGATCGAAACTTCCTACTGGATTGCCCAGAACCAGAGCTGCATCGCCTCCCTGCACAGAGGAAGTGACCCTGCCCCCCTCCCCCCCTTTTGTTGAGGTAGTGCATGGCCACCGTGTTGTCCGTCAGGTTCAGGACATTCTTTCCTCGCACAGTCAGCAGAAATGCCTTCAGGGCTAGCTCGACGGCCCTCAGCTCCAACAGATTGATATGGAGTCTGGACTCTGGAGACCAACAACCGCTGACTCAACTCGTTGGCATGAGCTCCCCATCCCGTGAGGGATGCGTCCGTCACGATCGTCATCTCCGGCCTGGGCAGCCAAAATGGAGCCGAGCCCCCCCCCCCTTATCAGATTGCCTTCATCAGCCCACCACAGAAGGTCCCGGGCGACCGAAGACGGCACCTGAACCACCGGAGCTTGAGTGCCCATTGCAAAGATCTCATCCTCAACCTGTCCTCAGGCACCAGAAGAATGCAGGATGCCATGAGGCCGAGCAGTCTCAAGAACTCGAACGCTGGGAGAGTCTGGGCAAGTTGAAACTTGTGCACCATCGGCTGAATGCGATGAGCCCTCACCTGGGGAGGAAAACACTGCCCCAGGGACGTGTCGAGCACTGCTCCGATGTACTGGAGCCTCGGAGTTGGTGCCAAATGGGACTTCAAGTTGAGAGAGAAGCCCACCTTGTGGAGGGAGTGGCAGGTGACTGACAGGTGATCCAGGACTTGCTCGGGAGAGCGCGCCCTGATCAACCAATCGTCCAGGTAGGGGTAGACGTGAATCCCCCCCCTTCCTGAGGTGCGCTGCCACCACTACCATGAGCTTGGTGAAGACCCTCGCGGCGGAGGTCAATCCGAACGGCAGGACCCGAAACTGAAAGTGGGAGTCGCCAACCGCAAACCTCAGGTACTTCTTGTGCTTTGGATGGATCGGCACAGGAAAATAAGCATCCTTGAGGTCGAGAGACACCAACCAGTCCTTAAGTTGAAGGGTCTGGAGGACTTGAGAGTAACCATCTTGAACTTGTCCTTCCTGAGGAGTTTGTTCAAACCGCGCAAGTCCATGATGGGTCTCAATCCCCCCCCCCCCCCGTCTAAGGGGAATACCATCCCTTGGTCCTCTCCGCTACAGGTACCAGTTCTATGGTGCCTTTCTCCAGCAGGGATTGAATTTCCTGCGCAAGGAGCGGATCCGGACTCTTCAAAGAGATTCCCCGGTGGATTGTCTTGAGGCCTCTGCCGGAAAGGAAGACAGTAGCCGTGGGTTATGATCTCCAGAACCCACACATCTGAAGTAATGGCACGCCACTCTGCAAGATGCTGCGCCAGCCTTCTCCCAACCGGCGAACCATGGGACATGGCCTCATGACTGAGCTGAAGCGGCTGCGGCGTTGCCTGAGGGCAAAGAGGCAACAGCCTGAGCGGCCTTGGCACCTCGAGTACCTTGTTTTCCACTTCTGGTACTCCTACAGTGGCCCCTTTGACTGGCAGCTCCTCTCGCTTTACCAAAGGATGAGTAATAACGAAAGGACCCTCCCCTCCATTGCTGTCCCCTAGGACGAAAAGGCGGAGGTTGTCTAACTGCAGCGCCCAACGACTTCACTGCAGCTTTGGAGGTCTGCAACCTGTCAAGGCTCTCGTCAGCCTTGCTGCCAAAAAGATGTTCCCACGTCAAAGGGCATGTTGAGGAGCCGGGCCTGCACATCAGGAGCAAACCCCGACTTCCGCAACCACGCAAACCTGCGTATCACGGTGCTCGCCGCCATGGACCGGCTGACGCAATCTACCATGTCCAAACCCGACTGAACGGCCTCACACATAGCATCCTTGCCATACTGAACCATGACAAGGAAACCATCCTGTTTGTCCCCATCGGGAATATGTTCAGCCACCAAGGAAACAGTTCCACAGAGTGCGTGAAACGAGACAAGACACAAATGGAGTTGGCCGCCTGAAGCGCCATACCCCCTGCAGAAAACACTTTCTTCGCCCAGCCGTCAAAACGCTTCTTGTCCCTATCAGGAGGGATGGTAGGGTACGACGCCTGCTTTGCTGGGGCCGTAGCTGCCTGCACCACCAAACTCTCCGGAGTAGGGTGCTTGGACAAGTAGCAGGGGGTCACTACTGGCTGGGCGGTATTTTCACAGCAAAGACTTGCTCACTGCCGAGAGACTCTCCGGAGCAGTCTAAGCCGCTGCCACCCTTCTTTGCATAGCCATATGGAATGGCAGTACCGGGTCAGTTGGTGGACCAATGTCGAGGATATCCGTAAGGTCATCCTGAACAAACTACCCTGGGGGAGCAGACCATGCCAATGTCATGATGCCTACCTCCAAGGAGCCAGACAGGGCCTGGCACCCTCAGAGGCAGGCAACATGTATACTAGGGAAGTCCCAGCCACCCCAGATAGGGGCTCTTTGGACTCAGTCCTGGCGCCGTTGGCGTCAGGCTCATAAGGAATAACAGTCCTGGCACCATCGGCACCAGGCTCATACAAGATATGGAAGGAATAGTGTTTGGTGCAAACTTACCTGGCAGACCATGCTGCAATTTCCTTATCTGGCAGATCATTCTACAACTTCCAGATGAAAAAGGAACTACTTAACCACACGGGTGTGGCTGGTGGCAGGATACATACCTTCAGTGGAAGGATACATACCTGGGACTACTTGAAAGGCTATTTAAGCCACGCCCAGACAGCAAACCACGCTTCGCGTTGTTCTGCTCATAGCAGCTGGACGCTCACCGTGCCTGCTCCTGCTCCAGCCCTCGTCCACGCCTGCCAGCATCCTGGAAACACCTAAGGATAGAAAAGGTAAAAAGAAACAGGTGAAAACAAACCTTACCTGTTAAAGCTGCATTCCGGATTCAGCGCGCCAACGTTCCTGCGAAAAGACATTTTAAATACTCACCGCGTCGCATACATCTCGGCGCACTTCTCTTACACGCACGTGGCGCCTTCGGCTCTGCGACGCCCATCCGGATCCCCTGCAGCATTCCAGCACCTACGGGGAGACGAAGAGAAGAAAGCAAGGTGAGAAGGGAAAATAACCAAGAAGCACTTACTTGCCAAGCTAATTCTTCTTACCTTCGGGTCGATGCCATTCCTTGGGCATTTCAGCACCCCGGCCCCTATGGGGGAAAAAGCAAACATCACATTAGTGAATGCAAGAACCGTAGCAAACGAACTATTTAAAACTTAGCTGCTTACAGGTCGGACTCAGCTTCTGCTTCGTGCCGGCTCCATTTCTTCGGCATTCTCGAACTCCGGCCCCTAAGGAAAAAGGCAGGAAAAGACAGTAGGGGTTCCTACACCAAAACTCACCTGAAATCAGGTTTTCAACGAGTCTACCATTACCTGCAAAAGAGAAGAAGAGGAACAGTTTAGACTCAAGCTTGCCATAAACATTTACGGTACTTACCGGAACAGACAAGCGAACTCGAACTTACTATCCAGTGACGTAACTGGACCCCAACGTGCCCCTGCATCAGAAGCGGGATGAGAGCTCGCCTTTTCAATCCCTAAGGTGAGTCTCCACAGGGAATTACAGAAGGGTTGCAAGGAGAGTGAGAAGGGAAACGGGAGATCTACAAAAAACCCGCAGAGTATTAACCCTTCCTTTTCGCTCACAGAAGGGTATTCATCCAAGCCAGACAAGCCAGATTTGGGAACCCAGCCCACTCCATCTTCAGGGTGCTGAACATCTCCTTCGAAGAGGCAACTGCCGTCCAGACCACGCCCGCGTCTCCGTGGGAACCAGGTGAGCGTTACACCCAAGTACTCCGTGACCCGTGACATAAGGCGCCGGTACGAAGAATCGGCATGAGTGCCAGGCTCAGGCCTACAAAACTCCACCTCCGGAGAGGTGTCCAGCCCACTAGCATCATGCAGGGACTGCCTCAGGTCCTCAAACTGGCTATGGCCCGAGAGAATCTCATCAGGCACCGTGTCAGGCACCATGCCATCATCAGGGCCCTCATCCAGCTCTGAAATGAATTCCAGATGACGGTAAGCAGTCACAGAACCTGAACCAAAGCCATGCTTGACCTTGGGCAGAGCCTTTCTAGGTGGTTCCCCCGAGCCACGGGGTACCCCCGTCGACACAGCCCTGCATGGCGGCGAATGAATCGGCGCCGACGGCATCGACACAGGCCTCGAGGGCAAAGCCCCGAGCGTGTCCCTCGACAACCTGGGCGCTGACGGCGTCGACGACTTCCTCAGAGGCAGAGCCTCGAGAGAGTCCATCGACGACCTCGGCGCCACAGGCGTCGATGTCTTCCCCGAAGACTTCACAGGCTCACTCTGTCTCGAGCCCATCGAGGACCGGGACCTGGAGTGGGCATACCGAGAAAGATTCCCCTTGTCCAAGCGGGACCTTTCCCGCGAATCGTGCCGACCACCCGAGCCCGAAGTCGTGCGAGCGGTGTCTCTCGGCTGATCACGACGACCCCACTCGGAGGCGCGGACGGACCAGTGCCCTGCGATTCGAGAATCGCCAACATTTTCTTCCCGAAGGAAGCCCATTCCGCCAGTGTTGCATGCTTGGTGGGGTAAGCAACCCGCCGACGGGCGGAGTCCTCGGACGAGGAAGGCGACCGATGACTGCGCTTCCAGGAGTGCCTCGAAGAGGCAGAGGAGTGGCGAGACCGACTCCGGGACCGAGACCCACTGGACTTCCAACAATGACACAGTCGCTTCTCGAATCATCCGTCGAAAGCCCCACAGGCCTCGACTTCCGGGGCTTGGACACCTTACCGACCGACAACTTCTTGCGCTCCCGCAAGGCTTTGGACGTGAGCAACTGGCAGTCGACAGTCATCCGTGTCATGGGCCTCCCCGAGGCACCAGAGGATGGCGTAGTGCGAGTCCGTCACCGACATTTTGGACCCACAGTCCCTGCATTTCTTAAAGCCTGGACGCGGGGTTGAAGACGAGGTAGACATCTTCACGAAGAACAACTTCACAGAACCGAGATGAACAGAAACTCCAAAGAGTCGAGGCGTACCGAGATTCACGAAGCAAACACGTTCGTGGAAAAAAACGGAACTGAGGCTACGGCCGTTGTGCGTCCCACTTATAACATCCAGTGATGTCAGCCGTCGGAGGAGGTCCTTGAGGGCGGTGTATTGACGTAGGACGCAGACGCCGAAGATTTTTCGAAGCAGCACAGCTGTGATGATTACTGTCATAGATATGGAATACGTCGGAGGACCCAATCCCCTCGAAGCTTGCATTTAGTGACTATCAAAATCTTACGCAGAAAATGTTTTAAACTTGGAAGATTAGATGGGACACGTTTTGAAGTTTGCACGCGAGGGGAATTATCTTGCTCCTTCGCAATGGACCTTGCCCTCGTTAACCTCTTAAAAAAGGCCATTAAGAAATGGATCTAGTTTGAATCGGAGTTAAACTATATTAACTTGTTCATTTTTTCTGCTTACTGAAATTACTTAGTTTGTCATTCTTGGTTGTTTGAGCGCCCCAAGGCCCAATGGCATGTGGCATGTAAGAAGAATTAAGCAATACATGTTGGGAGGTTTTGAGAACTATTAATGCTGAAGTGATCAATTACTTCTTTCATCTTTCTTACCCCACTTGCTTTCAATGGTTTGCAAAGAATAGGACATTGATCATTGATACAGCGTAGTGAGTCCAAGAAGCGGAAGGAGGAAATGGAGACTTGAATTATATTGTCTTCTTGAATCTTCTAATTTATTAAAACAATTGGAAAAAAGATAAATGAAGACATTGGCAATTGTAAACCATTCACCCTGGAGAAAAAAAAAATCTGGAAACAAAAAATATATTGTAAGCTACAAAGAAGAAAACACATCCATATCTTGTTGAAAATTATCAAGAGGAACAAAACAAAGTTCTGAATAACAGAAATAGATTAAACAATACTCCAGCAATGGAGGCTATCACGACTAGTACAGCCCACTCCATCAACAGCCCCAGTTATTTTAGGTGACGTGGGAGACGAGGCAGAAACAGACAAGGACCACTACGAATGAGAACCCGACAGCCGAACAGCAGCCAAAAACCAGAATGGGGATTCCAATCTTTAATTTAAGTGATCACACGCTGTTCTTCACGAGAAATGTGTCTTCAGCAAAGGACGTAGTTTTGTGCCAACCACCAAAGGAGACCCATGCCAAAAAGAAGTGGAACTTCAACATTTTTTCAGACGTTTAAGTCTGAAATTCTTTTTTAGAGACCCTGCACAGGAAAGGCAAAAAGGAAGCACAACTGGTTTAAAATTCTGTTCTTCCTTTATGCCCTCCGCTAATATCGTGAGCCCAATTATAGTGGCTTTTAAATATAAAATCCCTTCGGAGGCAAAACTGGTAACATCGAAGAATAACCATTTTGACAATTTAGGAAAAAGTGAACGTCGCTTTAAAAGCATACCAAATAATCCCACCTTATAATACACCAGCAAACTGAGGTGGAATAGTCCTATAGTCAAAAGAGGCTTAGAGAAGAAGTTCTGAGGCATCTTGATAATCCCCTTTTCCAAAAAAAAAAAAACTTGACAGCGATCCCTCAACGACTGAAATCAGAAATAGAGATTCTAACGTCACACCCTTTTGGAAGGCTGAATTGATCTAGATGAAAAAACCTCAAACCCAAACCAAACCCCACCACGCCAGCTTTTTACATTCTTCCAAAGATTGATAAAAATAGTACCTGTCCTCCTGGCAGACCCATTGTATCAGCTATCAGGACCACCTTAGAACCGTTATCCATCTATTCAGACTTCTTTTTAAGACCATTTGTCAGAGAGATGCGATCTTTCATGAAAGACACCACGGAAATGATCAATATACTTGCACCTATGAAAATCGGCCATGAAGACGTTTTAGTCTACCTTAACGTAGAGGATTTATACACAAGTATACTGCAGATAGAATGCATCATGGTAATGAAAGAAAATCTGGACAAAAGGTTTGGCACTCAATACGGTTCCCACAGACTTCCTTCTCTAATGCATTAAGATCGCCCGGACAGAAATGAGTGACAATTTTATAACAAACGACATAGTACAAGTATGGAGGCCACATTTGCCCCCCAATATTTCCAACTTCTGTATGGCTCATTTTCAACAAAAATTAATTTATGAGAATAACCTGTTCAAGTCCATGATCAGGGGCCACCATTGGTATATTGACTATGTTTTTATCATCTGGAACGACAGTGATAAACTGGAGGCCTTTTTAGTGTGGTTAAATACCCAAGATCAGTTCAACTTTACTATGACCTAAATACCATGGCGTTCCTAGACCTTATGATAGAGAAATCAAACCAAGGTATTTTGAATACCACTTTATTCAGAGCGATAAGAATATCCTACTCCGATACAACAGTTTCCATCCGCTAAGTTTAAAGAACTTACCCGCGGGACAATTCCCAAGAATAGGCAGAAATTATACACTGCCCACAGAATTTGGAAAAAACACCAAAGATATGAAAAAGTGCCTCACTGATCGGGTTATCTGGAAAAAATAGTTTTCAAAGCCCAGAAACAAGCACATCATACTCCTCGTGAAAGATGCCTCATACCACAGGATAAAACCAAGTTAGATAAAACAACCTGTGACCACATACAGTCCAATTATTAATGGTCTAAGAAAAACTATTTTAAAGAACTGGCATAATACAAACTACAGATTTTGCGCCAGCCAACCCTAGCTTTGCCTTTAACCCCTTAAGTACCAGGCTATTATGCATGTCTATGCAAAAGGCATACTCGCCCATGGCAGTTAAGGGGTTAAAAGCCACAAAAATCTAAAAGACAGCCTTGTACATCATACCTATGAAGATCATAGAAGGAGAAATAGACAGCAAATTACCCTCTGGGATCTACCTCCCATAGTAGGCCATTTTAAATATGGAAGATGCTCGGCATGCCAACAATACACATGAAAAACATCTATTGGTATGGCTTGACATGGAATTTACCATCTTTTACGAGTTGCCAGACTGAATGGGCAATCTACGGTATTAAATGCCCCTGCAATCTAATTTACATCGGAAAAACCAAACGCCAAGTGAGGCAACCGATATGTGAACACAGATCTTGCAACTCGTGTACTGCCTGTGCCACTAGCCTTATGCCAGCACCTGATGCTATCCATTGCTTTCAGACATAGTATTCACTACACACTAAGTCCTCCATCCATGCCCACTGGCTTAGCTTACTTCCACTATGTATTGGTGCCCGACCACACTCCTCCACCTAATGTACATTTACACTAAACGTTGGACAGGCCAGCCCTACCTACATACTAACCAAACACACACACACACACACACCCAAGTTAGCCATTAACCACACCTTGAGGACAACTACTATGGACACTGCCAACCCTTATTTGGATGATCCAGCACTCTGGATACGCCACTTTGCTACCAGACCAACTCCCAATCAACCTTGCACTATTACTTATAGAAACCTCAGACTCAATTCTAGAACCACCCCACCCAAACAACGTCCATACCTGAAGCTTTATAATAGCTCATCCCTATCCTGTAACCACCAACAACTACGCCCCAACCTTACCATGCTCTTACCACCAAAGCATCTCAATTAGAAACTCCAGACTAGCACGATTGTGCTTCAAAAACCCCCAACCACACGCCCACATGAGCAACAAACTTTGGCGCAGTAACAATATTCTAGCTAATCTGGCCACTGATTTAGACAGCAAGCTAGCCGCCCCATCACCATACATGGCCCATCTCTACCATCGCAAACAACTCCTGCAAAAGACACATTAATCAAAGCAGCCTTGGTGAATGCTAGGTCCCTATCCGCCCACGCACTGGACATCGCCGACTTCATAACTCATGAAAAGCTTGATCTCCTCGCAGTTACGGAAACCTGGCTTAAAGCAACCTCTGGACCATCTCTGGCCCTTGTAATACCAAATGACTATGCTATCATAAGATGTGATCGAAACACCAACCAAGTGAAAGGAGGCTGACTTGCCCTCATCTTCAGAAACACCTACGACATTAGTCATTCAGGACGTTAAAATTCCCTCTGCCGAATCCCTGTCCATCAAACTGCCACTATCACCTAACCACACAGCAACAGTGCACCTTATCTACCGACCACCATGACCCATTTCCTCATTCATAGAGGATATTGTATCCCTTGTATCCACCGACACTAAAGCTACTTCACAAACTATCCTACTAGGGGACTTCAACCTTGGTTTTAATGACCCCGCGAATAATAATGCCCGTGATCTAGCTAACGCCCTATCAGACTTGGGTCATACCCATATTATTCATGAGCCCACACATATCAAAGCACGAACATTGGACTGGCTCACCAACCTTAACTGATCGATTTTCTATCCAATGATCCATGTATTTGGTCGGATCATCATAAAATAACCTTCTCCATCAAAGCCAACACACAACACCCTGCTCCGATCATCGCTCCAGCCACCAGC